>NC_044388.1:61063306-61731066 GCF_006542625.1 Nomascus leucogenys
TGCAGTCAAATTTCAGCACTTCAAACCCCGTCAACACATGGGCAATATTCTGTCACTATAGACCAGTTTAGATTTTCCTAAAATTTAATGTAAATGAAATTATACAATATGTCATCTTTTTTGCTTATCTTCTTTCCCTCAGCATAATGTTTTTGAGATTTAAATAGGATGATGCATAGGTTAATAGTTTGTTCCTTTTTATTGTTGAGAAGTGTTGATTTTATCATAAGTAACAATTTGTTTACCTAATCAACTGATGATGGACATTTGGGTTGTTTGCTGTTTGGAGTAATTATAAATAAAGCTTCTAATTACATTTGTGTAAAATCCTTCCTGTAAACTTATGCTTTAGTTTGTCTTAGTACATACAGTGGAGTAAAATTTCTGGCTAGCACTGTAAGACAATATTTAAATTTATAACAAAGCATCAAATTGTGTTCCAATGTAATTATACCAATTTACCTTCCCAACAGCAATGCATGAGAGTTTCAGATGTTCCACATTCTCACCAACACTTGGTATTGTCAGTCTTTTTAATTTTAGCTATCCTGGTGGTGAGGAATGGGATCTCTTAATTTTTATTTCCCTGATGACTAATGATGTTGAGCATCTTTTCATGTGCTTATTGACCATCTGTATACACTTTTTTTTGGTGAAGAGTCTGCTCAAATCTTTTCCCTATTTGTACCTAGTATGTTCAAAAACTTTTTATTGAGTTGTAAGAGTACATCGTAAGTTCTAAAGTCCTTTGTCAGATATATGTATTGTGAATTTTTTCCTAGTATATGACTTGACTTTTCATTTTCTTAACAGTCGTTTTTTGAAGAGCATTTTTGAACTTTAATGTCACGTAATTTATTAATTTTTTCTTTTATAGTTTATGTTTTTGGTATCATTTTAAGAAATATCTTCTTCCTACAAGGGAAGAAAATATACTTCTATGCTTTCTTTTTAAAGTATCATACTTTCAGCTTTTATGTTTATGTGAATGTCTATTTCTGTTCATTTTTATATACATATTGTGAGGTGACTTGAAGATTCAATTTTTTATGTGGATATCTAACTGTTCTGGCACCATTTGTTGAAAAGACAAGTTTTTCATCAGTTAATTATCTTGAAATGTTTGTTAGAAGTCAACCACCTGGCAGGGCACAGTGGCTCATGCCTATAATCCCAGCATTTTGGGAGGCCAAGGTGAGTGGATCATGAGGTCAGGAGATCGAGACCATTCTGGCCAACGTGGTGAAACTCCGTCTCTACTAAAAAAAATACAAAATTAGCTGGGCGTGGTGGCGCATGCCTGTAATCCCAACTACTTGGGAGGCTGAGGCAGCAGAATGGCATGAACCCGGGAGTCAGAGGTTGCAGTGACCCGAGACTGCACCACTGCACTCCAGCCTGGTGACAGAGTGAGATTCCGTTTAAAAAAAAAAAAAAAAAAAAAAAACAAAAACAAAAAACCACCTGTAAATGTAACAGTCCACTTCTTTTTTTCTTTTTCTTTCTTTTTTTTTTTTTTTGAATTTTTACATTTTATTGAACAAGAGTTTTTCATTTTTTTAAATTATACTTCAAGTTCTGGGGCACATGTGCAGATTGTGCCAGTTTGTTACATAGGTATACATATGCCATGGTGGTTTGCTGCACCCATCAACCTGCCATTTACATCAGATATTTCTCCTATTGCTATCCATTCCTCCACCCACCACCCCCACCCCCCGACAAGCCCTGGTGTGTGATGTTCCCCTGCCTGTGTCCATGAGTTCTCATTGTTCAACTCCCACTTATGAGTGAGAACATGCCATTTTTGGTTTTCTGTTCTTGTGTTAGTTTGCTGAGAATGATGGTTTCCGGCTTCATCCATGTCCCTGCAAAGGACACGAACTCATCCTTTTTATGACTGCATAGTATTCCACGGTGTTCACGCACCACATTTTCTTTATCCAGTCTATTATTGATGGGCATTTGGGTTGGTTCTAAGTCTTTGCTATTGTGAACAGTGCTGCAATAAACATACGTATGCATGTGTCTTTACAGTAGAATGATTTATAATCCTTTTGGTATATACCCAGTAATGGGATTGCTGGGTGAAATGGTATTTTTAGTTCTAGATCCTTGAGGAATCACCACACTGTCTTCCACAGTTGAACTAATTTACACTCCCACCAACAGTTTAAACGCATTCCTATTCCTCCACATACTCTCCAGCATCTGTTGTTTCCTGAACAGTCCACTTCTTGATTGGCTATTTTGTTGTATTGACCTATATGTCTATCCTTACAGAAGGAATCATCAACTCTAATGAGCTTCAAATTTTGGCTGTCACATTGGAAAAGTGAACAGATTACTTGCTCCAGATGATACTATTAGAATCAAGCAGAGAATATTATTGGAGGAAGGGACAGATTGTTGTAATGCACATTCATCTATTGACTGTATTTATGGAATAGTCCTCTCTTTACAGCAGTGAGCTCCCATCACTGGAAGTGTTCAAGCCAATGTCAGATCATCATTTAGCAATAATGTTCTGTAAAAGAGTCCTTGTCTCTGTTTGCAGATGACATGTCTCTATTTGCAGATGACATGATTGTATATTTAGAAAACCCCATCATCTCAGCCCAAAATCTCCTTAACCTGATAAGCAACTTCAGTGAAGTCTCAGGATACAAAATCAGTGGGCAAAAATCACAAGCATTCCTATACACCAATAATAGACAAACAGAGAGCCATATCATGAGTGAACTCCCATTCATAATTGCTACAGAGAGAATAAAATAAATGTGGGAATACAACTTACAAGGGATGTGAAGAACCTCTTCAAAGAGAACTACAAACCACTGCTCAATGAAATAAAAGAGGACACAAACAAATGGAAGAACATTCCATGTTCATGGATAGGAAGAAACAATATCATGAAAATGACCATATTGCCCAAAGTAATTTATAGATTCAATGCTATGCCCATCAAGCTACCATTGACTCTCTTCACAGAATTACAAAAAACTACTTTAAATTTCATATGGAATGAAAAAAGAGCCCGTATAGCCAAGACAATCCTAAGCAAAAAGAACAAAGCTGGAGGCATCAAGCTACCTGACTTCAAACTATACCACAAGGCTACAGTAACCAAAACAGCATGGTACTGGTATCATAACAGATATATAGACCAATGGAACAGAACAGAGACCTCAGAAATAAAGCTGCACATCTACAACCATCTGATCTTCAAGAAACCTGACAAAAACAAGCAATGGGGAAAGGATTCCCTATTTAATAAATTGTGTTGGGAAAACTAGCTATCCATATGCAGAAAACTGAAACTGGACCCCTTCCTTACACCTAATACAAAAATTAACTCGAGATGGATTAAAGACTTAAATGTCAAACCCCAAACCATAAAAACCCTAGAAGAAAACCTAGGCAATACCATTCAGGACATAGGCATGGGCAAAGACTTCATGACTAAAACACCAAAAGCAATGGCAACAAAAGCCAAAATTGACAAATGGGATCCAATTAAACTAAAGAGCTTCTACACAGCAAAAGAAACTGTCATCAGAGTGAACAGAATGGGAGGAAATTTTTGCAATCTATCCATCTGACAAAGGGCTAATATCCAGAATCTACAAAGAACTTAAACAAATCTGCAAATAAAAAACAACCCCATCAAAAAGTGGGCAAAGGATATGAACAGACACTTCTCAAAAGAAGACATTTATGCAGCCAACAAACATATGAAAACATGCTCATCATCACTGATCATTAGAAAAATGCAAATCATAGCCACAATGAGATACCATCTCATGCCAGTTAGAATGGTGATCATTAAAAAGTCAAGAAACAACAGATGCTGGAGAGGATGTAGAGAAACAGGAACGCTTTTACACTGTTGGAGGGAGTGTAAATTAGTTCAACTATTGTGAAAGACAGTGTGGCAATTCCTCAAGGATCTAGCACCAGAAATACCACTTGACCAAGCAATCCCATTACTGGGTATATACCCAAAGGATTATAAATCATTCTACTATAAAGACACATGCACAGGTATGTTTACGGCAGTGCTGTTCACAATAGCAAAGACTTGGAACCAACCCAAATGCCCATCAATGATAGACTGGATAAAGAAAATGTGGTGCATAAACACCGTGGAATACTATGCAGTCATAAAAAGGATGAGTTCATGTCCTTTGCAGGGACATGGATGAAGCTGGAAACCATCATTCTCAGCAAACTAACATAGGAACAGAAAACCAAACACTGCATGTTCTCACTCATAAGTGGGAGTTGAACAGAGAGAACACACAGACACAGGGACGGAAACATCATACATCAGGGCCTGTCAGGGAGTAGGGGGCTAGGGGAGGGACAGCATTAGGAGAAATATGTAATGTAGATGAGAAGTTGATGGGCACAGCAAACCACCATGGTACATGCATACCTATGTAACAAACCTGCATGTTCTGCACACGTATCCCAGAACTTAAAGTATAGCAATAATAATAATAATAAAAGATTCCTGCAACGGGTAACTTGTCTAGAGGGGCTGCAAAATCCCTTCTAGCTCTGCAGGTTCGTGATTCTGTGGAAAGCTTGCAAGAACTCAGTAGAACACTTGAAAACTTACATCACAAAAAAATTCACAGCTTCTCAAGCCAAAATAGCCTATGAATAGATCATGAATTTAAATACCAAAATAAAAGGAGAATCAAAGTTTACTTTTTTTTGTCATCTCTGCAAGTGAAAAAAACAATCTTCCAACTCCAGAGGCACTAAGTGCCTTGCTCCAGAATAATACAAATAAAGAGATAAAATCGCTTGAAGAAAAGAGGTACATTTTTTCCCCTGCAAACAGAATTAACTAGGTCCCACAGGTCCAAGGCTGGAGGGAAATTAGGCCATGGTATAGGAAATCAGATTACAAATAGAAACTTTAAAATACAGAAAAACTATAGCATCACTGTATTTATTACTTTGTAGCCTGATGCATATTAATTAGCATCAAATGCATCCATTGCACACAAGCTCTTCACAGTGAAGCTCCTCTTTTATCATGTGTTCTCACTGTATTTTGAAATAATATATCAATACAACGCAAAATATTAAATAATAATTTATTACACCATTTTGTATGCATCAAGGACCTTTATAAGTGATGGTCAGAGCTTCTGATTGGCTTCAGAGGTTAAATTGATAGAATTCCTCCTAGCTCATATCTTAGTTCATAACTAAGAACAATGCAATTAATTGCACTATGACCCCAATTCTTTACCTCTCCTTGAAACCACACACTTTGTCAAGTGACTTTGGACCTCCTCCTGTAAAGATGGAGTATTTCTCCATCCCATGTGCCTTGCTTTGACCTCTGGAATAAGTGGACATGGCAGTGGGCTAGTTCTATGCCTGGTACTGCAGGGGCTTTGCAAGTGTTTGCTTGCTGTCTCTTGTATCCCTGCCATCAATATAAGAACATGCCCACTGATACGGTTTGGCTCTGTGTCCACAGTCAAATTTCACGTTGAATTGTGATCCCTAGTGTTGGAGTTGGGGCCTGGTTGGAGGTGATCGGATCATGGGGTTAGTTTCTGATGGTTTAGCAGCATTCCCCAGTGCTGTCTCCTAATAGAGTTCTCAGGAGATCTGGTTTTTTGAAAGCGTGTAGCACCTCCCTCTTAGCTTTCTCTCTTTCTCCAGCTCCTGCCACGTAAAATGTCCTTGTTTCCCTTTTGCCTTCCACCATGATTGTAAGTTTCCTGAGGCCTCCCCAGCCATGCTACCAATACAGCGTATGGAACTGCCAGTCAATTAAACCTCTTATCTTTATAAATTACCCAGCCTCAGGCAGTTCTTTATAGCAATACAGTAATGGACTAATACACCCATGCTAGTCCTCTGGAAGATAAGAGACCTATCCACCACACCTGAGTTGCCCATTATCTCAGTCACGGCAAGCCTTGACCAGCCAACTCCCAATGCATGAGTGAGCTCGGACAAGATGAGCAAGACTCCTGGTTAACCTAAGGCTGACTCCATAGGGTAAACACATCTCTATGAAATAACAGAGCTAGATGGTTGTTTGTTGTGATGTGGCTGTTTGACAATAAGTAACTGGTACAATTTTCTTGTGAGCTTTCCTGCAGATGATGTAATATACCCATCACACTTTTAAACACATTGAAAATACTCCCTGAACTGCTTTTGTTTCTTTGCATGTCATTAGAACCTTGGGTGCCCTAGCTTGCAAACAGACTTCTTCTGTAAGTGTGATCACAACGATTGTTACAAATAGACTGCACAATCTGTCAGGTGTGAGTCTATAAAACACAAAGCAGACATGGCTACCTTCAAATGCTGTCAGGCTTATTTTTAGAGTCTCTAAAATAAATTTCTAAGTGAAATCCATTCATCCAATAAACTTGGATTCATTAATATGTGTGTAGGCATGTGTATATATGTGTGTGTATATGCCCTTGAAATACTTTTAAAAGGCTAATACACTAGTCTGCAAAGAAAATGAATCAATACATTTTAAGAAATTAAATTATACACGCTGTTTTCTCCTATCTTACACATTAACACCAGAAATGTATAAAAAGGTTAAACCAAAAGCATCAAATTACTTTTAAAATATTATGTCAAACAGAAAATAATTCTCAAAAACTCTTAGTGAGCTAGGCTTAACACTATATTTCATCAACGAAGAGCTTTTAGTCTGAAACCAGAAGCCACATCATACTTCATGAGGAAACACTTCTTCTGTCACACTTAGATCAGAAATAGATAAGCAAAATGTATAATGATAGCACCATTATTTATCAATCATCTAGAAGTGAGAAATCACATGATAAACAAAAGAAGAAAGATATCAGAAAAAATACGTTTATCACTATTTGAAAGTAATACAATTTTCAATGTAAGGTATTCAAGAATATCAATAAAATTATTCAAAGTTTTAAAAAGTTATATAAGGTAGCTGATTAAACCATACACGAAAATCAGTTGACATCAGACATCCAGCACAGCATTTCAATATATATAATTAGGAATTGATTGAAATCATCTGGAAAAAATACACCTTTACCCAACCAACACTTTGGTATTCACAATATGAAGAAATGATATTTAGTAGATAAATTTGAAAGGACTTGAATATAAGGCAATGCCCTTTTTATTGGGTGATAATTTGGGAGAATTGTTATTTAATATTTGGAGATATATAATATATATAAAATTATATATGTAATACATATAATAAAAACATATATTTATTTTATATATTTATATATACCAGCTTATAGATATTTATGCAACTTCAAACAACCATATTCTTATACATGTAATAGGAAAAATAGTCTGTTTATCAGAACAAATAATAAATGACTGTCAGATGGACAGATAGATGAATATAGATGTGAATATAGATTTTTTTAACAACTAAAATTAATTTTTATAATAAGGAAACACTGTTGAGAGAATGTTGAAAATAGGTGTGGAGAAAACCTTGGGATAAATTAAGACTTGCTTGAAGCCTAGTGTTTTTTTTATTTGTATTTTTATTTATTTTAGACAGGATCTCACTCTGTCTCCCATGCTGGGGTGCAGTGGTGCTATCACGGCTCACTCCAGCCTCAACCTCCCAGGCTCAAGTGATCTTCCCACCTTAGCCTCCCAAGTAGCTGAGACTACAGGTGCACACCACCACACCTGGCTAGTTTTTTTGTTGTTGTTGTTTTTTGTTTTTTCAGTAGAGATAAGATCTCACTGTTTCCCAGGCTGGTCTCAAATTACTGAGCTCAAGCAATCCCCCTGCTTTAACCTCCCAAATGCTGGGATTATAGACATGAGCCACTGTGCCCAGACCGAGGGCTGGTCTTCTGCTGGTTGGTGCTAAGAAGACTAGTAGAATCTAGGCAGGGCACAGAACAAGCACTACTAAGTAAAAAGTTGGGTTTTAAATTGTAACTTAGTACTATGCACCATATATCATGCATATCATCAACTAATTGATAGAAAACAAAAAAGAGCTGTAAATATATAACAGTTATCAACATTACAATTTATACTGATTGCAAAGTAATTTGTCTCTGTGATTGTACAAATCTTATATAATTATTTCAAATAGCTAGTGGTACTAGAAAACACCATGATAAAACACTGAACAGGTTTTAAACATGCCTGTAGCTATGATAAACACACTGTGCACACTCTTTTTGTTTACTTTGCAGAGGAATGTTATTTTACTTCTGGTCTCTATTCTCTTCCCATGAGTTTGATTCTTGAGTTGTGTAAGAATGATTTCTCAGTGAAAAGCAATTCTACTTTACACCATGAATTCAACAATGCTCTAGCAATATATGCGAGGGAGGTAAGATTCGTGCGTCAAAACCACAGATGGATGGCTAGGGGTTCATCTTCTCTTCCTTCTTCAACCTACTGTCTGGTAGAGGTGTTAATGAACAGTGAAATGACCATATGCTTAGCGCAGTTCAGAAATACATAAAGAGAAAAGAAACAGAGATTGGGTATTCCCGAAAGCTCAAGTGTTTGCTAGACCCTAAAGGCAAGCAGGTAGAAAATAAATAACAGATATCAATCATTAAGTCACAAACAAAAATAGCATAAGTATATGAGAAGCAGATCCACCTCACCAATGATGATGAGTATCTGCCAAAACTTAAATGCAAAAGTCTAACACAGTGTAATATTTCCTCTAGGAATTTAGGCCATAAAATACTTCTAGAAATACTATGCAAAGATATTCCTGTCTGTGTAAGTACTTATGGAAGTATTTCTATGTGTGCATATATATGTGCATTTGTATATCTTTGCACACTTCTCTGGAAATACATATATTCATACCAGCATTATTAATAAAAAATTACAAATAACCTTTAACTTAAATAACAATTGATACTTGCTGAACTGAACAGTGCCAACTATAGTAAGTGTTAAATTAATATGTAGTGTTTTGTTATTGGTGAAATTTATTTTGTTCTTTTTTTTTATCTCCTTCAATAGAAGATTTGTTCAATCAATTGTGGACATTGATATATCAGAACACCCTTCAGCAATCAAAAAGAACAATCTAGGTTTACATTTGCTGACATTAAAAGATATATTGTTCCAAAAAGAAAATGCAAGTTTCTTAATGGTATATGTAGCATCATCTTATTTTTCTTTTAAAAATTAAGGAAAAGTAAAGCTGAGGAACATACTTGGAAAAAAGATTTTGCGTTTCAATATTGTCATCTTTTTTAAACAAGCAAGAATTACTTTTTTGTTTTTCTGGCATGATTTTACATTTCCTCTTTGTTTTCGATAGTTTTAGTATGACAGGCCTAGGTATAATGTGTTTTGTATTTCATCTGCTTAGAGATCTTAGCAGTTCTTGAATCTGTAGCTTGATGTCTTTCATCAATTTTGGAAAATTCTCAACCATTACCTCTTCAACTATCATCCCTGTCTCTTTCTTTCTCCTCTGTCACAGTGATTACACATATTTTAGACTTTTTCACCATGTTCCATGTGTCTTACTCTTTTCTGTGTTTTCTATCCTTTTAGTTTTTTGTGCTTTGGTCTGGATATTTTCTTCTGACAAATCTTCAACTCAAAAAAATTCAAGGAAAAACAATCATAAATGAAACCATCTAAGATAACAGGATCTCTACAAAGACAAGAAAAATCATCATCACTTATCTGTGGGCGCTACATGCTTAATGAAGTATCCCTGAGAACCTATGAAGATAACTGAGAACATCCCCCACATAGAAGGAGTAAACTCTGAAACAGGACACTTGAGACAATCTTAGAAGTGAGAAGAGAGTCTTTGCCATTTAATAAAGTCTGCAGTAGAAGTGTCTCCATCACTTCCAATGTTTGTCCCCCATCTAGTGTCCACAAACTCAGAAAAGGAAATCAAACCAAAATCCCCCTGCTTCAAAGTGTGAGTCAAGGGGAAGACACATTCTTACACTGCTATCAGATAAATTAGAAGTATCATTAGTAAGTGTTAATTCATACTGTATTAGAAAAATTCAAGCATAGACAGAGTGGCCCACCTTAACATGAACAAAAGAAAAGAAAAGAAAAGGAAAGGAAAGAACAACAAGAAAAGAAAGCACAAAACAAAGAACAGACAAAAATTCCTAGTGGGTGCCTCATGCCATAGAAAAGTTCTAGAAGAATATGCATTTAATATGTGAAGTACTCAGAGTTAAAATAATAACACCATATAGTAAGAGGAAATATGAATGCTCTTTCCCCGATAACAAATTGAGAGCCAAAAAGTTTACCCTTACCTGGCAAATAAATAAATAAATTAAAAATGTTAAGGAATAGATTACGTTTGACTGCAAATTAAATTCCTGGTGAAGGGGAAAGCCTTTGAACATAATGAATGCTAAGGAAACAGGCAAACAGATAAGGCAAGAACTAGAAAAATGATAAGAGATATAAAAGACAGACAAATACAATCTATCATCAAGATAGTTCCTATCCCTAGGTAGAAAACAACAAACAAAATACAACAAAAGTATGTTTAAAGGTGTATTTAAATACATGCAAATAATTTTTTGAATACACGCAAATAATTTTTTTCATCCTAATGCCCCACTATAATCACAGAATAATAACAACTATTAGTATTATTATTCAGTAATAATAATGCTATGCCAGAGGGAACAAAGATGAGAAAAATGAAACAAAATTTCAGAAGCTGAAAAGCAAATGGATCAATGATAACTAATTTGGCAAGTACCAGAAATACAGAACTTAAGGCTGCAACTGGCAGAGGTGAGGTTCAACACAGTTTACTTCACAAAATTCCCACAAGGTGCATGAAGTGGCAGCCTCACATCCCTCTAGAATTGGAGGCAAAATGGAAGAGGTGCCAAAATCAAGAGGATGACTGACAGAGTTGTTTGCAAGGAACATACACAAATGGTCAACAATCACAAGAAAAGAGACTCAACATTAGCAGCCGTCAGGGAAATGCAAATCAAAAACCACAATTAGATACCACTTCACACCACTTAGATGTATATAGTCGAAAAGACAGACAATACCAGGCGTCCAAGAGGATATAAAGAAATTGGAACCCTTATACATTGTTGATGGGAATGTAAAATAGTACAGCTGCTTTGGAAAACAGTCTGGCAGTTCATCAAAAGTTAAACATAGTTATTTTATGACCCAGCAATTCCATTCCTAGGTATATATCCAAGAAAATTGAAAGTATATGTCCACACAAAACTTGTACACAAATAATACATTATTCACAATACTCAAAATATGGAAACCCAATGTCCATCAACTGATAAATGGATAAGCAAAATGTGGTAATGGCAAGAAAAAGGAATAAAGTACTGGTACATGCTACAACATGGATAAACCTAGAAAGTGTCATGCTTGTAAAAGAAGCCAGCCACAAAAGGTTACAGATTGTACGTTTCCATTTATATGAAATGGCCAGAATAGACAAATCCATAGAAACAGAAGGTAGATTAGTGGGTTCTTAGGGCTGGAGGTTGTGGTGGGGGTAGGGGTTGGGAAAATAAGAACTTAGTGCTAATAGGTATGGGCTTTCTTTTTGTGGCCATGAAAATATTCCAAATTTAATAGTGGTGACAGTTTCACAACCGTTTGAACGTATTAAAAATCATCTCATTGTACTTTAAGTGAATTGTATAGCATGTGAATTATATTTCATTTAAGTTGTTCTTTTTTAAACCACCATGGCACACGTATACCTATGTAACAAACCAGCAGGTTCTGCGCATGTATCCCAGAACTTAAAGCATAATTTTAAAAAAATTTTAAAAACTATTAGAAGAAAAAAAATGATTTGTTGATTTTCCGGAATAATGGATGAAAACAGATGCAACCAACCTTCATTGTTGTCCCCATTTCAAAATACCAAAGACAAAGACTAGATTTGGTAGACTTCCAAGGGGAGAAAAGCAGGTTCAACATCTGTTTTGAATCGGAAATCTGAATGGCATCAGACTTTCCAACAGCAATTATAAGCATGAAGAAAATACGGCAATTCCATCAATAACCTGAATAAAAATATCTCTAATCTAGAATTCAATTATTAGCCAAGCTGTAAATCCAGTATGAGAGAGTAAGATGAAGACATTTCAGGTATGTAAAGTCTTAAAAAATTAACTTTGTGCACCCTTTGACAAGAAGCTGCAGGAGGATGTGCTCCTTGAAGTGAGTGCATAAACCAAGAAAGAGGAGGACATAGGGACATGGAAAATAGATCATCCAATGCAGGAGAGAGACAGAGAGAATTCCCAGGGAATTCCAAGGAAGAGGGAAAATCTCAGAATGATAGTTACGCTCTAGATTAGAAAGCAACAGTCCAGTCTGAAGTAGTATGTCCCAAACAAATATACAGAAATCTTTCTTCACCAAGATCTCTACGGCCTTCAACCCAGAACACCTGGGTGAGCCCGCGCCAGATTCTGTGCCTTGGGTTGTTTCCCCACATGCTGCATAAATTCCTGCTGTCTCCTCCAAGCTCAATGCTGAGTCATGTTTTGACACATCTAAAGACTCTCATTTCAAACCACAAAAGGGAGCTTCACTCACCTTTACCTGGGAGCTAAAAGTATGCCATGATGAGGTGTTTTCACCAGAGTATCCATGCTTATGCTGTGTGACAAATTAACTCGAAACCTCAGCGACCTTTCACTCACACTGCACATCCAAAGTCTCTGAGGCACCCAGGCTGATGAGCATGCTAATTCTTCTTCTTCTTTTTTGTTTTTTGGAAACAGGTTCTTGCTCTGTCGCCCAGGCTGGGGTGCATGGCTGGCTAATTTTTTGTATCTTGTTGTAGAGATGGGGTCTCGCCATGTTGCCCAGGCTGGTCTCAAACTCCTGAGCTCAAGCGATCTGCCAGCCTCAGCCTCTCAAAGTTCTGGGAATAGAGAAGTGAGCCACCGCAGCAGGCCAAGCATGCTTATTCTTAATGTGCTGTTTCCACGACTGCTGTGGCAGTTTAGTAGAGAGTTAGCCAGTGGACCAGGCACAGTGGCTCAGGCCTGTAATCCTAGCACTTTGGGAGGCTGAAGCAGGTGGATTGCTTGAACTCAGGAGTTCGAGCCCAGCCTGGGCAACATGGCAAAGCAACATGGTGAAACACCATCTCTATTAAAAAAAAAAAAAAAAAAAAAAAACAGTAGCTGGGCGTAATGATGTACCTGTAGTCCTAGCTACTTGGGGGGTTGAGGTGGGAGGAATGCTTGAGCCCAGGAGGTTGAGGCTGTAGTGAGCCATGATCACGCCACTGCACTCCAGCCTGAGAGACAGAGCAAGATCTTGTTCCCCAACAAAGAAAAAGAGAGAGAGAGAGTTAGCCTAGCATCAACTTGTGATCTTTTACTCAGAATTGACAATACATCTCCTGCACTCCCAGCACAACAGCAAGAACCAGAAACACGGCCCGAACTAACTGCAAGGGCTCTAGGAAATGTGGCAGACCACATGAACATATGGTGAGCAATCTATATCTCTGCTGCACAAGCTGAGAAGCAGAAAATACCGAGCAGCCCAATTCCTCATATTTTTGTCAGATACCCAGAATGTGGCCCACAGTTCATCTCTGCCAGACGCCCTACCTTGGCAAGCCCTGAGTTTCCCAGGACTCAGTGATGATCTCGCCCACTTACTTCCTCAGAGGAGGCTGCTGTTAATTCCAAGGGAAGCTGAAGCCAGAATATGACCCAGAGAATATTCAGCTATGTTTCCTTCATGCAGTGTGGGCCTTTCCTAACATAACTAGGCTTGTACTTGCTACTTAGATTTTTTAAACTAAGGGCAGATAGGAGACAGAGAAGAAAAAGGGAGAGAGAGGGACTGGAAATTCATACATGGATTAAAAAACTGTTTTTAAAAGCAAAGAAAGGCTAACACAAAAGTCAGAGCAGTGGTTGCCTCTGGTGGAGAGGGGAAATGATACAACTGGGAAAAGTTCTGGTAACAGAGTCTATTTCTTAACCTTGGTAGTAGGGAATGAATGGAGGGTTGTTTTTTCTACAAATGTTCTGAAATCTATCTGTCATCTACCTACCTATCTATGTACCTACCTACCTACCTATCCACTTGCCTGTCATCTATCTACCTCTCAATCATTTATCTACCTACCTATCTACCTACACACCTATCATATATCTATCTACCTATGATCTATTTATCTATGTACCTACCTACCTATCATCTATCTACCTACCTATCTACCTATCATCTATCTATCTATCTACCTATCTACCGATCTATCTAATCTACGTGTGTTTTTTATGCAGTTTCCTGTTGTGCTTTACTAACCTTGCTCCTAAAAAGGCCTGGCCCTTGAGCAGCTCCCGAGAGGTAGGTAACCTCTAATCCTTAAAATGTCCTGCCTGGGAAGAATATGTTTCTCTACCCAGGCCTAGGCCCAGACTAGACAGTCCATGCTAACAATGTGATTTATGGTGGTGGCCCAGGGCTGGAGATAGCAGCTTGACCTCTGGAGGAGCTGGAGCTGAAGGTCAGCCATGTGGGGGTCGACCATGCCTGTGTATGTCTCTGGACACAAGCGCATAAACCCTGGGCAGCAGAGCCGGGTTGAACTGCCTGTTTAGCAGTACCCATGCATGTTGACACACGTCATTGTTGGGACAGGTGAGCCGTGTCTGCAAAGCTCCCATAGAGGAAGACAACTGGAAGCCCACCCCTGGTGTCTGCAACGCTGCCTCACATGCCCCTTCCTTTTGCTGAATTCAGTCTGTATCCTTTTGCCATAATAAACTGTAATTGTGAGTATAACAGCTCTGTTGAGTTCTTTCTGTTAGTCCTTCCGGTGAATCACTGAACCTGAAGGTGGCCTTAGAGACCCCTAAACTGCAGCTGTATATATCTTTCACAATTAATTTTTGAAAAGATCTAACAGAAGAAAATTCACCTAAATATAGGTAGCACTAAATCTACAGAACACAAGGACATTTTGTGTTCTGTGGAAGATTTCTATTAATAGAAGATCTGCATGAAGACATGTCATAAAGAGGTTGCTGAACATTAAGTGTAATGAGAGAAAAGAAATCTTTACTTATCCAAAGGAAATGCAATTCACTTACAGAAAGGAAAAATAACTGCCATTAAATTCCAGGAAGTAATACAAAAATATATATAAAAATCTGCGGAAACGTATTACTGAAGAGTGTAATATTCAGCTTAAATTATTGCTCAGGTACTAAATTAACAGACATTCTTGGTCAGGAAACAATCAGAGGAGAGCGTACCCATGAGCCTTTGATGAAAGCAGTGACTCCAAAGTGAAATCCATGTGAAATCAGTCAAAAGATGAGTCAAAAAAAGGTCTCAGAAAAGTGGACACTGACCTCAAACAATGAGTATTGAGTATTGCATTAATTTCAATGTGAAATCATGATGAAACAACTATCAGAATTATAGGTAGAGAGCAGAATGCAAATGTTAATATTCTTAGCTAAATAAAAATAATAAAATAGAAGTCAGGATGTGATTGGGAAGGAAGTAGGAGGGAGGGAGAGAAACCATGATAAATTTCTCCACCTTTCATAGCAGAAAACCAAATAAAACTGTCTAATTTTTTTTCAAAAATAGACTCAACCCAAAAACATGATTCCCACCTCTGTTGTTTTTCATAATTCATTTTCTTTAAAATGAATCTATATAATTGAGCTAATATAAAAAGAAATAGCATGCATGAATCATTGTATTCCAGGTGCTATTCTCAATGCTCTACCTTATATCTTTTTACTCCTCACAACACCCTATGATTTAGATATTTTAAATCTCATTTTACAGATCAGAATTCCAAAGCACAGAAATGTTAAGTAATTTGCTCAAGTTCCCATAGAAAGTTTAAGTGATGGATCCTGGAGGTGGTACTTTTTCATGTACAGAAACAATTCTACAAAATTTGACTTTATTTCCCTCTCTATTATGTTCAATTATACTTAAATTTGAAACATTTTACTTAAAATAATATATATGGCAAAAATTCATTTTTATAAAAATGATTTCTTTTGTCTAGTTATATTTCCAACTATATATATGCATAGGAAAATGTCAGGAATGCGGCTCAGCTAACATTACAATGTACTTCTGAGAGTTAAAATTGGGGGTGAGGTTTTTGCTCTCTGCTCTGTAATTATCTATGCTGTTTTAACTTTTATAATTGTATAATATATAAAATTAATAAAATATTAAATGCATGTCTTCAAATTTTTAGGAAAAAAAAGTGGTGCTCTTCCACCTATGCCATGAAATTTTAAGCAGCTATTTAAAGTAACATTGTTGGTAAGACTTACTGATGGGTAACCTTATTTTTGTAAAAACAGCCACTTTTTGATACAACATTAAAAGTGCATTTTAATTATGTAAAATTAAATATGTTTTATGTGTGTGTATATTTAGAGACAGACGTAGAAGCATGCTTTCTGTAACTATTGGCAGTGGTTATATCTGAATGCTGGGAGTTTAGATAATTTTCACTCTATTCTTTATTGCTTTTAGGGCTGATTCAATTATTAACCATAAGCACTTTATTAACTTAATTAGAATTTGTATATTCAATTAGGGAATAGTAAAGGTGAAAGATGCATTTTTACTTGTCCCTCAGAGAGGTACCCTGATTACTCCACTCATGGTGTTGGCAGATGTGTGAGTGTTTGGGTTTTTTCCACTATATTTTTTTCTTTGCTGATGACTGCCTAAAACCTGGCTTTGATTATTCACTTTGAGATTTAAGACAGCAGAAGCCTTTCAGCACTGAGTCATTTTGCCTGAGAGGGAAAAATAATGCTCTAGGGCAAGTTGAACGACAAGAAAGGAATTGATTATATTTTGACTTGTTGCTGCTCAATTAGATGAATTTGACCAGCTGTGGCAAGATTGTTTTCATGGACTAGTCTACTTAGGGAACACGTCATTCTTGATCCTTCTCTAAAGACCTTGCTACTCTAAGTGGGTTTGGGGAACAGCAGCATAGATCTCACCAGGAAGCTTATTAGAAATGCAGAAGCTGGAATCCCACATCAGCCTTACTTTTATCAACATCCTAGGGGATCCTTCAGTGCATTAAAGCATGAGAATCACTGACTTGAGAACATCACGATCCTATCTCTCTGTGCTCTGCTGGGGTTAAATGAGAACTGTATCAAAGGTAGAGAATCACACACGTTCAATGGAAAAGACCCCACATACCACAAAGGAGTGCCCTGGGCTGAGAAGCAAATAGATTCACAGGAAGAACTCACCCACACTCCTCACCACAAACCATACCCTGGACAAATAAATGTTCCAGAACCTACAAAGCCACAATTCAGAGATGGAAACTGACTTCTCTAAAGCCACATCTAAAGGCAGTAACATTTACACATCAAATTTGGAAACCAAAGGCCATGTGATTTAAATGTTCTGCGTTGCCTCTTCAGGGTACTGATTTTCAACCTCATTTTCAAATTGACTTATATCTGAAATGTTTCATGTGCTTGAGACCTGGAGTAATTTAGCTAGAAATTTCTTTGGTTCACAATGATCAGCTGTCAATTTTTTTTTTTTTTGCAGTGGTTTAGGCAACAATTTAAAAATGATCTACCATTAGTATGTAGAGAAAAGGCCTCAATGTTCTTTTATTTTATACTTAAATGCTTATTTAATAAATAACAAAGATGAAATAAATAAAATGTATTTGAATTATTAGAGTGGACAGAAAATAAGCATATTATGATTACATACCACTATTGCAAAGAGTGTTCTTACATGCTTTGTTAGAGCAAGAATTTAAATGTCTTTAATGAGAAAAGTGGAACTATAGCACACTGAGCCAGTTACGTAATTCTACCAAATTTTCCAGGAAATAAAGCTCACAATGTTTATTTAGCAAAACGTGTGATTGCCAAGGCTGTACCTGCAATGTACCATTAATAATTCAATTTGCCTAATCACTACATCTAAGGAAAACATTTTGCATTTTCGTAGAAGCTTTAACTCCTTCTTCTTTTTCTTACCTACAACATGCCAGAGGTGAGTCTGAGGCCAGTATAGATATCTCCATTTTACAAATGAAGAACTGAGTCCCACAGATCAACTGTCACCCAAAGTGATGCTGTACTTAAAGGACCGATGATTCTTCCTGAACTGTGGGCTCCGATTTGTTTGACCAGAAAGGACAACACCCATTAGATAGATTACTTTACAAATTAAAAGGATTATGTAAATTTCCAACTATTTCAAAATGATATAAGCATTTGGGAAGTCATTTAAATTTGAGTTTTAAATCTAAGGTGGATGACAATCTAGAGTCTTTGCCTTTGGGAGGAAAGGGTGGGGATTGGTGGAGAAAGGCATGAGAGGGCTTCTGTAAGGATGGTAATTTCTACATGGTTAGTGGGGTGGATACCTCTGCGATAAAGTGAGTATAGCAAAATGGTAATGGTAGAATCTTGGTGTATATTCAGTGTTTGCTCTAAAATTCTTTTAATTTTTCTGTATGTGTAAAATTTTCTGTTATGTTATAATATCAAACATACTATACTAAATAATAAAATATTGTAAAAAAAGATACATTTGTTTAAATAGAGTTTTTACCCAATATAGATTAGAAAACCCTTAAGTATGCATATAAATCACCTGTGCCTGCTTAATAAACACAATGTGAATGAATGTGCATAAAAATTATACTCAGGGGAAGCACTTAGCACCTCACTGTATTTTTCTTAGAACAATTTTTTATTTATCCAAATGGTACTCTAATTTTACTAAAATGAAAACTGAGAGTATTTGCTCTTTTCTGAATATGTGAGAAGCATATTTATTTTCAGGGCAACTGATTGTTGATGAATTCCCTTACTATCCTTAATATCAATAACTAAATAAACATTTCTAAATTATTTTATTTTCAAACAATTATAGACTTTTTTGTTCATTTTCTTTTCAAATGACCTCACTATTCTTAAGACAATCTTGAAATAAAGCAAAGAAAAAACATTTCCCTTTTTTTTTTTTGAGACAGAGTCTTACTCTGTCACCCAGGCTGGAGTGCAGTAGTGCAATCTCGGATCACTGCAACCTCTGCCTCCTGGGCTCAAGCGATTCTCTTGCCTCAGCCTCCCGAGTAGCTGTGATTACAGGCACCCGCCACCATGCCAGGCTAATTTTTTGTATTTTTAGTAGATACAGGGTTTCACCATGTTGCCCGGGCTGGTCTGGAACTCCTGACCTCAGGCAATCTGCCCAACTCAGCCTCCCAAAGTGCTGGGATTACAGGCCTGAGCCACCACGCCCAGGCAACATTTCCGTTTTTAGTAAGGTAGCAGAACCTTGCCATCAAGCTTGCTTATATTACTTTCTTTTCGGCTGCAATGGAAAACAAGTGCTTCCTCTTTCAAGAACTCCAGTGACCGACAGCTGTCAGTGTTGGCTGAGTTACCTTGCGTTGGTTTTCTCCATTCCACTCGTCTTTTGGTTTCACAGTTCAAGGAGAAGAAGGTAAAAACAAACAAATCAGCCTTAAATAAGCAGAGTAACTCTCAAAGAAAACTATTTGGGACAACCTTCTTAAAAGAATAGGTAACAGGCCAGGCGTGGTGGCTCTGGCCTGTAATGCCAGCACTTTGGGAGGCCAAGGCGGGCAGATCACTTGAGGTCAGGAGTTTGAGACCAGCCTGGCCAACACAGTGTAACCCCGTCTCTACTAAAAACACAAAAATTAGCTAAGCATGGTAGCAAACTCCTGCAATCCCAACTACTCAGGAGGCTGAGGCAGGAGAATCACTTGAACCCAGGTGGCGGAGGTTGCAGCGAGCTGAGACCGCACCACTGCACTCCAGCCTGGGCAACACAGTGAGATTAGGTCTCAAAAAAAAAAAAAAAATAGAATAGGTAATAATCGTTTTCAAATGACCTTGCTAATGCAGCAGTTTCATTTTTCGAAAAGGGGATTGAGGAAAAATATATGTTTTCTCTCTTTGGCTCTGGCACCCACACACATGTACAAGCTTCACTGAGGCATGTCTTCACTGTACTTCATTCTTCCTTGAAACTGGGCTCCCAGAACATTTGCCTTTGCTGTGTTTTCCCTGCTACAGATGATGTGAGGCGGGCTTGCCTGTTTGTTGGAGATATTAAAGCTCACTAGCAACACTTTGTTTTTGTTTTGAGATGGAGTCTCGCTCTGTCGCCCAGGCTGTACCGCAGTGGCGCGATCTCGGCTCACTGCAAGCTCTGCCTCCCGGGTTCACGCCATTCTCCTACCTCAATCTCCAGAGTAGCTGGGACTACAGGCGCCCGCCACCACGCCCGGTTAATTTTTTTTTGTATTTTTAGTAGAGACGGGTTTTCACCGTGTTAGCCAGGATGGTCTCGATCTCCTGACCTCATGATCCACCCGTCTTGGCCTCCCAAAGTTCTGGGATTACAGGCGTGAGCCACCACGCCAGGCCGCGATACTTTGTTAATGTTTAGTTTCCACTTGAGGATTTTTCTGATTTTTCAAATGCTTCACCAGGCTATCTGCCTTAATGTCACCTCGTGGTGAGATCTAACCCCAGTTTTAATGACCTCTTTATATATAGATTCTCTTCAGATGGTTTTATTGAAGTTTTAAGCAACCCAAGCTTATTTGTGAGATCCTTTACTCAACTATTGAATAGCAACTGTGGAAGATGCATGTATTGTGACAGAGCTGATTTTTCTGGGGGGATGTCCAGGATATTGGCATCTTTCAATCATACAAATATTAAAGGCAAGAGCTAATAAAGGCTGCTGGCTCCTTCCCACGTGCCCAAAGAGGTAGATGCCACAGGAGAGGGGAGGCTGATAGATCCTAGAACCTAACAAAGAAGCAGAGGAAATCCCCGCGGAGAGAGAAGTTGCCCTGTCTTTGTTGCGGTGCACGTGGCGGAAGTGGCACTGAGGAGTCAGGAGAGGAGGGAGAATGGGAGCCAGGTGGGGAGCATATGTTAGCGGTATCCTTTTCTCTCCTTTTTTTTTTTTTTCAGACGGAGTCTCGCTCTGTCGCCCAGGCTGGAGTGCAGCGGGGCACGATCTCGCTCACTGCAACCTCCTCCTCCCGGGTTCAAGCGATTCTCCTGCCACAGCCTGCCGAGTAGCTGGGATTACAGGTGCCCGCCATCACGCCTGGCTACTTTTTGTATTTTTAGTGGAGACGGGGTTTCACCATGTTGGCCAGGCTGGTCTTGAACTCCTGGCCTTAGGTGATCCACCTGCCTCGGCCTCCCAAAGTTTTGGATTACAGGCTTGAGCCACCGCACCCGGCCTCTTCTCCATTATTTTATCTGCTGTCACTACGGAGTGGAAAAACTACAGTTCCAGCTCATTGTCAGGGAGAGGAATGGTAACATCAGAGAATCTCTGAAACAGGCTTTGGGAGGAAAGAGTATAAAAACAGGGGCGATAAACTGGCCAGCCCTCTATACATTCCCTCTGCCCCCCTCTCACCCCAATCCCCCCCTTGGCTAGATAAATATAACTGAGAATTTGAAGGCTTTTCAAAATAAGTGATTTCTGGAACAGAGGTGCTCAGGGAGGGGAATTCTTAAGAGGCAAAGTCGCTTCCTGGTATGGGATGGGCGTGGAGTAACTCGGACTGTGCCATCAGAGGCTCTCCAATCTGAGCATATGCTCCTTTTCCTAACCAACCAGGGGGTAGAAGCTAGGGCTGAGGCATTTGTCCCTCCCACTGTGTACACAGCACCAGCCAATATGGGTTAATAGATCCAAAAGGATATGAGCTCCCAGGGAAAATAAGGAGGTATCTGGCAAACACAAGCAGCACAGAATTTAGATCGCATATGGAAAACCTATGCTAAAGTCAGCAGAATTAACAAGCACAGAGAACAATAATTTAAAATAAGCATAATGACAATTTTCCATTGTATTTTCCATAAGGGAGAATATCGCAAACATAGAGCTGAGGTCAGCAATTATAATTAAGCAGCATTTGGTGAAAACGGACATGAAAAATTTTATAGCTATGTAAAGACTTTAAAAGGTGGTGAATTTGCAAAACGGGTAGAGTGAAAAACAATTACTAAATTGTAATATTAGGTCCAGAAACTCTTCAAGAAGACATGAATAAGAGATAAAAAGTAGAAAAGTTAAGAGATATAGAGAAAAGGACAAAGTGAAAAAAGCCTATTTAATATGAGTCCTAGAGAGGGAGGAAAAATTTAATGTATGCAAGAAGTAGAAAAATATAAACATCTGTATAATACAGAAGTCCCAGAGGGAGAAGAAAAAATACATATAATTTAATGGAGGGAAAGTAGAAATGAGAATATTTTTAATAAATAAATACAGTAAATAAAAAAATGACAGGAAGAAGTATTCACAATGAGCGTAAGTGGTGTAAATGAAGATCAAAGAATAAAGCATCTTAGACTGGATTAAAAACAATACAAACAAAATAATATAAGCCAACGATATAGTCTGTGAGACATATTTATAATAAAAGTGAGAGGTGACAGCGTGCTGGCAGTCCTCACAGCCCTCGCTTGCTGTCGGCGCCTCCTCTGCCTGGGCTCCCACTTTGGCGGCACTTGAGGAGCCCTTCAGCCCACCGCTGCACTGTGGGAGCCCCTTTCTGGGCTGGCCAAGGCCGGAGCTGGCTCCCTCAGCTTGCAGGGAGGTGTGGAGGGAGAGGCGCGAGCGGGAACCAGGGCTGCGTGTGGCGCTTGCGGGCCAGCTGGAGTTCCGGGTGGGCGTGGGCTTGGCGGGCCCCGCACTCGGAGCAGCCAGCCGGCACTGCCGGCTCCGGGCAACAAGGGGCTTAGCACCCAGGCCAGCGGCTGCAAAGGGTGTACTGGGTCCCCTAGCAGTGCCAGCCCACTGGCGCTGTGCTCGATTTCTCGCCGGGCCTTAGCTGCCTTCCCGCAGGGCAGGGCTCAGGACCTGCAGCCCGCCATGCCTGAGCTTCCCACCCCCTCCATGGGCTCCTGTGCAGCCCAAGCCTCCCTGACGAGCGCCGCCCCCTGCTCCACAGCACCCAGTCCCATCGACCACCCAAGGGCTGAGGAGTGCGGACGCACGGCACAGGACTGGCAGGCAGCTCCACCTGCAGCCCTGGTTTGGGATCCACTGGGTGAAGCCAGCTGGGCTCCTGAGTCTGGTGGGGATTTGGAGAACCTTTATGTCTAGCTCAAGGATTGTAAATACACCAATCGGCACTCTGTATCTAGCTCCAGGTTTGTAAACACACCAATCAGCACCCTGTGTCTAGCTCAGGGTTTGTGAATACACCAATCAACACTCTGTATCTAGCTACTCTGGTGGGACGTGGAGAACCTCTGTGTCTAGCTCAGGGATTGTAAATACACCAATCGTCACTCTGTATCTAGCTCAAGGTTTGTAAACACACCAATCAGCACCCTGTGTCTAGCTCAGGGTTTGTGAATGCACCAATCCACACTCTGTATCTAGCTACTCTGGTGGGGCCTTGGAGAACCTTTGTGTCTAGCTCAGAGATTGTAAACACACCAATCAGCGCCCTGTCAAAACAGACCATTCAGCTCTACTAATCAACAGGACATAGGTGGGGCCAAATAAGAGAATAAAAGCAGGCTGCCCGAGCCAGCAGTGGCAACCCGCTCAGGTCCCCTTGCACACTGTGGAAGCTTTGTTCTTTCGCTCTTTGCAATAAATCTTGCTACTGCTCACTCTTTGGGTCCACACTGCTTTTATGAGCTGTAACACTCACCGTGAAGGTCTGCAGCTTCAGTCCTGAAGCTAGGGAGACCACGAGCCCAGCGGGAGGAACAAACAACTCCAGACGCGCCACCTTAAGGGCTGTAACACTCACCACGAAGGTCTGCAGCTTCACTCCTGAGCCAGCGAGACCACGAACCCACGAGAAGGAAGAAACTCCTAACACATCCCAACACCAGAAGGAACGAACAACTCCAGACGCGCCACCTTAAGAGCTGTAACACTCACTGCGAGGGTCCGCGGCTTCATTCTTGTAGTCAGTGAGACCAAGAACCCACCAATTCCGGCCACAAAAGGGTATCTAAGATTTAAAATATGGGAATATCAGATAAATACAAGTTAAAATAACATATTGTAACTATTTTATCACTAGTCAAAATAAAATTTAAGACAAAAAATTAAGGATCAAAGAGATGCATCATTTACTATAAGAAGGATAATTTGGCCAGGTGTGGTGGCTCATGCCTGTAATCCCAGCACTTTGGGAGGTCGAGACAGGAGAATCAAGAGGTCAGGAGTTCGAGGCCAGCCTGACCAACATGGTGAAACCCCGTCTCTACTAAAAATACAAAAATTAACCAGGTGTGCTGGTGGGCACCTGTAGTCCCAGCTACTCAGGAGGCTGAGGTAGGAGTATCGCTTGAACCCAGGAGGTGGAGGTTGCAGTGAGCCAAGATCATGCCACTGCACTCCAGCCTGGGTGACAGAGCGAGAATCCATCTCAAAAAAAAAAAAAAAAAAAAAAAAAATTCAGTGAGGCCCCAAACTGATCTGGAATGTAATTGCATACAACAATATAGCCTTAAATACATAAAGGAAAACTTAATATAGATTCATCTGCTTGGAGTTGAAGATTTTAATGGCCCCGCTCCAAAATAGATTAGATAGATGATGCACACACACACAAGAAAGACTTAACAACACAACTTATAAATACAGATAGGCAGATAGAGGTACAGATGCAGATGTAGACATAGACAGGTACTAACATATCAGAAAATACACATTCCTTTCAAACACATGTCAATAGTCATAGTAATTGACATGAGTTAGGCAAAAACGAAAATTTTAAAAATTCTACAAAATCAATATCATACAGATTATATTTTCAGATTATAATGCCATAAAATTAGAAAGCAAAATCTAAAGGAAGTTTGATCTGAAAGGTCCAAATAGTTATATCTAGTTTTCACAGGCTCATTAAATGCAACAGACCTTTATTAGGCATCTACTAAGCTGCTGTCCTTGAATACACTCAGAGTACTCAATGATGCCCATCGAACACAAAACAATCATAATTTATTTATTTTTATCTTGTACTTTAAAAACCTCTGTGTTTTTATGTGCTTTATAATGTATATATTAGTATAGTATCTCAAGCATATAATATATACATAAAATTATACACACACATGTATATAAATTATACACACACATATATATGTGTATATATAGGTATATATGTATATATACCTATATATGTGGTTATATTAATTTCCATAGAGGTGGTTATATTAATTTCCTAGGGCTGCCATAACAAATTGCCATAAACTGGATGGCTTAAAACAGCAGAAATATATTCTCAAAATTCAAGGGGCTAGAAGTTCAAACCCAAAGGTGTCAGCTGGGCTACACACCCTCAGAAGGCCCCAGGGAAGAACACTTCCTCTCCTCTTCCTAGCTTCTAGTGTTTGCCAGCAATTCATGGTGGTCCTTGGCTTGCATTGCAGCTGCATCACTCCAATCCCTGCCTCCATCTTCATAAGGCCTCTTCCCTTGCGTGTCTCTGGGCCTCCAAATCTCCTCCTCATGATGAGGACAACAGTCATTGGATTTATAACCTGCCCTCATCCAGCATGACTTCTTAACTTGAATGTATTTGCAAAAACCCTGTTTCCAATGAAGGTCATGGTCACAAGTAATGGGGTTCAGGATTTCACCATATTCAACCCATGACAGTGATATTTGCTAGAACATGTTTTTTAAATATAATGGAAGGATACAATCTAAAAAAAGTAGACCCCTGGTGTGAATCTCTAGGATTAGTACCACGACAGATACAGGTATACATCAGATGTGGTGTTAACATGCTAGCAGCCTATGGGAGATATCACAGGTTCATTAGTTACCACAATACTCTCTGAAGAGAAATGTCCCAAGAAGAGTTCTGACAATGGTCTAAAGCAGCTTATAGCAAAAGGTGTCATAACCAGGTGTGGGGAGCATGAAAGGTTTCGCTAAGGGGGTGATGTCTGTATTAAGCACTGAGTTATGTTTTATCAGAAATGAACGTTCTATAAGGTGCATTCCCAGCACAGACACTGTGCCCAGGGGAAGGGCAGGAATACTGAATACAGTTTGCTTTAGTAGAGTAGTGGACAGAAAAATAAGATGAGATCATATTGCAGAATCCCTTTGGACACAGAAGGAAGTGTTTATTTTGTTGATGTTTTTGTTTTCTTTTTCCTTCTTCTATACTTGGTGGCAATTGAGAGGACCGAATGGGTTTGAGCAGAATATTAATTCTGGCAGCAGTGTGCATACAATGGCTGGGAAGATGAATAGACAAGAGGTGCAGTAGAAGCCTGTTTTAATATGTGAGCCAAGTAAAAAAAGGAACTAAAGCAACACCATGCACGTGGGAATAGAAAGGAGGAATCCATGGATATTACAAAAGTAGGATAAAATAACCGGGCATGGGATTGCATGGAGGGACAAGTTGGAAGAAGTCAGAGAGCAGTTAGGTCTTGAGCTTGGGCAATCAAGAAGCCAATGAAATCAGCCGGGAAAATTGAGGCCTCAAGAGGAAAATAGAAACTGTTTCGGTGGGAGTTTGAGGTTGGGATTTCAATATACTGAGATTTAAGAACCCCAGTTGAGGATGTCATACAAGTAGAGGAGAAGGTGTGTAGTGCAGCTGCAATCCCAGGGTCAGGAGTCATGGGGCCAGACAGAGGTGACAACGGAAGCTCTGGGGATTTATTTGCCTTTAAGGAAAAATAGAAAAGAAAACAAAGATAAGGTGCGATGGTGCTGGGAGTCTTCATTTATTAATAACTAGTTCCTCTTTGAGCTCTCTTCCATAAACTCCAACAGACTTCATAAATTTAGTCTCTGAAGAATGCTTTTGTAGCAAAACAGGCCCTTCGTCTCCCTCCCCATACATTTGTTTTTTATTCTTTGCCTATTAGTTTAGCTCATTTCAAGCTCATTGAAGTGGATGGCCACAGAGAATTATGGGGTAGGTCTGAATTTAAATAAATCTTTTGAAGATACACACACACAAACACACACACACACACACACACACACACACAAAGTATTCCAGGCATTGTGTTAGAAGCTGGAATACATGGGGAACCTGAGCTTGAAGGAACCTCCAGTTTAGTGAATAAACTTTCAATTCTATAGGGGAAAAAGGGGAAAAGCAAGATTGGAGGTGTGCAAAGTTGGCGATGCCAAGTGGGGAAAGGTAGTAGCTTTCAGGTTTAGCAGGGACAGACAAAAATCTATTGTTTTTAATGAGAGAGAGGATGCAGGCATGATTATTCAGAGAAAAGATGCCCACAAGAAGGCAAGACAAGTCAGGTAGGAGAGAGGAGGATGGAAAAGTGCAGCCCAAGAGCAGGCACAAGTGATGGGGTGGGAGCACTCGTCCCAGGCTGGGCTTCACTCTTCTTCTTGGAGAGGAGAAGAAAACAGGGAAGTTAATTTGAGGATGGAGAAGTTGAAGCAGCAGACATTAGATAATGTATCAGTTAATATAACTGAACTTCAAAGATAAAGAATCATTGAACCTGCAAGTAAAAATATCAAGAGAAAAAGATCCAGACTGGTCTCAGACTCTGCATAATGTGAGAACCAGTTGGAGTTCTGCCCCCAAGTCCTCAAAGAAAGAGAGCATGACCTACAAATGGACCATCCATTCAAGCTGTCTGTCACGTGTAATGACAGCAGACAAATAGTTTGGAAGATGCAGAAGACCCAGTGACTATACACGCCAGCTATACTGCATAAAAAAGAATTAAGAGGCAATTGCAAAAGAGGGGAGAGAGAGAAAACTGTGTTTGAAAAGCAATTAACACATATGTAAATACCCCTTCCTTTTTCTCCTATACTTCAGATAACATTTGGAGTTAAATGAAGTGTCATGGCCAAGAAAACAAACTACATGTGAAATATTTCATTCCTTTGGACAATAAAATGAGTTTCAAATTGATGTTTAAGTAGAATTTGTGAAACAAATTTATTCAAAGGTGGAAAACTACCTTTACTGTAAAAAACACAAAGAGCTTATAATATTACTGAGTTATCACGTGATTGATACAGTGCATTACTTCAATTTCTAACATTACTGTTAGTGAAGGAATGAGTGATTACAACTTTAACAGTCTGACTTAAATGACCATATGTAGGAATTTGCCGTTTTTAAAATTTTTTATTTTATTTTTATGGTAACTGTCTTGTGCCTTCTATGTTTGGAAAAATCTCCACCTGATGAGCTTTGCTGAGAGACCATCACTTCCCAAATGCTTGTTTGCCAGGCTCCCTTGAAGACAGCTTGGGCACCTAACTGAGGTTTGGCCCATCAACTGTACCAAGTCGAGAATGACTTAGGAGTTCATGATGAAAAGAGGAAATCTACAGGGAAGCTTTGGTGATTGTGGGCAACCTCAGTAGCAGCAGTTGCATTGAGTTTCCAGGGACCACAGTGGCAAAAGTACAGAGGAGGTCTCACAGCCAGTGTCAGGTCTCTGAGCCCAAGCTAAGCCATCATATCCCCTGTGACCTGCACATACACATCCACATGGCCAGTTCCTGCCTTAACTGATGACATTCCACCACAAAAGAAGTGAAAATTATGAACTCAAACAAATTTACAAGAAAAAAACAAACAACCCCATCAAAAAGTGGGCGAAGGATATGAACAGACACTTCTCAAAAGAAGACATTTATGCAGCCAAAAAACACATGAAAAAATGCTCATCATCACTGGCCATCAGCGAAATGCAAATCAAAACCACAATGAGATACCATCTCACACCAGTTAGAATGGCGATCATTAAAAAGTCAGGAAACAACAAGAGAGGATGTGGAGAAACAGGAACACTTTTACACTGTTTCTTTTACACCGCTTCCCTCTGTGTCTCTACTCTCCCTTTTCTTTAAACTTGCCTCCTTCACTATGGGCAATCTTCCACCCTCCATTCCTCCTTCTCCCTTAGCCTGTGTTCTTAAGAACATAAAACCTCTTCAACTCTCACCTGACCTAAAACCTAACTGCCTTATTTTCTTCTGCAATGCCGCTTCACCCCAATACAAACTCAACAGTGGTTCTAAATGACCAGAAAACGGCACTTTCGATTTCTCCATCCTACAAGACCTAAATAATTTTTGTCGAAAAATAGGAAAATGGTCTGAGGTGCCTGACGTCCAGGCACTCTTCTACACATCAGTCCCTCCCTAGTCTGTGCCCAGTGCAACTCGTCCCAAATCTTCTTTCCCTCCCACCTGTCCCCTCAGTCCCAACCCCAAGTGTCGCCGAGTCTTTCTAATCTTCCTTTTCTACAGACCCATCTGAACTCTCCCCTCCTCCCCAGGCTGCTCCTCGCCAGGCCGAGCTAGGTCCCAATTCTTCCTCAGCCTCTGCTCCTCCACCCTATAATCTTTCTATCACCTCCCCTCCTCACACCAGGTCCGGTTTACAGTTTTATTCCGTGAGTAGCCCTCCCCTACCTGCCCAGCAATTTCCTTTTAAAAAGGTGGCTGAAGCTAAAGGCATAGTCAAGGTTAATGCTCATTTTTCTTTATCAGACATCTCCCAAATCAGTGGGCGTTTAGGATGTTTCATAAAATATGAAAAACCCAGCCCAGTTCGTGACTCATTCGGCAGCAACCCTGAGACGCTTTACAGCCCTAGACCCTAAAAGGTCAAAAGGCCGTCTTATTCTCAATATACATTTTATTACCCAATCTGCTCCCGACATTAAATAAAACTCCAAAAATTACATTCCGGCCCTCAAACCCCACAACAGGATTTAATTAACCTCGCCTTCAAGGTGTACAATAATATAAAAAAGTTGCAATTCTTTGCCTCCACTGTGAGACAAACCCCAGCCACATCTCCAGCACACAAGAACTCCAAACGCCTGAACCGCAGCTGCCAGGGGTTCCTCCAGAACCTCCTCCCCCAGGAGCTTGCTACAAGTCCCGGAAATCTGGCCACTGGGCCAAGGAATGTCCACGGCCAGGATTCCTCCTAAGCCGTGTCCCATCTGTGCGGGACCTCAGTGAAAATTGGACTTTTCAACTCACCTAGCAGCCACTTCCAGAGACCCTGGAACTCTGGCCCAAGGTTCTCTGACTCCTTCCCAGATCTTCTTGGCTTAGCAGCTGAAGACTGACACTGCTCGATTGCCTCAGAAGCCTACAGGACCATCACAGATGTTCTAGGTAACTCTCACAGTGGAGGGTAAGTTCGTCCCCTTCTTAATCAATATGGAGGCTACTCACTCCACATTACCTTCTTTTCAAGGGCCTGTTTCCCTTGCTTCCATAACTGTTGTGCGTATTGACAGCCAGGCTTCTAAACCTCTTAAAACTCCCTAACTCTGGTGCCAACTTAAACAATACTCTTTTAAGCACTCCTTTTTAGTTATCCCCACCTGCCCAGTTCCCTTATTAGGCTGAGACACTTTAACTAAATTATCTACTTGCCTGACTATTCCTGGGCTACAGCCACACCTCATTGCCACCTTTTCCCCCAGTTCAAAGCCTCCTTCACATCCTCCCCTTGTATCTCCCCACCTTAACCTACAAGTATAAGACACCTCTACTCCCTCCTTAGTGACCAATCATGCACCCCTTACTATCCCATTAGAACCTAATCACTCTTACCCCACTCAATGCCAATATCCCATCCCACAGCATGCTTTGAAAGGATTAAAGCCTGTTATCACTCGCCTGTTACAGCATGGGCTTTTAAAGCCTATAAACTCTTCTTACCATTCCCCCATTTTACCTGTCCTAAAACCAGACAAGGCTTACAGGTGAGTTCAGAATCTGCGCCTTATCAACCAAATTGCTTTGCTTATCCACCCCATGGTGCCAAACCCATATACTCTCCTATCCTCAATACCTCCCTCTACAACCCATTATTCTGTTCTGGATCTCAAACATGCTTTCTTTACTATTCCTTTGCACCCTTCATCCCAGCCTCTCTTTGCTTTCACTTAGACTGACCCTGACGCCCGTTAGGCTCAGCAAATTACCTGGGCTGTACTGCCACAAGGCTTCACAGATAGCCCCCATTACTTCAGTCAAGCCCAAATTTCATCCTCATCTGTTACCTATCTCGGCATAATTCTCATAAAAACACACGTGCTCTCCCTGCTGAGCGTGTCTGATTAATCTCCCAAACCTCAATCCCTTACAAAACAACAACTCCTTTCCTTCCTAGGCATGGTTAGTGTGGTCAGAATTCTTACACAAGAGCCAGGACTGCACCCTGTAGCCTTTCTGTCCAAACAACTTGACCTTACTGTTTTAGCCTAGCCATCATGTCTCCGTGCAGCGGCTGCCGCTGCTTTAATACTTTTAGAGGCTCTAAAAATCACAAACTGTGCTCAACTCACTCTCTACATTTCTCATAACTTCCAAAATCTATTTTCTTCCTCATACCCGACACATACACTTTCTGCTCCCAGGCTCCTTCAGCTGTACTCACTCTTTGTTAAGTCCCACAATTACCATTGTTCCTGGCCCGGACTTCAATCCGTCCTCCCACATTATTCCTGGTACCACACCTGACCTCCATGACTGTATTTCTCTGATCCACCTGACATTCATCCCATTTCCCCATATTTCCTTCTTTCCTGTTCCTCACCCTGATCATGCTTGATTTATTGATGGCAGTTCCACCAGGCCTAATCGCCACACACCAGCAAAGGCAGGCTATGCTATAGTACAAGCCACTAGCCTGCCTCTTAGAACCTCTCATTTCCTTTCCATCGTGGAAATCTATCCTCAAGGAAATAACTTCTCAGTGTTCCATCTGCTATTCTACTACTCCTCAGGGATTATTCAGGCCCCCTCCCTTCCCTACACATCAAGCTAGAGGATTTGCCCCCACCCAGGACTGGCAAATTAGCTTTACTCAACATGCCCCGAGTCAGAAAACTAAAATACCTCTTAGTCTAGGTAGACACTTTCACTGAATAAGTAGAGTCCTTTCCTACAGGGTCTGAGAAGGCCACCGCAGTCATTTCTTCCCTTCTGTCAGACATAATTCCTCAGTTTAGCCTTCCTACCTATACAGTCTGATAACAGACCAGCCTTTATTAGTCAAATCAGCCAAGCAGTTTTTCAGGCTCTTAGTATTCAGTGAAACCTTTATATCCCTCACGGTCCTCCGTCTTCAGGAAAAGTAGAACGGACTAAAAGTCTTTTAAAAACACACCTCACCAAGCTCAGCCACCAACTTAAAAAGGACTGGACAACACTTTTACCACTTTCCCTTCTCAGAATTCAGGACTGTCCTCGGAATGCTACAGGGTACAGCCCATTTGAGCTCCTGTATAGACGCTCCTTTTTATTAGGCCCCAGTCTCATTCCAGACACCAGACCAACTTAGACTGTGCCCCCAAAAAACTTGTCATCCCTACTATCTTCTGTCTAGTGATACTCCTATTCAGCATTCTCAACTACTCATATAGGCCCTGCTCTTGTTTACACTGCGGTTTACACTGTTTCTCCAAGCCATCACAGCTGATATCTCCTGGTGCTATCCCCAAACTGCCACTCTAAACTCTTGAAGTAAATAAATAATCTCTGCTGGCAGGACTATGCTGAATCTCCTTAGGCACTCTCTAATCAGATGTCCTAGGTCCTCCCAATTCTTAGACCTTTTATACCTGTTTTTCTCCTTCTCTTATTCCATTTAGTTTTTCAATTCATATAAAACCGTATCCAGGCCATCACCAATCATTCTACATGACAAATGTTTCTTCTAACAACCCCACAATATCACCCCTTACCACGAAATCTTCCTTCAGCTTAATCTCTCCCATTATAGGTTCCTACGCCGCCCCAATCCCGCTCGAAGCAGCCCTGAGAAACATCGCCCATTATCTCTCCCTACCACGCCAAAAAATTTTCACCGTCCAAACACATTACCACTATTTCATTTTATTTTTCTTATTAATATAAGAAGACAGGAATGTCAGGCCTCTGAGCTCAAGCTAAGCCATCATATCCCCTGTGACCTGCACGTACACATCCAGATGGCCGGTTCCTGCCTTAACTCATGACACTCCACCACAAAAGAAGTGAAAATGGCCTGTTTCTGCCTTAACTGATGACATTGTCTTGTGAAATTCCTTCTCCTAGCTCATCCCAGCTCAAAAGCTCCCCTACTGAGCACCTTGTGACCCCCACTCTGCCCGCCAGAGAACAACCCCCCTTTGACTGTAATTTTCCTTTACCTACCCAAATCCTATAAAATGGCCCCACTCTTACCTCCCTTCGCTGACTCTCTTTGTGGACTCAGCCCGCCTGCACCCAGGTGAAATAAACAGCCATGTTGCTCACACAAAGCGTGTTTGGTGGTCTCTTCACACGGACGCGCATGAAAGCCAGTGCTGGGCAGTGGTGGCCCAACTTGTGGCATCGATTGTTTAGTGGTGACATTTGCAGTGTCTTCTCCTGACAACTGCAGTGTGATTGTAGCAGTGATTCTCATGCTGGCTCCCTGTCCAGCCACCCATTTATCCACCACTGTGGTCTCTGGAAATTCACAGACAAGTCTGCAGAATAGATGCATATATATGTATTCACATAGCACAAAAGGAAAATTCTAGAACTCAAATATACCATTTCACTTAATATAGCTTTTCAGTTGTAGCTCCCAATTTTACTATACAGATTAGATAACTTGTACCCTACACTTTTCCACTTTCAGGTTCCTAGTATTCCTGCTCCTCTTGCCTGGGATAAAATCTCCTTTTCTCTCCAGTGACTTCTGCTTTTCGAAAACTTACCCTCCTTTGACAAATAAGCCAAAGGCGCTGGTTGCGTCTGAGTCCTTGGACCCTAAAAGGGCTGCACAGGTGGGTCGGGAGAGAAACTAATTTGTGTTTCTGATGAGTGGCAGCTCTCTGCTGATTCCTAGGTAGCAGAGCACTGACCATCTCCCCAGAGAGCAAGGCGGGCTGGCTCATGGCTTAAACCAAGTGAACTTCCTCCCTTCCTAGCAATCAAAAGGAGAGGGCATCTTGCCATCCAAGCGTGTGAATCTCCTCCTAGGTACTTCCCTACCACTTTTCTCTTTCTCCTCATGGAGATTCTGTCTCCCAAGTGCCACCCTAAATAAGAACCTTGTACTTCATCAGCTGATGCACCAGCCCTGCTGGAATGGGAAAAGGAGTTAGCTTTTTCCCCCAGTATATTTGTTACTGCTGTTTCTTTTGTTACACATCAAAAAGGGCCCTAATTAGATGGGGCTCCAGAGCCCATTTTTACTAGCCAGACCTCTTGCTGTGCTCCTCAACCTCCCATTTAAATTCCAGGCCCTCTTCAGTGTATTTTCTGACCCCTCTCCTGCTCATTTCTCATCCCCTACTGCATGCAATCTCTTCTTTTCTTTTTAATTCCACATCCATTAGTGTTTCTCTTAAAGTAATTGCATTTAAAATTAGGTGTAACAATTACAAATGATGTGTACTCCTTTTCTAGTGATCCCATTCTTTACCCCTTCCTATACTTTAATTTACCAAAGGAAACTAAGAACCAGAGCTGTTCACAGACTCAGTCAGTCATTCAACAATCACTAGTTGAGTACTCACTTGGTCAAGAATTGTGCTTGGATTTGAACACACAATGACGAAGGGATCAGACTTTGACTTCAAGAAATTCGAAGCCTAGTGGGAGAGAGAGGCATTAACATTGCAACGCGTTATTGTAAGTTCAAGCAAGGAGAAATGTGCAAGTTATGGGATTACAGGAGATCCCATAATCCACCAGAGTGGCTTTGGGGAGTGGGGAGGATGGAACTGCAAAGACTTCCTAAGGAGGTCGAACTTGAAGTCATTTTTAGAAGATGCATAGAAAAGGCTGGGCATGGTGGCTCAAGCCTGTAATCCCAGCACTTTGAGAGGCTGAGGGGAGCGGATCACAAAGTCAGGAGTTCGAGACCAGCCTGGCCAACATGGCGAAACCCCGTCTCTACTAAAAATAGAAAAATTAGCCGGGCACAGTGGCATGCACCTGTAGTCCCAGCTACTTGGGAGGCTGAGGCAGAAGAATCACTTGCACTGGGGAGGTGGAGGTTGCACTGAGCTGAGATCGTGTCACTGCACTCCAGCCTGGGTGGCAGAGCAACACTTTGTCTCAAAAAAAAAAAATGCATAAAAAAAATCAAAATGCATAGAAAAAAATTAAAAAAATCAAAAATTAAAATAAAAAAATAAAAAATAAAAATGGTGGAGGAGACCTTCCCAGTAGAGGAATGGCATGAGCAATGGCAGGGAAGTAAACAATGGTCTATGTTCAGTGTTTAGTGTTGTTAGAGTATAAAATACAAAAGATGAAATTTGAGGGAAGGCAGAGGCCAGGTCAGAGTCAGATATATATACACCATGTCAAAGAGCTTGGGGTTTATTCTGCCGGTCCTGGAAAGCCAGTGAAGGATTTTAAGGCATTTTTCACAATTTGCTTTGTGAAAAATGAATGTGATGGGAAAACAATCAAAGAATGGTAAAATAATCAGGGGCTGGTACAATATTCCCCACCAGAGAGTATCTGTTCTAGGATAGCGTAAGATGAAAGAGGCAGTGATGGCTTGAAGAAATAATTATAGAGATAATTATAAAGTAAAAATTGATGGCTTTTGGGGATATGTTTTTGTGAGAGAGTAAGAAGGATGGCAGTAAGCATTCACAGATGCTTTCGCAGTTTGTTGACTGGGATATAGAATCAACCTAGAGTAAATACAGAGCCAAAGATGATGCCATCAGCATGGATCAGTTGAGTTTACCTGAAGTGGAGCTAGTGCGTAGATGGAGACTGAGTCATTAGGTTTATCAGGAATTAGGTAAACAATCTGAATTTCAGGAGAGAATTCTGTGCTGGGCAGATGTGGGACTCATCATTATCTAGGATGTGGTTGAGCACATGAGAATGGGCATATGGGTACAGAGATTATCCGATGAGAGAAAAACCGCTGGGCTGAAGCTAACACAGGGATACCAATCACAATGGGGCAAATAAAGGGGCCACACAGGACATGGAGCTAAAATGCTCACAGATGTATGAGGAGAACCAAAAGAGCTAAGATATCAAGTGAGGAAGTGAACTGTCATGTCAGATCTGATAAGAGCTGAGGAGCATCTGCTAAATATGGCAACAAGTCCACGTGGTGGGGGCTAAAGCCAAACCCTAGGGTGCTGAGCAGTCTATGTGAAGTGAGGAAGTGAGAAGCCATGTGAAGTCAATTCTTCCAAGAAGCTTAGTTGGTGAGGGATGGAGGGCAAATGGATGGTGAAAGATGATCGGGAGTTCATACGAATCAGCTCTGCAAAGTTTAAACTGCCATGTGTGCAAATCACCTGTAACAGCACCTGACCACAATGCTCAGAGCCATCCATTAACCCTAGACCTCTGGCCATCACTCAGATAATGGGACACGGCCCGTAGCAGGTGCTCTTAAGATGGATCAAACTGGCACATAGATGTGGATGGTTAGGCAACTGTCTAGCACAGATGATTAAAATAGATAGACAGGCCGTGTGTGCATTTGCAGTTTTCTGCAGTCAGCATTGCTGTCAAGCTGAATCATTAGGTCTTGGTTCTCTGCTCAGGTATTTCCCACAGACACACTTTGCCATGAAAACCAGGCAAACAGTCAATTAAAGAAAAGACCAGCCATATAAAAAGGCTTTTTGATTCATATCCTAGCCTGTGCCATTTTTGCTGCCTTCTCATGTCCTCAGACTAACTTTGCCCCGTCCTGGCCTCACATTGCTGTCATTGTCTCATGATCCTATTTTGAGACATATTTACAGGTGCTCTCACACCAACTGATGTCCAATGGTAAAAGTCGTTTTCTCTGTTTTCTTCCAGATAATGCTTTCTCTGATAAGCATTTATAATGAACATTGAGATGTCTTTCAATATTGAAAAAGACAGATTGGAATTTTAGATATTAGCCTGAAGAAACCAGTCCTAGGGGACTGATAGTTTTTTGTTTTCCATTGCCAGATTTGAAATACTTTTGGGTCACTAGGACTGTATTTCATCGACCTTGTGATATGGTTTCGCTGTGTCCCCAGCCAAATCTCACCTTGAATTTTAACTCCCACAATTCCCACGTGCCATGGGAGAAACCTGGTGGGAGGTGATTGAATCATGGGGGCAGGTCATTCCCGTGCTGTTCTCATGATAGTGAATAAGTCTCACGAGATCTGATGGTTTTAAAAACGGGAGTTTCCCTGCACAACATCTCTTTTTTTGCCTGCTGCCGTCCGCATAAGACGTGACTGGCTCCTCCTCGCCTTCCACCACCATCGTGAGGCTTCCCCAGCCATGTGGAAGTGTAAGTCCAATTAAACCTCTTTCTTTTGTAAATTGCCCAGTCTCAGGTATGTCTTCATCAGCAGCATGAAAACAGACTAATACACTTTGAAATGCAGGACTTTAAAGCCCTGAAAAGTTGTTTATTTCTTTCCTCCTTTTCCTTCCTTCCTTCCTTCCTCCCTCCCTCCCTCCCTTCCTTCCTTCCTTCCTCCCTTGATACAGGGTCTCACTCTGTCACCCAGGCTGGAGTGCAGTGGCATCATCATGGCTCACTGCAGCCTTAACATCCTGGACTCAAGCGGTCCTCCCTCCTCAACCTCCTGAGTAGCTAGGACTATAGGTGTGTACCACCATCCATAGCTATATTTTATTTTTTATTTTTTGTAGAGATGAGGTCTCACTATGTTGCCCAGGCTGGTCCTGGCCTTGAACTCCTAGCCTCAAGTGATCCTCCTGCCTCAACCTCACTTTTGCTGGGATTACAGGTATAAGCCTCCGTACTCAGCCTAGGTTGAGAGCCTACATGAAGATCTAGGTGGGATTAAAAGTCCACTCTGACTTAAGCAGAACAGTTTCTTCTCTTTCACTACTCTGAGTGCTGGGCCACCTGGATGTGAATTCTGGGGACTCCATTGTACTGTCTATCATAGACCTTGCTTGTTTGCTCCCTGGAGGCTGGAAATGAACCAGTATGAGGCACAATGTGAGGGGGAAGGCTGTTCTCTACTGGAAGCCTGGACAGTTTCTCAAAGTCCTTTACTTCCATCTCTAAAGTTACCTTCTCCATGCTCAGCACACCCTCCTATTTCAGGAATGCAGTCTCCACATCTCCATTTGGTTTGTAGGCTCACCCTTCTCACCTGTCAGGAATTGACGGGGATTCATTGACTTCTCAGTAGCCCACATCCCATCACTGCAGAGATCTCAGACTGGGCGAGTGGTAACTGTGGATGGCCATGATGTGTTACCTGATTAAGAAATACTGATTAAGAAAAACTGAAAATGTTGCCTATAAAACTAACAGACCTTGTGCATCAAGAGAGGACACTTTGAAATTTGTTGATGTCTTTTTTTCTTCACTTGGCTCAGGTCCTTGCGTGTTTAAGAAGAAATGTCAATCCCTCTGGTTTTCTTTGCTGGAGCAGCAAAGAGCAGCAAGGTGCCCAGCAGGAGGTCCTGGCACAACAAGCTCATGCTGTGGAGAGACTCCTCACCAGGCGATCAACAGAGCCAATCCTGCCACCGACAGATGTGTTCAAGGCAGAGACTAAACTGTGATTGTTTTCCCCCAACACACAAACACCCATTACACGCCAAACCCCAGCTGTCTTCCAACAACCGGCAGCCCAGGTTGGATTGCTATGTGTACAGAGTTAGTTTCCACCCACGGTACCAGTAGTCACAGATTCCTGGCCCCCAGAGTCCAGTTTAGGAAAGGGGGACAGGTCTCCTGCTCAACAGTGAATTCTGGTATAGCTCCGAGGGACCAGAACTGGCTTAAGAAAGGCTAGAAATGCACTGTTGAAAAGAAAGTCCAATAAGGAAATTCTAATGGAATATAATTCTACACACATTTAAGAGGATGAGTATAATTTTTTCTTCCTTTGCAAAATTGCAAATGCAGCCCTACTTTGAAGACCATTTTCCTTACCTGGCACACAAGCATGAGAGGGCAGAAAGAATACGCTAAAGAGTGAGGGTCTGACATAATGAGGCCTTCGTGTGAGTATCCATTGAGGAAGTAATGCAGCCACCACAGTCAGAACAATGCAGCCACCATAGAAAATGCACCCAGAGGATGGGCACAGTGGTTCATGCCTGTAATCCCAGCATTTTGGGAGGCCAAGGCGGGCAGATCACCTGAGGCCAGTAGTTCGATACCAGTCTGGCCAACATGGTGAGACCCTGTCATTACCAAAAATGTAAAAATTAGCCAGCCCTGGTGGTGTGTAATCCGAGCTACTCAGGAGGCTGAGGCAGGAGAATTGCTTGAACCTGGGAGGTGGAGGTTGCAGTGAGCCAAGATCGGGCCACTGCACTCCAGCCTGGGCGACAGAGCGAGACTCCAGCTCAAAAATAAATAAATAAATAAATTAATTAATTAAAGAAAATGCACCCAGAAATGGAGTGAAGACATGAGAGTGAAAACCAACCGGAGAGTGGTCAAGTGACAAATACAACTTCCACAGAGAAGCCAATAAGGATGGCTTTAATGGAACACCAGGGAAGGAGAGAATAAAAACTGGGATTGGGAAGGGATTGGAGATGACAAGAAAAAAGGGACAGCCAGGTGGGATGAAAACAAGGACAGGAAGAGACAGCAAAAGACAAGAAAGTTGTGCATGGAAGGGCAGGCATGGAGGAAGTGCAAGAGTTGGAAGGAAACAGTCAGTTTCGGTTCTGCTTGCCTGTAATCCCAGCTATTTGGGAGGCTGAGGCGGGGATCGGATCGCTTGAGTCCAGGAGTTTAAGAATAGCTTGGGCAACACTGTGAGACCCAGTCTCCATAAAAAGGAGTTGGAAAGAAACACATGAGACAAATGATAGTCAAATCACATAAACCTGGTTAATAAATTAGTGATGGATATTAACTCATTGTAATACTATCCTTAAAAAAAAATTTAAAGGCAGAGATTACTAGCAGAAAAAAAGGTAACTTCCAATCACTGAAAGTGATCAGATAAACGTCAGTAATGGTAAATATACTACTATCTTATCTTGCTTCAAGCTCTTGTCTCCCAAATGTCAACCAGCTCCTCAAGTAAACTGCTACTGCTTTATTTCTATTAGTCATCAGTTTAAGACTTGAACAGATTTAATTCTATGTCATAAGAAGCAATTAGGCCATTATATAACAGAGATGATTTATGTTATTTTCTCCTCCACAGCTTCTGAGCACAGAATGTTTTTCTTTTTTCCTTTCTTTTCTTTTGTTTTCTTTTTTTTTCTTTTTTTGAGAGAGGGTCTCCTCTGTTACCCAAGCTAGAGTGCAGTGACACATCACAGCTCACTGCAGCCTCAACTTACCAGGCTCTGGCAATCTTCCTGCTTCAGCCTCCCAAGTTGCTAGGACTACAGGTGCACATGGTCATGTCCAGCTAATTTCTTTATTTATTCATTCATATATATATATATATATATTTATTTATTTATTTATTTTTGTAGAGATGGTGACTTGCTCCGTTGCCCAGGCTGGTCTCCACTTCTGGCTTCAAGTGATCCTCCCACCTCAGCTTCCCAAAGTGCTGGGATGACAGGCGTGAGGCACCGCATCCAGACTGAGATTTTTTGAGTTAGGCTGATTTGCCTAACTCAGCCTAGATGTGGCGTGTGGGTGACACCATCCCACAGGGCCCCAGCTCCACCTGCTTGTTGCACTTCTTTCAACCTGTCTTGTCCTGGGTTCCAGAGGGCAAGAGTAAGTGGGAGAAGGCAGGGAAACAGGAGGAAACGCTTCCATATCACCCATCGCAACTCCAATGAATGTTGCTAGAGGCAGTTTTGGAACCCAGGATGTCAAGTGGGAAAATATTGTGGTATTCCAGGATGGAACAGAGACAAAGTGACAAATTTGGAAACTACTTAGAAGGTAAGGATAAGAATTAATTGGGTTAGGATGAGAAAGAAAAAGCAAGCGATGTATGGCTTGAGTAAATGGATGCATATGGTGCTTGTTACTGACATAGGGGAAAAACGAGAAGGAGATTTTGGGGTGAGATGATTAATTCAGTTCTGAATATGTCGAGTTTGAGGGGCCTAAAAGAAGTCCAAATAAGACAATCCCATAGGCAATTGTGATATATATATATATATATATACACACACACACACACATATATACAGATACATATATACAATACATAAATATGTATATATATGCACATGTATACAGATATATATACACAGATTATATATCTATATCTGTGTGTATATGTGTATATGTGTGTGTATACATATACACACACATATATGTATATACATTCACACATATATGTATATATATCTGAGGCTCAGAAGGCAGAATGATCTGTATTTACAAGTCATCCCTGTAAATACAGGTTTTTGGAGTTATCAGAATTTAGGTGGCAATGAAATCTGTGGATTATATCCAAACTCCCAGAGAGACCACAAATAAATTGCAGAGTCAGAAAAACAAAAGGGCTACAGGGAACCCCAACATTTAGGAGACTGGTAGAAGGAAGAGCCTGGAAAGAAAACTGAAAGGGGGTGGTAAGAGAAGAAGAAGAAAGACCAGAAGAAATTGCTGGAATAAAATTTAAGGTAATAGAATGTTTCAAGAATGCCTAGCAGATGGTGGCAGGGCACACAGCGGAACAGTATTTGGATCTTCCCAAATTTCCCACGTAAAGGGAGAGAGAGAAATGAAACCACAAAACAAAATGTATGGAGAATGAGATTCAATCACAAGATACCCTAAAGGCCCCCCAAAACCCAAGGGTGGTGACGACAAGCCATCAATGGTCACAAACGCTACATGGTTTCAGCTTCTGTGTGGGAGAAAGCAGATGGGAACAACAATGTCCTTGACACACCTGAGAACAGAACCCCAATTTAGCCCAAGGAATTCACTGGAAGGTACTGTGGGGCAATTGGAGAACAGCAGCTGAAACTAACAAGGGTTTCCTCACTCTAATGCTCTTCATTTCTAAAAGAGCGAAGCCCACAGTAGGAAGGTCTCAAGGGGCTGGAGTGGCTTTACCCATCTGAACTCCTGAAGCTGAAGCTTCAGAGCTCCTCATAGGAAAGGCCTCCACACTGGACAAATGAAATCAAAATTGAGCATAGGAAAGAAAGGTCTAGCTCAAATTAGGAGAAAGGAATAGAGACAAGAAATATTTTAAATCATGCCACCAAAAACGTTTAACATTGTATGAGAATAACCAAAGGTGCTTTATAACATTAGAAAAGTTACCAGAACAATGACTCTTTCTAAAAGTTCAGAAAAACTAAATTTTTCACAAAAACAAGCAACAGAGAATGATCAAGTTCAAATTTCTTACAATGTTCCTATAAGACAAAAGAGAATAATAAGCAGAATAGTATCCTGTAGAGAGTAAAAACATGCCAAAAGATATGTCCCAAAAATAAATCAAAATGGGGCTAGGCGCGATGGCTCACGTCTGCAATCCCACCACTTTGGGAGCCAAGGAGGGTGGATCACTTGAGGTCAGGAGTTCAAGACCAGCCAGGCCAACATGGTGAAACCCTGTCTCTACTAAAAATACAAAAGTTAGCCAGGCACAGTGACACATGCTTGTAATCCCACCTACTTAGGAGGCTGAAGTGGGAGGATCACTTGAACCTGGGAGGCAGAGGCTACAGTGAGACGAGATCAAGCCACTGCACTCCAGCCTGGGCAACAGAGTGAGCCTTCATCTCAAAATGATTAAAAAATAAATAAATGAAAATGGTTACATACGTGAAATGAGCTAAAAGACATTAAGAAAATGACACAAGACATAAAAGATCAACATATATCAGAATTAGAAAAACTTACATGGGATAATAGAACTCAAGAAGAGTTAGAAACAAAAGAAGAAAGTCATTTTAGAAATGAGGACCAAACTAGAAGGAACACAAGAGGAATAACACACCAAATAATGCCTTAATAGAATAAAATATTAAAATATTTTTTAAATTCCAAAGGAAACAAAGACATTCAAAAGGGACTCAGGAGAAAGTGACAAATATTGGAGATAGCCAAAGATGATCCAACAAACAGACAGTTCCAAAGAAGAGAAATAAAACCAAAAGCAAAAAAGCCAAACAAATACTCAAATCTACAATTTCAGAGGATGGTTCTAAAATTTTTTTTAGAAAGATTTGAGGTTACATATTAAAAGAGCACAAATCCACCTGAGGATATTAACCCAAAACAACTAATGTTAAGATGTAATCTAGTAAAATTGTTGAACTTTAAAGGAATTTATAAAAGAAATGAAATCAGGTCATTATAAGATTTGTTGGCAGCAATGCATTTTACCAGATAAATATGGAATAAAATACTTTAGATTTTCAGATAAAATGATTGTGAACGAGATATTTTATATCTAGCAAAACAGACCATCAAGGGCAAAGGGCACAGAAAAACTGTGATCACTAGCAAAGGACTAAGGAAACAGTGCTCTTATGATTTCTTCCAAAAAAGCAAGCTTTGAACAACAAAGATGACTACAGAGACATTGACACAAGGACAAGTGAAATATACAGCATGAAATATACAGCAACTTGTAGAACCAAAATGGAGTTAAAAGAGAGAGGGTGTATAATATGTAATAGCAGTATGATTTGACAATGTAGACATGATACAGTCATTATGGGATGGGGATGGGCAGATTGGCATAAGAAAACACATCTTTAAACTGCTTTGGTGATAATTATAAATTAGACATCCTGGTAATTATAATTATAAATGAGACATTCTGGTAAACATCACTCACTAATGGTTGTAGCGTCAATATTATTACTCTGAGACTATTATATGTGAATACTATGGGATAGTAGGGGTTCTCTATCTTGGCATGACTATTTTTTTTTTCAGAGACAGGGTCCCCCTCTGTCACCCAGGCTGGAATGCAGGGGTGTGACGGACATAGTTCACTGAAGCCTAGACCTCCTGAGCTCAAGCAATCCCCCCACTTCAGCTTCCCGAGTAGCTAGGATTATAGGCACACATCAGACCAACCATGATTAACATTTTGTGATGGGAGGTTGTCCTGTGCATTTAGGATGTCCAGCGGCAACCCTGGCCCCTGCCTCCTAGACACCAGTAACATCTCCTCCACACAGTTATGACAACCTCAAATGTATCTGTGATGGTTAACACTGAGTGTCAACTTGATTGGATTGAAGAATGCAGTATTGATCCTGGGTGTGTCTGTGAGGGTGTTGCCAAAGGAGATCAACATTTGAGTTAATCAGCTAGGCACCATCTAATCAGCCAACAGTGAATATAAAGCAGGCAGAAAAATGTGAAATGATGAGACGGGCCCAGGCTCCCAGCCTACATCTTTCTCCCGTGCTGGATGCTTCCTGCCCTCGAACATTGGACTCCAAGTTTTGGGACTCAGACTGGCTCTTGTTGCTCCTCAGCTTGCAGACAGCCTATTCTGAGACCTTGTGATCGTGTAAGTTAGTACTTAATAAAATCAGCTTTATATATATATATATATATGTATCTTTATATATATAACGCATATATATACCTTTATATATATAAGGCATATATATATCTTTATATATATAAGGCATATATATCTTTATATATATATGGCATATATATATATATATATATACATAGGACTAAAAGGATATATATATATATAAAGGGACTAATACAGTATCTAAAAATTGCTAAACATCCCCTTGGGAGGAAACTCAGTCCTAATTGAGAATCACTTAGATAAAGCATTGAGGTGTGTGTATATATATATACACACACACACACACATACATATATACCTATATATATCTCTCAATATCATCTCAATATCTAGTATATACACTAGAAGATATATGTAATATACATACCTATATATTGTATTGCATATATATAGGTGTACATACATATATAGGTGAGTATATACTCACCTATATGTACTCACATATATATATACATGCACCCATATATATACATATTTACACTCACCTATATATACACATCCATGTATATACTTAATACTATATATAAATTTATATATATAGTATTAAGTATATACATATATTATATATATATATAAAGTATTATATATATATATATATATATAAAATTCCCCTCATCAGTATAGGCCTGATGCCTGTAATCCCAGCACTTTGGGAGGCTGAGGCAGGTGGGTCACTTTAGGTCAGGAGTTTGAGACCAGCCTGGCTAACATGGTGAAACCCCATCTCTACTAAAAATACAAAAATTAGCAGGGCGTGGTAGTGCATGTCTGTAATCTCAGCTACTTGGGAGGCTGAGGCAGGAGAATCACTTGAAACCAGAATGCAGAGTTTGCAGTGAGCCGAGATTGCACCATTGCACTCCAGCCTGGGCAACAGAGCGAGACTCCATCTCAAAAAAAAAGGCCTGAAAACAGTGACCAACCCAGTAACACAGAGCATCTATAGTACTAGGTTATATTAGTACTCGAAATATTAGTTCCCATTAAAGAGAAACCAGACTGGCTCAGCGCAGTGGCTCACGCCTGTAATCCCAGCACGTTGGGAGGCCAAGATGGGCAGATCACCTGAGGTCAGGAGTTTGAGACCAGCCTGAACAATATGGTGAAACCCCGTCTCTACTAAAAATACAAAAAAATTATTCTGGCATTGTGGCATGTGCCTGTAGTCACAGCTACTCGGGAGGCTGAGACAGGAGAATTGCTTGAACCCGGGAGGTGGAGGTTGCAGTGAGCTGAGATGGGGCCACTGTACTCCAGCCTGGGCGACAGAGCTAGACTCTGCCAAAAGAAAAAAGAAAGAAAGAAAGAAAAAGAAAGAAAGAAAGAAAGAAAGGAGAGAGAGAGAAAGAAAGAAAGAAGGAAGGACGGAAGGAAGGGAAAGAAAGAGAGAGAGAAAGAAAGAGAAAGAAAGAAAGAAAGAAAGAAAGAAAGAAAGAAAGAAAGAGAAAGAAAGGAAGGAAAGAAAGAAAGAAGAAAGAAAGAGAAAGAAAGAAAGAAAAAGGAAGGAAGGAGAAAGAAAGAAGGAAAGAGGAAGGAAGGAAGGAGAAAGAGAAAGAAAGAAAGAAAGAGAAAGAAAGAAAGAAAGAAAGAAGAAAGAAAGAAAGAAAGAAAGAAAGAAAGAAAGAAGGAAAGAAAGAAAGAAAGAAAGAGAAAGAAAGAAATCAGCCCAGGCACAGTGGCTCATGCTTGTATTCCCAGCACTTTGGAAGGCTGAGATGGGAAGATGACTTGAGCTCAGGAGTTCAAGACCATTTTGGGCAGCATAGCGAGACCCCCATCTCTACTAAAATTAAAAAAATAAATTAGCCAGGCATGGTAGCACACACTTGTAATACCAGCTACTTGGGAGGCTGAGGTGGGACCCAAGAAGTTGAGGCTGCAGTGAGCTATGCTCACATAATTGCACTCCAGCCTGGGCAACAGAGGGAGACCCTTTCTCTAAAAAAAGTAAGAAATAAAAATCCAGAGCTTGTTGGGAAAATGCTGGGCTTCAGGTATGGCGCAGGAACTATAAAGATGTTCCTGGAATATCTTGGTCTGCCAGATAGCAAGAAAGAAATTAAAGACCACTAGCCATGTTAAAAACACTCAGGATCTAACCTAAGAAGGCTCAAACTAGTCAGAGGTGGAGCAACCTGATATTCAATAAATATAAGATTTATAACATATTGAAACGAACTAAATATGTTTAAATTCATGAGTTCATAATAATATTTTTTCAAACAGTTGATTATCTTCAGAGGATGATAGGGAACTAAGTCATTACCTTGAAAACATAAAGAAATGAATCAAGAATTTATCCAGCTTTTCCTCTACTAACCAAATGGTAGATGGGTGAAAGTGTCTCTTTTAAAAACCTTTCAAATGCATAAATAAAAAAGAAATGACAGATTAGAATATAACCATTTTGCAGACCCCAGTGATCTAATGCATATAGGTGTTAAGAATCAATGGCTGTTAATAGTACAAAAAGATAAACAACCAGACATAATATGCCTCCTGATGAAAGAACACACCACCACCTATGGTCTTGCCAAAGAAATCATACCCAAGTCTGACCAAGTGTTTTAGGCCCAGCTGGCAATTTGGAGGAAATAAGGAGGATGGAGTAACATGCTAAACTGCACCAGGAATATGCAATTAACAAAATTCAGATTGTGAGAAAACTCTACAATAAAGGGGCCCCAGTTCTTCCACAGTGAAATTGTTAAGGACAGAAAGGTGTGGAAGAGATGAAAGTGATGAATAGTCTGAAGATGAAAAGAGACCTAAATGATACATTGCTTTTTTTTAGTGGGCAAGACTAAGCTATAGTATCTAGGGGTATATTCATGTGTGACAAAACCTTACAGAAACGTCAGGATGGATGCTTAGAAATATGTGGGACAAAAACAAAGAAATGTCAGGTTAGTGGCTACTTGTGGAAGAAAAGTTTTCTGCAGTGGCAGGCATAGTTCTATTTCTTGGCCTAAGTGATGTTTACCAGGATGTCTAATTTGTAATAATCACTGTTATACATTTGTTCTCTGTGATTTTCTATATCTGCTTTTATTTTATTTTATTTTTGTAGAGACAAGGTCTTGCTCTGTCACCCAGGCCAGAAGGCAGTGGCATGACCATAGCTCACTGCACCCTCTAACTCCTGGGCTCAAGGGATCCTCCAGCCTCAGCCTCCCTAGTAGCTGGGACTACAGGTTTGCGTCATGCTGCCCAGCCTGTTTTTATTTGATAATGTAAAGACTGAAACAGAGAGAGGGAGAAGTTGTTATCAAAAAGAATGTTTCTATATCTACTCAACTAGTGACAGAGTGGTCATTTTTTTTCATGGTTTTGATCAGTTTTGGTTTTGGTGATTTTGGTCAGTTTTGGTGGAGCAATATAGCTGTAAAATAGACATAAGTAGGGTGAAGTGTGAATGGGAAAGGAGAAAGAGGAAAGCACAAGTATAGATAACTCTTTCAAGAAACAGAGCTGTGAAGGAAACTGAGAGATATGGCAACACATAGAGAGTTATGTCTAGAAAGGAGAGAGAAGTGTTTAAATGCTGTGGGAAGCAGCCAGCAGAGAGGTAAAAGGATATAGGGGAGAGACTCAATGGCCAAAACTTAAGAAATTTGACGACTAAAATTAAGTATCATAGAACTAGATAATCCATTTTTTTAAAAAGTAAAACCCATAAGTCTATAGTAATGTCATTCATTCATTCACTCAATAGAGGAGGAGAAGGGAAAGCTCTTCCTTCCAGTAAAATGTCAACTAATAAATGTGGAAGGAATGGTAGAGTTGGAAGGTAGTGAGTGAAAGATTTATGAAGAACAGAATATTAATACAGTCTCAAATTGTCCCCCAACAAATACCTTATTAATTACAATGGGGAAAATAATAACTTTACAGTATAGTAATATGGCAGACATCACTTTAACCAAGTGAATATTACCAATATTGGACTGGAGCAAACCAGTATCAAGTACCTTCTGTAAAATATACTGAAAGAGACACAAAATCATACTGGTGATATCGCTGCCAAAAATGAAAAACTTAAATTCAGATCATGAAGAAGCCAGACAAACCCAAATTAAAGGACATCCTAAAAAATAATTGGTATTTACTCTATAAAATTGTTAAAGTCAAGAAAGACAAAAGAAAGGGTGAAGAACTATTGAGGAACTATTTCAGATTAAGGAAACTAAAGCTATATGACAATTAAATGCAAGAGTCCTCCCAGACTGGATCCTACAGCAAGAAAAGAAAATAACTATAAAGGTGTGGTAATTCCTCGAAGAGCTAAAAGCAGAACTACCATTCAACCCAGCAATCCCATTACTGGGTATATACCCAAAGGAATATAAATCATTTTATCATAAAGACACATGCATATGTATATGCATTGCAGCACTATTCACAATAGCAAAGACATGGAATCAACTTAAATGCTCATCAATGGCAGATTTGATAAAGAAAACGTGGTACATAAACACCATGGAATACTATGCAGCCATAAAAAAGAATGAGATCATGTCCTTTGCAGGGACATGAATGGAGCTGGAGGCCATCAACCTTAGCAAACTATCGTAGAAAGATAAAACCAAATACCTAATGTTCTCACTGATAAATGTGAACTAAATGATGATAACTCATAGACACAAAGTGAGACACAAAGTGAGACATAAACAGTCACTCTGGCCTACTTGAGGGTGGAGGGAAGGAGGCGAGAGAGGAGCAGAAAAAAATAACTATTGGGTATTCAGCTTAGTGCCTGAGTGATAAAATAATCTGTAAAACAAATCCCCGTGGCATGACTTTGCCTATATAACAAACCTTCACATGTTTCCCTAAACCTAAAATAAATGTTTTCTTTAATAAAGAAAATAACTGTAAAGGACAGTAATAGGAAAACTGATGGAATTTGAATATGAACCCTAGATTAAAAAATAGCATTATGTCAATGTTAAACTTTGTGATTTTGATCATTGCCCAATGGTTATGGAGGAGAATTTCATTGTTCTTAGAAAAGAAACGTGAAGTATTTAGGAGTTAAGAGCTAAGCTGTGTCTCTCCAATGGATCTGAAATAATTCCTCATGGAGAGAGAGGGGGTGCTAAAGTAGATGAGGCAAAATGAAAATAATTGGTGAATTTGGGTAAATGGGATTTTCTTGTACTATGGCTGCACCAGTTTTATAGGTTTGAAATAACATCAAAATAGAAAGTTAAGGGAGAGAAGAGGGATGACTGATGGATTGCGGTCAGTGAGGAGATGAAAGATGACAGGATTTAGAGTTCATGCAGAAGGAAAAACCTGAGATTGGAGGAGAATTCCTTTGACCATTGTGAAAGGAGGAAAGGGGGGTAGATGGGTTCTGATGTCCGTTTTCTGTATTGGTTGAGTTGGGGGAGGAAAGAGTTGGTTTTATCATTTTATCAGCAAGGAAATTAACCTCTATATTGGTCACTTCCACTTCTGAAAATCCATGAAAAAAGGAGTAAGCATGAGCTTGGAGCAGATGGAACACTGAGTCTTAGGATATGTAAAGGAGAGGTTTAAGTGGACTGTGTGAGCCCATAAGCCTCCTCCTTTGTATGTGGGGAGAGAGACTGGGAGGAGAAGGAGAGCATCAATCATGCAGGAGGGTCCCCCCGCTCGCTGTTATTGGGGAGAGAGTGGTTCAGACCATTAATGCCCAAGTAAGCATGCCCAGTTTTGGTACTGCTTCTGAGTTTCCCTTGTCAGTTTGCATAGAATGAGCTTTTGGACTCTTTCGAAACTAAGGCATAAAACGTGCTTCACCTGCAAATTGTTTGTAAAACTGTTTGCTTAGTCATTGCTCAAATTGAAAACCTGTTTGTGGAAAGATGAAATCTTACAACAAATGGTGAAATATTCAGGTTATAAACCTGGTCTCTGTAAGTACAGAACAGCATTGCTTTCATGGTTTTCTATCATAATGCCCCAAAGAGACCAATAACCAAGATAGATGCATTGCTCTTTCACTGAAAAGTGGGCTTTTCTTCCTTCTGATCGCTCAAAATTTTCACCGTTACCTCTTTACAGCTTGTTATAGCAATGATTCGATCAATGGCAAGACGCACTACAAAGACTTAAAAATAAATAAAAATATGACCACCAGAGACATCTTTATCCTTATAATGGTAAGACTGTTCAAATACAAAGTTTAAATATACTGTTCTCTACACATGGGAAAAGATAATGCTATTGGGTTTTTTTTTTTTTTTGATAAATGAGAGTGTCTACCCATTTAAATGAAGTAAAAACCTGTTCCTTTAATTTTAGAAGTTTGAAAATTTATTAACTGGATATTTCTAGATCCTGTTCCTCCCAACAAATTTTACTGAAACAGATGGGTAGATTCACCCCGGACTCCATAAGAGAAAGAGGTTTGTACAAGTTCTTCCCAGGCTAGGGTCTAGACTAACATTTTCAAAATCTCATATTTGGTGGGTCTTTCTGACGGGAAGCAAAATAATCAAGCATATTGTTCAAAGAATTACTATGACATATGTCTTTGAAATAACCCTTTTGGGAGAAATAAATGTGTGGAGAAGAATTACGTATATGTCCTCTCTCGGTCTGAACTGAACAATCAGAAAATATAGAGAAGCCATCAACTTGTGAAGCACAGTTTTGTAAGGTTACTCATGGAATTAACAAGTAAAAACCTCTCAGCAGCTAATGTTAATTTTTCAAACAAAAAAAATCATTTATTCACATGTTACCCAAAATACTTTTTACTGTTTAGCTGACATCTAAAGTAAAATACAGAATAAAATAAACTTCTCACCAATAGTTCATTAGTTTCCTCCTGATGTCTCTTAGTACTCTTTAAAGATTTTGAATAACTTGATTTTATGGCTTAAAATATCTTAAGATGTACTGGACCAGAATGGCTAACTCTTTCATTACCCTGCCCTTCAAGGAGAGTTTTTTTTAAGCTCGGGATGAAGAGATGAACAGGAGAGGGGGCTTAGTGAGCCTCAGAAAGGGGCAGGCTACATCCACCCCTTGGAAGTTCAAGTTTATTATGTGATGCTACACCTGTGAATACGTTTCTTAACTTTCTATTAAAAGTTAAAAACAACCAACTTAAAAAATATTGTTTTACAGTAAACTATATATAAATAACTTATAACTCTGTCATTGTGGCATGGCTGTTTTCCTTTATGTATATTTTCTTCTTCATGAAAATATATTTTTCATATAGTTATAATAACATCACAAGCACCATATTTTTCAATATTTTTTTCCTGCTTGTATCAGTCATATTAGGATAGAGGAATCTAGGAATCCTGGCTTGGGAGGCAGTCCATGAGTCCTTCTTACTTTCAGTCCTCTGATGAGATTACTCAGAAAGCTGGACAAGTGACATTGAATACTAGGACTGCTGGCCCCAAATAGCTGGACCTTGGGCTCCCCAAAGATGGCGCCGGCAGCAGGCTGAGGAGGGAAAGCTATGTATGCATTCTTGTATACAATGCTGGTGGAGAGATGGGGAAGGACTCACAAAGCACAGGAAAATCTGCACCATGATCTGGGACAAATGAATTTATATTTGATATAGGGCTAAAAGCAAATGGGTTTATGCATGACTGTCAAAACTATTAAGACAGTCACTGGAAAAAGAGAAAGAGAGGCATAGAGTAGAGATTTCCATTTGTTAAAGTCACTTCTATTAGCCACTTACATTTTTCATACAGTTATAACATTATATGCACTGATATAAAAAACTTCATATATTATAACTTCATATGGTTATAATAACATTATATGCAATGATGAAAAAATATTCCATTTTTTTCTGCTTGGATAAGTCACATTAGGACAGAGGAATCTAGGAATCCTGGCTTAGGTGGCAGTCCTTGAGTCCCACTTCTGTTAGTCACTTAGTAGCCACTTACTAATTGGCTACGTCATTTGTATTTCTGCTTGTTTCGTGCCCTTTGCCAATTCTTCTATTGAGTTACAATCGTTCTTATACAGAAGGGATGTTAATCCTTACTGTCCCACTCTAAGATGTTTCCTGTTTATAGAAGTTTTTGTTTTTTATATAGCCCCAAATATTCTAGCATTGTCATTAGTTATTATTTCTGTCATTTTGACGTATAAAAAGTTTTCACCACCTACAGATTTATTAAATCGTCTCATAAAATTTTCTGTTGTTTTTGGTGGTTTCATTTTTTTACATGCATTTCTCTTTTTTTAATTTTTAATTTTTTTTTTATTATACTTTAAGTTCTGGGATACATGTGCAGAATGTGCAAGTTTGTTAAGTCCATGCAGATTTTTTTATTTTATATAGATAGATGATAGATAGATAGATAGATAGATAGATAGATAGATAGATAGATAGATGTAGAGAAAGGTTACATCAGCCTCTTATAAATAATAAAGTAATAAAGACCATTAGCATATTTTTGCTACTGCTGAAAAGGTTCCTTCTGATGAATTCTTAGTATCACTAGTCAAAGATGTCTTTGGCTCTTAACTCTATTTTCTAGAAGAATTGTATTAACTGAAATGTAACTTGTAATGAATGTTGTTAGCAGGTAGATTTGTAAGGCTTTGTTTTGTGTACCTTTTCACTCCCTATTCTGAGATCTGCTATGAGAGATGGATATGATTTTATTCATGGGAAACAAGACTGTTTTGATAGGGTCATGATGTCACACGAAATACTTCTATATGCCAGGTTCCTAATGGGAGCTACCCAAAACTAACAGAAAGCATGAACTCATCTCTCTGGGAGCTCTACAAATGCCACATGTATAAATTTTTCGATCAGAGCGATGATAAATTAAATAAAAGGTTAACTAGTATAATGACTTTAATAATATGGAACATACTAATAAAAACTAGAAAAGCAGAATGCTTCACTGAGCTATATACATAGATGTACATATATAAAAGGTAGTAAGGTAATGAGGGATACCAGGTTGGACAACTCTAGATGTTGAATTCTATGTAAATGGTGAATTCACACTGAATTCTATGTAAATGGTGCATCCTGGTGTTTTACAAAACTGTAGATCTGCAGGTAATATACACATCACTGAAATTCAAACATTGCTTTTGGGTGATAGAACTGTGTCTTTTTTTTTTTTAACTTTCTCTATACAATCTTCTGTATTTTAACTACATCTGAAAATAAAGTTCTGCTGCTTTAAAAACATATTTGAAAGCCACCAACCTAATTATATGGCCCCTTATCATCTCAGATAATGTGTGAACAGAGAGCATTTGAATTGGAAAATAAATCTAAGCTACCTATTGAGTTTGATAATTAAATCTGGAATTTAAACTAGTGAATAGATAACCAAATTTAGCCATTGGATTATGAATTGTTCAATTTAATTATTCACCTAACATTTATTGAATGCCTGTATATCAGGAACTGTACTAGAGGACAAAAACAAAAACACTCACAAATAACTATAATATAATATCACATAAGAAGATGTAATACAACACGTAATCAGAACACAGTTGATTTTAGAATTGGTGCCCAATTCTAAAAGAAAGTGCCCGATAAATATGTATGAGTGACTGATGGATGATGAATAAATGGATATTACACCAATTTAGATGTCAAAGCAAAAGTGACATTTGGAGTTCACATACAGTTCATTTTATCCACAGGGCATGGGCTAGATGAAAGGTGGAGGAGAGGAGGTTTACTCAAATCCTGATATCGAGCACAAATTGCACACAACAGATACAAAACAATGTGTCAGACATATTGTAGATTTATGACAATTATAACTGGACCATCTTAAAAGCCAGCCATACATTTAGACAGTTCTTAGTAGGAGCCACTCAACTAAATGTCAAATACCTAGCAAGTACTGTGATGCTTTACTCATTCATTTTATAGATAGCACTTACTATGAACAGCCTAAAAGTCAACCCGCAAATACTGTGACACTTTATTCATTTTATCTATAGGCAGTATTATGTTTGAGGCCCTGTGTTAGAAACTGGGGATAAGGAAAAGAAGCTCATAGCCTAGAAGGAAATACTTGTTATCATCATCGTGATTACAATGGAAGCGTGGACCTGGCATTATGGGAGTGTCAGGGAAAGAAATATAACAAGGCTATGAAGTCAGTCTTTAGGAGTTGGTGTGAGAATATTGAAGGATGAAAGAGACTTCTACAGGGAAAAGAAGAACTTACTAGGCAGAAAGAAGAGCATGCACAACGAGGAGGTGACAGAAAGCAAAATGTCATTAGAGGCCAGCAAGAGTGGTCTGACTAGAAGGGGTGATGCTTGTGGAAATGGGATGATGGAGGGCAATTGCAGAATGGGAAAAATCTGGGGCTTCTGAATGTCATGCTAGGGAATCTGAACTGCATCACAGAGAAATAAGAAATCGCCAAAGACCACTGCTGCTAGGCAGAGCAGACATCTGCCTGTTTTGAAGGTTTTAGGCTGATTTTTAAATTTATGATTGTTTGAGATAGAAGATTTTAAAAGGAAATACATTTTAAATGACCTGTTTTTATATCAACAAGCTGTGTGTGAAAGTCAGCTTGACCCAAGGAAAATGACTGGCAGAATTTTAGTGTGCAAAATATTTATCTTAACCACTTACTGAAAAGCTTCTTCTCTTCCTTGAAATTGATGGCATAATTATCCCTTTCCAGATTACTAAACAATTAATCTTTTCTTCTGTTGATGTATTAACTGCCACTTTTCTCTAATAGTCCCATTTAGGATCAAATCCAAGTCACCTGTCCCTCTCCAGGTACCAGGGGATAAGTTCCCAGATCAGGTGGTGCACAGAGGCCCTTGTAGTTTGAAACAATGCCAGTAAGCAGTGTAAAAACTGACACCTCGCCCCATTAAGACACGTAAGCCATAGAAAGAGATTGATTCATTTCAATTACGTATGAATCTCTCTCCTTCTCCATGGTGGTAGCACCAGCAATGTCTGAAGTTTGGTTTTGTCTTTGGTTTGTAATTCCAAATTACAGCTTCTTTAGCATCCAAAAGATTATACTAGTTTCTACACAGAAAACTGTTAATAATAACAGTTTCTACTCTAACAATTTTTGCAAAACTTCTCTTCTGGGTATTCTGTGTATTCACTAATTGGCAATTCTTTAGCTCCCCCCAAAAATCATTCTATCTAATTTAATTTCACATACTTGGCATTTTTTAAATGTGTCAAATAATCATGGTGTTTCCCAATTTTTCAGATGAAAATGTTTCTTTACAGAGATGGGAAAAACCATTCCAGATCTGAAAAAGAGCATAAGCAATGACTCTCAGGAATGAGAGTGTACAGACAATTCCAGAAGGCCACTGTGGCCACAACGACTGGTATATCTGAGAGGTAAGCCTCCAGCAGGAGGTGGTCTCATACACCACAGAAAGACGGGGCTGAGGGGCACTTTCTGGAAGCAGATGGGTGTGAATGAAGGACTTCAGGGTAAGTCAATGATGTGCTCAATTTGAATTTTAAGGATTCATTCCTGTATTATTGAAGAGAATGGATTGAAGAGAGCATTCCTTGGATTCTGGAGACCACGAGAAGCCTATTCAAATACCCAGAACAAAGAACGATGAGGCAGTGGGAATTGAAGGTCCAGAAGATACTTACGAGGAGGAAAAAGTGACTAGACTTGATTATTGGCTGGATCTTGCAAAATAGAGAAAACTCAGGAATTTAGGATGACCCCAAGCTTCCTTCATTGTATCCTCTGGGTGATAAAGCGGATTCTACAAAAAAAGAATACAGGACAAAGAACAGTTTTGAAATCTATAGTGATAACAGCTAAATTTATTGCATGCTTCTTGATCATTCACTGTGCTAAACGCTTTGTATTATCTTATGTCCAAATCGAGTTCGATTTGGGGCATGATGAGTTTGAGAGGCCCACAACTATCCAGGTCAACATCCTCACCATCGGCACATAGGATATATGAGCCTGCAGCTTAGAAGAGCTGGTTGGTTTGGAATCAAACTTTTAGAGTCCTGACGATAAGAATAGCTAACATGTATTGAATGCTTACCACATGCCTGGCACTGTTCTAAGCACTTATGTAATTTACCCGTTTAATTCTCACAACACCCATAGGAGATAGGAATGAATTCATTATGAATCATTAATTTTTTTTCATGAAATAGGAAAAAGAGGTTCAATAATGAATGTTAACTGGCTTGCCAGGGTCACAGAGCTAGTGTACAGCTGAGCCAGAATCTGAATCAGGGATCATATTCTTAATTCCTCAACCTTGAGGTTGAAGACTCAAAGAAAGTAGCCAAAGTAAGAGCCCTGGACCACACCGGGGCTCCTTTAACAGTAGATTCACTCTATGGCATTTTCAATTGTGTACTGATATTCTACAACCCAGGGAGCAAATGTCATGTCCTGTAGGGAATTTAGTTTTAAAAACTGGGTTTGAAATTTTCCTTTGTGTGATTTTAGACAAGTACATTTATCTTTGTGAGCTTCCATTTTTCCTCTTCATCTGTCAAAGTTGCATAAAATCACCCAAAAGAACTTTTCAAGAATGAAATAACATGAATTTATTTGAAAGTGCAGCACATAGTGAGCACTCTCTAAAAGTCTATCATAAATTCAACTCTCCTCAGTCTCCAATAGCCTATTCTCTTCTGAAAGTAACCACTGTCACAAAATACAGAGAACAGAAAGTGGGGGAAAGATGGGATTGCAAACTGCTCTCCTTTTATGTCTTTTTTTTTTTCATTTTCAAAATTAACACGTTCAGGTAAGAAAGTAATATTTTTATCCACCCTATTTCAAGAATCGGAGTGAGTAGGTGATTTTGTCTCTATCTTAGAGAAAGGAGAATTATGAAGTGTTAAAACTTCTCAGGCCAGTACTGACTCTGTGTACTATAGCTACATAATATAGTCATCCCTCAGTATCCACCAGGATTGCTTCCAGGACCCCTGCAGGCACCAAAATCTAGGATGCTCAACCCCTTAATGTAAAATAGTATGGTATGGCCGGGCGCGGTGGCTCACGCTTGTAATCCCAGCACTTTGGGAGGCCGAGGCAGGCGGATCACGAGGTCAGGAGATCGAGACCATCCTGGCTAACATGGTGAAACCCCGTCTCTACTAAAAATATAAAAAAATTAGCCGGGCGTGGTGGCGGGCGCCTGTAGTCCCAGCTACTCAGAGAGGCTGAGGCAGAAGAATGGCGTGAACCCGGGAGGCGGAGCTTGCAGTGAGCCGAGATCACGCCACTGCACTCCAGCCTGGGTGACAGAGCGAGACTCCATCTCAAAAAAAAAAAAAAAAAAAGTATGGTATTTGTATATAACCTACATACATTCTCCCTTATATTTTGAATCATCTTTAGATTACTTATAATACCTAATACAATATAAATGCTGTGGAAGTATCTGTTATACTATATTGATATTTTATTTGTATTATTTTTTATTGTTGTATTATTACTTTTTGGTTTTCTTTTCAAATATTTTTGATCTGCAGTCGGTTGAATCTACTGATTCAGAACCCCTGGATATGGAGAGCTAAGTGTAATTTATTTAAAATGTTGTATATTAAAACATCTGCAGCTATTTTGAGTTCTCATATCAAGAGTATTATTGCTGTCATTTAATTTTTAAAACCTTGAGCTTTATGACTTTACAGTTTTTCTCAATTTAAGTGCAGCTTTATTGTATCTTGCAAATAGAATATTTTCCCTAAATACACAACTCTCTAATTGTTTTTATTGAACAAAGGCTTAAGTCTCTCAAGTACAGAGAGAATGTCTTGCAATTATTTAATACCATCCTTAGGTACCCAGGACAGTTTGGAAAACTTAACAAGTAGTTATTGAATACAAAAATACATTCTATACACATTTCATAAAGAATCATTCTGCTAGAAGTTCACTTTTGGGATCACTGCTGTACTTAAATTGTAGCATGATTTGGGCATTTGGGAAAACTTGCCAGTGAATAAGCTTTGATAAATTTGGCAGAAATATTTTTAAATAGTTTAAAATTTTAAACTATTTTTAAATGCATGGCTTCAGTCTTTCTCCATTCTTGAAGTTGGTTATAATCCACTTGATTAAACTATAATATGTAGTATGTTGATTCTTGAATAACAGTTTAAACTGCCAGGGTCCCTTTATGTATGGGGTTTCCTCTGCCTCTGTCACCCTTGAGACAGCAAGACCAATCCCTCCTTTTTCTCCTCCTCCTCAGCCACTCAATGTGAAGATGATAAGGATGAAGAACTTCATGATGATCCTTTTCTACTTAATGAATAGTAAATATATTTTCTCTCCCTTAATATTTTTAAAATAACATTTTCTTTCTCTAGCTTACTTTATTGTAAGAATAGAGTACATAATACATATAGCATAGGAAATATGTATTAACTGACTTTATGTTATTGGTAAGGCTTCTGGTCATCAGTAGGCTATTAGTAATTACGTTTTGGGGGATTCAAAAGTTATACACAGATTTTCAACTTTGCAGGGGGTTGGTGCCCCTAACCCCCATGTTGCTCAATGGTCAACTGTACTTTAGAATCCATCAATATTTCCTTCTTTCCAACTTTCCAAGTCACAGGCATAAAATTCCCATTTCATACTCTATAATTTAGGTATTAATCTTTGACTCATCCTTGACATTCTGTGTACACCTACACAAAGTCTTTCAGTCTTGCAAAATGCCACTGTTTCAGGGTTTAGCAAATGTAGGCCTACAGATCTTTCCCGCTAGGAGAAAAGTACCTCTCCCGACTTCTTGCTCCTTCCTGCTCCCTCAAACTACTTCAACATAAGACAAGTTTTTATCCTAGTGCTGTCTCTACTAACTTTTAAAAATTGTTGTTATAAGTGTTTTAAGTTAATTGATTGAAACTCTCGCAAGAGCTCACTAAAAACTTGAATGTTTCTTTTATTTTTTTTTTGAGATGGAGTCTTGCTCTGTCACCCAGGCTGGAGTGTAGTGGCGCGATTTTGGCTCACTGCAACCTCCACCTCCCAGGTTCAAACGATTCTCCTGCCTCAGCCTCCTGAGTAGCTGGAATTACAGGTGTGTGCCACCACACCTGGCTAATTTTTTGTATTTTTAGTAGAGATGGAGTTTCACTGTGTCAGCCAGGATGGTCTCAGTCTCCTGACCTCGTGATCTGCATGCCTTGGCCTCCCAAAGTGCTGGGATTACAGGAGTGAGCCTCTGCGCCTGGCCTCGAATGTTTCTTAAAGAATATGCCATCATTCATTCCTCAGTGAGACCTTCAGAAATTGCTCTCACACCATCCTGCTGCACAGCAGCTGAGGCTCCAATTACGAATACACTCCTAGCATTATGCTCTCATTATATTAAAAAATTCTATTATATTTAAATTGAATTTAGATTTCTGCTTCCCTTTACGACTTCTTAGTACAATGAATTTTTTTCCCTAGCTATACAATAGAATCCATCTGGAGGAGCTTTTAAAATACTAATGCTTGTTCCTCACCCCTGAACAAATAAATCAGAATCTCTAGGGGGAAAGTCTGAGCTTCAATATATTGTTAAAGGTCTGAAGGTGCTTGAAAGGTGCAGCAAGGGTTTCACCTAGTGTTTTAGCAATTTAGAGGGTACTTAAGTTGAGTCTAGCCAGGTCTGCCCAATTATCTTCAGGGCAATACAAAGGCAAGACCTTGGTCAAGTCTAACATATAATGTAGGATTTTAAACTTTCTTTAAATCTCAGACCAGCCAGGCAACATAGCCAGATCTCATCTTTACAAAAACTGTTTCTAAAAAATTAGCTGAGAACTAACACGACTGTAGTCCCAGCTCCTCAGGAGGGTGAGGCAGGAGGACCACTTGAGCCCATGAGTTTGAGGCTCCAGTGAGCCGTGATTGCACCATTGCACTCCAGCCTGGGCAACAGAGCAAGACCCTCTCCATAAAAATTGTTTTAATAGAAAACAATTACAAAATTTTTAAAAATTTCATTAAAATGCAGATTCAGATTCAGTAGGTCTGGGTGGTGACTGGGATTCTGCATGTCTAACAAGCTGCAGGTGAATGATACAAATTATGCTGTATGGATCACTTTGACTGCCAAGGATGTAATGCATTCGAATATTCCACTTACTGTTTCTTAACTCCTTCTGTATTCTGAGATCCTAAAAAATAACGATGACTGGGCCTAACCCCTATGCAAATTTAACTGGACTGATTAGTCAGAATCAGAATCTCTGGGGCAGGGCATAGGCTCAAGAAGCTCCTCAGCTAAGTCCAAAGGACAACAAGTGACTGAAACCAGAATGTTCTAGCCTACCTTACGTAACCTATCTTGGGTAAACGAGTTGCATTTGCTGCTATAAAATACTCAGTTGCTAGAATTTGGAGGCTTAGACTGTGGTATTGAGGCTAATTGGGTGAGTTCCCCTAAGGTTTCATTTCAGATCAAAAGGTGGGAGGAATTCAGGAAGAAGACATTGAAAAATGCTTCACTGACTACTGGCATTAAAAGAATAATCATCATCAAAGTATTTTTACACGGTAGGATAACCCTAGCTACTAATGTAGCCATACCCAAACCAGAACCCTGTCAAGAGATTCTGAATTTGGTAGGCAGAGACTGACCACGCTGATTTGTCTCTGGCTCCTCTGATCATCTGTGAATCCTCAATTGCCCAATCCAATAAAGAATTCTTAGATATGTGACATCTTCCATTCTCCTCTTCGATTCTTCCTTGGTTTCCAGAGCAACCAACCTCTTTCTCCTTGTTCCTCTCAATTTATGTCAAAGCCTTCTCTTTCCTCCTTCAGTGTTTTCTTCCTTCAAGGGTCCATCTGTAAACGATTAAAGATGAGATCACATTCATTCTCAGTGCTTCGACTTCCAAATATGCTGATTGAGAATCCATATCTTTGGGTGTGACCTCTCCCTTTACACCTAAATTTCCTACTGTCTTTAAAACATCTACTCTAGAATGTTTCTGAGGGACTTGAAATTAAAAATGATTCAAATTGGATTTCACCGTCTTAAGTTAAATCCTCCTCATATTATGCCTGGACTCTGTCAGTTGCCTCTTAACAAGATTACCTGCCTCAGTCTTGACTCTAGAGAAGGAAGCCAGACTATATCCTTCACAGCATGATTCCTGCTTGCCTTTTTATCCTCTTCTGCCAATATCTGAACCTCTCCTGTACAAGAATCTGTCCAACTTCTTCTTCCTCCTGAGATAAGCTGGACTCTCCCTAGCTTCCACAACTTTACTCAGGATCTATCAAAGATTCTCTTCCCCACTTTATCTTCCTGTTAAACTCAGTTCCTCAAAATTTAAGTCAAACACTCTCTAAAGTCCAAGATGAGTGGGTTAAATTCCCTCCTCCATGCCTCTGTTAAAAACAGCACTTTAAACTGAATTGCAATTATTTGTCTTACAAGTCTCTCCTTCCACAAAACTAAAACCCCCCCTCTACCCCTCCCCTAGAAGAGGAACTCTATTATTTCTTTTTTGTTTTGATTGTTAGCATCACTAAAGGAATTGCAGAATGAATGGCTTGCACTAAATGATCCCTAATGTTGCCATCTTTGACTCTCTATAACAATTCAGCTTGCTCAATAAACATTTATTTGTTTAACCTCAAATTGATTGCTTAGCTGCCCTAGAGAGCAACAGAATTAAGAGATGTCGATTTAGCCAACAGAAAAAACAAATAGTCACGTATTAGGATGAATTCAAATGTATAAATGATAGTTTTTATTAAGCAATGTGATAGCTGTTTCTGTATCCTTCATTCCACAGTTTAGCCCTGGGTGGGGGTGGTGGGGGGGGGCGGAAAAAAGGCATCGTGTTCACCATTATAAAACCAACTGAGATTTGTCCAAAAAAGGTGTGGCAGTTTCAGGCGTATTTTTATTGTACCATGTTTTACATGGCTTTGCAGCCATTGAAGTTTGAACAATGCCAAATTTCCAAGCTAAATGCTATAAGTGGAAATTGGAGGCTACAGTTAAGTGAACAGAAATAGAACTGACAACCTAAATGCGTCAACATCCATGGAAAGTGACATCAGAAGTTTTGGTGTGCTATTACTTTTTTTTTTTTTTAAGGTGAGTGGGTGTTTTAAAACTTTTAAATGTTTAGAAAATGGTTCAGCTTGGTTTTTTTTTTAAATATAATGTTTTTAACATGAAAGAAGTTCTCTATAAGGATTAAAAGCCACGTGAGTACCAATGAATTTAAAATGTGTTTATGGCTAAAAACAGGGATCTCAAGAAAGATGGTAGCTATCTCCCAAAAGATCTTATAATTTGGGGATTATGATAATAATCCCAAGTATATAGAAGAGGCCCCTGGAGTGTTGATCTCTTCATGACTGTCAACAAAACAGACTGGCAGGGAACTGCATCACTGCTCGGTTCTGCATAAATCATTTGATGACAGTCTCCTTGCTGATATCCAAAAATTTTCCAAATGGATTTCTTAAGAGGACAGAAGAACAGATTGATTTAAAGTTTTTGAACACAAAAGCTGAAAACATTCCCAGGCAATTATTCTCTATCATTCTGCATACAGTTGTTGGTGTTATAAACTTCAGAATGAATTTGTGAGTCCAGAAAAGAACATGTAGATTATTCTATTAAAATATAGTACCACTACTGGTGAATAGCAGTTAGTAAAATGTCTGCTGAAGCAAAGTTAGTTTTTCCACCTTCCCTGCCTCTACGCACACACCTGTGTTATAGAACACTCACGCTTATCAGATTTTGAGTCTGTTTTCTTCAGTAGACTGAGTTATTTGAATGTAATAATTTTATTTTTAATCATATTTTAACGTTTAGCACCGCACCAGTGCCTGACGCTTTTGTAGGCCAAAAGTGGTTTAATACCAGCGATTTCATATTGTTTAATCTAATAACTGTTCAATATTTAATAAACAATGCTCAATTACTTCATTCCATTTATCAGAATTGAACTTTTCAAGAAAAAAGTCAGCATTTATTCCATGACTTTCGTGTTTTATCATGTTTATGAATCAATAACAAACGTCAATTAGTCAATTAATCAAATGTAGCCAGCTTGATACTATAGCGATTGGCCCAGTTTTTATGGCAAAAACAATTCAGTTCTCATAGATATCAAATAAGAACTCTGTGCTTCATTTTTTCTGATAAATTAAATTTTTATATCTCTGTTGAATATGAAAATGTTCTAAGAACAGTTTTTCATTGTGTGTTCATGCTTGTATGTTATATATATATATACATAGCTTTTGGCTTTTCTCAATATTTCTTAAAGATAAACAAGAAACTAAAATGGGAAAACATGTCATTCTGCCGATCTCTAAAAGATATGAGATTTTCTTCTATGTTTAAGTGAGCTTTGGAGAAGACGCCTCCTTCTGAAGACAACTTCAGAGAAGTTCAGACCAGCCAGTAAGCTAAAGGATACTGGAGTCAAAATCAAACTGGATAGAGATATATTTTTTAATTGTGTTGCTCAAGTGATCATATGAGAAATTCTTACTACCATTCAACAACTTGTTTCAACAATAGCTCATTTGGTGACACAAAATAACCCTATAACCATTCCAAAGACCCATTTTCCCTGTTTGATGTATGCTTCTATCTCATTTCAATAAAATTTGGCTTTGAAACCACTGTATTTTAATCTAAAATCTCAAAAATGTACTTTCCTTGTTATATTTCCCTCTCTCTGAGAAATACCTTATTTGAGTTTGCTTAGTGTTAAGCCACTCGTGGGTGTACTATTTGACTTCCACTACTGCACTAAGGCCAGTTTACTTCTAGCATCAGTGGTCAAGATGGCTTGATGTTATGAAAAATAATAATTACAGAAGAATTGTTTCATGTCTAATGCAGAAGCTTCACAATCATTTGTACATGTTTAAAAATAAGAAATATATGGTATAACTACTTTCTGAATGGAGAAAATACTTGTAGGCTGAATTAAATCTTCAAAAATCACCTTTCCAATTTCTCATAACATTAACTAAAAGAAATAAAATAGAAAAATGGACATTAAGATCAATTATGGGGCAGTCCTAGTCAAGCAATCAGGCAAAAGAAAGAAATCAAAGGCATCCAAATAGGAAAAGAAGAAGTCTATTTTTCTTTGTGGGCAATATGATTCTATATATAGAGAACTCTAAAGACTCTGCCAAAAGGCTCCTGGAATTGATAAATGACTTCAGTGAAGTTTCAGGATACAATATCAAAGTATCTATTTCTATACACTAATAATATTCAAGCTGAGAGTCAAATCAATAATGCAATCCCATTTACAATAACTGCAAAAAATAAAATAAAATAAATACTTGAGAATACATTTAACCAAGGCAGTAAAAGATCTCTATAAGGAGAACAACAAAACACTGCTGAAAGAAATCACAGATGACACAAACAAATGGAAAAATACTTCATACACATAGATTAAAAGAATCAATATCATTAAAATGGCCATACCGCCCAAAGCAATTTACAGTTTCAATGCTATTCCTATCAAACTACCAATGTCATTTTTCACAGAACTAAAAAAGCTATTCTAAAATTCATAAGGAATCAAAAAGGAGCCCAAATAGCCAAAGCAATCATAAGCAAAAAGCACAAAGCTGGAGACATCAAATTACCAGACTTAAAACTATACTAAAAGGCTGTAATAACCAAAAGAGCATGGTACCAGTACAAAAACAGACACATAGACCAATGAAACAGAACAGAGAACCCAGAAATAAACCCACACATCTACAGCCATCTTATCTTAGACAAAGTTGACAAAAATAAGCAATGGGGAAAGTACTCCATATTCAATAAATGGTGCTGTAATAGATGGCTAGTCATATGCAGAAGAAGGAAACTGGACCCCTACCGTTCACCAAATACAAAAATTAACTCAAGATGGGTTAAAGATTTAAATGTAAGACTTCAAACTATAAGAATCTTTGAGGAAAACCTAGGAAACACCATTCTGAATATCAGCCTTGGGAAATAATTTATGACTAAGTCCTCAAAAGCAATTGTAACAAAAATAAAAATTGACAGATTGGAACTAAAGAGCTTCTGCACAGCAAAAGAAACTATCCCCCATCTCTACAAAAGATAAAAAAAAAATTAGCCGGATATGGTGATGCATCTGTAGTCCCAGCTACTTGGGAAGCTGAGGTAGGAGGATTGCTTGGTCCCAGGAGGGTCCAGGCTGCAGTGAGCCATGTTTGCACCACTGCATTCCAGCCTGGGTGACACAGAGTGAGATCCTGTTGAAAGAAAGAAAAGAGGAAAAAGAAAGAAAGAGGAAGGAAGGAAGGAGGGAAGGAAGGAAGGAAGGAAGGAAGGAAGGAAGGAAGGAAGGAAGGGAGGAAGGAAAGGAAAGGAAAGGAAAGGAAAGGAAAGGAAAGGAAAGGAAAGGAGGAGAAAAGGGAGGGAGGGAGGGAGGAAGGGAAGAACAGGAAGGAAGGAGGGAGGGAGGGAGGGAAGGAAGGAGTAAATAAACAATCAACAGAGAAACAGAATAAACAGACAACCTATAGAATGAGAGAAAATATTTGCAAACTATGCCTCCAACTAAGGTCTAATATCCAGAATCTATAAGAAACTTAAAAACTGAACAAACAAAAAACAACCCCGTTAAAAAATGGGCAAAAGACATTAATAGACACTTCTCAAATGAAGACATACAAGCAGTCAACAAACATGAAAAAATGTTCAACATCACTAATCATCAGAGAAATGCAAATCAAAATCACAATGAGATACCATTTCACACCAGTCAGAATAGCTACTACTAAAAGTCAAAAAACAACAGATACTATTAAGGCTGCAGAGAATAGGGAACGCTTATACACCATTGGTGTGAATGTAAATTAATTTGGCCACTGTGGAATGCAGTTTAGAGACTTCTCAAAGAACTTAGAACTATTATTTGATCCAGCAATCCCATTACTGAGTATTTATCCAAAAGAAATTGTTCCACCAAAAAGATACATGCACTCGTATATTCGTTGGAGCACTATTCACAATAGCAAAGACATGGAATCAACATAGGTGACCATCAATGGTGGACTGGATAAAGAAAATGTGGTATATGGAATACTACATGGAATACTACACAGCCATAAACTGTGGCTGCATCCAACATGGATGCTGCTGGAGGCCATTATCCTAAGACAGTTAATACAGGAACAAAACAAAATATGACATGTTCTTACTTATGAGTGACAGCTAAACATTGAGAACACATAGACAACAATAGACACTGGGGACAAATGGGTGGAGGAGGCTGAAAAACTAACTATTGGGTACTATGCTTAGTACCTGGGTGACAGGGTCAATCATACCCCAAACCTCAACATCATGCAATATATCCTTGTAACAAACCTGCACATGCACCTCCTAAATCTAAAATAAAAATTGAAATAATAAGAGAGAAAACATCCATTATGGTATTACAGTTTCCTTCAATTCTTAAAAATAGCTTTTCTGGAAGCTATTACTGACTTACAACAAATGCTATATATTTAAAGTGTGTAATATGGTTAATTCACTCTTGAACTACATACACTGTTGAGACCATCACCACAATCAAGATAATGAACACATCCATTATCCCCCAAAATTTCCTTATGCCCTTTATAATCTCATCTCCCCTGTTCTACCCAACTTCATTCTCAGGCAGCCACTAATCTCCTGTCAGTATGTATTAGTTTGCATTTTCTACAATTTTATATAAATTGAATCATACAGTATGTACTCCTTTTTTCTTTGTATGGCTTCTTTCAATCAGCAAAATGTTTCTGAGATTCATCCATGTTGTTGCAGGTATCAGTGGTCCATTCCCTATTATTGCTGAGTAGTATCTCATTGTATGAATATACCACAATTATTTTATCCATTCACCTGTTGAGGGACGTTTGGCTTATTTCCAGTTAGGGACTGTTACAAATAAAGCTGCTATGAACAATCTTTTTACAAGACATATGCCTTCATTTCTCTTAGGTAACCTCTAGGAGTTGAGTGGCTGGATCATATGGTAGGTGAACATTTATTCAAGAAGCTGTCAAAATGTTTCCAACATACTTGTAATAATTTTACCTTTCCACAAGCAATGTAAGAGTTCCAGTTGCTCTACATCCTTGCCAGCAACCGGTATGGTCACTCTTTTTTGCCTTAGACATTCTAATACATTTTAATTTGCACTTCCCTAATGAGTGATGATGTTGGACATCTTTTTATGTGCTTATTTGTCATCGCGTGTCTCCTTTGGCAATGTGTCTATTCAAATGTCTTGCCCATATTTTTATTGCATTTTTGTATTCTTATTTTTAAGGCTTGAGAGTTTTTCTTACCAGATACAATTCCTTTCTCAAATATATGATTTGCAAATATTTTCTCCTAGTATGTGGCTTGTCTTTTCACTCTCTTAACACTATGCTTGTGATCTTGACCCTATAACAAGCTCAAATCAAAGTGCTTTGGCCTTTGTGTCAGACACTCATTGGCCTACCCAGTGTGCAAGTGGGGCCATTCAAAGAGCAATGCTCCTTCAAGAATCACAAAGAACTTCATACCCACTTGGATTTTTTTTAAAAAAGAGAAAATAACAAGTGTTGGCAAAGATGTAGAAAATCTGGAACACTTCTGCATTCTTGGTGGAAATGTAAAATGGTGCAGCCTCTGTGGAAAACAGTGTGACTGTTTCTCAAAAAATTAAAAGCACAATTGCCATATGGTTCAGCAATTCCACTTCTGGACTACTCAAAAGAATGGAAAGCAGAGTTTCAAAGAGATATTTGTATACTCATGTGTAGTACTTAATACCATTGATCCATACACTAAAAAATGGTTAAGATGGTAAGTTTTGTATTATGTGTGTTTTACCACAATAAAATTTTTGTAATAAAAAAATAAAAAAGAATCACCAAGAAGGTATCACCAGTTGTCCTGGTCTTTAAGGTAAGCGTGGGCACAGAGCAGCCAGCAGGATAAACACTCTGAATCAGACACAATGTGGAGATGGTGCTGTCACAATGGGCTTGACTCCAAAACATCTGGGCTTTAGCTTTTGTTCTGGCACGTACTAGCTCCAACTAGTCCATTAGGTTCTCTAGACTTTCTGTCCTCTTCTGTAGAATGAAGCAGAATTGAGTAAAATGGAGAATGCCTCCCTCAATTTTCATGTGAGACTGTCTTGAGAATCCAATGATCATGAAAAGTACAATGTCAAGTTGGCGGGGAGGTGGGGAAGGCTAGATAAAGGGTTTTATACCAGGAGATGCTATTGTTAATAAACAAGGGAGGTTTATGGTGGACATTCTGAAGAAGACCTGGTTTCTTCTCCCTCTTACCTAACTGGTCATACAAGGAAGTCTGTCTTAAATCCACCTCAGCCCAACATCTAATAATCTATTGTGTGACTATAGGCAAGTTACCTAATCTCTATGAGTTTAGGTTTTCTCACCCTGTTAGATGGGAAAAAATGATCAGTAATAACATCACCAGGGATAGGGGGAAAGTAAGTCAGGGAGCTTGAAACAGTTGACCTTGGTGCCAACAAATTTAGAGAAACACAGCCTCTGTAAGAACTCTCTGTTAGTAGTTTTCACATTTTAATGTGCCCATGAATTTCCTGAAGATCTTATTAAAATGCAGATTCTGAAACAGGAGGTCTGGCCTAGGGATCAAGCTTCTGCAGTTCCCAAGCTCCCGGGTCCCAGTGATGCTGCCCATGTCAGTACACATTTTGAGCAGCAAGACCCCGCACCGTGGGTCTCACGGTAGAGTCTGCTTGTACATATCCTAGTTTTGTTTTATAAAAAGAAAGAAATAGAAAGTATTAATCAGGTCTCAATTCTATTAACTTCAGTTCTAAACTTTTTGAGCAATAGATACCTTAGTCTTGGACTTACTTTAAACTTAAAAGAGTTTAACATCACTGTCGTACAAATGATGGGGGAAAAGCCCAGAGCTGGGAAGCACTGTGCCTAAAGTCACAGAGCAACAGAACTCTCAGTCCTTACACTTGCCACAAATACAATGATTGAGGACAGTCTTCACCCAATTTCCTCTCAAACATACACCCTCACTGAGGAAGCCCAGGGACAGAAGGACAGGGATTGGAGTCCAAAGAGAAGCCAATGGGGGTATGATGCTTCTCTGTGATTCAGAATGTTCCTCTGAACCTTTCCAAAGAACCAGAAGCAAACAACTAGTCCATCCACATTGGAATCTATGCAAGACTTTATGTAAAGCATCCCTGGCCATCTCCACCCTGAAAATTATTTTCTTGTAAATCTCAAAAACAGCCAGAATTCAGACTCTGCTTGTCCTTGATTTGGGGGTCTTTGAATCTCAGGCTTCAGCTTCTGACTAAAAAAAAGGAGCCCTCTAGGAGAGCATAAAGCCACTGGAGTCCTCCTCGAAATGTAGGCAGTAATGGTGGCAGCCAACCCCCACCACCCATGAGACAGTGGCTCAGGGCGGGTATTTCTCTATAAGCATGAGTAACCACTCCAGCTTCCTGGGAATGTGTGATAAATGTTCCCATGGCTGTGCTGCAGCACAGTGGGTGCTATTGGCTCTGTCTCACCACATATGTTATCTTCATGGTAGCTGCTCCCAAAAAGGGTTGTAACTCAAGGGAATCTCTTCACAGATTTGTGTCTGGCTTTAAAACAAGGAGCTCTCAAACATGTCAAATGAGGGAAGCAGACGGCATCTCTATTTTGGGGTGCTTTTTCCCTTTGGGTTTGTAAAGGTTTCCTCTGGGAGGACTCTTCCCTTTTACATTCATGGGTTTGATGGCTTGCATATTGCAAGCCAATTCTGCATCTGGAAAAGAGCCTTTTTCCAGGTATACAGTTTAGTGAGGTTCAGGTTGATCCAGAGAGAGGGAGGCAGCAGAAGGTGGGGGAGGAACACAGCACTTAATGGACACAGCATGTTACATTAGTTGAATACTTCTTTGGTTGCCATAGGAATGAGAAGACTTTTGATTTTAAATCATAGTTCCTCCAGAGCTATGTTAAAAATGTGATGGTAGACTCTTGCTATTTACCGCTACCAGCTTTTTAAATCGAGGGCTCTTTAAAAAAATGCAGCCCAAATGTTTACCCTGCCAGAGGAGGTTATGCTAACCTGAAAAATGTTACTCCCAACGCTCTAAGGGCTAAAGAACATGAACTTCTCCCAAGTACCTTGGGTCCCACAATTCCCAGGCTAGTGAAATACAATGCAGTTCTATTATTTTTCCTCCCAGGAGAGATCTGTGAAATATACAAAAGAGCCTGTGACGGATGGTAACTCACTCAAGGCAATTATCATCATAGTACTGTGAAAGCACATTTAAAAATCAATTGATTTAAAACCAACAGCTCTTGAAACCATTTTTAAAGATTATTCGTTTAAAACATGGTGGTACATGTTTTTGTTTTGTTGTTTTTTTTTTTCATCAGTCAGCCCGCTAATCCTTTTTGTTGCTATTCAAAGTTCAGACGTGAGAGTGCCACCCTACAATATCAGCATTAAACAGAGTGCCAGGTTTGAGTGTCTACTCCTTCCTCCCCTACCACCAACTAAGTACTGTATTCCCATCTAATTTGAAAAGCTAAGGAGAAATTAAACACATTAAAGGTTGAACACTACACAAAGGCTCCCAACCAGCATACCAAAATGCCTCTCTCTTGGTCGTTGGTGGCTGAGACCCTGGAGCTGACTGCTTCTAGACATCTCTGCTCATTTACAGATAGGATTGTTTTCAGTGTATGCTTTCACATGGAAAAAAGGAGAATCAAAGTTCAGGCTAAACTGTAATCTCCTGAGGAAGGAATCAAACTAGCTTATTGTTGTATTCCCAGCAACTATTTACAGTGTCTGGCACATATTGAGTGATAAACTATCATCTGCTAATGAAACAATGATGAACAAATGAATAATACCTGAACATTTACAATGGGCAAGATCTGTGGACCAATCCCTGGAAGAATAGAAACTTCAGTTGTTTTGTTTGTTCGTTTTGAGACACAGTCTTGCTCTGTCGCCCAGGCTAGAGTGCAGTGGCGCGATCACAGCTCACTGCAGACCCAACCTCCTGCGCTCAATCGATCCTCTCACCTCTCACCTCAGTCTCCCATAGTGCTGGGATTACAGACATGAGCCACTGCACCCTGCCGGAACATCGGTTGTGGAGCAATTACCCAGTGTATAAAGTGCCCACTCTGTGCCAAGCATCTACATATATCATGTCATTTAATTTGGCTGACGAAAGAGAAGATGAACTCATGAAAATTCTGCTCTAGTTTGTCATTCACTGTTGCAAACTTCTCTCACGAAAGCAGGGTAGTAAAAAGAATAACAGATGTCCTTTTGGTGAAGATGTCTTGGCATGGGTCCTCAATGCTTTCCTACTTTATATGGCCCACCAGGAAAAAAAAAATGTGCCTTGAAGCACTCTCTGTGAAGAAAAATAATGATAATATCTAACACTCCTTGGGTGTGTATGAGGAGCCAGGCACCACTCCAGCTGCTTCACACATATTAACTCATTTAATCTTCATGTATACATACATAGTTAACTACAACATACGTTAGAGATATAGACAAAATACTACCGAATTTCAGAGGACTAAGAGCTTATTTCCAATTGGAGTGATGGAGGCAATGTCTCAACATATTAGATGGATACAGTTGGGGTGGATGGGAAGGGGTGCTCTATTCTCTCAACTCCTTGCATACATGTAGGCTGTTCAAAAAATATTGTTAAATACTACCTAACCTATATATTTCCTGTGTTCAGGCTCTGCGTTGTCTCATTTGGCCCTGATTTTTATTCCTCTGCTAGAGATGGAAACTGAGACCCAAGGAGATTAGCATGCAAGGTTCTGCTACAGAACTAGGATCCTCTAGATGATATTTTTAACTACTTCACTGCATTGTCTCCTGAATGATTAGCTAACATTTCTTTGGTGCTCATTATACAGCAATGAGTGTTTTGAGGCTAAATATGACAGATTATTTTTCTTTCATTTAGCGATAATGTTTATGATATATTAAAATGCAATGAATACCAACAAGGTTCTCTTTGTTTCAGAAAAGACAAATAAAGGCATTCCTCTTACGAGAGAGGACTTGAGTCTTCTGTTATCTTTAATCCACGAGGAGCAGAGAATTCTTATTTGGAAACTTAATTCCTGTGATATGGTACCCTTCAATGCCTTCAGGTGACAGATCCTAAAAGTATTTACCTTTGAACAACAAATTAAACTGGGGACTATGTCATGAATAATAATAATTGTTTGTTATACAAAGATATGCATCAAATGTCCTTGCACATATACATAAGAAAAACATAAAATGTTAATATTTAAGCATACAGCTTTGCTGTAGAATGTGTCAGTGTATTTTAAAGCTAAAAGGAATGAGTCACCTATGTCCATTACTATTTAGATATGACCCACACTGCCTCCCTGCCTGTGAGCTCTCACTGCTATGTTCAGTCCTATTTGTTCAATGTGCTTTGGAGGCTCAAAGGCCATATCATCAACGTAGGGTCTATTAGACTTGTGGCTCTTAGAGATTATTGTTCTTTCTTTCTTGAATACGTGTTTGGATATTTTCAGGTTGCTATCTGGATTTTTAGGGGGACTAGGAAAGGGCTAGTCCTCCCACTAGGGAACTTGTGACTAATTTGTCAGCCTTCTCCAGGAGAGTTGAAAATAAATCACACACACAGAGAGGGGGAAAGTAAGACAGAGAGAGAGAGAGAGAGGATGAAAGAATTGAGGGCAATGTGATTTTCTTGCCAGAGGGAATAAGTCAAATATCATTATTATGTATCCTAAAATTCATGTAAAAAAATTACTATTGTCAATGTACTTCTCCATCATTAGGTGGTCATTTTAACATCTGCATATTTAGATATTTGACAGTTACAGTAAGTAGAGAGTTGCTAGAGAACTTCTTGTTTCCTTACTCAACATTTCCCCCTTCCCCTATTTCCAGATGAATGACCTGGGCACTGAGATGGGGACTGAATCTGACTATTTTTTCTTTGAAACAAAAAGATTTTCATATTATAAGTAAGATCAACTTACTAGAATCCAGTTGGCAGAAGGGTAAGATGACATGTGAACTCTTGTTCTTTCCTCTCTCAACTGACCTTTCTAAAAAGTATTAACAGAAGGGAAAGGATATCTTCAGAAGTGGGCAGCGAGTGAAGCCAATGGATGTCCTCTGCCTGGTCCTGGCCCCACCATATTGTCCAGTGTGCGCCTCATCCAGTGTGGCTGTCTCCAGGGCAGTTTCAAGAGCAGAGGGCTTTGTGGTTTTGGTGTGAAGACTTTTCCTGCTAACTGAGGATGGCCCAAGGGGAAGCTCCTTTGGCATAACGTTCTTGAATAGAATTAATGAACCCACCTCTGAATCTATAAGGCAGCTTAGGCCCTGGTTCAAATGAAGATGCTAACAAATTCAATGCCCTTTTCTAACAGCAGAGTACCAGGTATCTTAAACTTAAGGAAGCCCTCAAAACATGACTGTAGGCTTATACGGAATAGAATTAAGGTCTCTTCCCTGAGACTTCTTTCCCCACACACTTTCCCAATCCTCCCAGCCTTCTTTAGCTTTCTAAGTATCATCAAAACTTATTCACAAGAAAGAACTGGAAGTTCAATTACTCTAAAGCAAAAAGAACTGATGATGGCTTAACATGTTTTCTCTGCCATCAAGATTTCAATATGAATAAAGCCTTAGATAAAATACTTGCAGTACCCCTATCAATTAATGACAAGCTTTAAAAAGAAAGGAAAGGAGGCTACACCTGTAATCCCAGCACTTTGGGAGGCTGAGATAGGAGAATCAATTGAGGTCAGGGCTTCTAGACCGGCCTGGGCAATATAGCAAGACCCCATCACTATTAATTTTTTTAATGAAAGAAAAAAAAAGGAAAGAAATTTCTTTCGAGGGAGGGGTTGGGAGGTAAAGTGACTTATCAAGCAGAAGGAGCCACTGCTATTGAAATATTCTGGGGTCAGGTCTTTGCAAAAATGAATGAATATTGTTTTCCGTGGTTGTCTAGCACGCTGGCACTTCAACAAAGATTATTAATCTAGGTACCAAACCAACAGATCCAAAATATCATTGCACTTTAAGAAAGTCTCTAATATTTTAAAGTTAAAGTTAGTTGGGTTTATTAGCAGAAAAAGAATCTTCTCTAGGATGTCATTTAGGTAGAGGGCCAGACCTCAATAGTCCAACACAAATATAAAACATGGTCTTCTAGGGAGCTCTGGAATATAAGGCAATTAAACAAGGAAAATTCATTGTAAAATTATAAACAAGAACTGCTTTATCTCTTAGCAAAGAGGATAAACCCAGGCTGATTCCAACGGAAGTCAACAGCATAATATAAAAAGAGTAAGTTATCTACTTACAAATCATGTGATGTCTCCCAGAATGTTTGGGTCTTTTGCCATCTAACACAATAAATAAGCACACCCCCAAAATAAATACAAGCTTATATCTTTACTTGCCTCTAGATTCCAACATGAAGCATACCTCTATTTTGAATTAATTGAATACGTCTGCTTGTGTATAGAATACTCACATACGTATCCTCTTCCAACCAAACTAAAAACAGAAAAGTATGTATCTCTCTACCATCTCACATATTTTTAATAATTCTAGATTATTTGTTTCAACCTTACAGTTCTACACTTTCATATTTTAATGCCATCAATGTAAAACATATGACTCGATTTTGGAATTTTTCAAAATAATATTTTATTTCTAGGTCATAGAGATATGTTAACACTGAATTAAGTTTTGCAGAGCTGAAATCTTGAGGATGTTTTGGGCTGAATTGTTCAGTGCCGAATACGTGTTAGTTTGAATACTTGATGTAACCTTGCCTTCCTCTCTGATTATTTCTCAGAACAATAGACCATTATAAGTGTTGTTTTGGAGCAGTTTAAAGTTACAAAACAGAATTGAGCTCATCAGATTTTGACATTGGATTTTGAACATTACTATGCTTTACCATCTTTAAAAATAATTTTTGAACACACACACACACCTATATGTAATCTATAGCTATATTCCCCAGAGAGTGAGACCATTTTTTTTGAAAATCTGTTTCAGAAGTTGGTCATATGATGCTACAGAACACAGTGATAATTATTTAGTAAAAGTAAGTCCCTGTTTGCAAATGAATAATCATCCCCTTCCCAAATACATTTCTTTCTTTTTTTTTTTTTTGAGCTAGAGTCTTGCTCTGTCACCCAGGCTGGAGTGCAATGGCATGATCTCAGTTCACTGCAAACTCCACCTCCCAGGTGCAAGCGATTCTCCTGCTCAGCCTCCCAAGTAGCTGGAATTACAGGTGCCCACCACCACGCCTGGCTAATTTTTTGTATTTTTAGTAGAGATGGGGTTTCACCATGTTGGCCAGGCTGGTCTTGAACTCCTAACCTCAGGTGATCCACCCGCCTTGACCTCCCATAGTGCTGGGATTACAGACGTGAGCCTCTGCGCCTGGCCCCAAATACATTTCTTTAAGTTGAAATTTTCCCTCCTGAGTTTTCTTAAATTATGACCCTTTCATATTATTTGTTCACTTTGTATTTTAAATTTCCCTTTCTTGGTCAACTCTCCAGAAATGATTGACTTCCAAATCCACCACCTACCCCCTGGGAATCAACTCTATTTTTCACATTTCCAGTTTAGCATCTCTTTCCTCAATCACACATTCATCTGCACTCACCTAAAGGTTTGGTCAGCAGCATAGACTTATACTCTCTCTCTCTCTTTCTCTCACCTATGAGTCACTACAATTTCAGTAGAATTACAATAACGAGTTCAGAACCTGTCGCCCACACCTCACAGTAAGTAAAAGGAACCAGAAGACAGCTTTCTCCTCTTGTAAATGTCAAGTGTTCAGCATGTCTCCAGTGGGTGCTGAATAGAAAAGTAACCTCAAAGAAGTCAGTCCCTGGGTTGGAGCAAAGCTTTGGGAATTCAGAGTCCATAGTTGACTTTCCTACAAGGGCACATGATTGGTAGTTTCAGCTTCCTTTTTCATGAGGCTTAACTGTCTGCAGCACCAGCTTGGTGTCTGATTTGTTCTGATCGGGTGGGAGAGGGATACCCCACAAGACAAACAGCAGAGGATTTTCAGGTTTGTTTCAAGGGCAGCCAGCCCAGCTGTGTATAGGGAGTGGGGGGACAGGGGTGGTGTTGATGGTCTTCCTTCCAAGGCTTCTCAAATGTAAATGCTCTTTTCTTAACAAGCTGACCCACTGCACACCACACCATACTAATTAGCAATTCTGCTTGGTCAACAAAGGGTGCAAGAGGTTGTGGAAAACCCACAGTAGGGCTTGCATTTGGCTATCACTATGCCCTGCATGAAGATCTCAAAGTATTGTGCCTAAAAGTCATTACTGAGGTTTGGTAGGAAGGATATTAAACCAGAATAACTTGAGATACTAGCCAAGGTTTATTTTTGTTGTTGGGATTATTTTGTTACATTCAGACAGAGAGAAATGCATTTAGGCAGACGGGCATGATCTGCACTGGATATTTGACCAGGCAATCAGAAGCAAGGAAAGGAAGAAAGCCAGGCAAGAGGGAAGGGGTGGCATCAAACGTGCCCTCTGTATTTCGCTCCAGAAAACAGCTCACAGTTATGACTACCTGCCTTGTGTTGCAGCTCAGAATAAAAGTGGTGTTGCACCAAACTCTACTGGAGCAGCCTTCATGATTAGAAAGTACTCCACACCTTGGAGAGCTGAGGAGACATGAGAATAATTTTAAATGCAAATTAAATTGAGGGGGTAGCAGAGAAGAACACATAAAAGACAGTAAAACAAAACCTTTCAATTTTCTTAAATTAGCAGTCTAATGTGTTCTAAAGAGCAGCTCCACTCAGATCTCTTCTTAAGGGTTGCATTTCATCACAGTATAAATGGGCAAATCCATCACTTCCCTCTGCTCAGTGCTCTTGAAGCGAGATTGAAGGGAAAATTAGAAGCTGTTCATTTGGGCTTGCGGGCTCAGAAGCGTCGCACCGCTTTGTTTTGTACTCTACCGTGTCCTGTTGAAAGGGGTCAACAAGTGCCGGTGAGTATCCGCTAACTTCCAGACTCTTGCTTTCAAATATCTTTTTGGCTAATTTTCCTTTGCCGGGGATGGGGGTTGTGGGGGGGAATCTCCCACAAAATCTATGCTATAATGCATCTTTCAGAATCTGGGAAATTTCAGACAGCTTTTTAAGCTTCTTTCAGTGACTGATTTGCAGAAGGGAAGAGTTATTTTCAGCCTAGATGCCGGTGGCTTTTCTGTGTATTAATTATAACAGGGGAATGTCTAACATATGCTAAGCTAAAATGGCCTTTCCCTAAACTCCCCCATTGCCTGCCACTCTTACGCCAGCATTAGGGTAATAACCGGTGCCCCCACAAAAATTTCTAGAAAACTTTCCTATATATTAAATTTTTAATCATTTCATATTCTATTCTTTTGTAGCTGCAAATCGAACTAAGATTTGGGATTATAAAAATAAACAATGAAGACATAAATCTGTTTTGTTTTTTTTTTTTAATGACTATGACACTTCTCTGCCTAAGAGATAGGGGGCTGGGGAATAGCCCTGCATGAAGTATGCATGTGGATTTGATGATTTTCTGCCAAAGTTTTACACGGGAAACTGGTAATTTTCTTCCTTCGCAGGGGAGGGTGCAGAGGCTGAGGCTGGCGTCACCTTCCGTTGCTAAGGTAACGTGCTCTGGCCATTTTATCTGATAAAGGAAGTCCAGTGGACTGTATGCATTATTCATCGCTGTTCTAATCAAACAATCAAAATCGTTTACTTTCACCGGGAATATTTAGCAAGATCAAAGACACTCTGGCTGGAACGGCTCTTGTTTTACCGCTGACAGATAGCCTTTGATTTTTATTTTTTGCAGTAAGTATATTTGCTATCGGGGTACCTTTGGGTATTTTTAAAAGTTTTGTCTTACCAGACTTGATTTCTTAAATTAAAATACATACTGTTAGAAAGAAAAACCAATTGGATTAGACTTCCAAGCTTGGTTTTAATGACTTTGTCTTGTTCTTTCCAAAAAAAATATTCTGCACAAATAGAGATAATTCATTTGTGCAAGTATCGGGGAAAGGCTACATAGGCTTGAAAAAAGAACCCAACAGGCTGAATGTTTTCTGGGGAAGTATATTAGCTTTGTGACAGGCTAGTGTATGATAATATCATAGGGATCATTGCAATGCTGCAATCATTGTTGCTGCTCTACCAACCACAATTGTTTCTGAAAATCAGCCCCTGCCAGGCACAGGCAGGTGACGATCCTCTAGCACTTTATAAAATATGCCGAAGGGAATCGCCGGAAAGGAAGGAATTCAAAGCATTTGTACAGCAAATATGTCAGTGTGTGTCATAAACGCAAGGCATCTATGAGTGGAGGCTCAGATTTCCAGGCAATTTTCCCTGCTCCAGGGAAATCCGAAAGTCCCAGGATCCACTGAGGATCAACACTCACAACGGCTGACACTTAATGATGCTATTTATCAAATAGACCTTTTGAAAACTGACAGCATGTGAATTTAACAGTATATGTTCCAGAGAATATAAAGCAAGGAAAGGCTGGTATGTTATCTCTCTTTAGATCAGATCATCTGTTTTTCCTGGGTAGAATATATTACTTTTAATGAATGTTGGCTAAATGCGGCATTTTCTCATACGGTAGGAAAGCTATGCTGGGGGGTGGCTTTAGAATTGGAAATGTCAATCAAGTAGTAGAATATTATAATGGGATATTCTTATTCAAACATTTTAAAGTACATCTATATGTACACTTTATACTTAACATCTAAAATATTGTGGATTTTTTTCCTCTTTATAGGTGTTCCAGTGAACGTTTTCTCTCAAAACTCTGTGTTTGGAACATCAAGGATGGATTATCCCAAAATGGATTATTTTCTGGATGTGGAGTCTGCTCATAGACTCTTGGATGTTGAGTCAGCTCAAAGATTCTTCTACAGTCAAGGAGCTCAAGGTAATAAAATAAGAAAAAGAAACTCCTCTTATTTGCACGTCGGTTTTATATGAACAGCCACGTAGGCTGTAGCTGTTAAAGCTTTGCTCTGAAAGTTTAATAACCGGTATTTCTAAGTTGATAACCTCTACCAAATTTCTGCTGGAATTGAGGCAGGTATATAATAGAATAAATAAATCCACACTTCTTGGATGTGGTTAAATACCCAACTTTTGGTGCAAGTGCCCCTCAGAAAGCTATGTTAGAAGTGATTTCCTACCACCTTGTGTCCAACACTTATGTCCAAAAAGAAACAAGAATGCTCTTCCTCTTGGAGAATTTCCAGTTTGCAGCCACTGCACTTGAAATCTTAGGGCATCATGACCCAGTGGGCTGGAATCCAGCAGAATTAGGGGTTCCTGAGAGAAGCACTGAGCTTCTCTATAGCTGCCTTCTCTATTTTAGCTGAATTCAGTTACTGCCTCAGATAATTACTAGTGTACATTCGGGGAGCAAGCCTGTTGGGAAGTGTGGCTGACGTGTCTGTTTTTATTACATGTTTCAAGATGGTCAATTAGGTTCCAGTTTTCTTGCCCTTCTGTTGGGGTATTTAGAATGTTTTTCCACCACATTAAAGAAGAAGCTGGAGTGTTACATGGGATCTCGTGACAAGGAGGAGATTTTTTTTTTCACATATTTTCTGTTTTCCATGAAATGTTTAAGGTGTTCAGTCAAAGCAACTTGATGATGGGCATGTCCCAAAGGATACAGGTGATGCATCGAGAAGGAGGACAATATCACTATTTTAAAATAGAAAAGCAGTTGAATTCTTAGAAGTCACAAAGAAGAGCTGAGAAGAGAATGCAGTCAGTTTTTATAATTCTGGCATCTTTCACTTTACATGGTGATGAGAACTTCACACAGGCCACTGATAATATCCTGTCTGGGCTTTCCCAAGTGGTCCTCTGAAGTGCTTTTTACCTCCCTCTCAAGCCAACTTATCGTGGTAACCTCAGGGGGCTTGCAAACCTTCTCCTTCTCTGCTTCCATTTCCCAGAGCATGACCCAGTCTTCTTAAAGCCAAGAGGGGTTGGAAATGGTCTGGTTGATTTGCTGAGGTCCGTGTGCTCATCAGCAGAGCTGAAATTAGCAAAAGTGATATAATAGCAAACTCTCCTCAACCTTCTGGGTGTATGGAGTCAACATGGCTGTTCTCAGCCACTTAAAGAGAAATAAAAATGTGAGTGAAGAAGGAAAAGAGTGAGAGACTGGCCAGGACCTCCAACCTCTTCTGGGTCTGCAAGTAAGAAAATGCTGGAAGTAGATGTAGAACGGAGGCTGGAAGGGGGTGGGGGATGAAGTTAGGCTCAATCCCTTCTCCAGTCTCAAGGTCACACATTGCCACATCATTGGTCCATTCGACTGGAATGAGACAATTATGCTCTGTGGCGGGGTCATCCCGCTGAACCGCATGGCTGTTGGCAAAACAGAAAGGGGGGCAGCAGTTAATTATAGAGAATAAAGATTCCCACTTTGTCTTGCTGTGGGGATGGTTTAAGCCTTCAAGAAGACCGTGGGCTCCAAGCTCTTACGGAAGGAAAGCAGGCAGGGCGTGGGAGGCTCGGAGGACTCAAGGCAGCCTTCTGGTTTTCAGCAGATGGAGCTGGGGGTGGAGTGGTCAGAATTGTCACCATCAGTGACTGTGGTTTAGACACCGGAGCTGGAAGGACTAGCAAATGCATGGGAGGTGGCAGCATAAGCTACTGTTGCTCCCTCGAGTCATGTTCGTATTAGAGTAATCAGATGATGTTTCAATCAAGGATTCCTGGATTTGCAGGAGGGGCGGGGGTTCCCGCACACCTTGTCTAGGTCAGTGTTTCAAAACCCCCAGTCTTCCTGAATCAGATATCCTGGGGTAAGGCCTGTGAATTTGCATTTTAAGCAAGAGCTCCAGGGATGGCTACCTCACCAGTTCATCAGTCTAGGGACAGCATTTAAGAACCAGTCCACCTAATCCCGTTTTCTCCTCTTCCACCTCAGAACGGGAACATTGTCCTCATCACTAGAGGCAGGATGACATAGTGGTTGCAGGCTCCTCTGCAAAATGAAAACTGTAATAGTTCCTAATTCATAGGTTGTTAAGAGCATTAATGAGGTAAGATTTTAAAGTGCTTAAAACAGTGTCTGCCACATAAGAAATGCTACACACGAGCAAATCAATAAAGTAAAAATCCCAGGCAAAAGGCCATCCTCTTCTGTTTAAAACTTCATAATAGGCCAGGCACAGTAGCTCACGCCTGTAATCCCAACACTTTGGGAAGCCGAGGCGGGTGGATCACTGGAGGTCAGGAGTTCGAGACCAGCCTGACCAACATGGTGAAATACTGTCTCTACTAAAAATACAAAAATTAGCCAGGTGCAGTGGCACGCCTGTAATCCCAGCTACTTGGGAGGCTAAGGTAGGAGGATCGCTTGAACCTGGGAGGCAGAGGTTGCAGTGAGTGGGGGTGGCACCACTGCATTCCAGCCTGGGTGACAGAGTGAGATTCTGTCAAAAAAAAAACTTCACAATGAAGCCACTGCCTTGCAAACCAGAAATGTGGCCTGATAAAAGCTAAAAAGTTAAACCTATTTCTAGCAACAACAACAAAAAATAGAAATTTTAAATACAGTTTAAAATGCAGTGATTCATTTCTTGTCCTGTCAAAACCCAACTCAGGGCAAAACTGAAAAATAGCTCATCTTGCTGCTCCCCATCTGTCTTGTCCTTCATTTCATTTTAAAGATGAGAGTCCCTCTCCCTCCAACACCTTCCCTAGATCCCCAGCACACAGGACCTATCACCTTGGGAGGCTCCTTTCTCAAGTTCTGCTTTTACCATTACTTGGGGCTTGGCACTGCATTGCATGGGTTCCTCCACTGTAGCTTCCCTCCCCTTTGCACAGACTCCACAGTCTGTTCTGGACAACCAGCACCCCTTAGGTCTAATAAAGGAACAGTGAATAGGTGAAGGCCTGAGTACCATGGCCGGCACCCTTCCCATCCAAACCAGATGCACACATTGGCCTAGCTTGTATCTAACCAATGGCAAGGCTCCGAGGACCAGTGAAGGACGGCAAGTTGGGGGCCAGCTCTTGAGAAACACATTTGAGACAATTAGGGTCTCATGTTGTTGCTGAATCACTCCACCACATGGCAGTTCTGTATTCAGCCAGTCCAGCCAGTGCAGAGGATATTAGTAAGGCCAAGTAGCCCCAATTTGATAACTTCTAAAAAGAAGGCCAACTTGAAAGTACAGTATGGAGTTAAGTACCTAAAACTTGGGTGACCTAAGGCTTGGTTGGCTAAACTGTTGTGTGATTATTGCATTTTTGAGTAGTCTATTCTCACTGTCATGCAGAAATTTCTATAGACTGTTCAAATGTTCTTACAGATGTAAATGTTTTTAAAGGGGAAAGCAAGAAAATCTGAGTTCCCCTCTCTCATTTCCCACATGACAGCCTCATATCAATTTATTTACAAACTCATAAAGTTCCAGGAAGATAACACCTTTTGTATTAGTCATGCGCAAAATATTTATCCAAAGCAACAATGCCAGAATTATGTTTTTGATCCCCACAGAGTTGTTTTTTTAGATTTTTCTTGGAAAGTGGCAATAGTCTTCCCTTGAATAGAGGATGTTTTAGCTAGTTAAAGCAAGAGGAATCCAGGAGGGTGAGAAGAAAAAGAAGGAAAAAGGCAATTTATCATGAGACAAATTCTTTTGGAAGTCCCTGAGATTTTCAAAGGTGCCTGATCTATTCTTTTGAATAAAGAACCTGTTATCTTCTCCCACCTCCATTTTCCCCTGGTTGGACCTCAAGGTGGGGGAGATCAGCTGCCTCTCTCATGATTCTGCATTAGAAGGTATGATGTGTTGCAGAGGTCCTCCTGCTTGCCGCCTGTCAGTGAAGGGTCCTCCTGCTTGCCTCCTGTCAGTGAAGGAGGCTCTTTTGATTAACTAGTGAGTCGTTTGCCAATGGTAAATCCTAATACGAAGGGAGTTCTGCGAAAGTCCCCTTTAACTGAAAAGGAGAACTCCAGAGGTTAGAGATACACATGGCTTCAAATATCAACATGTCTTGGCATCACATAATTTGAGCTCATCTATGTTTCAGGTTTCTGACAATGCTACCCCATATACTCAACTTCAGACTCTGTAATTTTGTAGTGAACAATTGAACTTGAAGAGAAGACATATTATAAAATCACAAAACTAACATAGTGAGATTTTTAGGTTAAAATGGACATTATAAGCCAGGGACTGTCTTAGGTCTCTTCCTAAACCAAGAGAAACAGACCCTGGGAGGGCCAGCCCCAGGCTGTAGTGCTATTTTTTCAACTAGCCCATAGGTTTTTATGATGAATACTGGAGGTTGAGAACCACCGTTATGGATCATCAGTCACTTGCTACCCAGAGTGTGATCCCAGACAGCACCAGCTTCATTCATCTGGGGCTTGTTAGGAATGTAGAATCTCAGGCCCCGCCCTAGACCTAGAGAATCAGAATCTGCATTTTAACAAAGTCTCCAGGTAATTTATATTAAAGTTTGAGAAGAAACAATTGAATTCAGTGCACATTACAAACACCACCTGGAATCCTTGTTTTGGTCTTTTTTTTTTTTTTTTTTTTTTTTTTTTTTTTGAGAGAGCTGGCTCTGTTATCTCAGGCTAAAGTACAGTGACAGGATCATAGCTCACTGCAGCCTCAAACTCCTGGGCTCAAGTAATCCTCCAGCCTCATTCTCCCAAGTACCTGTAGGCACATGCCACCATGCCTGGCTAATTTCTTAAGTTTTACAGACAGAATCTTGCTATGTTTCCCAGGCTGGTCTTAAACTCCTGGCCTCAAGCAGTCCTCCCACCTCGGCCTCCCAAAATGCTGGGATTATAGGCCACACCTGGGAGCTTTCACAACCTAAATGCTAGAGTCCACTGTGGACCAATTAAATCAGAATCTCTGGGGATAACCCCCATGGAAATCTTTTAAACTGCCCCCACGAGATTCAAATGTGAGCCAGGGCTGAGAACTGCTGACCATTGTTTCATAGTAAAAGGTTTTAGCATCATGCAGCTATTCTTGCCTGAATAACTTTCTCCATCTAGGTCTTCCCCTTTAAATGAATTCGAACCATGGGGAAGATGCAAATGGACTTTTAAAAAGGACTACTGGCTGGCGCAGTGGCTCACGCCTGTAATCCCAGCACTTTGGGAGGCCGAGGCAGGCAGATGACCTGAGGTCAGGAGTTCAAGACCAGTCTAGCCAACACGGTGAAACCCGTCCCTACTAAAAATACAAAAGTTAGCTGGGCGTGGTGGTGGGCACCTGTAATCCCAGCTACTCAGGAGAGTGAGGCAGGAGAATCACTTGGACCCAGGAGGCGGAGGTTGCAGTGAACCGAGATCGCACCATTACACTCCAGCCTGGGTGACAGAGCGAGACTCCATCTCAAAAAATAAATAAATAAATAAAAATACAAAGGACTATGTATCAAGGGCTGCCCCTTGTATATTCATTGTATCTGTTAATCCTCAAAGGAACTTTGGGAAGCGGGAATCCTATGCTCACGTTGCAGACTAGAAAACTGAAGATTAATGAGGTGAAGTATCTTGAAAGGGCTGTACATTTAGACAACAGCAGAGTCAGAGTTTTCATTCACACATATCCGACTCCAAAGCCCAAGCTATTTTGTTTAAGCTATCTCATGCTGCTTGCCAGGCAGAGGCAACCTCTCATCTAGTTAGACTGATCAAATCAACCCCGCAGATCAGCGAAGGTAACTTCCCTGACCAAATCACACTTCCAGGGATGGTCAGGCTGTGGCTCAGAGTCATTCTGCTGGGAGCTCAAATCACACAGCTTAAAAGAAGACAGCAGAGACAGAACCGGATCTCATTTTACCACATCCATGCCCTGTCCACTGTGTGAGGTTTCTTTTCTAAAAACCATCAATATCCTTGGACATATAAATTACCTTCTAAAGGGAAAATATATTAAAAGGCAGCCAAATGACAAAAGTCACTAGGCAATCCTAGTGACTCCTGCTAATGATTCCCCTCTTTTATCATTTAAAATAACACGGCATTAGAACCAGGCGCAGTCGTCACTGTTACTTGTCATAATGCACCTTTTCTGTCGTCTACATTGTCTTGTTCAACAAAGGGAAATGCCAGTTTTGACAACTGATGAATGCCACAGTGAGCAGCTAAGAGTCTCTTTAGGTTGTTTTTGGAAATAGAGAGGAATTCATCCAAACCCCCCTCTCCCCTCACACCTCCACCCACCTCCACTCTTTGCCCACTCTGTGAAATCGGTCAGAACAGCTGACTTTTGAGTCTTTAGCTTTGAGTTAAATATACTCTAAACCTGACTCTAAACCTCTGGGACTTCTAAACATGGCCCCAAGAGACAAAGACATTTGGTAGCACTCCATTAGTTCAAAATCAGGAACAGTAGTAACAAACACAGAACGTGCTCATACTATTTCCTTTGCTGTGCTTACAGGGAGACCCAGCCCCATTGTCACCTCCCCTGTGAAACTTTGCTTGACTTTCCCAGGCCTTCCTCCCATTGCCTATACTACAGCTGTTCACGCCTACACTACAGCCATTGTCATCATCTATGATTCTGCCTCCACCACCTGCTAGATGCATGAGCTCATATAAATGGCTTTACTTCTTTAAACCTCAGATTCCTCATCAAAATAGATATAATGCTAGCTCTGAATCCGTAGGAGACTTTGGGAATTAAGTGAAGCACGCCTATAAAGTGTCTAGTACCTTGTCTATTGTTATTGATTAGTTATTGATACTCTTGTTTTACGATTACTTAAGTGTATGTGACTTACCTCAATCACAGTGATCTCCTTAAATAGCATTTTCTTGGTGCTTAATATCATCCTTCTTATACAGTAGAAGCATTAACATTTATTAAATGTCTCTGTTGAACTGATAGGGTGAGAATGCTTAAATCTATACTATAAAAAGAATTTTTTAAAAAATTGTAATGTTTTTAACATTTTTATGGGTACATAGTATAAAGATACATTTTAGACTCCAGGAAAGGGTGTGATTATTCAAGATTTAGAAAATAGAACCTCCTAAGTCTTTTAAAGAATTAAAATCTTTAGTTGAAAAAGGAGGCTGCATAAGACGGAAGGGAAGGACATGCAAAAATAACATTCAAATACATAGAGATATAAGTAATGGAAGCAAGTCATCAACTCTGCTGCATCTCGTATAAGACAGAAGAAATTAAACAAAAGTAAGAATATACAGTGGGGAAATTTAGGTCTATTACTGAAAAAAATCAATCTTTTAAAATAGACTTCCAGGGATCCCTGAGTAGTATCCTTCTGAAAAGGGCTTTTTGATACAGAATAGTCTGGGATGATGGAGTTTTCATTCTGCCTAAAAGCAGAATTATGGAATAGGCAAACGCCCAACTTTTACTGCGGTGAGCTTGATTGAGTTGAGTTTAAAAGCTGCTCTGAACATGTCCAGAAAGCCAGCTCTGAGCTGCAACTTGAGATCCCCTTTTCCCTTCCTTGTTAGACGTTTACTGTCTAGTTTTTATACTTTTTGGCTGATTAATCCTCAAACTAGTTACCATCCCACTCATGCTTCTAACCAGACTCGAAGGAAGGCGGGTGTAGACACCCACCTAAAACCACACATTGGAAACACACAAGCTGAGAACCACTCACTAGAAGTCTGGCCATGGTGTTTTAGGGGTCTTGCATAGTGGAAGTCAGGTTGTCTTCTTCCTCCATGCCTGTCTCCTCCTGAGCCCTTCATGTCCTGACCTTACATATGGCTCATATGTGGACCTGCAGGTCTGATTTGCTTCAGAAGGCCTGGGGCAGGAACAGTGCTTGCAACCCAATCCTCACCTGGACACGATTAATCAACTGGGTTATAACTTTTTCCAGTCTCCCTTCTAATGTCCTCCCACCTTCCCCTCAGAGTCCTGCTAGGCAATATCCTATATTTTTGTTGGTTTGCTATCCAAATAGTTGATATGTAATCATACTGTTTTCCAGACCTTTGTCTCTGAGAAGTGCTTCAGATGAGAATTTATTTTTTGTTGTTTCCAGTCTTGGTGTTTGAGCCATCGCCCTCAACAAATACTTGTTTTATTTTGTTTTTGTTTTTCGTTGTTGTTGTTTTTCTCCATCACTCTAGTCAGGAAGCAGTACATGGCACTTCACTCACAGCTGACAAACTAACTACCAAGCCTACCCTCCTAACTGCCCACTCATTCCATTTCAGACCTCTAATTGTTCACACCCAGGCTTTCCAAACCTGTGTTTAATACAGGGAACATGATGTGTGAAAAAGACAGTGAAGGTAGATCAAGACAAAAAATATCGTGGAGCTAGCCAGCCTGTCAACTCCAATAGATACATAGATGACCATTGAATCCAACCCTCCTGTTCTGGAGTGTGCCCTGGGAACAGGACGATTCTCTGTACGCAAAGTCTCATTCTTGGTGCTCACAATTTAACTGTACACAGCCTTTTGATGCTCTTAGTGCCTTTGCCCCCAGCAAGAATCTGCTTTGCCATGTATTGTGATCTAGGACTCATACATAAAGTAGGGCATGGGGATGAGAGGAAGAGGGAGAGAAAATGAGAGCCAGAGAAGAAGAAAATGATGTGAAAATACAATGAACTAATTTCAATCAATTAATCATTCCTGCTCTCACATACCACACATGAGAGGCAGCCCACACTCACCCAGCGCCAGCCATGACCCAGTTAGCATAAACAATTCACCAGGTGCTGGGGAAATCATTCTCCCTCCTCATTTGCCCAAACAAATCTGTTTCCTCAAAAATGTTGGTACCACCCTTTGTGCCTGTGCTAGCAGAGGAAAGGATAGAGAGCCTAACACTTCAAAATCAGCCCATGCCAACATCATTTGTAATATTTTTAAGAATTTCTCAGTAAGCAGTTAGACACACACTTATGCAAAACCATGGAATGAATATTTGTGTTAAATTGGACTTCTGAAGTACTAGGACTCAACAAAGTTATCTTCAAGATCTACATATCCTTTTTCAATCATAAAAGCAAAGCAAGGGGAGTGTTAATGCCTTTGGCCAAAAGGGGAAAAAAAAGGAGAGGGCCAGGCACAGTGGCTCACACTTGTAATTCCAGCACTTTGGGAGGCCGAGGCTGGTGGATGGCTTGAGGCCAGGAGTTACAGACTAGCCTGGGCAAGATAACAAGATGCCATCTCTACTATGTATGTGTATATATATATATATATATATATTTAATTAGCTAGGCATGGTAGTGGACACCTGTAGTCCCAGCTACTCAGGAGGCTGAGGCGGGCAGATTGCTTGAACCCTGGACTTCCAGGTTGTAGTGAGCTATGATCACGCCACTGCACCAGCCTGGGCAACGGAGTGAGATTCTGTCTTTAAAAAATCAAGAAGAATAAAATCAACCCTACACAACTATTTAATTTTTTTGTATTTACTTTTAATTTCTTTCACATACCTTTGGAATTTTACAAGGTTATATTTATGGCACCTATAAAACTGGGGGTATGCATAAAATAGTTTCCCATATTGGCTTAAGAATATCATAGTGTTTAGGACTTGAGCTTTAGAATTGCACAGCTCTGAGTTCAAAGGATGATTTTCACTTCCTAGCTTGTGACTTTAGGCAAGTTATTTAATCTCTCTCTGCCTCACCTTTCCCTTTTGAATGCAAATGACAGTAATAAGAATTCTTAACCCAACAGGTTATTTTGAGGATTAAATGAACCATAGTTTCACAAACTGTGGTACGATATATAATTTTCAGGTAATACGTAACTCTTTCATAATAATCACGTATTTATTTTATGGTGTTTTAGAAAAACGTAAATAGAAAAACTAATTAAAATATAAGAATATATAGCCAGCACTGCACACTTACAGACCACTGCTTAGAGCAAGCAGTACAAGAAAAATAGGCTGATTAAGTCCATTTAAGGAGTAATATTAAGTAAATAATAGGCTAGATGGCACTCAGCTACAGCAAAATACATAAAAAGTCACATAGGAATGACTAAAGTTTAGAAACAGACAAATATAAAGCATGAAGCAAGATGTCAAGCACCTGATACATGTTTAATAAATGTCAGCTCTTATGATAATTGTGCTTTAATTTTGTCAAGCCTCAGAGGAAATAGGCAGGGCTTCTGCTTCCCAAGAGAGACCCCCACCCACCCCATCACTTCTTTTCTCTGACGCCATTTCTTTCCGATTCAAATTTCTAAGCCCTTTGGAGACACGAAACAGCCTTAAAACACAAGAACAAGAACAAAGCAGCGCAACTTTGATTTTAAAATAAAATTACTAACAAATTCCAAAAGTATCCTCTGTATCATTCTGCCTCTGGGTAACATTAGCTAAACTGTATTGATTTCCTCTGAAATCAGAGCAAACTCTATAGTTTATCATCGATGCAGCTTTGTTTCTAAGTTGGCTTCAAGGTGAGAAGACAATTCGCTTGCATTTGAGGGAGGACAAAAAAGAAGACTCTGGGCTGTGTGAAGTGGCCTGTGATAAGGCATGAATAGGCATGGGAAGAGGGTGAACAATCTGGAGAATTGCACGTGTTAGACTCTGCCTAGGCTGACAGGTTATATTGTAGAGATGGAGAATGGCATAAGAGAAGACTAGAACAGCAGGCAGGGGTCATGGCACATGAGGCTGTGCCATGCCAGACCAAGGAATCCCAAAGCTGATACTGAATCCACTAAAGCAGCGAATACAGAGGAGATGTTATCAGGTCTGCTTTTATAGAGATCATTATTATAGAGGACACAGTGGGGAGGAAGACCAGAGGCAAGGAGAGGCATCAGGAGGCTACTGCAGTGACTCAAACAAGAAGAAAGCCTAAAGAGGGAACTGACTGAGAGAATTCAAAAGGGGAGAGGATTCTAGAAACATTAGCTTTTTTTCCTGATTATGTGATGACAAAGTAGGTAGACAGAAAGTGAGAGAGAGGTTCTTTGAATGCTCCCCACATGTTATATTTGGGCCTGCTCGATGAATGATGCAGCCCTTCCCTGAGAGGGAGAATACAGGGGGATGACCAAGATGAAGGCAGGAAAAAGAAATTCCATTTAAAGCATACTGAGTTTGGAGATCCTATGGAATAGCCAAGCCTAGATTACCAGTATGGAGTAAGTTCCATGGATCTAAAGCTTGGTATGGAGATCTTGGAAAACCATCCAAAATATTCTATGTTCCTCAGTAACTCCTAAAATAATTTCACTAACATGTTTTACATTGGCCTCTGAATATGTGGTTCTACTGGGCCTTTAATTTTCCTTTCACATTATTTAGAAGATTGCGAGATTGTTTAAAGAAACATATTTTCTAAATGAAAAGTTTTTTCTATAAATACAAAATTTTGTTCCTAGCACCAGTACTTACAATTAATACTCTATTTGAAATATTTACATGAGCCAAATGTTTGAAGTCATTAAGAATATTGCAAATTCTGGTTTGTATTTTATAATAAGCAAAATTATCAGTTAACACTTATAAGGTCATTAAAAAAACACATGTGTTTTGTTTTAAAAAAAAACTCAATGCAGCTCAATCATTGTATATAACTATAGCTTGTTCCAAAATGCTGCAAAGGAAGAGGAAAAAGGGAATTCAGCTAGAGCTGGTTAAAAATAGACCTTCCTTTTTAAAAACATTTATTTTAAGTTCAGGGATACATGTGCAGGTTTGTTACATAGGTAAACTTGTGTCATGAGTGTTTGTTGTACAGATTATTTCATTACCCAGGTATTAAGTCTAGTACCCATTTGTTATTTTTCCTGACCCTCTCCTTCCTCCTACCCTCCGGCCTCCAATAGGCCCCAGTGTGTGTTGTTCCCCTTTATGTGTCCATGTGTTCTCATCATTTAGCTCCCACTTATAAGTGATAACGTGGTATTTGGTGCTGCATTAGTTTGGTAAGGATAATGGCCTCTAGTTCCATCTATGTCCTTGCAAAGGACATGATCTTTTTCTTTCTTATGGCTGCGGTACATATACACCATGGAATACTGTGCAGAATATTATCTTTTATTTATTTATTTATTTATTCATTTATTTATTTATTTGAGACGGAGTCTTGCTCTGTTGCCCGGGCTGGAGTGCAGTGGCATGATATTGTCTCACTGCAACCTCTGCCTCCCGGGTTCAAGCAATTCTCCTGCCTCAGCCTCCCGAGTAGCTGGGATTACAGGTGCCTGCCACCATGCCTGGCTAATTTTTGTATTTTCTGTAGAGACGGGGTTTCACCATGTTGGCCAGGCTGGTCTTGAGCTCCTGACCTCATGATCTGCCCGCCTTGGCCTCCCAAAGTGCTGGGATTACAGGTGTGAGCCACCATGCCCGGCCATATTACCTTTTTAAAACCCATGCAGTAATATATTCTGTTTTATTTAGTTGATTATGCACTGTTTGGTGACTAAATCTGATAGGTGACAGGCAGAGAAGAAACTGCTTGGCTTAGCCCAATTGAATTCTTGTCTCTGAAAAGCAAGACCACATTCCAAACATCACACTGCAAGAGATATTTTTACATTAGCCTTATATCTGATGCTGGCTTAATTATCTGGATATGTACACTGAAACTGCAACAGAAAACGAGAGTAAGCAGACTCATACTATGTGCCAAGGGCTTTGTATTTATTATCTCATTTTATCTATAAAAAGGAAATTTATTGGGCACATGATGTTGACCCCATTTTACAGATGAAGTAATCTATGTTTCTAATAATCAAGTGACTTCCCAAGGTCACAGCTATTCGTAATGGAGCCAGAATTATAATCTTGAGCTTTTGGATTCTTCCCACTGCAACTGGTGGTCCTACATTATTTTGGCGACCATGGAAATACTGGCAAAGACATCCATGTACGGGCATGTGGGGACGGACAGATGCTCATGTGTCGCCACACATTCAAAGGTAGAATGTCTCAATGTTGTGCGATACAAATGTGGCAATGGAGCCATTTTATGTCATTATACTCAGGTTCAACTTCTTAAAGGAAAGTTTTACCTTTTTTTTTTTTTTATTTGGGAAACTATCAAAATGGAATGGTGGGGCCTCTGACCCTTAAACTGAGTTGCAGAATATGTGATTTGCTTGCAGTTCCTGGGAGGTGGGGGAGAAGGGCAACCTGCCCGAGTCTCCACGGGAGTTTCTTACGATACACATAACTTGTTTTTCCCTCTCACTACCAATGCAACATATAGTAATTATAGAAAATTTTAAAATATATAGGCAAACAACAAAACAAAACTCAACTAGCCCCACCATCTAAAAATAGGTATACTTTACAACCTGGTGAATATTCTTATATTCTTTTTATACGAATGGGCACACACAGATTTTTTTTTTTTTTGGTGTTGTTTATTTTAAGACATTTTTATTATTTATTTATTTTTCTTTAGTTCTAAAAAAATGGGGTACATGTGCAGAACGTGCAGGTTTGTTACATAGGTATACGTGTGTCGTGGTGGTTTGCTGCACCTATTGACCCATCCTCTAAGTTCCCTTCCCTCACCCCTCACCCCAAAACAGGCCCTGGTGTGTTTTGTTCCCCTCCCTGTGTCCATGTGTTCTCATTGTTCAACTCTCACTTATGAGTAAGAACATGCAGTGTTTGGTTTTCTGTTCCTGTGTTAGTTTGCTGAGGATGATGGCTTCCAGCTTCATCCATGTCCCTGCAAAGGACATGATATCATTCCTTTTTATGGCTGTGTAGTATTCCATGGCACACACAGATTTTTCTAACTTAAATCAAGCTCCTCAGATTTATTGCTTTTAATTTTTCTATATCTTAGTAAACAATAAAATAATTCTTTTTACCTTGAAGTAGTTCATTCTAACTGAATTATGAAATAATCAGACACAGTTTGGGCTATGATGGAAAGGTCAACCATGCTTTGCTTTTTCCCAGTGGGTGACTTTGCCAGCTGGGTTGATGTCCCTGGATCTGTCCTGCCATTATTTACTAGACAGAGTCTCTGACTAATACCTCGTGATCTAATCACTGTCATCAGCCCATCTGTAGACACAACAGAATGCAAATAAAATATCTATGTAATCTATATTGGGTGGTTCTTCCTTCTTAGATTCATACATTTAGAAATTTTTATGTTCTTTCCCCTCTACAAACACAATGTCTTCTCCTTATTATAGACGGATGCATTTTATTATGTATCATGAGCAAATGCCAGATATTTGTAATGTTTCATTTAACAGGATATTTGTAATGTTTCATTTAACAGTATAATTACTACAATAATAGGACATCAGAGCTGGAAGGGACTTAATTTAATTAGCTCATTTTACAGGTGGTAAAACTGAGGCTTAGGGAAGACAGGAAAAGCAAACACTGTTTATTAAATACCTAACATATAACAGAAACTATGCAGATTTGTTTCATTCGAAACTGCAAACCTATGAGTTAGATATTATTGCCCCTAATTTATAAGAAATTAAACCTCAGAATGATCAAAAATTGACCTAATACCACACAACTATGAAGAGGTGAAGCCAGGATTCAAACATGAGTCTTTCTGGCTTCACAGTTTTACCCTACAACATCCTGCCTTTCTGGAGAGAAATAGCTTAGCTAAACCAGATGGAGGTAGATGGTAGCACAGCAGGAGCCAGAACCCAGTTTCTCAATGTCTCATCCGTGCCCATATCTCTACATCCTGTTGTCTTCTTGTATATGGGGCTCAAATAGGATTAAAGCCCCTGCAGCCTTTGCCTCTGAAGTTATTTTGCAAGTAACCAAGCCCAGAAGTTTGCCACACAAACATATGTCCAAGTATATATCACTTGTGTGTACACTGAATATGAATTAGAAATACTAGAACCTTTAGATTTCAAATGATGTCATTAATTACAGCAACTATATTGAAAATCAGCCACGTGGAAGATATAAAATCAAAATATATGAGTCTTAATGTTACCTGTACTATGAAATAAGATTGGAAAAGTGACTTCTATATCTAAACGAGGAATGCTCAACATTTAAATAATAGAAATCTGCTTGGGTCTCTGCCCAACTCAGTTCAACATACAAAGCCTGAAGCACATTTTCTTTTTCTGCATCTAGCATGATTTAGCAGCCAGCCCCCAGCCCCTCTGCACAGTGTCTACTTTAAGAAACTGGGAGGAAAGGAAGCAATGAACATTTGTTTCCCGCCTACCATTTGTCAGGCTCTATGTTAGGTGTTTTGCATTTATTATATAATGTTTTATCCTCCCAAGGCCCAGTGAGAGAGTTTATTTTATTTCTAGTTTACATATAAGGAAACCAAAGCTTGGAGAGCTCACTAACTTTTTTATAAGGTCTAATAAGCTTGGGAATTATGCCAAGGTTTAATTTCTCAGCCACAGCCTTGCTTGGAGCTGGCTAGTAATAATAGTCTTAACATAATAAATGTTTATCAGGAATTTCCTTTGCCAGAGACTATGTGAATTGTATGTCTGAATCCTTGTAATGGCCCCAAGTTGTGGGTACTATGTTAGTCCCATCTTATAGATGTATAAGAGGTAAGTGACCTGCATGAAGTCATGCAACTATTAAGCACGACATTTGGATACAAACTCAGGAAGCTCAAAGACCGTACTGTTAACCATTACTTCCTATTGTCTGGAAGAAAAATAATATCCACATTATTTTGTTAATATATTCATACAAGTGAAAATTATAAAGTGCCGCAAGATGAGCAGAGACAAAGGAAGAGAAAGTTACTGTAGTCTCATGGTGGTACTGGAGACAGGAATAAAAACATTTCAGCCATAGAGGATGGGCAGAGTTTAGACATGTTCACATGGGGAGAAGGAAAAGAAAGGTTTTCCACTGTAAAGATTTGTGCCGTCATTTAATTTTTGTTTTCTGTCTTAAAATTTGCTAATAGTTCAATCAAACTGGTTAAGATTCCAGTTTTCTGATAGACATAGATAGTATTAGGCATTAACAATTGATGCTCTGAGTCCATTGTGAACCCGCAGTTATTACTTTTCTCTTGCTGTGTATCAAATTACCCCAAAATTTAGTGACTTAAAACAACAAACACACTATCTGACAGTTTCTGTGGGTCAAGAATTAAGGAGAGTCTTAGCCGGGCTGTTCGGGTTTAGGGTCTGAGGTGACAGTCACAAGGTTGGCTGGGGCCGTAGTTAGCTGAAAATTTAACTGAGGCTTTCAAGGTGGCTCATGCCCATGACATCTAGCAGGAGGCTTTGATGCCTTGCTACATGAGCCTCTCCGTAGGCTGCTGGTGTGTCCCATCTCGTTGCAGCTGACCTTCCCCAAAACAAGATCCCAAAGAGGAAGCAAGGCAAAAGCCACAAGACATTTTATGACCTAACCTCAGAAGTGATATACTATCACTTATAGCATATTCTTGTGGTCACAGAGACCAAGCCTAATTCACTGTAGGAAGAGATTACACAAGGGCATGAGTGCCAAGAGTCGGGGTTCATCAAGGGCCGTTTTGGAAGCTGGCTACCTCAATACACATGTTTTGACAGGGGCAGGACAATTTCAAAAGAAAGAGGGAACATAGCTCATACCCTTAAACAGTTTTTGTTAATATGTCTCACATCATCAAGTGGTTTCAAAACTAGGCACAATATTGCATAATTATATAGGCTGTCTGGGAGAGAAGTCACCATACCAATGTTAGGGTAGCTATTGAATTGTCTTTCATTCATCTATATACAGGCAACAAGAAAAGCTAGGTATTCACACTTTAAAGAAGTGTAAGAGCAAGGTCAATATTTAGACCCATATTGTTATAGGAAACAGGGCTGGCTTCCATCTCTTTGGGACTTAAGTCCTTCAAGATATGGCTGCACAAGTTGTGGACTTGATTCTTCCTATGAAGTGAATGATGTATCCCTGAAGCTGTGCAACATTAAAGACCTAAGTTGGGGCCCAGAGGAACACAGTAGAGCTGGAACCCTGAGCTGCAATAGTAGAAACAAGGCAGCCACCTCCTCTCCCTGCGTAGCCCACAGAATCAGCCACATACATACAAAAGGGAACAAATATCAGAACTTTGTGTAGTGGACAGCTCCTTTAATGACAAGTTTAAGCAGAGAGAACTGAGATGTACCAATAACATTTCCTCAGATGTTTTGTTTTCTAGCAAAGTATTCATATGCATAGAAAAAGAAAAATGTTCCAGGATCTATGTACTAAATTTAGTTGTAATAAAAAGTCCAAAAAGCTTTTTGGTATGTTTTTGTGAAACCTATTTAAGATTAGCAAGTTATTACCGAAAGTTGGGTTATTATAGTTAATGATATTCATCCCCATCATTTACATTTTGTAGCTTTTCATGAATGATTTTCAGTATTGCCACTATAATTAGTGATACTGTACTAGATTTAATTGTGAGGTGTAAAAGTTCTTATATTTCTAACTCATGTTAGATGTGCAAAATGGTGAAATATACTTCATCTATATAGCCCAGATTCTAAATCTGCCTGACTATAATATACCAGAATCAATATAAAAATTCAAAGACTGCCAGTAAGTCTAGGACATTTTACCCTTAATATCAATACTGTATTTGTCCACAGCCTGTGGGACTATCTGACAATGATAATATTTCAGAAAAACTTAAAAGTAAGGATGCGGCATCATCTCTAACCTTTGGAAACTCTCCTAAATAGAAAAGAATAAACTTTTTTCTTACAATCACTTTCTAACTTAAAAAATAATAATTTAACAATACAGAAATTTGCAAAAATGATATAGTACAAAGAATAGATATGTACTCTTTTCTCAGATTTACCTATTAAAAATTGTTTCTAGGCCTTTTGGTTAAGGTCAAGTGTAGATTCACCTATTAATAACGTTTTACTCCATTTGCTCTCGCTTGTCTCTGTATGTGTACATACACACACAAAATATATACACACATACACACATTTTTATACTGTGTGTATATATGTACATGTACGTGTGTATATATGTATATATACATATACACGTACATATGTATGTGTGTGTATATATACATATATGTATATATATGTGTATATGTATGTATACGTACATATACACATATATACACACACAGTCACGTGTTTAACAATGGGGATATATTCTGAAAAATGTGTCATTAGGCAATTTTGTCATTGTATGAACATCACAGTGTACTTACACAAACCTAGATGATATAGACTACTACACACCTAGGCTGTATGGTACAGCCTATTGCTCTAGGCTACTAACTTGCACAGCACGTTTTTGTATTGAATATTTTAGACAACTGCAGCACAATGGTATTTGTGTATCTAAATATAGAAAAGGTACTGTAAAACTACGGTATCATAATCTTATAGGACCACCATTGTATATGTGATCCATCATTGACCAAAATGCCATTATGTGGCACATAACTGTATATATACAGAGGAGATATTGTTTTATACACACACACACACACACACACACGCACACATATGTGTCGAGAGAGATGAGGGAGGAAATATATATGTATGATTGTGTGTATTTTTATATGTGATTTTATATACAACTTTATATATATATACACATCTGATTTTTTCTGAACCATCATAATCCTTTATTCCTAATACTTCACTGTGTATTTCTTTCTTTCTTTCCTTTTTTTTTTCTTTTTAAGAGACAGGGTCTCTGTCACTCAGGCTGGAGTGCAGTGGTATGATGATGGCTCACTGCAGCCTCAAAGTTCTGGGCTCAAGTGATCCTCTTGTCTCAGTTTCCTAAGTAGCTGAGACTACAGGCAAGTGCCACCAAGCCCAGCTAATGTTTTAAATTTTTTTTTTTTTTTTGAGACAGAGTCTCGCTCTGTTGCCCAGCTGGAGTGCAATGGCCCGAGCTCCGCTCCCTGCAAGCTCCGCCTCCCGGGTTCACGCCATTCTCCTGCCTCAGCCTCCTGAGTAGCTGGGACTACAGGCGCCTGAGTAGCTGGGACTACAGGCGCCCGCTACTGCACCTGGCTAATTTTTTGTATTTTTAATAGAGACAGGGTTTCACCGTGTTAGCCAAGATGGTCTCAATCTCCTGACCTCGTGATCTGCCCATCTCGGCCTCCCAAAGTGCTGGGGCGTGAGCCACCACACCCGGCCTAAGTTTTTTTATAGAAACAAAGTTTCATTATGTTGTAGAGGCTGGTCTCAAACTCCTGGCCTTAAGTGATCCTCCCTCAAAATGCTGAGATTATAGGTGTGAGTCACCATGCCCGACCCATTTCTTAAGAATAGGAATAGGCCGGGCGCGGTGGCTCATACTTGTAATCCCAGCACTTTGGGAGGCCGAGGCGGGTGGATCACAAGGTCGGGAGATCGAGACCACGGTGAAACCCCGTCTCTACTAAAAATACAAAAAATTAGCCGGGCGTGGTGGCGGGCGCCTGTAGTCCCAGCTACTCGGAGAGGCTGAGGCAGGAGAATGGCGTGAGCCCAGGAGGCGGAGCTTGCAGTGAGCCGAGATTGCGCCACTGCACTCCAGCCTGGGCGACAGAGCAAGACTCCGTCTCAAAAAAAAAAAAAAAAAAAAAAAAAAAAGAATAGGAATAGTGTCTTCCATAACCACAGCACACCTATCACCTGAAATAAATTTCACATTGATACTTTAATTTAACATGCTCCTTGTATTTCAATGTTGTCAGTTGACCCAATAATGTCCTTTAAAGCACTTTCCTCCTCCAGGACAGGAACTAGTCTAGAGTCAATTCAGTCTAAGGTTAGAATCCAGTACTGTTCTAGGGGCAGTCTTCTTTTGCCTTCTTTAACCTGGAATACTTTCACACCCTTAATTTGTCTTTAAAAACATTGGCAATTGTGAAAAATATAGTTCCCTTTCCCTTTAATTTTGTCTAACATTTTCTCCTGATTAGACTTACGTTTATGCATTCTAGTCTGGGGTGCTCCGAAGGTGGTTATATATTTCCCTAGACATCACTTCTAGAGGAATCCAACGTCCATCTCTCCCTCATTGGTGATGATAATTTTAATTGCTCAGTGAAGGTGCTGTCCTGTTTCTAGTTTGAAACTAATAAGTGTATGGGGGGAAACTTTAAGGCCATGAAAATATCCCACCCATCATTAAAAATGTTCCCCTAGAGTTAGCATCTCTTATCGGTTCGTGCTTGATCTTTACTATGATGGCTGCAAAATGATGATTTTTCAACTTCTGGCACTTCCTCCACGTTGACAAGCCAGCTCTCAGTATTCTAGTATAAGCAGGGGCCAGGCTGGGCGCGTTGGCTCACTCCTGTAATCCTAGCACTTTGGGAGGCCGAGGCAGGCTGATCACTTGAGGTCAGGAGTTGGAGACCAGCCTGGCCAACATGGTGAAACCCTGTCTCTACCAAAAATGCAAAAATTAGCCAGATGTCATGGTGCGCACTTGTAGTCCCAGCTACTCAAGTGGGCTGAGGCAGGAGAATCCCCTTGAACCCGGGAGGCGGAAGTTGCAGTGAGCCGAGATCACGCCACTGCACTCCAGCCTGGGTGACAAGAGTGAAACTCCGTCTCAAAAACCAAAACAAAAACAAACAAACAAAACCAAGAGCCTTCCCCATCCTGAATTTATTATTTTATGTTTTTTAAACCAGTTTTAATCTACCCATTTTTTATCAAAACTAATGAGTACCCTTATATAATGGTTTATTATTCACTAGTGGACTTCATTATTTTTGTGTTCAAATTGTCCCAGATTTGGCCCATATAAGCCCCTTCAAGCTGACTGCTGCGTTCTTGTGACACGTCCTCTGGCATTTTGGGGAATGCTGTTTAACAAGACATAGTAAGGCTTAACTGTCCACAGCAAGAAGCCCATTGTCATCATTCTTTTCTTATGCCTTACATATACTTCCAATTCAGTTATCTGCTGTTCTGTTGTTATTTTTAATGCAGCACAAAATGCTGGGACCTGAATCTTTAAAAGATCATCATTATCAGAAATAGATATGATGATAGCCTAAAAATAAGAGTGAGACACACCACAAAAAGACAGAATTTTGAAATAGTGAAATGCTGATATGTATAAAGATAGCCCAAGTCATCAATACATTATTTTAATTGATTAATTAAATTTCATATTTATTAATACTGTGGTTTTCTAAGTATTAGTACTTATCTTAAATGCAGTAATTCTCAAACTGATTTCTGCATCTTAATAAGCTAGAAGCTTTTTATAAATAAATAAATAAATTTATTTATTTATGAGACAGGGTCTCACTCTGTTGCCCAGGCTAGAGTGCAGTGGCACGAAAATGGCTCACTGCAGACTCAACCTCTTGGTACAAGCAATCCTCCTGTCTCAGCCTCACCAGTAACTTCACCACAGGCATGTACCACCATGCCCAGCTAATGTTTAAATTTTGTAGAGATGGAGTGTTGCAATGTTGCCCAAGCAGGTCTCAAACTCTTGGGCTCAAGCAATCATCCTGCCATAGCCTCCCAAAGTAAATCCAAAGGGATTACAGGCGTGGGCCACATTACCGGGCCTTAATTTTTAGTGATATATAACATGTGTAGAGCCACGTGCACAAATATAAAATCTGTTACTTGAACTTTTACAAAAGTTATCACCTTTTCTAAAAAGTACAACCACGACCCAAATCAACATACAATTCCCTACATTTCAAAAGATTTCTTTGTGCTCCTTCCAAGACATCTCTCTCACCAACCTTCTATTGTAGTATATGAGATTTGCTTATTCTTGAACTTCATGTAAATGGAATCATGTGATATGTAGTCTTTCAGGTCTGGCATCTGTTGTTCGACATCATATCTAAGAGATTCGTCCATGTTGCTGCCTGTAGCAGTAGTTTTGTTTTTTTTTTTAATGTCTGACACTGTATGAAGACATTACAATTATGTTTATACATTTTCTTGTTGATGGATTGTTCCCAGTGTGGGGCCATTATGAATAAATCTGCTGTGGACATGCTGGTCCATGTCATGGTTCTAGTATGTTTACCCATGTTTATGTAAACAAAGTCTTCCAAGGTGATCTTTACAAGTGATGTTCCCATCAGCATTGCATGGATGCTCCAGTTCCTCTTATTCTCACCAACACTCGCATTAAGTGATTTTAAAATTTTAGCCAGATTATAGCCTCACTGAGGCTATAATTTGAATCTACCTCTAAGTAATGTCGCTGAGTATCTTTTCATATGCTTATCTGAACACTTGAAAATCATTTTTTGTATGAAGTGTCTGTTCAAGTTTTTGGTCCATTTAAAAAAAATTGAGTTGAGCTATCATTTTGTTGCTGTTTAAGGAGATCTTTTACATATTCTGGTTATAAGTCCTTTGTTAAATATGTATTGAAAATATCTTCTCCCAGTCTGTGGCTTGCTTTTCCAGTCTCCTAATAGTGTCTTTCTTATTTTTTTTTCTTTTTTTTAAGTAGGCATATAGTTTATTTTTACCAAGTTCTTGAATACATAAACAGAAAGATGCTTGTAATATTCTCTTATTCTCTTATATCCTTTTAATAGTTTTAAGATCCATAGTGATAACCCCTATTTAATTCCTGATATTGATGATTCATATCTTTTTTTAATTTTACAAGTCTTGCTGGAGCTTAATCATCGATTTTTTTCTTTGGTAAAATGATATTTTTGTTTCATTTATTTTTCAACTCCTAAAATTTTTAATTTCCTTGACCTGCTTTTATCTTTATTAACTCTTACCTCCCATTTGCTTTAGATTTATTTTTTCTTCTTCTTTTAAGTTTCTAAGATAGAAACTTACATTACTGATTTGAAATATTTTCTCTTATCTAAATAAACATTTAGTGCAATAAATGTCCCAACCAGCACTGTTTATCTCACATACTTTAATATGTTACCTTTTTAGTGGCGTCTTATGATGAACAGAAGTTCTTAATTTTAATGGCATCAACATGTCTATCTATTCTTTTGTGATTAGTGATTTTTATGCCCTGCTTAAAAATTTTTTGAAGGTCACAAAAATATTCTTTTATGAAAAATTTTTCTTTTAGAAATATTATTTTATTATTAATATTTAATAATATTTTATTATTAAGCTTTAATTTTCTTATTGACCTTTCATATTTAAGTCCATGATCCACTTGGAATTTAATTTTGTGTGAGGCAGGGATCAAGGTTTATTTTCTTCCACCATATATATACTTGTGTAACCACAAACTATTTCTTGAAAAGTCCATCCTTTCCCCACTATCTTGTAGTGGGACCCTTGTCATAGTCAAGTGACTGTTCATATCTAGGTCTGTTTGTAGGTTCTGTTTGCTTTTCTGTTGATCTATTTATCTTACTTTCTTTTTGTGTTCTATGTCTTTATAATAAGTCTTGATATCTTCTACTGTAATCCTCCAACCTTACTCTTATTTGTCAAGATTGTGCTGGTCTTCTCCCTCTGCATTTTCACATACGTGTTAGAATCTGCTTGTCAAATTCCAAAAAAAAAAACTCACTGAGATTTCGATTGGAATTACATTGAACCCATAGGTCAATTTGACAAGATTGATGCCTTGATAATATTGTGTCTTTCAATCCATGAGCACGATTATTGCATATTATCTCACTTTTCACTTACTTAGGTCTTCTTAATTTTTTTCAGTAATGTTTTATAGTTTTTCATGCAGAGGACTTGCTCATCTTTTTAAAAATTTATTGATAGATATTTGATGGTTTTGATGCTATTGTAAATGGTACTTTAAATTTTTCATTTTCTAATTTTGCTAATATATAGAAAATAAATGATTTTAGGGGGGATTTTTTGTCTGTTTTTATAAAGCGAAAGCAAGTTTGTTAAGAAAGCAAAGGAATAAAAGAATGGCTACGCTATATCGGCAGAGGCATGGGCCACTCAGCTGCTTATACTTACTTCCTGATTATATGCTAAATAAAGGGTGGATTATTCACAAGCTTTTGGGGAAAGAGGTGGGTGGCTCCCAGAGCTTTGGGTTCCTCCCGTTTTTAGACCATATAGAGTGACTTCCGGATGTTGGTACGGCATCTGTAAACTGTCATGGCTCTGATGGGAGTGTCTTTTAGCATGCTAATTCATTATAATTAGCATATAATGAGGAGTGAGGACAACCAGAGGTCAATCTGGTTGCCATCTTGGTTTCAGTGGGTTCTGGCTGACTTCTTTACCACAACCTGTTTTATCAGCAAGGTCTTTGTGACTTGTATCTTGTGCCAGCCTCATATCTCTTCCTGTGACTTAGAATGCCTAATTTTCTGGGAATGCAGCCTGGTAGGCCTCAGCCTTATTTTACCTAGCCCTTATTCAAGATGGATTCGCTCTGGTTCAATGCCTCTGACATTCCCCTCTTCCTTTTTACAAGGGAACACTTAATCCTAAGGGTTGTAGAAGGACAAAGATCCAGCTTCCATAACTTCTTCAGGTTGAATAGGGGTGATGATATTCCTAATTATTAGGGTCTCTGGTACTCAGGGTAGAGAGGGGCTCAGTTACAAAGCATACATATGGCAAGGGCCATTCATAACTCTCAGATCTGGCAAAAGATGATATCTGGAAGAATCATAAGTGTTCAATTTAAGAAAATATTCAGTAAGCTTATCCTGCATTCCCACACAAAGAGTACAACAGCAAATATATTCCACAACAGTAAATGAAAATTATTCCAAGTAAACTAAATAAGAAGGCTTTCCATGAACTGGGCAATTGTTGGAACCAACCTGATATGGAGTCACTAGCTGATTCCAATATGTGCCCAGAATTAAGAGTATTGATCCAGATTATTGCATTACCCATCCCTTTTGTTTCTTCTGAGCAGCACCCAGAGATCACTTGTTAGTTCACAAGAATAAGCCGGGTTAGTCTAATTTGCAGGAAAAAAAAAAAAAAGTAAAAACAACTGATGAGACTAGAATCTAATAACAGGTGAACCATAGTTCTTGAAACATAATTTTTCTCTCTCCAGTCTCCCACTTTTGCTAAAGACAAATCATAATAGAACCAATTTGTTTGCAAAAGTAAACCTTAGTCTTATACTTGCCCTGATTATTTGTATAAAGTGCAGCAGAATAATTACTTTTCAATAGGCTTTTAAATTAGCTTTGATAGAAATTTATTCCACAAAGAAACTTAGATAAGAGTTTTCTAAAGCCAAGCCCAGCCATGGCTTTGTACCATTAAATATCTATATGATCCCTCTCCTCTTGAGGTCCCTAGATAACCTGGGCTGCTGGGCCTGTCAGAAAGTGTTATTCTTTGGGATCAATTCAACAAGAAGAGCTAACTATCTTAAATATATATGCACCCAATATAGGAGCACCCAGATTTATAAAGCAAGTCCTTAGAGACCTACAGAGACTTAGACTCCCACACAATAATAATGGGAGACTTTAACACCCCACTGTCAACATTAGACATATCAATGAGACAGAAAGTTAACAAGGATATCCAGGAATTGAACTCAGCTCTGCACCAAGCGGACCTAATAGACATCTACAGAACTCTCCACCCCAAATCAACAGAATATACATTCTTCTCAGCACCACATCGCACTTATTCCAAAATTGACCACATAGTTGGAAGTAAAGCACTCCTCAGCAAATGTAAAAGAACAGAAATGACAACAAACTGTCTCTCAGACCATAGTGCAATCAAACTAGAACTCAGGATGAAGAAACTCACTCAAAACCACTCAACTACATGGAAACTGAACAACCTGCTCCTGAATGACTACTGGGTACATAACAAAATGAAGGCAGAAATAAAAGTATTCTTTACTTACCATAGGTCAGGAGCCCTGTACAGGTACTGTGTAGACAAGGTATGAGGCAAGTTTTCCCAAGGGGCTTTTATTGGCTCTATAAGTCAAATTTGCTTCCTTAAAGGAAACCATGCCATTCCCATCAAAGCCTTGGTAAAATAACCAGTTTCTCCAATTGTGTCCTGTTGCAAAAGAAAGCAGATTCTTATTGCACTTATGCTAACAACTATATTGCCATAAGTTAAGAATATTCACAAGTAGTTTCCAAATTTTGGAGAAATCAGGAAGAGAGAAAGAAATGTGCTCCAAATTTTGTTCACAGGAGTATACTTTACTCAATTGTTAAAAGCTGTCAATAAAAAGAAAAGTTTCCTTGACTCCAAAATCGGCCAATCAGTGCTGCAATCTATTTCCTTTGGGTCTGGAGTCTCCTCAATATCATCCCTTCACGGTTCATAAGGAATATGTTACCAGAAAAGGTCCTGATCCAGACCCCAAGAGAGAGTTCTTGGATTTCACCCAAGAAAGAATTTGAGGCAAATCCATAGAGTTAAGTAAAAGCAAGTTTGTTAAGAATCCAAAGGAATAAAAGAATGGCTACTCCATAGGCAGAGCAGCAAAAAAATGATGTTTTATACTGACATTATATCCAGTGACATTGTGAAAATTACTTATTTCTAACAGTCTGTGGATTCTTATGAATTCCATAGGTATAAAATCATAACATATATGACTAATAACAACTTTATTCTTGCCTTCCAATCATTATATCTCTGAAGTTTTTTTTTTTTTTTTTTTTTTTTTTTTACTTGCCTTACTTCCCTGGCCAGGACCTCCAGTATAATGTTAAATAGAATGATGAGAATGGATAGAGTTGAGAGTCTTTTGAAAATCTAGGTATACAGGTCTCATCTCCTCAAATTCTGATTCAGTAGGTTCAGATTGGGGGCCTGCAAAATAGACATTTTAACAAGTATTGCAAGTGATTCTGATGTAGGGGTGTCCTGGAAACACATTTTGAGTAATATTTTTAAAGGGTAAGGTTTACTCACTTGAAAAATTTTCTTAATGGGGATGGAATATCACATCCTTCTCTCTCCCTCCCCTTCTCACCTCCATCCTCTTCCATAGCAGATGGATGTATGAAGTGTAATCTTCCTGAGCACTCTGTTGGGCTGCTTCTTTTTCTTTGGCTGTAGTTCTGGATATAACACACATTTAAGAGTCTACAGTGTTAAAATGTTGACTGGTTTTAGGAAAAGAAAAAGAGAAAATGCCTTCTTCCCAAGTCCGGAGTCATATTTAGAAAGAAGCAATCATGGGTGGCAGTGAGGTGGGGAGGGTACGTAAAAACTACATTTAGAAGTCATTGAGGTCACAATTGAATTCAGTGCTTCTGTACAGACACCTATATCCACATATGCACACATATAAACAATCATGAGGGTGTTGCCACACGATGGAAACAGCATGAGGGAGAAAAATAGATTCTCAAGGAGCAGAGTTACATAAAATAGACTTAAAAAATAGGAAATCACCTGGGTAGAAGTACGGATGCCATGTGGTTTTCTAAATATAATTCATTCAAAGGACCAATGTATTTTCTTAGATTAAGAGACAAAATACACCACAGATATTTATGGAAAGCAGAGATACAAGAATAGCTACAAATAACACTAGAGTATTGGAGTTAGGCAGTGCCTTTAAGATCATGTTATCTGACCCTTGCATTTTTATAGTGGAGGTGAATGGGACCCATGCTGGTAGAGTGACTTGCCCAGTGTCACTTGGGTGGGGCAGTGGCACCCATCATCTTAATGCCTACCCCCAGGGCTCTTCCACTGATGTCATGCAGCCAGATGTATTATGAAAAGAGGTCATGAATATGAAAGGAGTCCCAGAGATTAAAGAATGTGGAAATATTGGGACAAGCCCATAAAAGTGAGTCCTTTGTATAGGGTAGCAGGGGATACATAAAAAGGCACTGACTGATTTTGTGTGGAACTGTTACGAAGACTAAGGAAGGGTGTGAGAAAAGAAAGGGAAAGTAAAAAGAGAATAGAAAAAATTAGATGAAAGACAAAGAAAAAGAAAGTAAATCACGCAAGTCAAGAAATGGAAGATAACAATTAGAAATAAAAATGTGACAAAAGAATTCAAGGCTGGACACAATGGCTCAGGCCTGTAATGCCAACACTTTGGGAGGCTGAGTTGGGCGGATTGCTTGAAACCAGGAGTTTGAGACCAGCTATGTCAACATAGTGAAACTCTATCTCTACAAAAAATATAAAAATTAGCCAGACTTGGTGGAGGCATGTAGCTGTGGTCCCAGCTACTTACGAGGTTGAGGTGGAAGGACTGCTTGAGCCCGGGGAGGTGGAGGCTGCAGTGAGTTGAGACTGCATCACTGCACTCCAACCTGGGCGACAGAGTGAGAGCCTGTCTCAAAAAGAATTCAATAACACAGAGATAAATGTAGTATTTCTATGCCAATTTTTGTCAAAAGTTTAGCTATCTGGAATTATTTCAATAATAAAATAGCCTATAATGAAATAATACAAAAGTGCATTTAAACTCCTTTGAAGAAGGATAAAGCTAAAGTGGTAGCAATATTAAGTTCCTAATCCTCTAGAATGTTAAGTGAATAAGAAACAGAAATTCAAAGATGTACTTCTCTGAAATGGCAGAGCTAAGTGTAGATATTCCTCCAGATGACTTCATCATTTTTCCAGAGACATGGCTGATGAATGAGAATACAAAGGAATGGGGAATTCCAAATTTTGAACAATCAAATAGATTGCATTAATTCACAGGAGGCACCATTTATACAGTATTTAGAATTGTCTATTTTCTTACATTTTGCACTTCCTTAAGAACCTGAACCCAAAAGCTGTAACCAATAGATTGGTTTACAGCCTGTTAGTCCTTTAAAAGTATTAACTTTCATAATTCATTTGATGAGCCATAGGACTCCGTTGCACCTCTTGGAAGAGGAGGCCTTCACTTTAAAACTATGTTTAACAGTGATAAATGGGACATAATAATGAAACATATGTCATAGAAAAGTGAATCTGAAAGGTGGCTCATCAGTCAAATATATATACTTAGCAAATCCAAATACTAGTTAAGGGCACAGGATTTGAAATCAGGCATACATGGATTTGGTCCCCAGTTCAGCCACTCATTAGTTATGAGTACTCACAACCCTCCTTCACTTCTTTTCTTTTTTTTCTTCTTCCTTCTTCTCTCTCTCCCTCTCTTCGTTTACTTTATTCAAAAATAGCTGTTGGTCAGCGTGGTGGCTCATGCTTGTATTCCCAGCACTTTGAGAGACCCAGGCAGGAGGATCCTTTGAGGCCAACGATGTGAGATCAGCCTGGACAACATATTGAGACGGCATCTCTACAAAAAAGAAAAAAAAAAAGTAGTTAGGCATGGTGGTGCATGCCTGTAATCCTAGCTACTCGGGAGGCTTGGCCGGGAGGATTGCTTGAGCCTAAGGAGGTCAGGGCTGTAGTAAGTTAAGGTCATGCCATTGCACTCCAGCCTGGGAGACAGAGAGAGACCTTGTCTCAAAACAAACACAAAAAAACTTGCTGAAAATTGAATTACTATATGCTGGGTTCATGCCATAAACTAATGAGCTAGTCACTTCACATTTTTGAGAGAGAACACGAAATGTTTATAGTTAAGAAATTTGTGGTGCGTCACTTAAGCAAAGGTGCAGAGCAAAAATGAGCCAGATATGTTGGGGTGGCTCCAAGCAGACTGGAGGTAAATAATGGGAGATGAGGGCTGGGCGCGGTGGCTCACGCTTGTAATCCCGGCACTTTGGGAGGCCGAGGTGGGCGGATCACGAGGTCAGGAGATCGAGACCACGATGAAACCCCGTCTCTACTAAAAATACAAAAAATTAGCCGGGCGCGGTGGCGGGTGCCTGTAGTCCTAGCTACTCGGAGAGGCTGAGGCAGGAGAATGGCGTGAACCCGGGAGGCGGAGCTTGCAGTGAGCCGAGATTGCGCCACTGCACTCTGGGCTGGGCGAAAGGGCGAGACTCTGTCTCAAAAAAAAAGAAAAAAAAAATAATAATGGGAGATGAGGATGGGAAAGACAGGTTGCAGAGGGCTCTGAATGCCAGAGAAGCAGATTCAGATTAACACAGAGAACTGGCCAACAATTAGAAATCAGATTAGGGAGATAGCCTAGCAAAAGATGGGATTATTTCAAGAATGATGGATTACTAAGTATTTCAGAGAAGCCAAGAAAGAATTAGTTTTGACTATTAGAAGGAGACGGATAGAAGGCTTTTAAAATAACTTTAGTTGCGTGATGAGGACAGAAACCACGAGAGGACGGGGATGAAAGGACGAGATTGGAGTGTAAAAGCAGAGACTGATGGCCAGGAGTTCCACGGGAAGGTTAAACGGAATGGGAAGGAAACATTATGGTACATAGAGGAAGCAGAAGGCCAAAGGCAGGTATATTTTTCCTAAAATGAGTAGTTATTATGCATGTGTGAAGGTAAAAGACCAATGAAGAGAGAAGAAGATTCTAGAATGAGAAAAGGCAAGTGGAGAGTTAGAACTGACCGCTGAAGTGGAGAGGGAGGGCTTGCACAGTCAGATCAGCACTTCCCCTGAGTCCACACTGAGACGCCCTTTGTAGCAGGGAGGGAACCAAGGTAAGATTTAATCTGTGTACTCCAGGTGGGCACTTATTAGATAGAAGCGTGGTAAACTCAGGCCACAAAAAGACTAAGTACCTACAGCTGCAGAAAGACAAACATTAAAGGGTTTAGCCCATCAATAGGTTCAGCAGGAGCATCAAGCCATTCTTATTCACACCCTAGAAACCTTTCTAGGTTCTTCTGCTGTGTTACGGGGAGGGTTGCAGGGGGCAGTGCAGGCGTTCAAAGAAATGTAAAGTCCCCTTGATCACCTCTCCTGCAGAAACAATGGTGCCAGGTTGTAGAGGCTACAAGTCCAACCCAAACACTATTATTTGTGCTCTAAGTGACCAAATAAAGAGGAATTCAGTTAAAATGAATGAGTACTTACCTAGAGATAAACACATCCCAGAAGTTAGTGGTTAGAAAAGGCCACTCAATTCTGCATGCATATGCCTACTTTACATTCAAAATACCAACTCTAGAAACCTTACTGCCAAACTGCTCCCAAACTTGTAGACATTTTTCCTCCACTCCCCACCTCTAAGTTGTAAGGGGGCAGATACGAAAACTTCTGAGGATTTCAGATCTAGTTCTATCTCTATTTGAGCTCTTGGCTGGCAGTAAGGGAGTAGAGAGGGCTGGGCTGGGTACAATGCCCTCCTCTATGACCAGCGGGACCAGGGCTTGCACCCCAGAAGTGGTAACTCCACGCAGGGAGCTGGGACCGCTGGCGCGGCACGCTCAAATAGAGCAGCCTGTGGGTGAAGGAGACCGTAGTGTGCACTTGGGCAGAGTAAGCGCGTTTGGCGGGAGAGGGCACAGTGCTGACTGGGCATCTCTGCGTTGGAGTCGTCCCTTTCGCATGAGCCTATCTGTGCCAAGGGCTGGAAACTGGGGCTGCAGGCGGGAGGCGGGGTGTCAGCCGAGAGCACTGGCCCCTTGGCCCTGTGGCTGGGAGAGGAGTCTGGGGGAGCCCCGGGCGCCAGCCAGGGATAGCCTGATCTCTGCTCCAGTCCACAGATCCTTAACGGATTTTCTTTCTCTCCCTTCACCCCTTTCTCTCTCTCCTTTGCTCTCTTTCTTTCTCTCTCCCTCTTTTTTTTCCTTTTTCCCTCTCTTTCCCACTCCCTCCCCACCCCTTCCCTTCCTCTCCCCTCCCCTTCCCCTCCTCCCTCCCCTCCCCCTCCCCCGTGTGCGAGCCTCTTCCTCTCCCCTCCTCCCCCTTCCGCCTCTCTCCCTCTCCCTCCGTCTCCTTCTCCCTCTCAGCTCGCCGGGCGACCCTGCTCCTGCCTCCCACATTAATGGCGGCATCCTCGGAGGATGATATAGACCGGCGGCCCATCCGGAGAGTGCGCTCCAAGAGCGACACGCCGTACCTCGCGGAGGCCAGGATCTCCTTTAACCTGGGGGCAGGTAAGAACGCCCCTGGCGCCGCGCCCCCGCCCCCGCCCTGCTCCCTCCCGCCCCTCCCGGGCGCCCTCCCCGCCGCCCCCCGCAGTCGGGCGCTCAGCACTCGCGCTCTTTGTGTCTCCGGTGCGCAGAGGGCGTGTGTGCGAGCTACGGGGTGGGGGAGGGCGGCGCGTGCAGCCCCGCATCCGCCCGAGTCCCATGCGGGCTTCCCCGGCACGGGGAGGAGGAAGTGCTGTCAGTGACCACAGTGATCCCGGGAATAACCCGGAGCCCGGGCCGCGCGCCCATGCGCAGGCTGCGGGCGCGGGGTCTGGCGAGGCTCCCCGGGCGAGGTTGGCTGGCGCGGCTACTACGGGGTGGAACTTGTTGGTGACATTCAGACTCTGTTGGCTTTGACGGGTTGACGCCGCCGCTGCGGTGTTGGAGTGGGGAGAGGGGGCGGGGCTGGCCGTCAGGAACGGAACCTTTTCCTTGCACCAAGCAGCTGGGAAGCTACCGTGCTGGTCATAATAGCATGGTCTGGAGAATACACGTTAGGTAACTTGATGCTGTCCCTGGAACTGGTGCCCAAAGTGGCCCAGATCGAATTAAGTGAAAAGGGTAACTGAGGTACATGAAGGAGAGAAGAAATGAGAAAGGAAGATAGAGAGGAAAGGAAGGAAACAAGGAGGGAAGGCAATGGGGTGCCAGGGAAGGAAGGAAGGAAGGGAAGGAGGGAGGGGGGAGGGGGGAGGGGGGAGGAAAGCAACAGAAGGAGGACAGAGGGATTCAGAGTCAAAAAATGCCTCAGTTGAGTCCACTGAAGGTTACTCAATGAGAAAAGCCCAGCACCTACTGTTCCCTCTGCTGCTGCTGCTCCCAACTCGCCTCTAGAGTGCCTTACTCGTGTGTGGTCACTATCACTGGGAAGAAGTTGTTCACCACTAACTTCATAGCTCTGCCTTTTCTGAATGACTCCTAAGCTTCCATCCTAGTTTGTTTTCTCTTCCTGTCCAAGGTCCCTTATTATTCTAGAAACTACAATAAAAGTGAGGGCATTTTCCTGAAGACTGCCTTTCAAAATAAGTTTAAAAAGCAGATTATACCTTTTGCTTTAGGAAACTAAACTCTTGGAAATGGGACTACAACAAAATGTGTGTGTGTGTGTGTGTGTGTGTGTGTGTGCTCGCGCATGGTGCATGTGTTGGAGCAAAGAGAACCTTCAGATGATGGGTGTTTATGCCCTGTTGAGAAGTTTCGACAAAAGAGAAAACTCTGCATAGATAAACAAGATGCACTGACTAAGCAACCCTTCCACCCTTATGGCTGTAAGAATGGTAACTGAATGTGCCAGAGTGGCCAACTGACTTGGAATATAATTTTCCTGTCTTGATGATTTGTTGTTTTAATCATGTATATCTTGTCACTTCTTAAATGTTTGCCTCTGACTTTGGAGCTGACGACAAGTTTATTTAGGAAGATTTGGCATTTTCTATGGCATGCTGTAGTAGTCCATGGTTCCCACTTGGGAATTATTAATCCCCTACTTCTGTGTTCCAGATTCAGCATATGGTTGTGAGGGGTCTCACAAAGGACCGATAGTTTCTTTTAGGAGCAAGGTTGTTTTCCCAACCAAGTGATATTGGAAATTAGTCTGTTGACCCCTTTGCTTAGCCCAGGAGGAACAGAGCCAAAGCAGCAGTTAGTAAATGTTTACTTTCTACTAGTACTTTTCGAACATAACAATAAAATAAAGTGCTAAACAAGAGTTTCAAGTTTCAGCGACTACTTAATTACATTGAGCCACTTTGTCACCAGATTAAACCTAGTGACTTGCAATCTTTTATTCTGTTAAATTGCTCTGGAGTCCAGTTTAAAGATTGGCTCAGACAGGACTTATCTCTGTTTCATCTGGAAATAAATAAGCCAGACAAGCACTCAGTCCCTTCTGTCTGTCCCTTAAAATACTCCTAATGTAAAGTGTCAAGAAAGACACCAGTAAGAGAGAAATGCAGAGGATATTGTTAAAGGAGGAAGGGCATTAGCAGCCTGCTCTGTACTTCAGTCAGGGGAGCTGTCCTCCCTTGGTGGTGCTGAAGCGAGACAGAGAAGTGACTAAGGTGGACAGTGGAGGGATGGGTATTCTTTCCCTCCTGTGATGGAATCCCAAAGAAAATGCATAAGATCAGGCTACCAAAAACTTTTTCATCCCTCTCCACCTACATTTGCTGCCTATTTACTACGCATCACGCCTACTGCTCCGCTGCTCAAATCAGGCGTTTATGCTCTAATTTTGCGCCAACTGCTCACTCCTGGGGCTTATTTCCAGCTGGTTTCTGGTTGCTTCCCTAACAAAGTAAGATCCACCCACAGATGTGCCTTTCCCCCGCATTTAAGAGTAATTGTAACCCCTGGTTTTAAAAGCAAACAGCCTTGTTTATCTCCTTAAGCAGCAAGTTGTAATTAAACTATTAGTGTTGTTATCAGCATTGCTGAACAGAGAAGCATGCACACTCCCAATAAATTACATAATCTGGGCATAGAGATAATTTTGTTTACGTCTTAACCACAATTTATGAACACTTAAGCACGGAAGCAGTCCTGTGCCCTTTCTTTCCACTCCTGCCCCCAATTACTTATTGTTTACTCTTTCCAGAGAAATTTTTTATTGGCTTAAACTATTTATGTTTAATATTGGCTTTCCCACACCACTAATTATACATAAACCCATGTTTGATATTTTAGAGGTTTAGCAATGCTTCAAGGAATACCTATACATATATTCCTTTTACTTGGCTATCACTAAATCATTAAACTAATCGCCCAGTTGCCAAATAAAGTGGACTGGGCATTTTGAATACTAATTAAACACTTAAGGATTTTTCAACTACACCCTATCTCCAACACTACTTAATAATATCATTTCAGAAATAACTCTGCAGCTTGAGTGAAGGATATACTTCTTCACCTACAGTGGCAAGTCAGTCAAAGAATAGCACCAAAATGTGGGTCTTTCATCAATGTATGAAGATGTTAATTTCAAGTTTCAGCTAAAATGAGAGCATAGATAACAGAAATTTTCTGAACCATGACTTTTATTTTTCTAAGAGTCCTTTTTCTAGTTTTTTAACTTCTGTTCAGCATTTAGTAGACACAAACATTGATAGATGATTGAAGATGGTATGAGTGCAAAAGAAAATTAAGTCAATATATCTGTTAAAGGTTACGCAGACACATCAAAGATTAAAACATTCAAAAAGGGATTTTTCCCCTAAGGAATTCAAATGTGTTAAAAGGATATCCTGGAACAGAAGAGTCTGTTCACACTATTAGTAGCAAGTGTTTCTAATTGTATTCTCACTTAGAATGAACCCATCACTGACATTTATCTTGTAAGAGTGTAGCCTGCCTTATGAGGTCATTCATTCACTGCACTGCAGTCAGTGCAATGAAGAGTTGCAGCTCATCTGGCAGGTACTTTCCCATGGGCTAGTGTACTCTATTTATCTTTATATTGACAGTATATGGAGGATTACCTGATACATAGAAGTTGCTGAAACTGAAAAACTCTATAATTACGCACTGAAGTGAATGAAAGTAAGTAGAAAAATTAAGCATATCTTATATTTCTTAAAGGGGTATCAAAAGAAGGAAAGCAAGTCATCGTGATGATTTAGGATAGTTTAAAACACAAAACCAATATTAGGCACTATTGAGAAAAATGTGTCCTTTTCTAATCATAAGGAGGTTTAACTTCTGTTGATATATCAGAATTGCTTTGTATGGGGGAGATTTTAAATTAACAGTATGGTCAACACCAGCATAATTATTCTCTTTGGAAAGCTGAGATCTGTTTTGGTTCTGGATGTCTACCAAGGACAGCTGTGTCTGGCCTTCACTGGTCTCTTTCCCCCTTTCAGGCCCAGAGGACAATGGCAGTCGGAACTGGCTTGCTATGGTTTCCTATAAGGTTGGATGGGTCTACAAAAAGAAGTTATAAACTAGGTCCCGGGGTACCTCTCTTCCACCCTTATCGCTTAGCTAAATAATGGAGGCCCATGATATAGAGAAGTGGCAGCTCAGAATGTGCCATCATCACTTAGCAATGAGAACTGTCCCTAGGCAAATTGTAAATATATATATATATATATATTTTTGAGACAGGGTCTCACTCTGTCACCCAGGCTGGAGTGCAGTGGTGCCATCTTGGCTCACTGCAAGTTCCACCTCCCAGGTTCACGCCATTCTCCTGCCTCAGCCTCCCGAGTAGCTGGGACTACAGGTGCCCGCCACCACGCCTGGCTATTTTTTTTTTTTATTTTTTTATTTTTAGTGGAGACGGGGTTTCACTGTATTAGCCAAGATGGTCTCGATCTCCTGACCTCGTGATCCACCTGCCTTGGCCTCCCAAAGTGCTGGGATTACAGGCGTGAGCCACTGCACCCGGCCTGGCAAATTGTAAATATTATTGCCATCCTGATCTGAGATTGCTTCACCAACCTAAAGGTTTTGATAGGCATCCTCCTTCACCCTTTTACTGAAGAATGCCAATGTGTTCCTCACTGTATTTTTTGTTACTGATTGTAAATTGAAGGCAGACCATGTAGGTCTGGCTTTTATTTGGTGGCCCAAACTCTTCTTTTAAGTATTGCTTCCTGTATTTGGTAGGCAGAATTCAAATGGTAGATCTCACAGCTCACCAGGAGCCTCTAGTGTGGAAGCCTTCCTTCCTTCTGTGCTGTATATAGTTAGAGCTAGCTAACCTGATAATCTCATTGTGTCATGCATTAAGATGGTACCAGTGAAGATCATCCCAGATAGTTTAATGAATATTTAAAAGGTACAAGAAAGTAAGTACAGTTGGCCTTCAGCATTCATGGGTTCCACATCTGTGGATTCAACTAACCAGGGACGGGACATATTTTTAAAAAATGAATGGCTGCATTGTACTGAACATGTAAAGTGTTATTTCATTATTTCCTAACTGATACAATATAACAACTATTTACCTAACATTTACACTGTATTAGGTATTATAAGTAATCTAGAGATAATTTAAAGCATACAGGAGGATGTGTGTAGGTTATATGCAAATACTACACCATTTTATGTAAGGGATTTGAGTATCCACGCATTTTGTTATTCGCAGGGGATCTTGGAACCAATCTCATGGTTACCAAGGGATGGCTGTAATTAACACTATGAGTAAATGGGAAGCCCTTTCCCATAAATATTTAATTTGTGAAACAACTTGAACACAGAATCTATGTTGGGTAATTAAATTTTCTTAGAATCTTTGGTCTGAGCATCATTATTATTTTTAAACATGTTGGTATTTACAATTATCTTATGGCTACATGGTAAATTACTTTTTTGGTTTGTCTATATATGTCTATATAATTTAATTCTATAAAATCCCACAGAGGCGTGTTTTATAGGAAATATGTGAGTCAAGAGTCAGAAGAATTTGATTCTAATGCATCACTTTCCTAAGACCATGGGCAAGCCGTTTAACCTTTTGGGGTTTGATTCACTCAGCTCTAAGATGAGGGTTTTAGATTTAAAGTTTCTGAAGTCCCATTCAATCTAAAAATAACTGATAGTTCTAACTCTAGCTGTATTACTGGATACGTCCTATACCTGATTTTATAGATAGTCTTATTTGTTGTATAAAACATATAAAATAGCCTCATTACAATAAGAATGAAAATATTTGATCACAGCAAAGTTATGGAAATTTTTGAGTTAAAAGAAGAATGAATCTCTATTATATAGGCACATTTATATACAAAATAGTAGTTAAAATATTTTTAATTTGAATATTCAGGGATTAGAGTCTTAATACAGTTGATGATCTCTAGATATTTGTTGTATAATAGAATAAGATATCAAAGAAATTTTAGCAATAAATGGAGAGTGAGGACACTAAATACTAATTCGGCTCCTAATTGGCATTTCAAGTCTTATAACCCGTTCTCCTTTATAACTAATTTAAATGGGTATGTAAGATCTATATTTCCCCTTTACCCTTTTAGATTACCAGGGAAGGTAAACATGTGGGCAGACCAGCTAAATGGCAGAATCCTACAAAGCAACAAAGTATGTCTTTGGAATTCACAGAAAGAAGGATCCTAACCTCTAAGCACCGACCTAGCCATGAACTACAAAGAAACTTCTTTCCCTTTTTCTTCACAGGCATATAAACTGACAGGTTCATCACCTACCAGTCATAATAAATGCAGCAGAGGCACATTGATACATTTTCATACATAGATTCTAACACTAAAGCAAAAAAAAGTGTAAAGTTATTTATGGAGTCGCTTTTTGACATATGCAACTTGAATTCATGATCATTATTTAGTGTATAAGAATTAAAATTCAGGTGGGAACAGAAGACAATTTGTAGAACTTTTTTTTTTTTTTCTCCTTAAGTTCATGGGGTGAAAAAGGGGACATACATTACAGCCAGTGTCTTGTAAGGGCCTGAAAGAACAGTTGATATAACATTTTCTTCATTGTATGGTACAAGAGAAACTCTAATATTTCATATTTTGTTCCTCACTTTCCTTACCCACTTTGGTAGGTGCTAAAGTGGATGTGATTTCGGGGTGGGGGAGTGGGCAATGTTGACATTTTAATTGCTTTAATTTACAAGTCTTCTATATAATGAAGGGTAGTTAAATAAAAGACAAAATCAATTTTATGGCCTTGTTGAATGATGACAGATTAGCATAACTTTCTACACAGTTACTGAAGGACAACAGGAATAATATCACACTAGTAGATGTTTAACATTTGTGAATCTAAGTGCGATGTAAAAGCCTGTAGGCTGTCTATTGATCCTTTTTGTCACATTTGTATACATTAAACTAGCAATTCAGCAGCAGAATCTTTGATAGCAAATATTTGGGCTGTAACTGTAGATGAGACTTTAATATACATCTTGGTTTTGAGATAATTCTGAACTTTTTCAATATGTTCATTGGCCATTTGTAGACATGGAAAGGCCATTATTGCCAGATCTCTATCAACCAAACCACTAGGTGGTCGAATATTAAAATCATGGTTTAATCAAAGGTACAGAAAAACCTGTATTATTCGTGAGTTTCTCTCTTATTCCACCTGGGCCCTTTTTTAGACCATTTTTTAGACACTTGGGATACATCAGTGATCAAAACAAATAGCATCTTACTTTCATATATTTTTACTACCAAAAGTGGGTTATGAGCAAAAAACATTAGAATATATCAGTAAATTGTATTGTATGTTATAAGTCGATGTGTTAAGACAAAAATGAATAAGGCAGGCTAAGAGGGTATAGCATATGGGAGCAGGAAGAGGAGAGGATTTCAAGATAGGCAACATGGAGGAGAAGGGCTTTGAACACAGTTCTTCAGTGCAGGTAAAAGAATGAACAATGCCAATATGGGGTGGGGAGCAGACTGAGAGACAGCTGAGGACAAGCAAGTGAAAAGGACCTAAACTAGAGTGTTCCTGGCATGGCAAGGAGACCAGTGTGGCTGGAGAGGAGTAAGGAAGGGAGACGAAGAGGGGGATTAAGAAGGAATGGGGACCAGACAAAATTTGGTGGACCTTGCGAAGACTTTGACTTTACCCTCAGTGAAGTGTGGAGCACTGCAGGGATTTGCGCATAGGAGTAACACCGTCTGACAGATTTTTTAAAGGATCATTGGGGCTGTTGAGTTCAGAACAGACTAGAGAGGGGCACCGAAGAAGCAGAGAAGCCAGTTTGGAGGCTGTGATGGCAAGCCAGAGAAACAGTGGCGGCTCATCAGCGTGGTACAGCAGAAGCAGTGAAAAATGGTAAGGGTCCTTGTGTATTTGAAGATATAGCCAGTATGTGTTCATGATGGATTGATTGTAGGTTGTGAGAGAAGGAGAAGAGCAAGCAGTAATTCACAGGTTTCACCTGAGCAATAGGAAGGATGGAACGATCATTTGGGGGCATGGAGGATTGGTCAGGAGCTCAGAGACAGACGTGTCAAGTGTAAGACCTCTATCAGACATCCAAGTGGCTACATTTAAAAAGCAGTTATGGCCAGGTGCAGTGGCTCACACCTCTAATTCTAGCACTTTGGGAGGCCGAGGTGGGCGGATCACCTGAGGTCAGGAGTTCAAGACCAGCCTGGCCAACATGGTGAAACCCTGTCTCTACTAAAATACAAAAAATCAGTCTGGTGTGGTGGTGTGTACCTGTAGTCCCAGCTCCTCTGGAGGCTGAGGCAGGATAATTGCTTGAACCCGAGAGGCGGAGGTTGCAGTGAGCCGAGGTCAAGACACTGCACTCCAGCCTGGGAGACAAAGCAAAACTCTGTCTCAAAAAAAAAAAAAAAAAAAAAAAATTAAAAAGCAGTTATGCAAGTCTCAGGTTAAAAATGAGATCTAGGCAAGGGGCAGTGGCTCACGCCTGTAATCCAAGCACTTTGGGAGGCTGAGGCAGGCAGATCACAAGGTCAGGAGTTCGAGACCAGCCTGATCAACATAGTGAAACCCAGTCTGTACTAAAAATCCAAAAGTTAGCCGGTGTGGTGGCATGCACCTGTAGTCGCAGCTACTCGGGAGGCTGAGGCAGGAGAATTGCTTGAACCCAGGAGGCGGAGGTTGCAGTGAGCAGAGACCATGCCATTGCACTCCAACCTGGGTGAAAGAGCGAGACCCTCTCCAAAAAAATAAAAAATAAAAAAAAGGCCCAGAAATAAATATTTAAGTTGACATTGTAAGCATTTTCTCATTTATTTCTCACAATGACCCCCTGAGATTGATATTATTGTTATTATCCTAATTTTATCCATGTGGAAATAAATCACAGAGAAGTTACATGACGTAGTGAAGGTACTACAGCTAATAAGAGAAAGAACTGGAATTTGGATTCTGTTTCATATGACTTCAAAACCTGTATACTTAATAGACATGATTTACCACAAGACAGCAAGCTTATATTACCAGCTTTTCTATGGGGTCACATTTAAAGCTGGACATTGCTAAAGGAAAGAAGAGATGGAACTAGGAATGTATCCTACTCTAGTATTGAAAAGAGAAAATTGGGGCCAGGCGCAGTGGCTCACGCCTGTGATCCCTGCATTTTGGGAGGCTGAGGCGGGTGGATCACTTGAGGTCAGGAGTTCGAGACCAGCCTGGCCAACATGGTGAAACCCTGTCTCTACTAAAAATACAAAAAATTAGCCAGGCGTGGTGGCACGTGCCTGTAATCCCAGCTACTGGGGAGGCTGAGGCAGGAGAATTGCTTGAACCTGGGAGGCAGAGGTTGCAGTGAGCCAAGATCACACCATTGTACTCCAGCCTGGGTGAAGAAGCGAGACTCCACCTCAAAAAAAAAAAAAAAAAAAAAATGACTGGAATTCACTGTGAGAAATGCACTTTATGGCACCCCACATGACACACATACATATTTATTATAATTGAAATAAAATATTCTCCAAAATACCCTTAAGGTGCAAATTACTCTGATGTTTTCTATGTTATCCTATCCCATCCCTTGCCACTCCACTCCACTTTAATATATTTTTATTATAAAAATGCTAATTATGACCTACCTAAATAACTTTGCAACCTACAATTTGAAAAACATTTACTTAATTGGTGGATTTCTCGAGGCTAATTCTAAACTCAGAAAAGGCATTTGCAAAAAAAAAAAAAAAAAAAAAAAAAAACTCCTACTTTGGTACTGAATGGCTGAGAGTGTGGTAAATTTATTCTCTTACCTGGAGATGAGTCAAGGTGAAAAAGAAAACTCCCAAAGAGTAAGTACTGACCTAGCCCTTGAGCACAGTGGGCATGGGGCCACACTGATGATAAGTTTAGGGGCTAAGAAAAACGTTTTAATTTCTTTTACAGTCAGAAGGAAAAAATGAATATAATCCAACGCATGGATTATATTTGTCTTTTTACCCACACAGTGATAAAATATAGTTTTTGATACTTTGTGTAGTGAAAGGGACCCACAAAGGCAAAAGGACCTAGGACCATGGAAGTCATCATGGGCCCTGCAAAGAGGGAAAGAGGAGCAGTGACAAAGACCATTCTTTTCAGAGGTAGCACAGTGGTTATGAGGATATACCCTAGAGCCAGACTTCCTGGGTTCTGATCCTCACTCTGCCGCTTACTGGCTGTATGACCTTGAGCAAGGCATTTAACCTCTCCCTTCCTCAGTTCTCTCACTTGTAAAATAGGACTAGTGATAGTAATCATCTTAGAGAGTTGTTCTAAAGAGCAAATAAAGAAGTGTAAAGCACTTAGAATAATGCCTGAGACATAGTGAGCGTTCGTTAGCACAAAGTGGAGAATGAGGTCCATTATGTTTCTCCTTCTGCCTCATGCTTGTTCTGTTCCTCCAGGATTCTACCAAAACTTTAAAAAATGATTCTTTTCTGATGACCACATGTTACTCTTCAGAGCAGACCAAATGAGTTACAAATTCAGAAACACTCACAGAAGGAGAAAATTTTCCTGCCATTATATTTTACCCCTATTCAATCCTTCTTACTTAGACAACAGAATGAATATGAGTAGCCCCAAATGAGAAAGGAAGTCACCCCCAGACTTAGAAAGTTAGGAAAATTTACATTAAGAATAGGTCATCCTCTGAGTAAAGTTGAATGAATCAACCTTGAAATACCTCTTACAAATGGCCACGTGGAAATGAGAAGGACCTACTGGAAATTCAATAATCCTCTGAACTTAGAGGAAGTGTCGTGTGGGGAGGGAAACAAAAGAAGAGCAGAGAAAGAGACACAGGGAGAAGAAAAGAGGGAGGCAAAGAAAAAGGGGAGGAGAAATAGAACACAACCTTCCAGTTTGGGAGGCCATACATATTGGTCAGAAGATCACATCAAAAACCACAGAGGCCAAGTGCGGTGGCTCACGCCTATAATCCCAGCACTTTGGGAGGTCGAGGCGGGTGGATCACCTGAGGTCAGCAGTTCGAGACCAGCCTGGCCAACATGGTGAAACCCCATCTCTACTAAAAATACAAAAATTAGCTGGGCGTGAGGGTGCACACCTGTAATCCCAGCTACTCGGGAGGCTGAGGCAGGAGAATCGCTTGAATCTGGGAGGCGGAAGTTGCAGTGAGCTGAGATCATGCCATTGCACTCCAGCATGGGCAACAAGAGTGAAACTCCATCTCAAAACAAACAAACAAACAACAGAATCTTAGCTTTCTAAAGTCCAGTGGAGCATCTTCTCCTGTCTGAATAATGGACACAAGCATTCTGTGAATGGGTTTGGAGACCTGCTGGTTCCAAAACCCAGGTCTGCTACTTGTGAGCTGAATCATCTCTCTGAACCTCTAAAACTTGTAACGTGTGGATAACACTTTCTGCCTAATTTTCATTGCTACTTTGAAAACCAAATGTGAAAATGCTTTGCCAACAGCCAAGTGCCATACAAAGGCAAGAAACAGATGTGGTCTGGGTGAATGGGACAGCTTTAGATATCTAGCTCTGGCAAAACTAAGGCACTAAAATTAAAATGTGAAACATAGACTGATTTCCCCTAAAGCATTGCCTTTGCCATGGCCAAAAACTAAATACAGCCTAATAGACCAGAAACACTGACTCCAGCATTTAACAATTTGTACATTTAAGCCATTTCCATGCTTCCACTGTCAACTCTCATCATTATATGAAATATGGTCTCAGGATATTATGTTCCATTAGTAAGAGACAAAGTGCTTGAATTTTACAAGTGTTTTTGAGTCACAGACATTTTTAACTTCTTAGTGTGGTCCTGACCTCACTTCATCTTTTCACTTGATAACAGTCATCAAAAAGGCACTTGGCATGAAGCAACTGTAGAAGCAACTGTACTTCCTGCTAGGACCATGTGATTTGCCACGTAGGCTGCTAGTCCAGCTTAGCCCAAGGCAGACGCTCAGCCAAGGAACCAGGGAGTATTCTTCTTTTTCAGTCACCTCTCCCCTTTTCTTCACCCTCTCCCTCTTTCCCCAACTGAATGCCCTAATTATTTGTTTTGACATTACAAAAACACAACCCAAGGTTCAAGGCAAACCTTCCTTTCTGAAGTGGGGAGACTTAAAGATCCCCTGTGAATCTGCGGAAGTCTAGGGCTGTTCACTTCCTCCCACTCAAACCATAGAATGACACAGTTCGCACAGCTGTGAAGCCAGCTGCCCTGCATTTCTTCCAGACCTCGCGCCACGCTGCCTTCCAGCAACATCCTTGCTCTAGCTGCTCATGACCCTGGCTGTAATCAGAGAAGAAGCAACTCTTTCAATAACAAAAGTGATTTCTCCCAACAGTTTTGGTGCGGGACCTATAAATGCCTTCCGGGTGTAAGGAGACTTAGTTGTAGAAACAGTTTGTCCAGGTTAAAGTTATTCAGTTGGACTAGAACAGACAGAAGCAAATTTATGACTGACTGGGTTTTTACATATTTATTTATGTATTTATTTATTTGGTCTTTGAGTTTTACAGTTTAGAAGACCCTCCTAAACTATGAATTTTATTCATTAAAAAAAGTAAAATGTTTCAGCCAATTGTCTGGGGCTGGAGCTGTGACGGATAATGCAGACCACACCAAATTTCGGTTAGTCACTGCTTCTCTGTTATCCATGATTTGTGATTCCACATGATTTCCATGGCTGTATTTTACTGCATTTGACATAAATAACACTTGGTTAATAGGCTTTGAGCAAATTAGATGCTTGATACATTATTATAATTGTGCAAAATTTCACAATGGCTAAATCTTTTTTCAAGCTGTAAAATGCCTGACGTAGTTTTCTTTTAACCTATCATGTAAGAAGTTCATTTTAAATATGCAGGAATAAATCATTAGTGTGGTTTCTGAAATCTTAGCCAAAGATGGTCCCTACATTCCAGATACCACTCTATCCTCACCTCAGAACTCCTCCCTGTGCCATGAAGCAACCAGGCAGCCTTGACAACAATTACTGTAAATGACACTTGGTTTGCTGTCTAGTGGATTAGAAAATTCTTCTTTGTTTTTAAAAGTTGATATATACGTTTGCATCTATAGGTCAGGTCCTTTCAGGTATCTTAAGAACATTTAAATTTCTAGAAATAAAAGATCTGCCCTTGTTTTTCTTGACTGCCAAAATCTGAGTCAAACCATGTCACCACTTGTTTCATAGAACAGCAGTCAGGCAAGGCGCGATGACTCACGCCTGTAATCCCAGCACTTTGGGAGGCTGAGGTGGGTGGATCACCTGAGGTCAGGAGTTGGAGACCAGCCTGACCAACATGGAGAAACCCCATCCCTACTAAAAATACAAAATTAGCTGGACGTGGTGGTGCATGCCTGTAATCCCAGCTACTTGGGAGACTGAGGCAGGAGAATCGCTTGAACCTGGGAAGCAGAGGTTGCAGTGAGCTAAGATCGTGCCATTGCACTCCAGCCTGGGCAACAAGGTGAAACTCCATCTCAAAAAAAAAAAAAAAACAAAAAAAAACAAAAAAAAACAGCAGCCAAATAAATGGCAACATGTGTTAAGTCTAAGACCAACTGAAACCATCCACAAAAATAATACCAGGTCAACACAAAGTAAGCTCAAATCAGCCTTACACTCACTTCATTGGCCTCTGGGTTACGGCTCATATAATATGATCTGTATGAACAATTTCTGTTGTAAAGCTACCTCATAAAGAAATATATCATCTATGGAGTCCTTTTATAAACCCAATTATAGGAACAATTCAGCAGAGTTATAGCTACTGGGATCTGTGTTCTGTCTCCTCCATGGTTCTGCTTATTAAAGACAGTGAAGTGAAAATATTGAGGTGGGAGAGAAACAGTGACTGAATTTAGCCAACACAGACAAGGCCGGCATAATTACTCAGTCAGGCATAACTTTAGTTCCCTCCTTTTGCTGTGTTGCCAGATTCATGTATTATAGATGTTTCATCCTAAGTAAAAGCTATAAGCAGCCCCTTTATACACAAATATGAATGTAATGTCAATATCTCACCAATTTATTTGCACAAAATTATGCATGATTCATTAAAAAATCAACTGGTTATTTAGTTTAAATTTAACCATCACAGTACTTTGTTAACTAAGACCTTTGGTGGCAAGGCGCAGAAGGAAAATAAGAATAGTGATTAATAAAACATATTATTAATTAATAATTAATAAAAATATATTGTTTGGAAAAAAAGCCCAACTGAGAAATATGTGATTTCTTTTAACCTTATACCAAAGCTCAAAGCAGAAGGCATTCATACCAAATTTGTTGTTCCACACAGAGTTGAAATGGTAACACTAACTTGAAAAAAAAAATCACATGTTATAATAAAAAGGCACAGAAGGGGACTAAGTAGAGAAGTAGATGTTAATGTACAAATGAAAACTTTTCTGCTGCCAAGATTCATCCTTCAGAACTAGAAGGAAATGAGAATCTTGCTATGAATACTAGTGCATTGATTCAAGTTTTTAATGCATTTGCTGCACACAAAGTATTGTGGAGCAAATGTGTATTAAAGCTGGTATTACTGTGTTTTAAGGCTAGTGCAATTTTCTTTCTAGTTGCTGGTTGCCACACGTCTTTATTCTCTGTCAACCTCTGAAAAGCTCAAATAGAACCCAATAGTCACAATGAATCTTGAGCACAGTCTAGTGTCTTTTCTAAATTATAGCTAGTTTCATTTATCTTGTGGTTTTTCTTGGTGACTTAAGAGAAAATAATCATGTTATTTATGTGGGTTCATAAAAACATTATTATTTTTTCCCTGAAGTCCTTCATTTCTGTAAACCTCTTGCTGAGGTTCAATTATTTTTCTCCCCTGAGTGGGAGACCACGGTTTCAAGGCTTGGGTTCTCATAAACTTCTTTCATTACTTTCCTGGCCCTGCCTAGGATATGGATAAAATTCCTTATGGTGGTGAAGGTTTAGGGCTCTACTGTCAGGACCAGATGAAAATAGTGGCATTGAAAGTAAAAGGTAGAGCTCTAACCTTCCTTGGGAAGTGCAGCTCCCACCGATTTGCAATCTATCATCATGCATAGAAGGAGAAAATGTCTAGAGTTCATGGATACATATGGGAGGTGCTCTGGTCAGGTAAAGATGAAATGATGGTCTGAGTGCTCTTGGTGGTGCTGGGAAGCATTGCAGTAGCAGAAGAAGATAAGTGTGGATTTGAGGCACAGACGTGGGTTTGAATTCTGACACTGTTGGGCAATTGTAGAGCAAGTTTATTATCTTTCCGAATGGTAGCTTGCTTACTTATACAATGGAAATATTCATATTTCAGAGTTATGAGAATTTAGTTAAAGGGGGATAGGAAATGAAGTACCTGGCATAGTCAATGCTTTATAAGCACCTTTCAAACAACTCAGGCAAGAAGGAGGCTCAGTTTTGTTTATCAACATAAAACCTTGATGTTGTATCACCGTGATAAGGAAAGATGACTTGCTATCTTTTATTTTGACTTATTGCATGAAATATTAATCTAACAAACATTCATCAGAAGCTTGCTATGTATGCAATACAGGTTAACAATTTCATCAACAACTAAATCTATCAGTAGAAATATCAACATCCATAAGAGAGATTTCCTTTCCGAGGCAAGGGACAACGTCCGCCTAATTCACCTGTAAATCCTCAGTGGCTAGCAGAGGGCATAGCCTGTAATAGGTGCTCAAAGAGTATTCATTGAATGAAAGAATGCATGAGGGTAATGACCACTTCCCCATGAGTCCATCTTTAGACCAAACTTATAGGATTTCTTCTTCATTATCTAGTAATATCTACAAACATCTTCATATATCTGGTCCTTGATTTATTCTGGCAATTTCTGTATGCAGAAGCTCTAGAGCAAAGAGGCAAACTTGTCCCCTCAGAGCTGCCTACAAGCCCATCAGGCCTCTTAGCATTTCTGTTTCCACTCCTTCAGCCCCTGGAATAATGTAGAGACCTGATGTTCTCTACAGAGTTTGTGTTTAGGTCATATGGAAAGAAAGGGTTATTTTGATTTTTACTCATGTTATATTATGGTTGCAATATCATTTGCAATGATACATACCATTAGCTTTTCCTCATCAATATTCAACTCATGGCCTCCTCCCAAGTGACTTCCTAGACAAGAAGCAAGATTTAACATGCAATTCTTGCAAAGAACACCAGATGTTACTTCCCCTACACTTCAAAAATAAGGATGCCTTTGATTTTGCCAATTTTGAAAATGCAGAGTGGAAATGAAGCAGGTACAGCCTGACCATAGTGTGTTTCTCCTCATTGACTCAGAAATTTTTTTCTTTTTGACCTGGACCCTAGGAACTATCATCACTGTGACAAAAATCATGGGTGCCTCCCATTTTATATATTTCTGAAAACGATACCTGAACTTTTAAAAACAAACCTTACTGAAATGGAAATGATGTGCTCCACCTCAGAGGCTGTCCTTCATCTCCATGTCCTGAGAATATAAACTTGGATGAAATGGAATTTTTCTTTCATTCTGTTGTCATGCTCAGACTGCCTTACAATGAATGGAAGGAAAATTATTATTAAGATATTTGAAGAGTTGAGCAGAAAGAAAGCTGAGAGATTACCTATTCCAGTGAACATGTCTTGCAGGTGAGGAAATTGTGGCCTACAGAACTCTGAGGTCCATAAGAGGAGAAAAACAAAGTGAAAAGGAAAAACCCCTGGAATCTAGAAATTTCATAGTAACTTAGTTCCAGGGGTATGTTGGGCTGACTCTTTAGGTTCATGAGAGCTGACTGTGCACATCTCTTCCCAATTTCAAGATTAGTGATGTCATATTGGTAGCTTGAAATTGGTCACAGAGGCAACACGTACACTGTGGAAGTCAGCAAAAACAACTATAAATTAGGGAGTTGGTTGTTAAACATTTACCAGCACACCAGTGCTCAGTTCACAGAGTTGAGTATGATATTTAGTAGACACACTGTCAGCACTATCTAAGTACACATACAAATAGTTTAGGCATGTTTTATTTGCTGCTAAAAATATTGAAAGAAAAGTATCAGAATGGTTTTGCTCCACCAATTTAATGCGGCAACTTAATGTTCAAATGTTTATTTCAGAGGATCTAGAAGCATGTTGATAGGTAACTTTATTATTGCTTTACTGCGATTTTAATATGGAAAAATCAGTATGGCTAAGGCGAAAGACTGTAAGCATGTCTATTGAAAATAGGCTTCCATGTTTAGAATACATATAAATCTATATGATATAGGCATATTCAAACAATTTTTCATAGGAGATATTTTATCCCCTCACATTGTATTTTGGTCATGTATGAAGATGAAAATGGATTGCCTTTTGCAGTCCATTCAATAATAAGTCATGTGGGTCAGCATCCCAACATATTATGCAGAATTTCCACATTTCCCAGCTAATGTCACTGTAATACGTTAACTCTGTTTGCAATCCAGTTTCAATCAAACAAATGGTGAGTCATTTGCAGCGCCCCCACACAAGGCTTGCCAGCTGGCAAGGTGCATCTGGAAGCAAGAAGTCAACAACTGTTCAGAATTCCCCCAGCCTCACTTTCCTCAGCACCATTTCTTGACTACATCAGAACTTTAAGAAAGTCATTATATGTAGGCCTTCCAAAGGAAGCCTCTATAAATCATGTTTCAGTTTCTGCAAGACACATGTGTTTTTTAAGCAATGGAGAGAAAGGTTTCCTTCATTGATTTGCTTTCCAAATCGTTGCTAACTTAGAGTAAATGCAGCTGTAGATGAAATGGGGGTTCCAGGTGAGCACCTGACTTGCTGCAAGGAGACATGAGAAATCTCCTTTACACTTTCTTTTTTAAAAAATGTGACTTGATGATGACCATAAAGGACTACCTGTGCATACACCAAGAAACCAGATTAGAATTTTACATTTATGCCCAAAGATGGCGTAGGGTAATACATGAGACTATTTGCCCTCTTGGTGTGTTTTAAAGCTCTCCGGGACATTTTCGGGCATTCTGACATACAGAGGAAAATGATTCAGAGTGGGAGATCACTGATGAAGAAAATAGCCAAAGGATGGAGAATTCCAGGAAAAATGACAAGCCAAACTTAATTAAAAGACATTGATAAATCTTGTTTAAGTTACTGTAGCATATTCTACCTGAACAAATGAATCAAGCAGAAATTTTTAGTGGTACTTGGCTTAAATATTATTGCATAATGGGCTTGGCATTTTTCTTTGATGTAGAAAGTGAGACCTAGCGCATTAGGATAATTAGGTTTGTCAACTGGGAACTAGAATTACCTGATTTTGACAAGTTTGATATGAGTAGGTACAATAGCATCTCTCTCTGTGGGGACAATCTCTTAGAACACTATCAAATCCTTTTTTTTTTTTTTTTTTGAAATGGAGTCTCGCTCCGTTGCCCAGGCTGGAGTGCAGTGGTGCAATCTTGGTTCACTGCAAGCTCCGCCTCCCGGGTTCACACCATTCTCCTGCCTCAGCCTCCCAAGTAGCTGGGGCTACAGGTGCCTGCCACCACGCCCAGCTAATTTTTTGTATTTTTAGTAGAGACGGGGTTTCACCGTGTTAGCCAGGATGCTCTCGATCTCCTGACGTCGTGATCCGCCCTCCTCGGCCTCCCCAAGTGTTGGGATTACAGGCGTGAGCCACTGCGCCCGGCCCAAATCCTTTTTAAGAAACAGATCCTGGAAGAGACAGTTATCACCATCAAACCCCTGTGGTGTAACAGATCCTGCGAAGAGAGACCTTTAGAATGGAGATTGGATTTTACTTTCCTTAGGGGTTTGGGTGGTTGAATTAGTATGAAGGGGCAACATTTTTTTTCATCTGTAGCTGGGCATTTAGGTTGACTCCATATCTCAGCTATTGTGGTTACCACTGCAGTAAACATGGGGTACAGATATTTATTTCATATATTGATTTCATTTCTTTGGCATATACCCAGAAGGGGAATGCTGGATCATATGGTAGTTATATTTTTAATTTTTAAAGGAACCTCCATACTGTTTTCCATAGTGGCCCATCTACAGACGAATGGATAAAGAAAATGTGCTATCCACACACACAAACACACACACACACACACAATGGAATACTACTGAGCATAAAACAGAATGAAATCCTGCCATTTGCAGCAAGATGGGCAAACTCAGAGGACATTATATTAAGTGAAATATACCAGGCACAGAAGACAAGTATCAACATGATCTCACTCATATATAGAATCTTAAAAAGTTGATTTCATATTAGCAGAGAGTGAAATGGTGGTTACCAGAGGCTGAGGAGCATAGAGGAGACAAGGATTGTCATTGGGGAGGACTGGGAGAGGTTGGTCAATCAGTACAGTTACAGTTAAACAGGAGGATATACACAGTAGGGTGACTATCGCAAATAACAATGTATTGTGTATTTTAAGACAGCTGAAAGAGAAGATTTTGAATGTTGTCACCACAAAAAAATAAGTGTTTAAAGTGGTGGATATGGTAGTTGCCCTGATTTGATCATTCATGCTATGTATACATGCATTGAAACATCACATCTCATAAATATGCACAATTATTATGTGTCAAGTATAAATTTAAATGTTAAAACATTTTCACCTTCTTTCTCTTTTTGAGAAAGGAATGAATTCCAGTCTTGATTTGAGTTGGGGTCTGTGGGTTTTACAGAGTCTAGCCCACTGGGTTTGAATCCCACCTACAGCCTCACTATGTATGGGACCTAGAGTTAATTGATGAACCCTCTGTGTTTTACTTCTTCTGGGATAAACTGGGGATAATATTATAATAGCATCTATTTCACAGTTGTGAGGATTATGATAAGGCAATATGAATAAAGGTCTTAGAATGGTCGTGGGTACATAGAGAGCACTGAGGAAATGTTCACTGGCCCAGTCAGCCCAGGATGCTAATAAGCTTTAGAGACTCAGCACCTGCTGGGAGAAGAGTCACAGACAGACTCGGGCTGAGCAGAGCCAGCTGGCTCAGCTGTGAGATCCCTCTGTGAGGCGATGTTTTTGCGTTGCTTCTCCTTCTGTACAGATCTGTGTACAGGCTCAGAGGAAAATCTCTTTAACCCCCCAAGTCGAGCCTTGGCTGAAGCAACTTGTCCCACGCCATAGTTCAGGCTGTGTTTGGGGAGATTCGAATCTCTTTTAGGTAACTCAACTTAGGGGGTAAATCATTTAACTCAGGAGGCACATAAAAGATGTGCTATACCAGTGTTTAGTCACTTATAATTCTGTTTGGGATGCTGATGCGATTTGAAATGTCACAGGATGTGGGAAGCAGGGTATGAGTCAGTGAAGACTTCAGGTCCTCTTGCCCTTTCCTTTGGAAAGCCTCCTTGCTGTGCCCTCCCATTATGGGGACTCTTAAACTGATTTTACAATTATTCCAGAGTGGGGATAGCAGGACTAGCACTCCAGGTATTAATACATCTGTTTTTACAACAGTCATCTATTTAGCATCTCCTATGCCCAGACCCTGCGTAGACACTGTGGGTACAAAGATAGGTAAGCATGACCCTCGTTTTTGGGAACATGAATCTGGCTGGGTAGAGGGATTGTAAACAGATGGTGACATAGTTGAGACACAGACAAAGCATCACTGGACACAGGAAATGAAGAGGCTGGCCCTGTCTGGGAGAGCGAGGGATCTTCAGAGACGAAGGCACTGAGGTTGGTCCTCAAAGGATGAGAGGATATTTCCCAGGGATGAAGCCATGTGTGGAGGGACATGGAGGAGGAGCTTCAAGAGTTGAGGGGCATTCTAATCAGAGAAGACAGTCTGCACAAAACTCATTTGGCATTTAAGGCCCCCTGGTTCACAAGATTGTATATGTATTCCTTCAAAAACGTTCATAGATTATCTGCAGTGCACTGAACTGGCCGTGGCAAGACAAACACATCTCTGCCATCGAGGAGCACATGTGAGAGTAAAGACAGGTGTGCAAGGTGAATGTGATGTAGCATAGGAGCTTGAGCAGCCTCTGTACTTGGGGGTTAGAGGGAGCAACAGAAAACGGGGAGCCTCTCCAGCAGAGCCTGGGGACCCAGTGTGGCTTCTTGGTGAAGGTTATGCTTGAGCAGGGCTTCAGGAAAGAACATTTAACCCTAGAAAGGAAGAGGAGAGTGTGTGTAAAGGCATGAGTGCAAATCGCATGCACACATTGCAAAGAACAAGAAAGCTGGTAGGACTGGAACCTGTCGTGGGAGCAAGGACATGCAGAGGATGAGACTGGAGAGGGAGCTGGACAAGGCAGGGCCCCAGAGGCTTTTGCTCCAAAAAGCTCATGATAGCAACATGAGGAAGATGGATCAGAGCAGCCCGAAACTAGAAGCAGGGAGGTACTGGGTTGATCTTAACCATTTGGCAAGACATGATAAAGGCTTGAGTTAGAGCAGTCATAGGAATGGAAAATTAATTTAGGGTTAAGACATTTTTAAGAGGTGAGATACCCAGGACCTAGTAAACAATGACCATGAAGGATTAAGGAGAGGGGTAGATGACCTCTAAGTTTCCACCTTAGGTAGACTAGTGGTTCTACTTACCAGTTCCAAAATCCGAGAAGGGGGCAGATGCTCACAGGACTGGTTAATGAGCTCACACTTACACAGGGGAGTCTTGGGGTGACATCGTTGTGAAGGATTCAAGCAGGCAGTGAATACATGTATTGGGAACTCAGGAGAAATATTCATCCTCACTAAAATCATAAGCAGGTAAGATCTGGGTGAAAGATTCTTGCTCAGTGGATTGAATTGTGTCAAAGTGTGCATCCCTTCAAAGTATGGATCCGGGATGCTCCAGTAGGACCAGCTCAAGTTCCCACACCAGGGTCTGCCATATACAATCAGGCTATTGCTTTACCCTAGTGTACCCTAAAAATACCACCCTTTCCTATATTTGCCATGACATGGCAAAAAGTTAAGGAAGCTCTATGCTAGGGAAACCATGGGGAGAGATGGAAGGGAATTGGGATCAGACTCCCACGGAACATCAATTTTAAAGGAGTGCAGAAAAATAGGAGCTAGCACAACTGCTGGGGAGGGATAGAAGGTGGACAAGGGCAAGGCTGGGGGATGGGATGTTCTGGGGAAATGGAAGAAACAGCAGGTTCAAATGCAGCAGAAAGACCAGGGAGACCATGTTCCTGTCCCTTGGCAGAGAAAAAATGGCTAGTGACTCTATCAGATGTTCTTTCAGCCAAGCTATAGACGCCCAGTTTCCGTGGGTGGAAGAATCAAGAGAGGCGAGAAAGCAGAGGCAGTAAAAGTTGATTTCCTATTCCAGGACATTGGCTGTGAGTGAAAGGTGAGAACAAGTGCCCTAGTTTAGAGGGAGACAGATGTCAAGAGAGGTTTGATTTTGTTTTTCTGTTTTCACAGAGGTGTGGCTAATCTGATTTCCCCACTTAGGTTACCTGCTCTGCAAATGAGATCCTGTTTTCTAAGGTTCTGGGCATATTCAGATGCTAAATCAGGACATGCAGGTTCACATATTGATTTTTGTCACAGAATTATTCAAACAGCATTAATTATGTGTGCACCAATTCCAAATGTAATTTCTTGATATGTTTATATATATGTTACATATACACTTTTCATAAGGGGAGAGAACAGATTTGATAATTTTAGATAGCAATAAGGAATCTATTAAAAATATCTAGATTCAATGGACAATTATCCTCTTTCTGTGGAGATTTTCTTTTGCCTAGATTTATTTTAAAGATATTTTGTGCCTACTTTACTCTGCACAATGGCCTTTCTCCTGCATTCATCTGTTAAGTAACATTTTCTCTCCCATAGTACTCAGACCATATGGTCCCCTTCTGCAGTGTTTTTGACTTTTTTTGTGAGGTAAATGGTACTTGGGGGTGGGTCTCATCATTCTCAAATACTGAGCAAATATACTAATTGAGCTTAAGTGTAAGATCAGCTCTTCCGACAACTTATTGATCAAAAATACCACCCTTACCATTGCACTTAAGTGGAAAGGTCTATGTTAATTTATATTGCATAAAGCATGCCAAATAAAACATGATAGTCCATGTTTAAAGTTTCTGTTTGCACTAGGATGTGTCGTTGAATCGCAGAAAAGTGTTAGAAGTGATTACAGATCATAACAAATGGACTCTATTTTCAACTCCCATTTTTAATTTAAACTTCTAGCAAATCCAGAAGGATTTCCAGACATTTATATGAAGATACAATATGGATGTGATAATAACGAGACCTTTAAATAAGAAAATATGCCTTTTAAAATAATGAAAGGAATAAAATAATTCTGGTGAATTGATTGAGCACACAGCAGAAGTATCTCTTTTGTAGAAGTGGCAGCCAGTCATTGGTGTTCAATGATTTCTGTTCACATTTTTCTGAAATAAAATTTTGCACAGAGTTTTTTAAAAAAATGTTTGTATCTCCAGATAAAAAGACTGGTAATTTCAGCTTAATTTTATTTGATGCCAGGATTTCTTAATGGACATGCAACAACTGAAGTTTCACATTTGGGAGTTGCCCCTTGTGTGAACCAAGGGATGTTCACACCCTGCGTCAACTCAATATTTTAACAATAATGTGACAAATGGTATATTTTCCCCAATTAACTTCCAGTTACTGTAACTTATACCATCTAGCCTCACCTGATTCACTAGTGTATTTTTCCGAGTTTAAACAATTTATTGCTTTCCTGAAGGTATAAGAAATGCAATTTTACTTATTCTGTTAATTAGTTTTAAGTCATACTTGAAAAACACACTTTAAACTATCCCCAATAATCACGTGTAATAGAACCAGAAGGCTGTCAGTTAATCTCATGGCCCAATTCTAATATAAAACCTAAGATTTCAAAGATCTCGTAATATCTGAGCTGTGAATATTTGCTTCAGGCATCAACTTGGCATTTAAAAAAAATATTTAAAACCACATGGATATTTCACTTTGCCAGAATATCTACTTCTCATATTGTGCTTAAAAATACCAAACTTTGACAAAAATACCTGATTTTTTTTCCCATTCTACAAGTCAGAAATCACTTCGTTTGGTGAGCTCATCTTTTCTTTATTTCGTTTCTAGGCTAGAACATACTTGTCACTCACTTTGGATTGATTGGTTAATCGATTTGGTAATAAAAATTACTCTCCAGAAAGTATATTCTAAACTCCAACAGCAGTTTCCTCTTAGGATTTGTTCTTAAGGGTTTCACTCTGGGAATCTAAAGAGTACATCTGGAAGGAAAAAGAACAAGAGAGAGTAAGATGGGTAAAAATAAAGGTGTTCAACTGGAAGGTCAAAGAGTTAATCAAATTTAAAATATTGGTAGTAGTGTTTTGTCCAGATGAGACAGATACATAGTTTGTATTGGAAATATTCTTTGTTTTAGCCTTTCATATATTTTTGGTATTAGTAGCTATCTTTGTATATAATATTCATGATTAGTGTTTGCTTAACACTACAGTTTGTAAAGTGCTCTCAGATCATGTCTTCTCAACAGCAGGATAAACTCCTTGAAACCTAGAGGCAGGTATTTCATTTCCCCAATACTTCAAAGGAAATATGTTCAAATCAATAATTTGAACATATTTGGTTTTGTTGTTGTTGTTTTGTTTTGTTTTGTTTTGTTTTTTTGAGATGGCATTTTGCCCTTGTTGCCCAGGCTGGAGTGCAAAGCCACAATCTTGGCTCACTGCACCCCCTGCCTCCAGGGTTCAAGCAATTCTGCTTCAGCCTCCCAAGTAGCTGGGATTATAGGCGCCCACCACCACACCTGGCTAATTCTTTTGTATTTTTAGTAGAGGCGGGGTTTCACCATGTTGGCCAGGCTGGTCTCGAACTCCTGACCTCCTGACCCACCTGTCTCGTCCACCCAAAGTGCTGGGGTTACAGATGTGAGCCACCATACCTGACCAATATTTGAACATATTCAACATATTTGAATATATTCAAAGCAATACCTCGTCAAGGCTCTAACTATCTGTAGGATGTTTAAATGCAGTATCACATCCATAGACACAGACACATTACTTCTGATAGTCAGTTTTCAGGAAAGGGTATAGAAGCAAGAGGTACAGGCCTTGGTGTCAGATCCAGTTAAGTTTTTAAAAGGCAAAGCCATTTCCAAATAAAATGAAGTAAGATGTTCCTATGAAGTTCCTGAGTCACTTCTAGAACATGGCTAGAACTGAGGGACCAGAAACATTTTATTTTCTTTCCAAGGAGGTGTCCAACTTGTGAAGTGTCCAGGGGATGAGGATGTCGGGCAGGAGCCTCTCAGGGCCTCACTAGCTGGAGTGGCCTGTGAAGAGGGTGAGCAGGGAAAGTTTCAGTGCCCTCACTGTGTCATCCTTCCAGGATGAACCTAGTCTTCCTTCATCTTTTTGACACATTATCACTCAGAGACATACACGCTGTACCACATTTTATTCACTTTTTCAAGTAAAAAGGTCCTTAATACTTGTAACTCTATGATAAATCAATGTTCTACTCTCAAAAAATACCCCAATGAAATAACACTTCTTATTTTTTAAAGTTAAAATAAATATCTTAATTGTTTTTAAAAAATATTTATTTAGACAAAGTTGGATCTGGCCATCTGTTGCCACATAGTTAACTAGTAATGTAGTAAATACAGTATGAGAATATACATCTGTTTCCACTCACTGAACTCATTAATCATGTGGCCTAATGTGACTGCACAGTGCCACTCACATTTTAAATTTGTACCATGGTGGCAAAGGCTAATCCTGGGATATTTCATTTATTTTTGATTGCCAAGCAACAAATGAAAATAAAATTGAATATTGTGCTTTATAAAAAACCCATTGTGGTGGAGAAAATATGCAAATTTATATGAGATACATAATGGGATGAAATGCAATTGGTACATATGGGAATCTCGGAGCAGGTGGTCTTCTTTTGCTCTAACTCTAGGATATTTTTTAGAAGCTTGGTATTTGAGGATCTCACATTCCAAGATTCTCTCCCGCCAATAGTTTTGCCTGGAACATACTGTACAACCAGGCTTACCTACCTCCAGACAGAAGATAAATTACCAACCATTTTCATTGATTCTATGGATGAGAAACCATTCGTTAATTATATACATAAATTAATAAAAATAGTTACTTTATTTAATAATGATTTATTAAATGCTTACGTTATACCAGGCATTCTGCCAGGAAATGTGAAGATAATGGTGAACGATGTAGTCATGTTCTTTGTTCTAAGAGATTTTCCAGTCTTAAGAGGCCCCTCAGTCTGAACGCTTAAGTGATGTTTGAAAATTTAAAGAAATAAACAAACTACTGTCTAAAGATGTTTTCTCTTTAAAATGCATATAATATTTAAGCAAACCTGAGTTTATTTCTGTATCTTTCGGCTTTAAATGGTATATTTTTAAAAATATACAAATCCACATCAGCCTAGAAAGTGCTGATTACGTAGCCAACACTGTCTTTATTTTCCTTTTCCTTGTCGATAGAAGAAAAACGTGAGAATTTTTTTCTGTTGTCTTAACACACTCCTCATTACCATTTACAAATTTAATTTGGTCCAAAATAAGAAAATAATCTTTTTACTTCCGCTGAAAAAGCTTACTCTGGAGAGTTGGAATCAGTACTTTCAGCAGCCTCTGGTAAACCAGGAACTTAATCACTCGCAGCAGCTGACGCTCCTGTCCGTGGTGATCTTAATGCCACCATCCTGCAAAGACTTCCACTCGGCTTTGCAGAGCGTTCCACGGCCATTGTCATTGGGCAGATGTGAGCTCAGCTTCTAAGGGGAACTCAGAAATGCCTTGTGTTGTTTAGAATTAGTTCTAGTACTCCATTTTAATATTTGGAATTTCACATATCCTAAGTAAAATCCCACTTAACGATTAAGCAGAATGGATGTATTATTTTAAAGTTTGTTTTTATCTTCATTAATCATTTATATGTATCTTCCCTAACTTAAGAATATAAGAAACCTCGAGTACTAGTTATGTAACCAAATGGATCCTTATGTTCTTCTTACTGCTCACTTATAGATTGAGGAAATAAGACGTTCAATGATAGAATAACATGGACGAGTCTTCAATTCTTTAGCAAACATAGAAAACTAGTTAGGACTCTTTACATGATATAGCTCGTTACAAAATACCACCTTTAATACAATCCTTTTTCCGTTGAGTCAAAATAATAGTGGTGTATAGAAGGCTCCAACAGCAGTAATTTTCATTCATTTTAAAATACACTCATGTTCAAGGTTAGAAATTTTCAATTGTCCCACAAAAATGTGTGTGGTGTGCTCATAGCATCTGTGTTTAATATCCATTGATTGCTGGAAATGATGAAGAATTGGGTAATACACAAACATTTTGCACTTTATTCAATACATCAGCACTTGCATACTTCTGAAGAACTACAGTGTAGACACATTTGAGGTTTATTCAGACTACAGTTATATATATATATTTTTTTAATTTTTATTTTAGGTTCGGGGTATATGTGCAGGTTTGTTATGTAGGTACATTGTGTGTCACAGGGGTTTGGTGTACAGATTATTTCATCGCCCAGGTAATAGGTATAGTACCCAATAGGTAGTTTTAAAACCCTCAGCCTCCTCTCAACCTCAGCTCTCAAGTAGGCCCAGGTGTCTTTCTTTGTGTCCATGTGTACTCAGTGTTTAGCTCTTACTTACAAGTGAGAACATGTGTATTTGGTTTTCTGTTCCTGAGTTAGTTTGCTGAGGATGATGGCCTTCATCTTTATCCATGTTGCTGCAAAGGACATGACCTTATTCTTTTTTATGGCTGCATAATATTCCATGGTGTATATATACCACCTTTTCTTCTTCTTTTTTTTTTTTTTTTTTGAGACAGAATCTCGCTCTGTCACCCAGGCTGGAGTACAGTGGTGTGATCTCAGCTCACTGCAACCTCTGCCTCCCAGGTTCAAGTGATTCTCCTGCCTCAGCCTCCCAAGTAGCTGGGATTACAGGTGCCTGCCACCGTGCCTGGCTAATTTTTCTATTTTTAGTAGAGACGGGGTTTCACCATGTTGATCAGGCTGGTCTCCAACTCCTGACCTCAGGTGATCCACCTGCCTTGGCCTCCCAAAGTTCTGGGATCACAGGCATGAGCCACCGCGCCCAGCCCCACCTTTTCTTTATCTAGACTACAGTTATTGACTGGTATGAGCATATGAATGGGATGACTTCTCTCAGTGACTGTATTGGCCCCACAGAAGCTCACAAGCTGCAGGTGTGGTGCGGGAGGTACAAGGGGAAGTTTCAAGGTTGAGTCAGGTGTGGATCCTTTTAAAAGAAAAAAAATGAATTATTGTATCTCTGGCATTGACTTAATTATTTTTGTTATACACATATGTGACGTAACAAACATGTTAAGCATGTACATATACAAACCTGGTTATAAACTGATTCTGAGAGCCCTTGTGAAACCATAAAATCCAAACAAATTAAAATCAAATATAGGCTACAAAATCACTTAAAATCAAGTTAACAAAACTAATTAAATGTGGCAGAAGATGTTGTTTGGCTGAAATTAAATTACTGCTTAAAATGTGAATATGGTACTGACTGCTGTGGCAACGGTGCTTTTGAGCTCAGCGTGCCTATATATTTCAAGTTTGGAGGGATAGTTTTCTGGAAGAACACGGTGAAGTCTTCATTTATTCTTTAGATTTACTTGGTGCATATAAATCATCTATTAAGTCCACTTTTTAATTCTTGCCTGTACTACTTGTTGCTACTACACACAAAAGGATTGTTTATTTTATCATCAAAATAAAGTCATAAAGGTATTATAAATCAAATCCCTTAGAAAATGTGCAGAATCTTAAAAACATGTCCAAGCACTTCCTCTCTCCCATTTCTGATGACCATGGACACCAGTTTGAAAAGAGTACCTTGGAAGATAGTAAAACTTATTATGAACCTGTACTGTATGAAAGAGTAGTCTCTACATAATAGCACAAATTTTTGAAATTCAATGCCATAAAACACTTAAAATGCAGTTTGATTTTTCTATATAGTATATTACAGGGTCACTACTAACCTTCATTGTGCCTTTGTGCAAATTAGAAAAGGGTCCCCCATCCCCTGCAGACACAGCCCCAAGCCAGGGCTCATGGCTTAAGCCACAGGGGCCAGGCAGGATTTCAGCCCTACTTGCCCTTGGCTCAGTGTCAGGTATGACATCCTGCATAACTGTACATGGAAGACACTTTATATTAAAAAGTCAGAGAAGCGGCCGGGCGCGGTGGCTCATGCCTGTAATCCCAGCACTTTGAGAGGCCGAGGCTGGCGGGTCACCTGAGGTCAGGAGTTCGAGACTAGCCTGACCAACATGGAGAAACCCCGTCTCTACTAAAAATACAAAATTAGCTGGGTGTGGTAGCACATGCCTGTAATCCCAGCTACTTGCGAGGCTGAGGCAGGAGAATTGCTTGAACCTGGGAAGCAGAGGTTGCGGTGAGCTGAGATCACGCCATTGCACTCCAGCCTGGGCAACAAGAGCAAAACTCTGTCTCAAAAATAAAAAAGTCGGGCCGGGCGCGGTGGCTCACGCTTGTAATCCCAGCACTTTGGGAGGCCGAGGCGGGCGGATCACGAGATCAGGAGATCGAGACCACGGTGAAACCCCGTCTCTACTAAAAAAATTCAAAAAATTAGCCGGGCGCGGTGGCGGGCGCCTGTAGTCCCAGCTACTCGGAGAGTCTGAGGCAGGAGAATGGCGTGAACCCGGGAGGCGGAGCTTGCAGTGAGCCGAGATTGCGCCACAGCACCCCAGCCTGGGCGACAGAGAGAGACTCCGTCTCAAAAAAAATAAAAAAATAAAAAAAATAAAAAAGTCGGAGAAGCAAAGGTCAAAAGCGGGGTGGCTAAGGAGTTCACAGACATGCCAAAAGCACCACGGGACAGCATACCCAGTGGCTTCCAGCACTAGCAAAGTCACCAGTCATTTAATTTTTCAAAAAAAGAAATCCAGACTCTCAAATTGACTCATTAGCTAAGTTAAACTTTTTTGTAATGTCCTATTTACTTCTATTAATTAAGGCAAAAGCTTTGGGAGATATTTCCCTTGGGAAAATATTCCCAATGACCTCTTCTTAAATAAATAAATAACACCTTCTAACCCATTAGTTCCATTTCCACTTATTTCCCTAATTTCATGGCAATCTTCCCATTCTAACCCATTTGGTGTAATTGACCAAGTAATCAAACCCTAATTTCAAGTTTCCTGACCCCTTCTTGATCAGTTTCTGTTTATCAAAAAGGCTATTTTCTTGTTATGCCGTGGGGTCTAGAAAGAAATATTTTTGGCATCTTCTGTGGCAGGCCTGCCCAGCAGCAATGCAGCTATATATACTCACATTCTCATTTGCTTACTATATATATATATATATATATATATATATATATATATAGTGCTATATATATATATATATATATGTAGGTGCTATATATATATATATGTAGCTTAATTTAAGCAAAGCCCTTTCCATATAGATAGAGCATCTCAAGTAGGAATACGTGATGGTGAATTATGTAATGCCGTTTTCATGAATATTACTCACTGAGCTTTAAATGCTAGTTAGAGTTTATTTCTGAATGTGCAAGTCCTTGATGAGGTCCATGTGTGTGCTCACCCTGCTCTAGCCTAGAGAAAAGGAAAGAGGAGAGAAATGTATTAAGAACCTGTGGCAGGAAACTGGATGATGCTGGAGGTGGAAACCAGGAAGTTTAGGAGAATTTAGGGACTCAAGAACCTGATTATATTTTAGTATTATTGTTATTGTTGTTTAAAATTTCAAATATTTGGCAGGTATGTGCTTAATAAAAGCCCAATATCTAGAAGATAGAGTAGTGGAAACATATATCTCTCTCTCTCTCTCTCCTCTCTCTCTCTCTCTCTCTCTGTGTGTGTGTGTGTGTGTGTGTGTGTGACAGAGAGAGAGAGAGAGAAGCCATTCCATTGTGTGTGTGTGTTTGTGCATGTACATACCTAAGTATTCTGCAGACACACCTTCATATAAAAGAATCAGGGCCTGACATACAGAAACAAGTAATTACTGTTATGCAATTATGAGCTTAAATTGTAAATCCACTCTCCTCTAAACTTCATATCCAGCAAAATTATGCAGAGGCAATTTTACTTGGTGGATTAAAGCCATTTATCACAGAGTAAATCTTTGCCAGATCCTTGTGAAAGGAATAGAGCACTAGGGGCTGCCGTCTACCTAAAGAATCAAAGCCTAGTACACATCCCTAATACCTCTCTCAATTTGCCTGCATAATGACCAACTCAGCGTAAACAGCGACATGCTCAAACCAGGTGCTTTTGTAAACTGCCTGCCCTGTATTTGAGGGCATGCATTCAAGCTGCCCGATGGTCACCTGAAAAAGGCATCCAGGTACTGTTTTGGAATGTGATCCCAAAACTCTAAAAACACACACAAAGCTTAAATGGGCGATTTCTGAAATACTAGAGTGCAAACTGACCCCACTCATGTTTCATCTCTGTCAGCCCCTCTGTGCTGGATGGCTTTGGAGGACAGATGAAGTGGGGGAAGGAATGGGGAGAGACATATTAGTGCTTCCCCCTCAGCTCTCCTTTCCTCTCTCTTTCCCCTTCAGCTACCAGAAGAGGCTGCTGAAGGACCTTTTGCACAATTTGGCAGTCATACTATTCTCAGGCAAATTACTAGTAGTCATTTGTGAAAAACTGAAATTCTTCTTTTCAACTCAGGAAGCAGAGCCTGCCCATTCCTTGTCACTCCCCACTCTGGTCCTATGGAACTTGAAGAATGAAAAATCAATAAATTCTTTAAGTAGTTTTGAGTCCCTACTGTGTTCTGCGCACAGACCTAGAGGCATCCCCTGCTAAGCTTCTCCTTTCGCCCACATGCTGGATCTGGGATGATTCTGGCTTCACTGTAAGTCCCCTGTTCTGTGATGACTTTACAGTACAGAATCCAGACCACTTGTGCACCTACTGTCAGTGATAAGGTCTGTGATTGCTCCTTCACTACTAAATACTCATTCCACCCAGGACCTGAATCTCTAGCACTGGAGCCATTTTCAAATCCATGCCTATGGTCATAAGGAAGTGTTTGCTGCCCTCAAATGCTTAGCAAACTATTTTCCAAATGGGCCTACACGGGCTTTAGGGTTTTCCACTTTGAAAGAATATTTTCATTAAGCATGTACACTGTTAGATAGGCTTTCCACTGGGAAGGAACAGAGGCTCAATATTGTCATCCTAATCCACGGGTGCTTAATGAAAAGCCTAGCCACGGGGAGGGAGATGTCACATGGCAGAGATCAGCCACTGTCTACACACCTTTAACATGGGCTCCAGGACCCATCACATCACCATGTTAGAGGCAAGAGTGTTCCCGAATCTTTTCTTTGGTGTTCCGCTTCTGACTGTCTTGACCTTCTCCTGGAGGGAGGGAGGGTGGTAAATGTGTACTCTTCTCTCACTACCAACTGACTGCTTATTTTAAAATTTTCCTTTAAAAATCCCAAGTAAAAAAATGCATTTAGCCACACCATGACACGGTGACGGAGAAGAAGCTGGGAACATGGTGTGGCAAGGATCTCTGTCACCCAAACGATGGCCTGTCTGGCCAAGTCACCCATTTGACACTCATTCGTGAATGCCCATGGCAGTGGAATTGTGCTGTCTCCTGCCTGGGCTCTGGCCTCTGCTCTGTGCTCCCTCTTGCTCTGTCTGCCATGTTTCTGAGGGACCTAGATGTTTCTTGGTCTGGCTCAATGTTTTCAACAAAGAACATTTCCCAGTCCATCAGGGATAAACTTAAAAAAAAAATGGAGGCCGAGCTTTTGTATCAAGGCATCTCATGGGTTTCTGGTCAACCCAAAGGTTGGCAGTCAGGTGCCGCTTCTGGATCAAATTCATTAGATCTGCAGGTTTAAAACGTGACACGGAACGTGACACCTTACATAGCATACTAGATCTGACTACTTTCTTCAGCAGGACAAGCAGGTTGGGCCAGTGTCTCGAGAGGACACATTCGACGTGTCAGTTACCTTAACTGACCCTTCCAGTATAATGTCAGGCCATAAGGAGGCTGTATTCACAGGGACAGGCTGTAATCAGCTTGCGTTTCTCATGTTTGCATATAGATCTGCAAATACTTGGGATATGATTAATGTTTTCCATAGAAATATTGGCTTGAAAATGTAAATTTTCCCACCTAAGTCTTTAAATCTATTATTTTACATTTTATGAGCTTGGATTGTGGTGGCACATGGCATAATTATAGGAAAAGAACTAATAACAACTTACAAGAAATAAAACGAGATGTGTTTAGGCTTTAGGGAATGTTAGATAAAGCTGGATAATGGCCAGCCATAGAATTAAAAAAGAGGACTACTATTAATTAGACAGGCAAAGTAACAGAGAAACAGAAAATATAGGTTCTGGATGGCAACCTGATTATGGGAAATGAGGGGCCATGTAGCTATCAAAAAGAATTATTCAAGTAGATCTAGTAATTACCTTATTGCCTATCCTGTTATGAAATATATAGCCACTGGAAACTCAGTTGGGAAATTTAGAGGGGCGAAAAAAAGATAAATATTTGTGTTCAACCTATATTATTCCTGGACTCAAACATTTACCATGTTCAGTTATGAATCTTCCTTGTGAACTATGGCCCCGTATGTTTAGTTTAATCGTGATTTAAGTAAGACAAATGAAACACTTTCAGTTTACATGATTTAGGAGAATATCTGAGCTGTTGACAGAAAGTGAAAGGCTGTCAACAGCCTGTTGCTTTGCTTGTGTATGACTTGCCTAATGTCAGAACCCTGTTTTCAAGTCACAAGTCATCATGTTATATTGTCATCTCCCTGCATCCATTGCCCAGGTAGATTGCATGAAAGGCACATACTCTTTTTGATGTGCAAAGGCACATACTGTTTTTGCTGTGCATCCTGGCAGATGTATAGGAATACACTGATCAGAATCTATATGAGGGTCAAATGCCTTTCATTAAAAAAAAATTGGATTAATGTTGGTTCAAAGTATAATAACAACATTTAATAACATTCATTTATTAATTTGCTCTTTTAAAGACACATTTCTTTGCTCTTTTGTGCATAGCAATACATGAGGCTCAATGACAGCTGAGGTGCAATGTTTAGGTGACGAGGGCACAAGGAACATGAATGGGTTTCACCTATGTCCTTATGAGATAACTGTTTACCTCAACTTTAAACTTACTTAGTTCCAGTCCAAACAATATGGATTTTTCAAGGCAAGTAACCATATATTTCTAGAGTGCCGTCAGACGCTTGCCGCTCTGATGAGCAAATTCATGGTGGACTCCAATTTAGCAGTTTTCAGCCTCAGGGAGCTTTTGATCAAATTGTGAAGAAAGACAATGATAAAACCACAGCAGCTTCTGTAACAGTTAACATTTATTGCATGGTAGGTCTTTTACACATATTTCAAACATTATACAAAAATCTTGGAAATTATTAACTCCTTTTCACAAAGGAAGAAATTAAAGGTTAGCAGGCTTAAGTGCAAGTAACTAGACATAGCACTCAAATTTAGGTAACTGACTTCAAATCCACATTTTTCTACTGTATCATGTTAAATAAATAAAATAGTGAAATAATAAATATCAGCACTATAGGTAATTGCTGTAGAAATTCAGAGAAAGGGAAGATCAACACAAGAGACCAATTAGTTTTATGCTTGCTTGGTAGACATATGCACTCACATGTATACATGATGATATATACATATACACACACATATATATACACATACACACATACACATGATGATATGTACATATGCACACACATATCTATACACATATGCACATATACATGATATATGCATACACATACACATATATCTACACATACATGATGATATATACATATACACATATACATATGTATCTATACACATATACTTGATGAATATACATATACACACAGATATACATATATATCTGTACACACATATACATGATGATATATACATATACACATACATATATATCTTTACACACTCACAGATACATAATATATACATGCACACACAGATATACATATATAAACACATATACATGATGATATATACATATATGCATACATATATATCTATACATATATACACATACCTACACACATACACATATACATGTACACACATATGCATATGTATCTAGACACACATATACATGATATGTACATATACACACATATATATCTATACACGTATACATGATATATACATACATACACTTACATGTATATCTATACACATATATGATGATAAATATGCATATATACATATATATACATATATGTAATGATATATACATACACATCCACACGTATATATATATATATATATATATGTATTTGTACATATTTTATTTTTATTTTATTTTTTGAGTTTCACTCTTGTTGCCCAGGCGGGAGTGCGATGGCATGATCTTGGCTCACCACAACCTCCACCTCCTGGATTCAAGCGATTCTCCTGCCTCAGCCTCCTAAGTAGCTGGGATTACAGGCATGCACCACCATGCCCAGCTAATTTTTTTAGTAGAGACAGGGTTTCTCCATGTTGGTCAGGCTAGTCTCGAACTCCCAACCTCAGATGATCCGCCCAACTCAGCCTCCCAAAGTGCTGGGATTACAGGCGTCAGCCACCGCGCTGGGCCATATTTTATATTATACATATATATTTATACATATATATCCATATACATACACACATATACATATATTATGCTTGTATATTTATACACATACACACATATACTACAGCAAAAGAAAGAGAAAAGGAAGATTGGACTCCTCCTAGGAGTGTATAGTCTAAGAAGAAATGTAGAACATACCTATGTGAAAAATGCAATTCATCAGAGCTGCCACGCAGACAAATACTGAACCTCACCAACAATAACTGTCATTGTAGTTTTTATTTTGTATTGTCATAGAAAAGTTGGCTGTATCCACCACCGGTCCGATTTCCACTCCATGGCAGAGCTGTGATGGAAGATAATAAATGGAGGTACATGTTTTAGGTTGACACATATGGATAGGCAGAGCTTTTTCCTGTTTTGCTCGGGAAGGAAACCTTAGACGTAGTTAAGTCTTTTGCCTGGATGTCTTAAAGCAACATACTGAAGTAGTGCAAAGGTTGACTAATCACCACAAACCTGCCAGGCCAGTTGCTGAAGGGAGCAGAAAACCAGAAGGAAAATTCAGATTTCTTCTCTTGTGTTGAAGCAAAAGTAGTTTTGCAATGTGTTGGGTCAAGGCTCTCTGGCATTCCAAAACTAGTTAGAGGTTTCTTAGAAACTGGACATGGTAGAAAATAGATCATTAAAGCAGGCCTGATCTCCCAGGTAAAAGGTGCCCTCTAACACATTTTGTTAGAATAAAGTGTTTTTGCTTTGCTAATATGGCTTATTCATTTGTTTATGTTATATGTACCATATACAATATGTATTACATTACTCACATTATATTCATTATATTATTCACTCATCATAGCTTTATTTATTTATTTAGTGGGGTGTGTCCACTGAATGTACTCACTCTATTGCTGAGATTTATTCTGACGTTCCTCAAGGGAATTCTTTCTTGAAAAGCCGACCTGTCAAATTCCAAGGGTTATATTGTGCTAATAACATCATTTTGAGATATTAAACCCATTAGTCAAAGGGAAAATAAGAACTTCTTCCCAATGCGTTTTCTCCCTCTGCCCTTGGATACTCAAAAATATCAACATAGTGATTAGAAAGACTGCATATTCTTCCCCAGTGAATGGGAACTTTGTAGTAATGGCCTGGCTAGATAGCTTTTTGTGGCTTTAAACATAATACAACGTTCAAATATAAAGGAATGTAATTGGGTTTGTCATGCTACTCATGAACTAATGGCAACCCCACACCAGGAGCTTCTCTTTTATCTCCTGTTTCTTGCACATTCATGCGTGTGCAGGTATACATCCAGCATTACAAATTCATAGCTTTCTAAGATGACTCTTGAATAGGAAAATAATTCTTAATACAAATTCTGATCTTTTGTTAACAATCAATTTCAAAGCATCAAATATGCAGATTAATACAGTCCAGAGTGGAATGTCTGCCTGAGATTCAGAAATCAGTACTCAAGTAAGAGGAAGCAGAAGAGGAAAAATTGAACTCTCTGAGTTTCTGGAAAGTGCGAATTGTTAATGGTTGTGCGTATGTGCTTCAGGTTTGCTTGTAATCAGAATTAACTGACAGGTTCTTCCCACACTGTTTGAAGAATTTAAGTATCACAGAAGCTAGAGACCTGGAAATTGTTGTTCTAAAGTTGAGTTCAAAATGACAGCTGGTTCAGGCGTACAAGAGCAAAGCCCTTCATGGTCCGTCATCATCAGCCTTGGTAAAAGCAGTCATTTTGTTTCTTCTACTTCAAAACCACTTAACTGACCCCTTGTGGCAGAACAAGGCATGCTTGAAACCATAGTCATGTATAAAAATATTCCATCTATAAAATTACATATTTCATAACTCCTGGTTAGATCACTGATAGTAGTGAATATTGGGAAACAGAGAGCAGCAAGGACACTATTCCCTACCTTCTATTACTGTGGGAAAATTATAAGTTTTGTATAAATTCAGAGCAGCTAGGAAATACACTGTTAAAGCCAGAGCAAAATACTGCCAAGGAAAATATTTCAATCACTGAAGCAATGGAAAGTCAGGACTATTTTCCAACCTACTGAAAAAGAGATGATTTGAATGGAAAGTTCTTATAAAATGTTAGAATCGAAGGGAGTTTAGAGAGCACCCCATCCTTAAACAGCTGGTGAAATTAGGACAATGTGTGAGGCTGAATCAGGGTTTGCTGCTAACCTTTAATGCCGGTTTCTTTCCACTAATAAGGTTGCCGTTTTAGAGTTAGAACTTATTACTGTTATTTCAGGTTAGAGCCAAGTAGGTATGAGATTAAAAGCAAGTATAAAGCATAGGCATTTTGAATATTTACTTCAGTGCTACACAGTTAAACTTTATCCATAGAAAAATATTTCCTTAGAAAAAAACAATATCTTTCCATGACTTGAGTGTGAAAGGCAGAAGGCTCTTTTGTGTGGCCAATCTTGTATCTTCGAGGCCAAGATTGGAAAAGTTCTGATGTGTGCTGAGCAAATGGTTTCCCAGGATGCTGATGAAAAGAACAGTCAGAGATAGATTCTGGGAGTTTATTCCAACTTGCCTTTTGACAAAACTTAGGGAGACTATGAGGGAAAGCTCAGCGTGGCTCTAATTTGCAGTTCGGCTCCTGCTCTTGGAGGGATTCTGGAAAACCAGAGCTGGTGTGCTGACCCAATGGGTTCCCAGGACCTTTCTTAATTGTGCTACCTGTCCAGAGTGACCCTCCTAGATTCTGAACCAGCCTCTCAGGATGAGTATGGTGGCAAATTGTAGAGACCATGGCAGCAACTTCTGCCCCAACCCAAGCTCTGGTATTCAAGAGGGCACTTGGGGCCATGCCCAACAGCCTTAGGCAAACTCAACGAAGGAGGCCAGGCACTTTGGCTTATGCCTATAATCCCAGCACTTTGGGAGGATGAGGCGGGCAGATCACCTGAGGTCAGGAGTTCAAGACCAGCCTGGCCAACATGGTGAAACTCTGTCTCTAGTAAAAAATTGAAAAATCCACCAGGCGTTGGAGCACTCGCCTGTAATCCCAGCCACTCGGTAGGCTGAGGCAGGAGGATAGCGTGAGCCTGGGCAGTGGAGGTTGCAGTGAGCCAAGATCACGCCACTGCACTCCAGCCTGGGTGACAGAATGAGACTCCATCTCAAATTAAAAAAAAAAAAAAAAAAAAACACCTCGACAAAGGAAACGGAGCACCACAGACCCACGCTTCCCTTCCCAAGTTCCCTACCTCATCAGCTGATGTAACTAATGGTGATATTTCCAATTTGTACCACTTAGGGAGATGAGGGCTTTGCTTTGCAGAAATGAAAATCTAGAGGCCATGGTCAGGAGAGAAATATTGTCTTATCAGAGTTATTTCTAAGGATTTTGAATGACTTAGTGATGATATACAAAATCACCTATTTTTAATGAGGACCTCATAGGTGATGGAGAGGAAAGAAATATAATAAATGAGAATAAATTCATCAGGACACTGAGAATATATTGGGCTGTAAAATTTTATTTCACCTTGATTCACTGTTTTGATTTTTAGATGGAAAAAGATTCCAACATTAATGTTGCAATAGTTATTATCCTTACCTATCAAAATATTAGTAAAGTGAGAAATTAGTTAATTTATTTAAGGATATCAATAAATCTGACAGAGAAAAGTGGCCAAGGCCTTGTCTGGGTGCCCATTGTGCCCATAATATTCTAGTGATCATTTCTAAGAACACAAAAGAAATCTAAATCATTGCCTCTGCCTTCTAGGAGCTAATAATTCTGGAGGGAGATGAGACACATAAGAGAACAGTAGAGTAACAGGAGGAGGAAGATTTGATTAAATTCTGCATTGAAGACTTGAAGGCATAGGAAATAAATGCCAATGCAAACATTGCAAGATGAGAGGAATAATGTGTGTTAGACTTTGAAAGGAAGGTAGGAGCTGAAGTAGAGAGAGTATTTGGAGAAGAAAGGAAGAAATCATTCAAGGAGAAATGAATGTATGGCATTTGCATCAGCTGAGGTCATTTGGATGATATAACCACCATTTCTTTGTTCTTCTTTTGTATGTCAGTTTTGCGCACAATGCCTCTGCTCTCATTTCCTCTTAAATCACCCAGGTTTAGGTTTTTGTCTTCCCACTTCCCTGACAATGATTTTGCCGAGATCACTGATGACTTACTTCCATGCTATTAAATCTAAAGTGAAATTTTCACACCTCGTCTTACTTGACAGGTCAGCAACATTTTGTACTACAGACCCTCCCTCTACCCCATTGGTAAACCTTCCTCATGTGCCTGGTTTCCAGGACAGCCCCCTCTGTTAGATTCTCTCAAGCCATCGATTACTTATTCCAAGTCCTCTCTCACAGTCCTCATTCCTATCCCTGATTTTTTTTTTTTAGCATTGGATTATCTCAAGGCCAGGTCTGTGGTTCTCTCATCTCCTCCATCCACACCAACTCCTTTGATGATCTCAATTGCTATTATGATTTTTAAATACTATATATGAAGAGACAACTCCAAAATATATATTCTGAGCCCATAACACTCTTCCAGACTCTATACTCACACATCTGACTCCTTTTTGACATCCTCACTCAAATGGTCAACATTCATCCTAACCTGGACTCTTCATTCCCACCAAAATTTGTCCCACCCTTAGGTTTCCCATCGCAGTCGATGGCTACTCCATCTTTCTGCATACATGGACGACAAACTTGGAATCTTTCCCTACTATTCTTTTTCTTTCACTGCCTACATCTGGAAATTCTGTTGGCTATTCCTTAAGAATATTTCCGGTATCTGACCTCATCTTACCACTTCCATTGCCACTAACCTGGTTTACTCTGATAACCTCTGAATAAGTCCCTGTTTCTACTTTTTTCCATTCCATTTTTTTTTCTTAACATCTATTCTCAAAACAGAAACCAGAGCTATCCTTTTTAAATGAAAGGCAGGTCATATCACTTCTCTGTGCAAAACCCCTTGGTCAATTCCTACTTTCACTTAGAGTAAAAGGCAAAATCCTCACATGACCTCAAGGCCCTTCATAATCTAGGAGCTTATTAACCTCTCTGATGGCATTCCCTAGAATTGCCCTGCTCGCTCACCCTAATGGGCCACAATGACCTGTTTCCTTTTCTCCAGCACATCAGGGACACTGGTGCCTTAGAGGCTTTTCACTTTTGTTCCTTCTGCCTGGAATGCTCTTTTCCAGGTATCATGTAGCTCACTCCTTCTCCTCCCTCAAGTTCTTGCTGAAGTAAGGCCTCCTCTGACCACCCTATTTAAAATTGCAGACTGACCCATTCCCAGCCCTCTTGCTTTTGCATTGTTCATTGTCTGTCTCCCTAATAAAATGTAAGCTCTTTTAGACCAATGATCCTTGTCTGTTTTGTTCAGTAACCAAGATGACATAGTGTGTGCTCAGTAAATATTTGCTGGTGAATGGAGAGAGACTGATCATGGCCAATTTATGGAAAAGAGGATATTATTGGAAGTACATAGGATGGATCAGAGAATCTTAAGGAAAGTGAAGAACTAGGTTTGGGAAAGGATTAGAATCCATCTCTGTAGGTCCCTGCCATCAGGCTGAATCAGGAGGTTTATCCAGCTCAATGTTGAAATTCCAGGAAGAGAGCCTTGCTGGTCTAGCTTGGTCACCTGCCTGATCCTTGGCCATGGGTGGGTGGGACAGCTTGATTGACAGTTCTGTCAAGATTGGATCAAATAGGGAAAGACTAATTCCCCCCTTTAAAATCGGTGTGCTGTTATTAAAAGAAGGCAGAATGAATAATGAGAAGGCAGACACAATAGGCATCCTATTCAGTCATCAAGCAACCCACATTCATTGAGCACTAATTATATGTCATACATTGGGATACACAGAGGAGGTGGCAGGATGAGGACAGTCATGTAAGCAATTTTGTATAATAGAAAAGACAAATGTCCCAGAGATTTACACAAAATGCTGTGGGAACACAGAAAAGTGTGTGACTGCTTCCGTCTGCAGAAGGAGAAGGAAGCAGGTAGAAGTTTTTAGAGGACAGGGAGATGTTTTTTGAATGAGGATCTTAGCAATCTCAACCTTCAGCGTTCTCATCTATAGTTGCTAAGGAGCCCATCTGAGGTCCTTGCTCCTATTTCCTGCCCTGGGATGGAGGAATATACTGGAGGAAATAGATCATTCCAATTGTTGAGAGATAAATAATACCCCAGGAACTTGTCACTGATCCCACTCCACAATGAAGCAACTGGAACAAAGCCTTACAGTGAAGTATGAGCGTGGTGTCCTCAGAGTGAAGAAGCCAGTCCTTCAGCAAAAGGAGATGCACACTCAGTAACCCTAGCAAAGGACAGAGAAATGAGGCAGAAGTGATGCGTGGTGAAATGCACTGGCAGTTTGGCTTTGAAGCCTCATGCTTGAGAGAGTTTCTTCACTGCTCTACGACTCACCTCTAAAAAGGATATAGTAATGCACCAACTTTTATTCAGAAGATTATATGAGACCATGAATGACTGTGTGTAGAATTAATAGCACAGTTCCACCACAAAATAAACAGCCGTTAAGTGTTTGTTCTTTCAGTGAATGCTTGCTGATCACCTCTGCGTCCGGATCTTGTTCTAGGTGTAGCAACGAATAAGACAGAAAAAAATCCCTGCTTGCCTGAGGGTTGCACCGTAGTGGGGAAAGCAGACAGTAAATACATAATGTGTTTCATAATATGCAGTTGATGTTAAGAGTCATGGAGGAAAATAAAGCAAAGCAAGAGGGATATAAAGTAGTGGGTGATATCTAATAAAGGGTGTCAAGGAAGGCAGCCCCGACAATGTGACATTTGAACAGCGTCCCAAAGAAGATGTTAGTATACATGCAGGTACATATGTATGGATATGAAAGTAGACATAAGCATATGTGTGTGTGTATTTTCATATGTATATGATTATATATCAATGCAATTGCACCACAGTTTGTGGTTAGAAACAAGAAAATGGGCCGGGCGTGGTGGCTCACGCCTGTAATCCCACCACTTTGGGAGGCCGAGGAGGGCGGATCACCTGAGGTCGGGAGTTCGAGACCAGCCTGACCAACATGGAGAAACCCCATCTCTACTAAAAATACAAAATTAGCCGGGCCTGGTGGTGCATGCCTGTAATCCCAGCTACTTGGGAGGCTGAGACAGGAGAATCACTTTAACCCAGGAGGCGGAGGTTGCAGTGAGCAGAGATCGCGCCATTGCACTCCAGCCTGGGCAACAAGAGCAAAACTCCATGTCAAAAAAAAAAAAAAAAAAGAAGAAGATTTCTGACATCATCCTGAAAAAATAAAAATATATAGAGTGGTTTTATTGCTAAAAACTCAAATGCAATGCTATAGACCTCACAATCATGCCCATGCATTTTAAGCTGTCCAGTGTTGCGAAAATTTCAGTGCTATTTGTGTCTTAGAAACTACTCCACTGTGATCATGATCTTCCAATTTTTGCTCAAAATCCTGAAAATTTAACTTGGCCTAGTATGTCTTTTGGACTCTGAGGCTTTTTAGATTTCCTTAAAATGGAATTCAAGATTAAGTGATATTAAATAGAGCTGTAGATTCTTCAAGCTTGATGTTTCCCACTATGTTTGTGCTTTAAAGAGAAGCTTTTTTATTTTTGGAATAATCATCAAAGGAATTCTGAAGCATTTCTGTCTTGACTACACCTACAGGCTTGCTATTTTCAGCAAGCTCCCTCCTAGTCAGAGACATTGCTTAGATTTTACATTTTGCTTGCTCCCAGTCAAGTTCGTGAGATTTGCCATTTTAATTTTATCTTCAAAGCTATATTTTCCCCCTAAAGACATGATCAACCCTCACCACCTGTTAGAATTAAATAAAAGGAAAATTATTAGTAGCGTTCACATTAATGTTTTTATTCTTTGCTGTGGTATTTCTCAAGTGCTCTGAATGGGAAGTTATTAAGTCAGTATTTTATGAGTGTTTCAGAATTAAAATTGAGCAAATGTCGAGTGTTTCCCTTATGTGAGAGTTGGCAACCACTCCCGCTAGTAGCGATTCTTGACTTTTATTGGGTTATAAAATCTTGTAACTGCAAAGCTTTGCATATTTTTTCTTTATTCAGATTTGTTATTTTTTTCCCAACTGGCATTTTTTGAAGAACGCTATTTGGCAAGGAACAAGTCTTAACTGAATGGGATATTGCAAGATTTCTGTCCTAGTGCCTTTTTCTCCATCATTTTGTATATCAAGTGAACAAAAGGAAAATTTAATAAATGATGTTGTTCTTTATGCTTCAGGATTTGAAAGGAAATGCAAAATCACAGAGAAAATATAATTTTTGTGAAATTCTGAATTGGAAGATGCCTAGTGCTGTAAGCTCTGATTGTATTAAGAAACCAAACTCAGAAAAGAAGAATGACTTTTAAAAGTTAGTGGTAGAATTTAGTGGTGAGATGCACATCAGAATCCAGGATTTATGTTTCTCAAATTAGTGGTGTTTTAACCATAACACTCTGTTTTCCAAAGGCTATAGATAAATATATGTTCTGAATCAGCCTTTTGAAACAGACTCATGTTTCTGTTTTCTTTAATGAGTCATCAGATTTCCAATGTAATCAATATCACTTTCCAAAAGCATCCTCTCAAACTACCCAATGGCAGCTACTAATCTGAGTGAGAGTATAGTGTGAATTCATGTGAACTAGAAAGAAATTTAATCCAAAAAGCATTTATTATGCACCAACAAAATGCCAGGCACTCTGCTAAGTCCTGGAACTATAAAGAGAAATAAAATGCAATGGGTGCAGAGTTTAAAGTCAGAGAGCTTTCAGTTGAAATCCTGGTTCAATCACTTAGCAGCTGGGTGATCTTAGAAAAATAAGTTAATCTTTCTGAGCCTCAACCCACTTGGCCTACTTATGAGAACAAAATGGAACATAATCCACTGTAAAATTCTTAGCACTTTGCACACATAGTAGACCCTCAAATATGAGACCCCCTTCTTCTTCCTTTAAGTCATAGATTAATTAATCTAGGAAGAGAGATCAAACTATGAACAGGTGACTATGATACCATTTTATAAAAATACAGTGGAGTTACTGCTGAAGTGTTAAGTGCATCCTTGCTTTCTCCTGAAAGGAGGTGCCAGGGAAAGCAGAGGAAGTACTTGGATGGGGAAGAAATTTGTCAGGCAGACAGGGTAAGGAGGATAATTCCAAACCAAGGGAACTGCCCAAGCAGATCACGAGCCTGAATATGCTGGGCATAGAGCAGCCCTATGCAATCGAAATTCATGAAACTTTACCTTTTCAACTAGCCACATTAGAAAAAGTAAAAGAGAACAGTTGGAATTAATTTTGATACTACATTTTACTTAGCCTGATATATATCTAAAATAGTATCATTTCAACATGTCATCGGCATAAAAACTTCAAGAGGTATTTTACATTCTTTTCCCCATACTAAGTCTTTGAAATCCAGTGTGCGTCTTCCACCTCCAGCATGTCTCAATTCGTGCTAGCCCCCTTTCAAGTGCTCAGCAGACACATGTGGTGTCTACTGTTTGTCTGGTGGCTGCCATGATGCTCAGCACAGGTAGAGTAAGTGGCATGAGTGTGAGCAGCATAGGGATTAGAGAGAGTGGGGAACGTAGAGGGGAGGCAGGGGCCAGATGACAGAGGGCATTGTAGGAAGAGTTATGGATGACCAGATCTGCTTTTGACAGAGATCACTCTAGGGGGCTGTGAAGAGAGAAGGGGGCCATCACTCAGGAGGTTGTCACAAATGACCTAGACAGACTCTTGCTTCTTCTTAAACTTTACTGTGTACATCACTCATCTGAGGATCTTGTTAAAATGCAGATTCTGATTTTCTAGGCCTGGGGTGGAGCCAGGGGTTCTATATTTCTAAAAAGCTCCTGGGTGATGCTCATGCCACTGACCCGTGGACCACACACTTAGAGTAGCAAGGATCTAGAATAAAAACCAAGAAATAATTTACAAGATGATATTTCCTAGAGAGAGAAGGGAGAAATTCTAGTTAATAATCCCACTGAAAACAAATGACATGCGTACTTTGCAGTCTAGAGGTAAACTACTCTTGGCAAGGAGCCCCACATTGAAGTTGCCCTTCTCAGGTAACTAGCTGTGTCAATTAAGGATGTGAATGACAACCATTATCTTGCATTTTAATTTTTTTAACCTTTCCAGGAAACTCATTAATTTATGTTAAAAGGATAAAGACATTTTGAGCACAAAGTGCATGTGATTTAATGCTCCAGGGAAGAACATTTTGATTCAGAAATGAGTTGGGAACCACAGGACTGTAACAAAATTGGCCATCTGAAGGTTGGATGTATGATTAATAGGTGCTACTGTTTGAGTCAGGTAACATCCAACCAAGCAATGTGGGAAGAGGAGAGGGCGAGAAGGGTATGGAAACAGAATCAGTGAATTTTTCGTTGTGCCCATACATATTAAACAATTTGAGAGAGGTCAGTTGATCTATATAAGGAACAACATCGTGGTTTTTGAGGTGTTTTTTTTTTTTAAATTCTTCCCCTTTTTAAATACTTAGGTAACTTAGCCAAATGTATTAACCTTTTTTTGGAACAGAGTGAAAATTTTCTTCAGGCGAAGTCTTGATAGAATACTGTCTCCTCTTAGCCAGACCTTACATTTTAAGAAAAGAATCAATTCCTTTTCTTAAAATTTATTAGACTCTTGGCCATTCAGTAAATTTAAGTAAATAAAGAATTAATATTCTAAGTTAGAAAATTTTCAACGTATACATCTGTGTTCCTTTAGAACCCAAAGATTTTAACTCTGTAGCATACTGAAACTTTGCCAAAACCAACGAAGTTGATTTATTTTTTTCTAGGTTAAGTTGAAAGGACTTGGGAAAGAAGGAAAAAGAATAACATTTGGGGGTATATAGGGTAGGAAGATTTAATTGCTGTCATTTCTAAATATGCATTTGCCTTTACAATATTTGAGTGCCCTTTGACTTACGTAAGCATGGGCATGCTGTTTGTTTTATAGCAATTATGTATAATGCCCAATTTGAATGAAAACAATTTGAGAAATAAAACATAATATTTCTCCCAGGGCGTGCTACTTGGAAGACCACTTGATGCCTCAGACTGTCTGCTATGTTGCTATGTATTTCATGAGACCTTGTTCCCAGTTCAGACTCTGAACCAGCAGCAGTATTTATCCTGACTGTTAACTGAGTATCAGCATAGTAATGCTATGCACAGCAAGATGGATCTTTAAGATGCCTCTGCAAAATGAATGCTTGAGTTTGGATGTTTTGATTTTTTGACTTGCAGTCTTTAATTGATAACCAATTTGATTTCTAATCTTTGATTTTAAGGTCAGATTCCCCACATATCTACTAGGCATTGGTGTGCAGTGTCTCTGCAGACACTTAAGGAGAGAAGTAAGGTGGGAGATGTGGTTTGCAGTAAATGAAGGTAGCATCACACAGAAAAGAGCTTTTGTTGGACCACGCGGCAGATGAACGATGGAGAACCCCAAAGCTAGAGTCCATAGCAACGGATAAGCAGATACACAAAGTGGCAACTAATATCTATCTTTTCCCATTAATTTCCAGAGGAAGTGCTGGCCACTTTTGTAAAATTCTCACTTACTCTGTGTGCAGACACTGAAGAGCAGTTATTATCGCCTCCGTTTTACAGAAGAGAAAATTGAGACTCAGAAATGTGCTAACAAACTTGCTCAAGGACACAAAGTTTGTCAGTGGAAGAGCCAGACATTAGGCCCAGGGTGTCCAACTCCAAAGCCTAGGAGTGTGTGTGTGTGTGTGTGTGTGTGTTTGTGTGTGTGTGTGTGTGTGTGAGAGAGAGAGAGAGAGAGATGTGAATAATGTAGGACTCCAGTTGGAGAGAAGAGAACTTATCCTGCAAAACCTAAGGCCTTCCAGGAGTAATGGAGATGCCTAGTCTAGGTGTGCACAATAGATGAAGCAGGACAGATTGATAACATGAAAAACCCACTGCAAATTCTGTAGCAGTCCACTTGCAAGCAGCTAAAGGGCAGCCAAGTGCTTCCAGTGGCTCCAGGAAAAAGACTGTATAACAAAGATCAACAACCAAAAGGCATACATTCATGGGCTGCGTATTGTGCAGTGATTCAAAGGCAAGTACTTCCACTGAGTTTTCAATCTGGTCATCCGTACATTTGTCACTGACTGACCCTGCAGAGTTTGATAATTGCAGTGGCTCTACCTATGGGACATGCAAGTGGAAGGTAACTCATCCATTACTTATTTCCAGCAGTCATTCCTGTGCACCTTCTCCATAGTATTTTGGAGCCTACAGACTAGGAGGAAAATGAAATAAACAATAATGCAGGAGGATAGCTGCTTTGCTGGAGGAGGTAGCCAGTACAGTGGGAGCATAGGGGAAAGCACGTGTAAGTTGCACCCTCCCATGGCCGGTGGAGACTCTGGACTGCCTCACCCACCTGCCACACCAACCTATTCCTGGACGCCTCTCTTTCTCACTCGTCACACTCCAGCCACACTGTCCTTTTTGTCTGTCAACGCATCAAGCTCATTCTTCCTTGGGGGTTTTGTGCCACCTGTTCCCTCTACATAGAACACTTGTTTCTTGGATGATCACAGGAGTTGGAATGGCTTCTTTCTATGATTTAGGTCTCATCTCAAATGTCACTTCATCAAAGAGGCCATTTCAAACCACCATATTGAAAGTAGCCTCCCTCTCTTCTCAGTTTGCATTACAGATTTATGATATCTACCGCTATTTAACACAGTATCATTTCTTTATATTTCCATGGTTATTTTCTTGGACTGTCAATGTATCACCATTTCCTAGACACACACACACACACACACACACCCCTACATAAGCTCTATAAGAGGAGGGACTTTGGTTAATTACTGTATCTTCTGGTACCATACTGTGGTTAGCACAGAGTCACCTGTCAATAAATATTCACTAAGTGAATGAGGGAAGGAGAAAGGAAAGGAGAAAGGAAAGGAGGGAAGGAAGAAAGAAAAAGAAAGGAAGCTTTCACTTCAGAAATCTGGATGTTTGAGTGGATATTTGTTTAATTACATGAGCACAGGGGGAGAGCCGTCCAATATAAGGGATGGCAGTGATAGAATAGTGTAGGTGAAATTGAACTTGGGGGGTGGAGATTACAACTGCATGAGATGGTAGGAGAAACCTAGGGAAAGAGGTAAGAAGTGATTTAAGATTTGAAGGGATTAATGACTCAAAAAGGTAGTGGATATTGGAAAGGCATTCCAGACTCAAGGAACAGCCTAGACAGCACTACTTAAGTCTTAAGTAAATAAAGCATGATAGAACAACAGACTGAGTAACGAATGACCAATTTAAAGTCAGTGCCTGGGTGATGCCACCGGCTTTTTACTTCTGAAGGTTTGTCAGAAAGGGTGCACATCCTGCTTTCTAAGTGGGGTGTGGTGACTTGTCCTGTATGCTTTGGATGGTCACTGAAGAGGTCAGGGTATCACAAAGGAAGCTGTTTTTCATGCTGGATTATCTTTCGGAGTATAGCTTTCAATTGGCTTTTAATTTTTGATGCATAATCAAGATGCATACCATGACTTAGTGTTTAGAATAAATTCATATGGTTTCAAAATGCAAACAGCTTATGGCCCTTGCCTGAATCTATATAGTGGAACGGAACATTCTCTCTATTCTTTCATTATAGTTGATTGTTTTTCTCCAAGAACCAAATTCCACTAGTTGCACCCAAAAGTATATTCAGATTCTTTCTTCTCTGAAGTTGTTCTCTTTTCTTTCCTTTGTGAAGATCTCTAGGTAGCAAATGAAAGCATTTCACTGAGTTAAGATTATGTCAAATAGTGAAAAGGCTAAGTGACAACTTCTAAATGTCATATTCTACCTTAGTCACTTTTGGGAAAAGGAATATCTATTTTTTAATTTGACCTTTCTGCGGAGCGTGTTTGGTACATGTGATTCAAATCAGTTTTGCTCAAGTCATAAGATTTATAAAAGGATCTTTACCCATCGGATATGTCATCATGATCTACGGATAGGATGGATGCAAGGCGAGGTCATACATCAAGCTGGGTCACAATAGGTGGTCAGGAACCAGCTGGGGTCTGGTGTGTAATGCCACCAGAATCAAGATGAATATGTCAATGAGACATCATTAGCTTTCAAAGCTAGAGCCAGTTACTAGGTTTTCAAAATACAAGATTTTTTTCAAATTACTTTTCTTCATGAAAAAGAACTATATTGTCTTCCTGCTAAAATGAAAAAAAAAAAGGCATTCACAATACCAGGTGCTCTGATACTTACCAACATTCAAAGTAATTTCACAGGAAATGAAAAAACAAATTACATTTCTTTTGGGTTGGACAAGAGACCAGTGAAAAGGGCACCTGCCTCACCTAACCCAGACACCATTGCTAGAAACTGACATATTACAAATTTCTGATGTGTCAATAACCTTGGTAGTCTGGCCAAGCTGTACAGCCATGTGGTTAGACTTTATGATAATCTAGTGTCAGTGATGTTTTAACCTGACATATATTCAAGTATGACCTTGAATATAATGAAATAAAGGTGGATTCTTATAGAATTTTTGCTGGGCAAACTGTTACAGATATATTCACAACTATGAATAGACATAGAAAAAATGCGGTGAAAGATGACGCTGGTATAACCCAGAACTAATTTTGCACTAACGCTATAGCATGTTATACTCTTTTGCAATTACAAAAAATTTTGACAGACATTATTTACTTTAATTTTTCCATCAACACTGTGTGATAGCTTTTCATTATTCTTATTTCCATTATATTGTTAAAAACATTGAAACCCAAATAAATAAATGACAGGCACAGCAAACCCAGGTCTTCTTATCTCAAACTCCATGTGTATTTCATTACCCCATAGAAAAATGAAATAGAACAGTCATATATGCAAGAAGCAATGGCAAAGAAAAATCTCAAATCCAACCATTTTCTAGGCTAGATGTTTAGTCTTTTCTTTGGTTAGAATGAGTTTCAAAGGATGTAAATCTCTAGAGTTCATTTTTAAAATATAACGATTATCATTCCATATGTGCAAGAGAAAAATCTCAAAGTCTGGGCACTTCACCAAAAGGCTACAACCCAAGAAGATGAAGAGTGAGTGGGCAACACATGCAGGGAGAATAACTTTATTTTTTCAGTATTTTCTCCCTATTACAAACTTTTTCCTAGACTCCAGTTAAACAAATTGATTTTATGTCTCATTGTATGCCATTGTTTTTTCTCTTAAAGTTAGCAGAGTGACTCCTAATTTTAATATGTGTAGAGTTCATTAGGGAAGTCATAATGAAGAGAGTGAGCTATTCGATCTAGAAAATATTGAGTTAAGAAAGGTTGGAAGTTGAAGCCAGGTGCCGTGCCTCACACCTGTAATCCCAGTACTTTGGGAGGCCAAGGAGGACAGATTGCTTGAGGCCAGGAGTTCAAGATCAGCCTGGGCAACATAGTGAAACCCCAGCTCTACAAAAGTAAAATAAAATTTAGCACAGCCTGGTAGCATGTGCCTGTAGTCCCAGCTCTTTGGGAGGCTGAGGTTGGAGGATCACCTGAGCCCTGGAGATCCAAGGCTACAGTGAGCCCTGGTCATGCCACTGTACTCCAGCCTGGGTGTCGGAGTGAGACCCTGTCTCAAAAGAAAAAAAGGAAGGAAGGTAAAAAGCCAATTTGAGTAGTTCATTTTCTAAATGGTGAATTATGCCAATACATTTTTGAGTTTAATAATTTTTTAAATAACATGAAGTTATTGGGAAAACAGTACAGGATATGGTAATTATTTACTGGGATTCTTTAGGGCCTTTGATTTTTGTTCTCAAGATACTAACGCTGAAAATAGATGTAATGATATGTGCCTTAAATTAATCATTTGTATTGGTGAAGTAACTTGGACAAAGATTTAGAGCATGTAAATATATTTTGATAATAATGTAGAAGGGGGAATGTATTATAAAAAGGCTGAAAAGGTCATTGCAAATGAATCATAGAAGAACACAGTCTAACTTGCTGATAAAGCCTCATTGTGCATGTTAAGTTAGTGAGATGGTCAACAGTGGCCACATGCTTCCTAGTCTGCCCAGCAGCATTGTTGCCACATACTCTCTTGAGCAAAATGTTGTCAGTACTTCACTACCCAACTATGTATGGCTGGACCATCTCATTATCAAAAGAATGTAGGCAAACTAGAGCAAGTTCAGAAGGGGCCATGAAAGTGATTATAAGGGTTCACGCATAAGAATAAAAATAAAAAAGAACAGAATATTCTCACTGCTTGGCTGATAGACTATGACGGGGTATGGATGGCAGAAGGGGGAGGAATTAATTGCAGAGAAGGAGCTAAGAAGTCTGTAGAAGTTTAGGAAGGAAGCATTTAGTAGAATCTTGGGATTTTAAAGCTGTAAGGCATCTTAGAGATCATCTGGAGATTTGGTTGGAATTAATGAGGCTAAATTAAGCTGAGAAAGCTTGACATAAAAAGCAAGAAAAACTGTCTGCAAATGAGAATTATTTAATATAGCTTTATTGAGCAAAGAAGAAACTCTGCCTCAGTTCTTCTCCAGTATGTTAGATTCCTAGAATTTGAGGTCCTCTTGCAACATTTCAGCTAATGCCTTTACTCATAGGAATCAGGAATTAGGTTTCTGAGGAGTGACTAAATAAATTGTCAGACATTGTCTTCTGATGACCTTGTTTACCATTACTTATATTGGTAGCCTCATCTGATTCAAATTTAGAAAATTACATAGGTTTGGTGTGATAATTAAACCTTACAGAACCCTTTGAATTTATATACCCTTTAAGTCGTAGGAAAAATTGAGCTACATATTATATAAAGTAATTTTATTTTATATAGTAAATGTACTTTTTTATATAAAAAATATGTAGCTCAATTTTCCTATGACTTAAAGGGCATATAAATATAACTGGCATTAATAGCCAGTTAATGCCAAAGGTGATGAGTAGATCTGACTTCCACCTATGCTTTTCTTTTTCCAACATAATAACTTATTGAATAAAACAATTATTTCTTAGTTCTTATAAGTTCATACTCCTCATTAGCAATTTACCATAACATAAAAGGAAAAGGAACAGTCTTAGGAACAAAAAGCTACACACAAAATTAGTCATTTTTGTGTGCAGGCAAATGGAATATATAATTAGGCTAAAATAAAAGCAGAACAGGAACAAATTAAAACAAGAAAAAATGATGTATACACAAGTATCAGAAGAAGAGCAATTAGAGATGACCTGCCAGATCAGAGGGATTCTAATAAATGTGGAATGCATTTTCTTTATTGCACTGAATCTAAAATGCCATCAATTGTAGGATGTACCATTATTTTCTCTGCCACCAAAAAAGAGAAAACCAATTAAACTATGACGCAATGCTTTTTTATCCCATCAGGTACAGGATACATTCTGATTTCTTAAATGCTAAAATGTTTTTACAACTGTGAATTTGGAATCTATAAAATATAAAATTTTAAGCTTAACTCCGTAGGAATGGATTACCTCTCTAAGCTCAGTGTTTACAATCTTGATGGAAAGCCCCTTGGCACCCAAGATTCTCATCTCCATCATTTTATTCCGAGAGAAGACGTTTTAAAAGTGACTGCAAGTTTTGAGTTTGGTTTCCCATTTTAAAAGAAAATGAATTCAGTGTATTCCTTACTCTTGAATGACAAAAGTGGCAAGATAAAAACCCTATGTGAAGATAGCTAATGTATGTGGCTTTGTAGAGGAGCCACCTTCCATGATGTGATGAAGGTGAACACGTGTGTTAAAATTCCAGGCTGCCATAACTTTTCCCCTTTCAAAGCTTGTGTGTTAAACTGTGATCTGCTGACAAGCCACACTGTCTTATCTGTGCACTGCTCAAGCACTGCACACTGCTTCTACTTGGTCCTATTATTGTGTCACTTCTCGACAGGTTCTCTTGTTTGAAAGTTCTATGTGTCAACCCCGCTGCATTCAATAATTTACAGATCTCTGGCACCCTTGAGCCAAAAGCTGAGAGGAGGCTGTGGCAGGACTGAGACTGGTGGTCTCTCTTTTTCACTTCTTCCCCTCTCATCCTTGCACCTGCTCCATTCCTCTGACTGAGTCCACAGCCCCTCACAGAGAAGGAGGAGGAGACACAGTAGGGAAGGTGAGGAAGACTAAACTACACTCTAGAGCAGGTTGGGCCTCCCAAAAGGAAGAAGAGGAAATTAAGGGTCACAAAAATGTGCCAAAACCATGCTACTCTCAAGCAGCCTCACCTTACACTATACTTCTTGCACTCTTAGAGTGTAAAATGTGCTTGAATAAATAGGACAAAGAAATATTCCTGTTTATTCTTACCAAACAAAGCGACACATATCAGGAATGCAACTATTTCTTTTTTCTGAATTCCTCTGAACTGTGCTGTAATCTAGAGCTTCTCAACTTTGGCACTATTGACAGTTTGGGCGCGATAATTATTTGGTGAAGGAGTGGAGCTGCCTCGTGCCTTGCAGGTTATTTAGCAGCATCTCTGGCCTCTACAGACCAGATGCCAGTAGCAGGGCTTTCCCAGTTGTGACAAACAAAAAAATTTCTTCAGACATTGATAAGTGTCCCCGGGAGACAAAGTTGCCCCTCAACCCCACCCCATTTGAAAACCTGTGCTCTAATCTCTTCAGAAAGAAAATCTCCAGGGAAAAGAAGAAAATTCCAAATAGTAACAAATTATCAATTGGTCCTCGGTAAAGGGCTAAATAGGATTCATTTTTCTAGAATTCTCCAAGACCATGCATAGAGAGAAAACTTCGGCTTAGAGGTGTTTTATACCATTCCTCTGACCTTAGCATGACTAAATTCACTCTATTTCAGAGAAGATCAACACCACCTACAAAACATTATCTGGTACCATCTTGTGGCTATTAGACTTCGTTTGCCTTTTTAGTTTAAACCCGAATGCCCGTGGAATTATCTGCTCATTGAATCATCTAATCATCCTTATATTTGGATCGAAGACAACAACTCTGCCTCTTATTCAGTGACTTGTGGGAGGCTCTTTTCATTGTTGACTTATGTTAGATGGCTTTTGTCCCATAAATTTTTCTAATTTCTTCTCATATGTTCTTTCTTACTTGGAATGGCCCAGCGGGTGATAACCTCAGAGATGTATTAAAACAGAGTGTTTGGGCTTAACCACCTGAAAGGGAACAATTCACTGAAAGAAGATGGCTGGTCCCATTACAGAATGATTATTTGAAATATAAAACATTTTCTTATAGAAATTTTATTAAATATTATTTTATCAGGCTGGGCCCAGTGGCTCACACCTGTAACCCCAGCACTTTGGGAAGCGGGTGGATCCCTTGAGCCCAGGAGTTCGAGATGAGCCTGGGAAACATGGTGAAACCCCGTCTCTACAAAAAGTATAAAAATTAGCCAGATGTGGTGGCATGTGTCTGTAGTCCCAGCAACTGCTTGAGCCTGGGAGGGTGAGGTTGCAGTGAGCTGAAATCATACCACTGCAGTCCAGCCTGGGTGACAGAGTGGCACCCTGTTTCAAAATAAATAAATCAATATTTTATTAAATCATTTTGTCAAACTTTGAATAGACCTCAATTGAGCATACTAGTAACTTACATATGTGAAAATAAATACTCCAAAAATGGACAAGAATTAATCTATAGACATCTATTCAAAACATTGTATACTACTGATTACCACTACAAAATTGTACAAAACAGCAATCACTGCTTCATATACTATTCAGAATTTTACCCCTCTTTTATCCTCAATGTATGCGTTGCAAAGGAATTTGCCTTTTGGGTTATACGTGGGTTGCTGGGATTTGGCTTTTTAACATTTTTTGGTGAAGTTTGGGGCTAAAATCTATCAAGTTATCTTGTTAGCTGAGTTAGAAATTCTTACCACGAAGGAAATGACTCATCTGTGCGTTGAAAATATCACACTTGAAATTCATCAATTAACACATTGTATGGAATTCATTTAACAATACATTTTTAGGTGCCAAACTCTTTAACTTCTCCTTAAAATAAATGTCTTCTAAAATAATCTGGTTTACTTGAGGTCATAATTCTTCAAATAATTGTCAGTTCCCTATCTCACTTTTCTAGGAGTGCGACACATTTGTGTAGCTTTAAATTCTGTCTCACTTCTCCCAGTCTCAAACAATCCTCGTCACCACTCAGCAGCCTCCACTTAGTCACCTCCCTTTCATTGTACTTCCATCTCTGACGTCTGCCCCACAATACTCCTGGAATGGCTATTCTCTGAAAGATAACGATGACCTACTAATTGTCAACTTGAATTGCCTCCTTCCCTTTCTTTCTTTCTTTCTTTCTTTCTTTCTTTCTTTCTTTCTTTCTTTCTTTCTTTCTTTCTTTCTCTTTCTTTCTTTTTCTTTCTCTCTCTCTTTCTTTCTTTTTTTTTTTTTGATGGAGTCTTGCTCTGTTGCCCAGGCTGGAGTGCAATGGCAGGATCTCGGCTCACTGCAACTTCCACCTCCTAGGCTCAAGCAATTCTCCTGCCTCAGTTTCCTGAGTAGCTGGGATTACAGGCACCCACCACCACTCCTAGCTAATTTTTGTATTTTTAGTAGAGACGGGGTTTCACCATGTTGGCCGAGATGGTCTCGAACTCCTGACTTCAGGTGATCTACCTGCCTCAGGTTCCCAAAGTGCTGGGACTACAGGCGTGAGCCACCACACCTGGCCTGTTTTCTTATCTTCAAATTTCTAACAGCATTTGACAATGTTGACTACAACTTCTATCATGAAGCTTTCATTCCTTGGTATCATAATGCTGCATTCTTGTTATTCTCCCACTTCCCAAATCCCAGTTTTACACTCTCCTACCCCTTTTTCCCAAATATAGCTCAGTATTCTGTATTTGATTCAGTTCTCTCTCTACACTGTCTTTTGTAGAAATCCTCTCCAGTCTCAAGGCTTTAATACCTGCCTCCAAAATCGACACCTTCTGCGATCCTCATCTGCATTTCATAACCTAGATGGGACTCCATTTTCAACCGCAATGTCTGCCAGTCTACCATCCTCTCATTTAAATATATTTATTTTCCCTCTATTCTGGTCCCGTGACATCAGCACCATCTTTGTCATCACATGGACTTTCAATCTGGAGGAAAACTTTCATTTCTCTTTTTCTCTCCTACTGTACATTGTATCAGTTGCCAATCATGTATGAGGCACTTTTGTAAAGACTCTAATTTCACTTCCCTTCCTTTTCGGTCACATAATCCTAATTCAGGCCCTTATTCCCTCTCTTATGGACTAAGCACCTCCCTAATTTTCTCTTTTATAATCTGTTAGAGAGGGAGTCTTGTTATGTTGCCCAGGCTGGCCTCAAAATCCTGGGATCAAATGACCTCCTGCCTCAGCCTCCCTCCTAGCTGGGATTACAGGCTCGGCCACATCGCCCAGCTATGATCAAATGTTTTAGAGCCTTTTTTAGAGAGTATAACTTCTGCCATTCCTAGCATGTTTTAATGCTAGAAAATTATCTTTTATACAATATTATTTAGTGAAGCAATAATTTTTTTATAAAACAGATCTGCATTATACATTTTCACCAGTAATAGCTATAAATTTCAATCTTTAGGGTGATTAAAATACTTTACATCAAAATCCGTGGGCAAAATGGCTGTCCTTAAAAAACACAGCCAGCAGGACATATATTTTCAGAATTGTGAATTTGTTTGCATGATAGCTGCAATTACAAATCTGGAGTTTTTAATCTAGCAATCAGATGACAAGTTGAGCAATTACCATTTCATGCATAACTATTTTTATGATGACATTTTTTTCAAAGCAGCTGTTGTGGTTAAAAACACAAAGATTCTTATTTTTTCCTTCCATGCTACAGTATTTTGGCAAACAAATCTCTGTTTCCCAAAACATAAAGAGCCTGATTCTGAAAGATGATGTTGCAACACATGTGTGCTTTCATAGATTTTTCAGTGCTTAATTATCTCATAGAGACGGGCTTTTAAAAAAAATCTCACACAGTACTTAGTACAGAGTGGGTACCCGATGAGTAGTTCATAAATGGATGTGGGAATGAATATTATTTGGATTATTTAATCATATCTTTCTAAAATGGATTTTTTTGTGTATGTTGATAGCAACTGGAAGAGAAAAAAATAAAATATTTAATTACTCCATTTCCTTTTATTCTCCAGCAGGCTGATGGCATTGAAGAGGTAGATAGTGCTACTTTCGAGAATTTTACACCAAGAGGGATGCTAGTGTACATTGAGGAGTTGATTCTCCATGTTAATTATTGTGCCAACCCCAGGAAATATAAGGACCTGAGAAAGATAAGGCAGAGAGTAGATAGAAGGATCCTGCTGATCAGTGCTTACTTCAGATAGTTTAGTTTGTCAGCAGACTGTTTTGTTTAGAACAGAAGCATGTGAAATTCTTACAAAGAGCAGATAAGAACTCTGATCGAAACTCTCGTACCACCCAGTCTGCCCAATGAACCCATCTTAAATTGTCCTTCCTTTATAAACCTTCACTGAGCATCACAGGCATAGCTCGTTGCTTCTTCTTCTCCCTAGATCTTGAGCTTCCTTACATCTATTCTAGTATTTGTTACCCTGAATACCCAATAGCATTGTCATAGCTTTAAAAGGCTGAAATCACATTTCAATATTCTTTGCATCACTGTGTCTCATATAATGTCATTGCCCAATAAAGTGTGTTGAATTTGCTTTGAAGAGAGTAAAGATTTAGATACTCACACCTCAGCTTTGGTTATTTTAGGCAGATTTACAGTCAACAAGTGTAATCTAGAGACTGAATTTTCCACTTAGTCTAATGGACCTAATGAGTCCACCTAATGAGTCAGTATACTCATGACAAGCAGGTAACTTTTCCATTATATCTTCATGTTTAAAAAAGTATTTTGTCACCTATATAGTTCTTAATATGACATTAATATGATTCATTGTAAGCAGATGAACAGAAACCAGTTTTTGGAGCACTGATTACTAATCTATACAACGGGATTCTTTATCAGTCTCTTAAATCTTATTCAGTCTTTGGGCACTATTTTTCAGTCTTGGATAGATTTAAAAATATATATTTTAACTTTTAAAAAGTTAGTGGAGAATAAATTTTTGAAACATTTCAGGAGTGCTATTCATCAGTACATATTGAAAGTAATTTGCATTCACTTTGTTCCAACAAATCCACCCATAAAAATTTATCCCAATTTAATAATGTTGCCAGAAGATTTGGCTACAGATGTTTTATGGAATTGGGGTAATTGAAAGAGTAAAAATTAGAACCCATCATAATGTACGAGAATAGTGGTAAAACTACATAAAACTTATACAAAGGAATACAAGCAATATATTGTAAGTGACATAGAAAGGTTTTCATGAGATGAGATGAAGATTTAAAAAATCAGGTTATAAAACTACATGAGTATCCCACTTCTAGAAAATAATAATTCAGTGAGAAAAGAGAATACCTATCAGTGTTGTTGCCACATCTCTAGGTGATAAAATAGTAGTGATTTTTTGTTTTTTCCTCCTCCTCCTCCTCTTCCTCCTCCTCCTCCTCCTCCTCCTCCTCTTCTTCTTCTTCTTCTTCTTCTTCTTCTTCTTCTCCTTCTCCTCCTTCTTCTCTTCTTTCTCCTCCGCCTTCCCACTCCCCCTCCTCCTCCTCCTTCTTCTTCTTCTTTTCTTCTTTCTTTAGGGGCGGGGGTGTGACAGGGTCTCTCGCTCACTCTGTTGCCCAGGCTGGAGTGCAGTGGTGCAATCTTGGCTCACTGCAACCTTCACTTCCCGGGCTCAAGTGATCCTCACTTCAGCCTGCTGAGTAGCTGGGACTATAGGCATGTGCCGCCACTCCCAGCCAAGTTTTTTTGTGTGTATTTTTTTGTAGACGTGGAGTTACACCGTGTTGCCCAGGCTGTCTCAAACTCCCGGGGTGAAGCCATCCTCTTGCCTCAGCATCCCAAAGTGCTGATGTTACAGGAGTGAGCCACCATGCCCAGCCATGTACTGTCTTATTTTTAAGCTATCTGTGTTTTCTAACTTTCTACAGTGAAAGTTATTGCTTTGGTAATATGGAAAATAAAAGCTATTGTTGATATTTACATAGGTACTTTTATTATGACATTGAAAAAATCATTCACCCTAGTGCAGGAATATAGATATTCCACATCTAGTCCCACTCCTGTGCCCATAACAGATATCACTCATCAATCCTAGTACTCTGCCCTGAGAGGCCCCAGTGAAACCTCAGTTATTCATAGCATTGCTCTTGGCAGCCACTATCCATTTATCCAAACTGGCATGAGAGATGAAACCTGTTTATCAACCCTACTCTATCAGATAAAACAAAACACAACTCTGTTCCCAGGAATTTAGATTTAAGGATCTTCTTTCATTCAGCTTTTCCTCTAACAAGCATTTCAGTTTCTCCATTTATAAAAACTTCTATTTACTTCTAGGGAATATTATGCCCACTAATAAAATGGTAGATGTGAGCACAGGTGTCTTACTTAGAGAAAAAAAATGATGCTTTAAGTAAGCTCTATAGTTCAATTGTCCTTAAAAGATCAGATACATATGGAAGGCCTATGGATTGGAACTTTCCCTCCATCCAAAACAATAAAAAATAAATTGTATCAAAAATTATCTTTTTTGGACAGCAAAATGTATGATTCTGTTATTCTAACTAATGGCTAAAACAATAAATACATTTTAAAATAATTCTTATCATCTTGATATTAAAGTTTAAGGCCTCATACTCAAAAGGAAGGTATCCAGGACTCTAATACTAGGAGATGAAACTATGGAATAAATGAACCAAATTTTCTTAAAATCTGTGTGTAGATAGATCCATTGCCTGGATAGTTACATTTGCTTCCCAACAAGTCTTTTAGGTCTTATTCACATTCAGTTTTGGTGGTTACAGAACGAAATTAATCAAATGAAATCTATGTAGGTTGAAAATGAAATGTCACCTTTGGATTATTTTTCTCTTCATATAATATACACATTTCAAAGTTAGGTATTTTTCAACTCATTTTTTTCTCACTGATAATAAGAGACAAAGGGGCCAAAATTGCTCCTGGCTTCGTGCCAAAGTATTCTTGTTTCTGCATTGTGGTTGGTTGGCTTGTTGTTTGTTTGTTTTTGCCTAAGATAATTTATGCTGCTCTTCCATCCCTCTACATCCCCTGGCATCTAGAAAAACGCTCTCTTTGAATTGTATATAAGGCAGAATTGTGTGAAGCTCTTCAGGTTTCCAGATGCAGAGATGCACTGTGTTCTCTCAGTGGATGGGGTTTCTGGTACCCCATCCTGGGACTCCAACATGAGACCCCATCCTGAGACTTCATACCTGGGAGGTCTCAGCAGCTGCAGGACAGGGAGGCTGCTCCATGTGCTGGAAAGTGACAACAAAGGCTTCTGTTCCGGCATCCTCCCCATAGTGACCAGGTAGTGACTGCCGAGGTATGCCCTGCTCATAGCTGGGGTGGTTGACTCTGCTCTTCTCACCACTCATGTGTCTTCTTCCTCCTCTCCCACCAACTACCTCCATGTATCTATCTCCTTTCTGCTTCGGCTCCTTTCTGCTCACTTCCTTTTCTCTGTGCTTCTTTGCCCCTGCACTATGCTATTTTATGTCTTCTCCCTATGTCTCTCACATTCTAACTCCTCAAGAAAGAGCCTGCTTGGTCACCCAGTTGCCCATGAGTATCAGGCAGGGCACACTTGGGGAGCAGTCCATTTCTTCATGGGCGGGCTTTGTGTCAGTTGCCTGTCTTCACTCCTCTTAGATGTTTCTTTGCCTCATGTGTAGATTCAGTGGGTGCTCTGAGGACTTCTTCCATAGCCTGTCCAATACAAGATTGATTTCTTAGGTTATTTCGTGGGCTTTAAAGTGACATGGGATTTAGCATGATAGAGGAAGATGCTCCGTTAGCTTGTTTTATTATCAGTCATAGATTACATGAGGGAGTTTCAGAAATCACAGGAGGAAGGAAGTGTGACAGTTTGAAGACAACACTGAAAAATGTAGTAGATTACAATTTTCCTGGTCACGTAAACCTCCTAAGTAAATGCAATTGAAAATGGGCAAGATGTAGCACTGGGTTTATTTAAAACCATTACATAAAATGAATCCTTGATTATATAAGGCTACACTGGAGAATATAGTTTCATTGCTGAAAATAACTTGTGGGTTTTAGTAATTTGACTTGTTGAAAGTATACACGTTTTTCTTACTGGAAATGCTATATATCTTGACATGGTGGTGGTTACTAGGGTATATAAAAATGTAAAACCATTGAACTGTGCACTTCAGATTAGTGTACGTAATGTATTTTATTTTATGTTTGCTATCTTTCAATTTAGAAAGATATGGTTTGATTTATTTCTTACTTTCTGTTCTTATCTTGACCAAATCTTCTCCAGTTTGAGGCTGTTAGCCCAAATACATCCCACGCTGTGTTGTTTTTTGCCTTTTTATTCTACCCCACACGGATCACCCTTTCTGAAGCAGCTGTGGTCTGGGCCTGTCTTCATCAGGTACCGTTGTTTAAATGACTCGGTGTTCTGCCTCTGACTGCCTACTTAGTAGTAGACTTTCTGAAGGCAGGCACCATACTCCATTTCCTTTATGTCTCTGTGGCAGCCAACACAGGGCTTAGCTCATGGTAAGATTTCATTAAGGATGTCAAAGAGATTCATGGTCCTTTGTTTTCTCAGAAAGAGGAAGTTGATCTACAGAGTGCCTGGGGAAGAGACAAGCAAGAGCTACTTTTTTTCTTTTTTTTAATGAGGCAAATGCACATAACATAAAATTAACCATTTTAAACTGTGCAATTCAATAGCATTTTGTCCGTTCACAGTGTTGTGCAGACACCAGCTCTATCTAGTCCCAAAATGTTTTCGTTACCCCAAAAGAAAACCATGTGTCCACTTAGCAGTCACTGCCTGTTGTCCCTCACCCCAGTCCTAGCAACGACCACTCCCCTTTCTGTCTCTGCAGATTACCTATTCCGGATATTTTATATAAATGGAATCATACAGTATGTGACTTTTGTGTCTGACTTCTTTCACTTAGCATAATGTTTCCTAGGTTCATCCACATTGTAGCATGTTCTCAGTGCTTCATTTCTTTTTGTGGCTAAAGTGCTAACATTTTTTTAAACAGGAACAAAGCACCAGGTTTGATATTTTAAGTGTGTGATTGCATGGAGTCCTTGTAACAGCGCTAAGATAAAGGAATTATTAACCCTATGCTACTGATCTGAAAATTAAGGTTAAAAGAAGCGAAGTGTCTAGCCTAAGTTTATAAAGCCAATAAACCACCCAACAAGGTCTAGGATCCAAATTCCTGACCCCAAGCCCAGTGTTTCTGCACTACACTGAGTTGTCTCTCGGAAAGCTCGTGAACGCCCCTAGCTTATTCAGCCCTGCTGTCTGCAGGCTCCTTACTTCTCATCCTCATGCCTTTCTCCATTCTCTGCTGATATGTTAGTGATTCGAGCACAGCATTTCAGAGTAGGCCAAACAGACCCTTGCTCGTGGTTTCCTGTGTTTGAAATCGCATGTTTGTTAGGACTCAAAAGAGAGACTTATGACAGAAATTCCCTTCGCACTTCAGCGGTGTGTAATTGGACTTTCATCAAATTGAAGCCCATAAGCAATTTTCTTTCATGGCCTGGCAATCCTCAGAGAAGAAGGCCTCTTCAGCTGTGTTTAAACCATTGCGGAGAGGGAGTACCTTGAATATGCATGAGCGTGACCCAGGCAGCAACAGCAGAGGTGGATTTTAATAATTAATTCATTAGGCCAATTTATTTCTCTAATTGGTTGTGAAGCTTTGTCAACTAGGAGATAGTAAAAACAATTAAAAATTCAAATTATTTTTTACAACTTGGTGAATCTTAGGTATTAAGGATGCACAGAGAGAGAAAAAAACAGACAGCAAGCCCCAATCATCTCTTCAACAAGTGTTTAAATATTTACAAATTGCACTTTACTGAAACTCATTTTTGTTTTTATAAATGTATGTTGTCTAAACGTGTGCTAGGATACTGGTTTCACACACAAGTTCTGAGAGCTCTTTTAGAGTTGAAGGGCCTTATACTTAACCTTAGCTTCATGAACCAGCTTTAGGGGGGTCTATGAACGCCTTCAAATTGTCTGGAAAACTTTACATATGTGTGCAGTTTTCTAGGCTGAGCGGGCAGAGCTTTTGCCAGATTCTCATGGTTTAGGAACCACTACTCTACTGCATTCTTTCCAATTATCTGACTCATCAGCAGACCACAGTCTGACAGTTTAGAGACACCAAGTCCCTCTCCCATTAGACAAGGTTGCATACAGAGTGTGTGAGTTTGCTCCTGCCATCCCAAACCGCTAATGACCAACCAGCCCCTTAGCAGAGGCTCAGAGCGCTTCCTGTGATAATAGCCTTGGAAAAGTCATTCTGTAGTTTCCGCCTGTCCCTCTCTTACTAGTAAACTAAACTGTACAATCAGGCCAGAGACTGCATCAAAAACTAAGAGCAGCTAGATGAAGGCCAACACTAGGCGCAAGTCACCACTGGAACTAGTGCTCTAGAGGTTCAGAAGAAGAAAATTATCAGAGCCTTGCCACTCCGAGTGTGGCCCACAGGCCAGCAGCATCAGCATCCTTGGGGAGCTTGCTAGGAACACAGGATCTCAGGACCTCACCCCAGACCTACTGAATCAGAATCTGCATTTTGACAAGCTGCCCAGGGGATTCATAAACACCTTAGTTTAAGAAGCATCAGTGGATGCCCAGTTCTGAGCACTGCTGTTCATTCTCAGTCCAGCTCCTTCTGTTCCATATTCCCTGTGAAAACACATCCCTCCTTTAACTTTACCCTGGTTTTAGCTCCTGGGTGTCAGGTGGAATTTCTGTTCTCTCGTGTCCCCTAAGGAAGCGGCAATTTCTAGTGCATGTTTCCTGTTTTGGCCCCATGATCTGAGCTCCAGCCCATTTCTGGAGTACAAACTCCTCTTGCTGCACTATGTTGATGCAGTTGTGATGAAAGTAGAAGGAATCCAAAGATCAGGGTTTTCCAGTCACCTTCCTCACGAGCCATACAGTCATGAGCAAGTTACCGCCTCCTGTGCCTCAATGTCCCGATCTTCATTAGCTTGTGGCAAGAATTAAACAAAGATATTTATGAAAAGTGCTGTGTGCCTGGCACAGAATAGAGGCTCCAAAAATGTCTCTTTGCTGTTTTAGTCATTTGGCAAAGGCCGCAGATACTCTCTGGAAAGCGCACTGAATTGGGAGCTAGCCAATCTGCTCTTCTTGCACCTGATCAGGCTTTGCCTAGTTTTGTGTGAACTTGAGTAAGTCCCTTGCCCCTCAGTTTCCCAACCTGTAAAATACGGCTTTGACCACAGGACTTACTAACATTCTGTATTATACCTCTACCATATTATATATTGCCTCCTAGAGAAAGCCATCACGCACCAGATGTTCTACAAATGGAAGAAAAAAAAAAGCTATACTTGATACAGTTAGTCTAACACTTGAAGGGTATCCCTTGAGACAATATGTTTTAATTGTTCCACTTCTGTGGACATTAATCCCCCACCATTAGTGATTCTGAGTTGCTGAGGCTGCGTTATGCAAGCAAGAGCCCAAATCCTTGGTCCTTTTTGAGAGATCCTCCATTAAGTCTGTCTCAAAACACAACATGCTTCAAGTGAATTGAGCACAGTTGCAAATTCCTCTGTGACAAAATGAAGATTAATTTTGAGCTTCAGTACTTTGTGTTTATCCATCATGGTGCCAACTGTCATTGTAATGATACAGTCTCTCATGCAGACAATTAAAAATCATGCTCAAGAATCTGTTCTAACTGCTTTGCTTTGAGTTACAGTTCAATATAGAAACACCCCCATGCCATAAGGAGGGCCACCACACTGTTTGCAGTTTTGGAAAAAAATTTAACAACCTGTAGATACTGCTTTTTCACTCTAAAACATTTCAAAAGGCCTCTTAAAACTGAAGCAATGCAAATGATTGCTTTGTTTTGATAGTGCCTCTATTTCTTTTCCCTCTATTTCTAGACCCTAGAACTGCCCCTCCCCAGTACCAAATTTGCTTCCCAAGATTCCTATCTCTGTTGAGAACCTCATATTCTGGAATTTTCTCTACTTGCATCTCCCTACACCAAACTTACCTGTTTTGATCATTCCCTCTGAAGCCAGATCACTGCTACTAAACAGCAAATATGACAAATTAATCTGTTTCCGTGTACTCAGTGATTGCTAATGAAGCTTACTCTTACTTTGTCCTTTAGAAATGGGACAGGAAGAAAATAATCATCCTCCCCTTTTTACTGAGTGTAGGTTGGCAGGGCATGATGCCACTTAACTCCTTCACCTTCTCCCAAATTAAGTCATATTTGTGAAACTACAGCTCACATCCAAAATGGGGAAAATACAGTTCTCTGGAAAAAGCGGTAGAGGGTTGATCTGTTTCCTTGTCTTCAGTTATTTTCTTCTTCTCTCTATGTAAACCCTTTGTCCTTTTCCCCAGTCTAGCTTACTTTTATTACTTAACTGAACACCAAATAGTAGGTAGTGCCTTTCCACAAGAAACTAAAGGTTTTCATGAAGAAAAGTCCTTTTTCTTCTCCTGGTGTATGTCCATCTTCTAGGGGAGCAGGGCAGGTTGCCGTGGGCTTATGCTCCGTTTCCAAGTGAAAGACTCAGTATTTCCTGGGCATATACTCAGCTTCCAAAGAGAAGGATCCCTCCAATATGGGCAAGGCAAGAGAAAGTTAACTCAGCACACCTCTTCACTCCTGCGGGTGGATCATATTGGAGAAGCAAACAACAGTTGCACAATATTACCAGATTCTGGAACTTTCCACCAATGCTACTTTAAATGGCTAACTCTGAATTGGAACTGCATAAAAGGCTCTCAATTTAGAGATTCATGAACATTGGCATTAATGTAAACGAGCTATTAATGTATCTCCTTAATGTACTTGATGATACCTGATATATGCAAAAGTGATGTGAACTACTTACCCTCTTATGGGAAGCCCCATGCTTTTTGAGTTTCAAAGAATGATGTCATCTCTTAAACATTTTATCCCCCTCTTAATCTGAAGTTCTCTCTAAGGTAAATTCAGTTATTCCCCTTAGCCTTTTAGTCTTATGTAATTAAACTCTGTGGGTGTGTATCTAGGGTTTCATGTCAGGGAGAGATAAAGTCTTATTAGGTTTGCTCTCTAGGGGGAAGAATCATTACTCTGAGACATGTTACTCTTTGTTCTTGAGGGCCCTGCATTACACTGCATCATGATTGGGAGACATTTGTCAGTGTGTCATTGTCCAGTGAAATCACAGCTTATACCTTTCTTCTATTCTCACAACTTTAGGGTATCATACAGTTTTTCAGAAGCAATAAATCTTGTTTTTGTCTATAAAAATGGCAATAGACACAGCCTGGAAGACAGGCTTTGATTTTTGTTTCCTTTGTTTTAAAAATCTTCCCTATCCCAGTAACAAGCTAGACGGCATCAGAAAGATGTGTTGACAAGTGTCAAAAGAATTTAGGAGTCCCATTTTGAGGCAGATGACCAAATTATCAGGACAATATTAAGGTTACAGAAGGATGTGCAGTAGAATTATGGCTTGTCTTTGCAGTGAGCATCCACACTGGGTCTAGCCACAAAGAAAGGAAAAAAAACACTTTGCCAACCTGGAAGGACACTCATAATTTTTACTACAGAAGGGAGAGGAAGAAGACACAGGGTTGTGTGTGGGGGGTACGTGTGTGTGCCTGCCTCTGTGTGAATCTATTAAATATACGTGCATGCCTGTAATGACAGGATTTTTATGATGGTAATATGGCTTCTTTGATTGTCGGGAAGATAGGATTAGGATCATACTTGTGAAGTTGCCTAAAGATGATGATTGTTTGTAAACCTTGGCTGCCTTTTCTTATGTTTAGTGAATTTTGGGAGAGTAGACTTTTTTTCAAAGGGGACTTTAACCAAGGAAAGTGATAAAAGGTAAAATTACGAAGCAGGTGAAATGTATCATCACATCCCCCATGTATCCCTTTTCTGGTAACTTTTACTCCTCTCTGTACCTTTTCCAGACCTTTCTACCCATACCCATCAAAACCAAGGAAAGTTATAAACATATTCTTAGAAATAATAAGTGGCTTGGGAAACCCATAAGTTAAAGTGGTTGACAGTCAGAAAGATCTGAGATTGAAACCGGACTCTGCCATATACTGTGGGACCTTGGACAAGTTTATCTTTCTGATCTTCAGTTTTTTAAATGGGAAAATAGGAATAATGAAATCATCTTAGTGCTATTGCTACAGTTGAGTGAGTTAATGCATCTAAAACACTGAGCACAGTAGCTGGGATGGAGTAACTTCTTATATAAATGATAGTGTCTATTACTGATATATCTTCCTGAAGTGAGAGAAAAGAGCTCAAATCTTTGGACTTTTTCTAACAGTAAGGTGGAAGATGTGGGTTATATTTTTCAGGAAAGGTGAGTACTGAAATAATTTTACCCTCTATCAGTAAGGTAAACTATATATTGTGGAAGATCACCACCAATTAAAGGTAAGCGCATGTTTACTTTAAATTTTTTTTTTTTTTTTTTTTTTTTTGAGACGGCGTCTTGCAGTGTCACCCAGCCTGGAGTGCAGTGGCATGATCTCAGCTCACTGCAAGCTCTGCCTCCCGGGTTCATGTCATTCTCCTGCCTCAGCCTCCTGAGTAGCTGGTACTACAGGTGCCCACCACCGTGCCCAGCTAATTTTTTGTATTTTTAATAGAGACAGGGTTTCACCATGTTAGCCAGGATGGTCTTGATCTCCTGACCTCGTGATCCGCCTGCCTCAGCCTCCCAAAGTGCTGGGATTACAGGTGTGAGCCACCGCGCCTGGCCTTAAATTGTGTTTTTTTAGGGGAGCCAGGTGTGTATCAGTTAGTGTTTGCTGTGTAACAAACCTATCCAGAAGTTAGCCTAAAACAATGTTTATTATTTCTCAGGCATCTGTGACTTGGCTGGGTGGTTCTTCCAGTTTTGGGGCTTAATGGTCAAAGATGGCCTCACTCACGTGTCTGGGGACTCTGCTGGGTCAGCTGAGATGTCTGGGCTAGCTTGGGCTTGTATCCAGGTAGTATTTAATCTTCCAGGAGGCCAACCCAGGTTGTTCATATGATGGCAAAAGAGTTCTAGCAGCTACAGAGGGCAAACTCCAGTAGGTAAGTACATTTCAAGTCTTGGTTTGCTAATCAGCCAAAGTCAGTCACATGACCAACCCAGATACAAGGAGTGGGAAGTAGATTCCACGTGATGGGAGTTGCTGCAAAGAATTTGTGGTCACTCAGATTCTACAATATGAGGAGTTTACATCGGCCAGTCCTCCTCATGTTCATACACAGCTGTGAAAAAAATTCTTTACAATATTTTCTAATGAGATGGCAGCTTAGTTCCAATAAAAAAATCAAAACCTTTAGGAAAAAGTTCATCACTTCTTAGAATAGAGTCATTATCTGCATCTGATTCTTGGCCTCTCACCCATACCAACATAGGTGTAAAATTTCCAAGGTGATTGTAGCCAAAACAGATTGGTCCAGAACTCTCCATACAAGTCAGCTTCCTTTTTCCTATTTGGAAATCTTTTGGAAGTAGAGCAGTTCTGTATTTCCATGTTTATTCAAGAAAATGCAGGCATAGGAAATGCCAGAAGTGCCTTTGCAGGAGATATGAGCTGGAAATAAAGCACAGAGTTTGGAAAACATTTGAAGCAAACAAAACAACACTATAACTGCACCTTTTGCAACTTCTCAGTCTAAGCATTGGCTCATGATGACTTGAAGACCGTGAACACTGGGCATTCCACCGCCAAAACCTCAGCATCTTCCAACTGATCAGTGTGTCTCATCTGCCACTCTATTTCCATACCATAGTGCTTTTCTTTTGTTGAATTTTACGGATTTTTATAGGTCTTTTGGGGCTCCTCATTTAATATCCTAGAGTGACAATGAGATAATGGGCATTACGTAATTTTGACAGGAAAATTCTCTGCAATTACAATGTGTTGCTTTATTTTCTGCAACCAAAATATTTCATGGAGTTACTCAGTTTGCTCTTTTGTTCTACAGTAGCTCTTGTGGTGAACACTAGAGCAGCTCAAACAGCTGGTCTGAGTCTCTCATGTATTTCAACCACACAGGATGTTTATTTGATATAGATGATAACATCACGCTTAATACAGTAAGGCAGAAGTTAGGAAAAGCTGTGGGTTCTTCTTCTCAATGCACCCCTTATTGGTTGTGAATTTGGGCAATAAAAACAACTTCACTGTGTCTCAATTTTTTCTTCTATAAAATGGAAATATGAATTCTTGTCTATCCCAAGAAGTGTTGTTCTGATGACCAAATGAAATCATGTTTGCGAAAGTGATTTGTAATTTAAAAAATTCTGTATAGAGATGATATTATTTTTAGCCTCAAAAAGGCCACGTCCATAATCATTCAAAGTAGTGAGGGATGCAGGTCTATTTCACCGATTTGAGTTTAGGATAAGTAATTACTCTAACATCAAATGCGAGCAGAAAGCCACTTCTATAGGTCAGGTATCCTCGATTCCAGTTCAGCAACCATCCTCATTCTAGCTTATTCTTGGGATTATCAAGGTACCAGAATTTACAGTTATTTAGAGACTAATCACCCCAAGCGTGGATTACTTCCTTTCTGCTGCTGCCTAAATATGTAGCAACTCATTTCCTAGGAAACAACTCTACACTCTAGCAGCACTTGATTCAAGCATGGGAGAGAAAGTAAAAACTGAGAACTTAACTATTTGGAGGAATGGGATGGGGGTGATTATTGCATACAAGTGTAAATCATTTATTACCTCCCTAACTTCTTCAGCATAAATATTGAGTGTTCACTCATCAATAAACAAGTTTTTTCTTTTTTCTTTCTTTCTTTCTTTTTTTTTTTTTTTTTTGAGATGGAGTCTTGCTCTGTTGCCCAGGCTGGAGTGCAGTGGTGGGATCTCGATTAACTGCAACCTCTGCCTCCAGGTTCAAGAGATTCTCCTGCCTCAGCCTCCCAAGGAGCTGGGACTACAGGCATGTGCCACCACGTCTGGCTAATTTTTTGCATTTTTAGTAGAGATGGGGTTTCACCATGTTGGCCAGGATGGTCTCAATCTCCTGACCTCATGATCTGCCCACCTCGGCCTCCCAAAATGCTGGGATTGCAGGTGTGAGCCACCGCACCTAGCCAACTAGTATTTCTAATGGTCTAAGTACAATGAAAACTTGTTTCACAGCAAAGAGATGCTTTATATAACATCCCTCTCCTCCATTCCCTTCTCTGCTTTCTCCTCTCATCCTCTCTTATCTTGGAGTGCCTTGTATACTTTGAGTGTCTTTACATAAGGGTTACTCAACCAGGAGATTTACAAATGCACAGGTTCTACTTTGGGAAAAGAAAACAGAAATTAATTGGAAATCAAAGTATGAGACATTTAATTTAAAACTTGAATTTGTTATTGTTTCAAACTTAACATATTCAAGTGTGCCTCTTCTGATTAAGAACAGAAGCTGAGATGCTAAGATATGAGAACTGTTTATATAAACTCTTTATAAAATATCATCATTACCATCACCAAAACCGAGCCCCCCAGGAAAGGAAAAAGTAGACAAAAAGAAACCTGCCCTATGTGCTGTTGAGAAATGAGAACAATGCCTTTATTTTTGTTTGTCACTTTCACCTTTTCAAACTACTTCCAAATATTTTCTTACTGAAAAACCTGGTATGGAGATCTGAGATTTTCAAGAAGGACCTTTAGTTTATTTGTATTTGTGTAGGCTAGACGCAAAATCTTTCTGAGGTCTACCAATGTGGTTGTTGAATGTATTTGTGTCTTCGATACTCAAATATAAAGGAGAAGTGCATGAGAAGTTGACCATGGGCCAGGCGCAGTGGCTCACACCTGTAATCCTAGCACTTTGTGAGGCCGAGGCAGTTGATCACCTGAGGTCAGGAGTTGGAGACCATCCTGGCCATCATGATGAAACCCTGTCTCTACTGAAAAATACAAAAATTAGCCGGGCATAGTGGCACACGTCTGTAATCCGAGCTATTCAGGAGGCTGAGGCAGGAGAATTGCTTGAACCCAGGAGGCGGAGGTTGCAGTGAGCTGAGATTGCGCCACTGCACTCCAGCCTGGGTGACAGAGTGAGACTCCATGTCAAAAAATAATAATAATAATAAAAGAGAGAGAGAGAGAAGTTAAGCATCAATGAAGGTGGCTTAGCTCCTGAACCACAGGCTGAAACCCTGGGAAGCTTCATACCTCTATCATCCTACTCTCCAATGTGTAGTCAGTCATTTAGTCTTTCAGTGTCTCTGTATGAATGGAAAGGCCTCACAGGATATTTTGTGGGGAAAAAATTAAGGTTTCTTAAAACGATAATATATGTTATCTGTTGACTGCCTACTCTGGGCCAGGATATTGGGTTAAAGTCTTTATAAATGATTTTGTCAACTTCTAAAACATCTCTAGATATTATTAGCACACTGGATTTAGAAATAAGAAGGGAGGCTAAATAAGTTGACAAGGGTCACACAGACTGGTCCAGATTCCAGCCCAGATCTGTGAGCAAATGACTTTGGGTCGCAGGCTTGACTGCGTGTTTGTAAATATTGTTCAGTGTCCTGAAAACTCCTCGAGAGGAAACTTTGGGGAAAATCATTTTAATTGTAAGCCCCATGAGGAGACCGTAGTTCAAACACATCCCCTCAGCCTGGTACCAAGTATGAGGAGCTTTAAGAAACCCCCAGGGGAGTTTATCATGTGACCTGTAGTGTTGGTAGAACACTCTGGGCTGCTGGAGGACACAGGTCTGGAAATATAAGGGACAAGAATCTGGCTTTGGTAGCACGACAGAGGTTTTGGAGTCACTGGACTCCTGTTGACTAAAGGTCAGAGGTGTGTGTTTTGAGAGGAGGAGATGTTGGCAGAAATAGAAACTGGCCTGGAGCTGTTCTACGTGGTCTCTGCTAGAGAGAGCCACCTGGAAGGGCAGAGTCCCCAACAGGGAGAACCTGTGTGATGATGGACTTCTAAGAACCAGAGACCTAAGGGGAGGCCACAAGGAGCCAGCCAGACTTTCTAGTCAGGGAAGCACAAGGGAGCGATACCATGTGAATGAGGGCTGGGAGCCAGCCAGGTGCTAGGGGACGCCTGACAATCCACCAAGCCCTCCATGAGACGGAGTTGACTATAAGTGTCTGCCATGGTCAGAAGAAACCACAGCCGGCTCCTAAAAGTTCTAAGCAACTAATACGTTCCTCGCCCCAGGCCTCCTCTCCCTTCCCTGCTCTTTCAAGTGTTAGAGGAGCCGGGGCATCTAGCAAGGGTATGGCTGGAGGTTGAGGGCAAGGGCAGGACAGAGGGACAGAAGCCCATCAGGAAAGAACAGAACTAGACCTGCTTTCTTTCCCAGAATAGGCTTCTAGCCAGCAGCAGCCCAAAACCACAGCTTTAACATCATTTAACATGCATGGAGACTGAGGTCAAAAGTGAGAGAAGGATTTTTGTTTTGTTTTGTTACCTCTGAGAAGGTAGATGAGCCATAAGGCCACAGAGAAAGTTTGCAAGAGAGAGGGCAGCAGACAATGCCTTTTGATTTTACTCTTCAAGTTCTCCTTTAACAATGACATCTGGGTCAGGGATATGAATGGGTTTAGCAGTAACAACAAATAAACCCCATGGTGCCTCGTTAATAGATTTACTGAACAATATTGTGGCAATGGGTACCTTGGCTTCTGATTAGAAAAGGATTATATATTGAGGCAAAATTGCAAAACCTAATTATCTGCAGACATCACTTAATTATGGGGCCTTTGTCACCTACCACCCATGTAACCAGGGGCAAATTACTTACATTCTACATGCTTAGATTTCTACATCTGCAAAATGGGAAGAATAAGTCACTTTGACCTAAGATTTTGGGAAGGAAGTAAAAAAGTCAATACATTTAAAGTGTTTAGAAGAAGAAATGGCACATAGTGAGTGCTTAATTTGATATTTTAAATGAGCTTTATTAAAATCAACACAGTGAATTCAAGCAGTTAATTTGAAAGCACCCATTCATTAAGTGAATAGTGAGTTTTAAAACAATAAAATATAAGAAATATTCCAATAGTTCAAAAACTAATAAGACTCGTGGAATTCTTTGAGTGAAGTGAAAAAAATTAAAGGTTAACTGTATTTTCTTGGTTATTACAAACATAGCAAGCCCATCTCTGGACTTGGACAGATCTGTCTTGTAGATTTTCATAGCAATTGGAGATCCATATGGAATGTGAAAGTCCTGGAACCAAATGACCCTGTTACAGTTTCAGAACACAGTTTTGTATTGAATTATGCTGATTGATTTTTATAAAATCTCATTATCAGTTGGAGCTTCACGTTCACCCTACATTTTGATTCTGTCGGTTGGTCTGTTTTTATAATGGGGCAGAAGTCATTTGCTGCCATTTTAGAAGCTTCTACTTAGTGTTAATTCATCATATTCATTTCCTTTATTCTGCAAACAAATACAAACTCAAGTTCATTAGCTACTGGGATTATTCACTGCTTCGTCGGGGTGTGACCACATATTGATTTCATACATTCCTGAATTATAGTTTTCCTTCCTTTAGAAGGAAAATTCTATTGCCTACCTCAGAGGTCCCCAACCCCCGGGCCAGGGACTGGTACTGGTCTGTGATGTGTTAGGAAGTGAGCTGCATAGCAGGAGGTGAGCAGTGGGCAAGCAGGCGGAACTTCATCTGTGTTCACAGCCGCTCCCCATCGCTTGCATTACTGCCTGAGCTCCGCCTCCTGTCAGATCAGTGGCGGCATTAGATTTTCATAGAAGCGAGAATCCTATCATAAATGGCACATGCAAGGGATCTAGGTTGCATGCTCCTAATGAGAATCTATGTGTGATGAGCTGTCACTGTCTCCCATCAGCCCCAGATGGGACCATCTTGTTTCAAGAAAGCAAGCTCAGTGCCCTCACTGATTCTGCATTATGATGAGCTGTACCATTATTTCATTATATATTACAACATACTAATATAGAAATAAAATGCTCCATAAATGTAATGCACTTGAATCATCCCAGAATCATCCCAAAATCATCCCCCTACCCTGGTCCGTGGAAAAATTGTCTTCCATGAAACTGGTCCCTGGTGCCAAAAAGGTTGGGGACCGCTGGCCTACCTAATGTCCCTAATGACATTATAAATCTGCATACTATTAAAGAAAAGAAAAGCCATATAAAGACTTTTTAGTTTACCTTTCTGAAAGAAGATGACTTAAGAATGGAATTCAGAACGTTTAGAGGGGGTAGTGAAAAAAGGTATGGAGGCGAGAAATAAAGTAGATAATGTTGTTCTTTTCCTAGCACTATTTTCATTGCACACTTCATTTATTCTCAACCATGTCATAATGGGATCTATTAATATATTAGTTCTTGGGTCCTGATATTTCAGGAAATTAACTTTAGTATCTGTAGTTCTGTCCATGTATGTTTCAGTCTAACACAGAGTGTACTGGTGAACAGCAAGGATTCTGCAACCAAAGTACTTGGGTCTGAAAGAGGCTGTATCCTGGCTCACCACCACAGTGACCTTGGGCAGGTGACTTGTGCTCTCTGTGCTGGGGTTTCCACATCTGTAAAATGAATGGAAAAGGTATTAAGTTCATATATTTAAAGTGCTTAGAAAAGGGCAAGGAGCAGTAGCTCACACCTGTAATCCCAGCAATTTGAGGGGCCAAGGCGGGAGGATAACTTGAGGTCAGAAGTTCAAGACCAGCCTGAGCAACATAGCAAGACTCCCATCTCCACACACACACACACACACACACACACACACACATTTAATTTAATTTAAAGGTTAGCTGAGTGTGGTGGTGTGCACCTGTAGTCCTAGCTACTCAAGAGGCTGAATCAGGAGGATTGCTTGAGCCCCAGAGTTCAAGGCTGCAGAGGGCTAAGAGTGTGCCTCTGTACTCCAGCCTGGGCAATAGAAAAAAACCCTGTCTCAAAAAAAAAAAAAAAGTGTTTAGAAGAGTGAGGGGCACATGGTGACACTTAATAAATCTTAGCTCTTACTATTTATTTTTCTGCTCATTTCTGAATGAAAGGACAGCTTCTTGTTTAGTGTGGTTTCTCCATGTTATTTGGAGACATACCAGCATATTACAAATGAACAGAATAAGTTAATTTAAAAACCTAAGTTTGTGTTAATACAGCCAATTTGTATTTTGAAGGTCAAGTGCGGGTTGTGATAATCAATCTCATCATTCTTGTTTTTATGTTCGGATTGTGGAAGTTGTACCCAAAGAAGCAGTGAATCTCAAAGGCCTGTTTCCTGCCTTTTTCCTTTCCCAGTCATTTGCCTCTACCACATTCTCCTATGCAATTTCTTTCTAGAGTGTCCTTCTGTCTCCATTTTTGCTTTTTCCTTCACCATCAATTCCTCTGCAGGTCTGGTTGTCTCATTCTCATCTGCTAGGGTACTGCCTTTCCTATCTTCATCTCATGAAATTCAGGTTTCCCAAACTCACCTTTACTCTTGGTAAACTCTCCACTCACGAGGAGATAAACATTACAAATAACACACGAAAAGAAAAAAAAGAAAAGAAAAGAAACATTTAGGAGGAGACTTTTCACAACTCCATGTGTTTTTCCTAGATTACAGTTTTGTTTGTATTTTAATTAATCATTTTAATAGGTTGGGAGTGTTTTTTTCAGTATGATTTTGTGCGTGCACATAGATGACAAGGTTCTCTAACGTAGAGACTGAAAGTAATTTTTCCCCATGGCTAACTCCAAAAATGCAGACATTTTGCTGAGTGACTTAGAACCAAGAAAGCCAATACAGGGTGTATTTAATGCAGTATTTCCATTCACGTACTTACCACTTTTTTTCTGGAAAGGAATTGAGAGCTTACAAGGATATATACTCCCCAATAAGATAATGTGAATTTAAAGTGTGTCTCCCCCTACACAAAAAAGTAAAAATAAAGTATTGGGCAAAGTAGAGCCAGGGAGACTAAACATTTATATCATGATGACCCACATGTCTTTTTTAGATGCGGTTACATAATTGGCTAGGAAAATTTAAAAACTTGATCAAATTTAGCAACAATTCCCAATGTTTTCCCTACTTCAACTTGTAGAACAGATGACTTTTGCCTGTGAGATTATCATCTCCATGGGTAAATAGCTGTAGCCAGTTTGCCTTTTGTTATTCTATTTTTCTGACTCTTAGGAAGAAAGCATACAGGAGTTCCAATTACTGTGACATTGTTATAGGGTGTCCTTGAATCTTTTCTAATTTATGTCTTAAGTATGTAATTTACAAACTTCATTACTTTAATAGTAATAATAAAAATCCCTTGCGGTGCATCTGAAGTATACTGTGCTAGAGAACTTGCAGGTTTGCACAATTCACAATGTCCATAAATCAATATAAAGGAAATAATAACTCAGATTAAGGACAATTAATCTTAAAATGAAGATCAAGCAGGGATTTCTCCTGGGACTCATTATGGGCACGCTTTATTCAATGAATCACTTTCTCCACGACACCCTGACTGACTGTAGAAGGACCAACAAGTTCCATTGGACTAATTTTAACAGTCTTAAGAATTGAATGCTAAGAACATCCTAATAACCACCTAAATTTTATTTATTCGGTGGGATACCCACTTTCCCTCACTCGTTATCGTCCTTCTTGGTTGTTTCTATGCATAAAGCTGATAGTCATTATGCTATTGATTATTTAAGAAAACAACCCATCTTGAAATAATGTTGTTGGCTAACATTCCCAGAGTTTTCTTGAAAGGACTTTTTCTATCTTTTACTTAATTACTTTAGAGATAAGGACTTCCCAAATAGCCGCTGTAATTTCACCACATAGATAAGAAAGCAAATTCGCTCAATTGTATTTAATGTAGGGCAAGTATTCTTGGGCATTTTGGGGTCACAAATCCATTGAGAAAATGTTGAAAACTATAGACTCCATCCCTAGAAAAATGCACTGATTCATAACATTACATTTTATGTACCATTTCAAGGATTTTGTAGACCTCTTAGAGCTTACACAAAGGCCTTCTAACCCAAAGATGCCATTCATTCTAACTTAAGTAATACAGCTCTGCTTATTTTAAGATATATCCATGTGAATGAAAGCCTGTGTATGGAGAATCTACCTCTGGCAGTGTCAATAGACAGAGTCAAGAGAGGTATTTCATTCATGAAAAAGGCAACATAAATCCTCACACAGATGCAAATCCGATTTACTAGGATTGGCAGAACCTGATGTTTACAACAGGTATTCTTGGAGCTGACAAAATCTAGTATTTTTGTGGAAACACATACCAGCTTCAAATTGTCCACTTTTCCTGAAAAGACTGGCCCTTGGCAAGCATACTGATGATATAAAGAAAGCGGAAGTGAATTTTAATGTAACTTCCTTCAACCGCATTACATGATAATATGAAAATAACAAAAAGAGCTTTCTTTTCTGTCTTATGTGAGGGTGAGGGGGGTGGGGCTTGCAATAAATAGAATATTTGGATAAATTATGGCTTGTTAGTTGGGCTTTTTTGATACTCATTAGTCACTTTGGTTTTCAGCAATTGTTTAACATCCTTCTTTTTCAGTAAAAAACTTAATTTTGGAATGTGATTGTCAGGTTTATCAGAGCTAGAATTATCTATACAAAGAAGTAGCTGTGGGCTTTGATTACCTACCTAACCTTAACCAATCCCAGTTGGCTGAGTGGGTAGGCAATAGAGTTGTCACTCTGTGATTTTGCTGCATATGATGCCAGTGCGTCAAAAGGATTTATTTATAGAAGATCATAAAATTCTCAGCTTAAAGTGGGACATTTTGCTTCTCTATTCTTCCCACTAATTAGGAATTGTCACTGACTTTTGCAGTTACCTACTTAAATAGCATTGATTCTTATACAGTACATTTCCTATAGCATGTTTTTATGTATTCAATATAAAAAACTACACATGAAAACGCAGAGATTAAAGTAAATTTCGATTGTATAGCAGGATGTAAAATTATGTGGATATGTTCTTTTTATAAGAAAATAATCATCAGAAGTCGATGTCAAGTATACTCTGTGGCGGAATTTCTATTCTTTTTGTTTCTTTTATTTGTGATATTGGGTGACTTGTATTTTAAATCCACACTAGAGACCTTTGTAGGGTATAATATTCTCGCAAAAAGAGAAGGAGTTACATGAGAATTTGACTGTAGCTGTCTTTGAAGGAGTAGGATTATAGATGATTTCTGTTTCCTTCTGTTTCTTTATCTTTGTTTTCTTTTTCTGGAATGAAAATGTATTGCTTTTATAATAAACAAAAACCAACCAAAAAATTATTTTGGGGGAAAAACAATGCTTCGTTGTAAAAAAAAAAAACACAAGCTTTTTTAGAAAGCAATTTGTATGGTTTTTAGAGGCTAGGAAGTGGGGTGGGGTGGGTACAGAGAGATTGGTTAATGAATACAAAATTACAGCTGGATAGGAGGAATAAGTTTTGGGGTTGTATAGCACTGTAGAGTGAATATAGCAAACAATAATTTATTGTATGTGTTCAAAAATCTAGAAGAGAGGATTTTGAAAGAAATCGTGAATGTTCGAGGCGATGGATATCCTAGTTACCCTGATTTGTTCATTACACATTATACACATGTATTGAAATATCACTCCGTACTCCATAAATGTGTGCCATTATTATGTGTCAACTAAAAATAAAAGGAAAATAATGAAACCAAACCAAAACAAAGCAACAACAAAAAAGCAATTTGGAATAGAAGCAAGACATACATTGTAGCTCTTGGCCCAGGGGAGTTATTATCATAGCAAGGCAATGCCTGATCACCGTGCACATGAGTGGGATTTCTGTAACGGAAAAAGAGAGAAAAACAACAGCATAGAGGCTAGGGAAAATGCTCTTTCTAGTAGCAGAAACAGCTATTTACATGAAGTTGTATCTCAGCCTAGTGTAGCCTTGAGGGACTCTTAGGTTTCATAGAGGAGCAGTTTGGGACCAAATTGTTGCCTCAAGTACAAGACAAAGGAGTTTTGTGCTTGACTTAAGAGGTAATGAAAACTCGTTTGAAAGTATTTGAGTAGGTGAGTGATCAGATTACTACTATGCTTTAGAAATGTTGACTGGCAACCTGGATTAGTGGCTTGGAGTATGGAATAACAGTAGAAAGAGTTTAGTAGTTGAAACTTTTTAAAATAGCCCAGAAGAGATCTTAAATTAGGCTCCAATTTTATGAGTGGAGTGGGTAAGATGAAAAAAAGATAAGAAAAAGAGGCCAGGCGCGGTGGCTCATGCGTGTAATCCCAGCACTTTGGGAGGCTGAAATGGGAGGATCACTTGAGGCCTGGAGTTCAAGATCAGGCTGGCCAACCTGGTGAAACCCCGTCTCTACTAAAAATACAAAACCAAACCAAACAAAACAAAAGCCAGGTGTGGTGACTGGCACCTGTAATCCCAGCTACTGGGGAGGCAGAGACAGGAGAATCGCTTGAACCCAGGAGGCGAAGGTTGCAGTGAGCCAAGATTGTGCCACTGCACTCCAGTCTGGGAAACAGAGCAAGACTCCGTCTAAAAAAAAAGAAAGAAAGAAAGCCATCTTCACTTTACTTAAGACACTCCATGTATTTAATTCACAACTAAGTGAAGGCTGAAAATTGGAAATGAACTAAAAACTCCAGTCAAGTTTGATACACAGTGGACCTGGGTTCCCAGACTCTTTCTCTAATCCCTTAGTGGATTGCCCTTAAGATAAGATTCAAGGGCTTTACAAAAAAAAAAAAAAAAAACCTGTGAAAAAGGCATTGATGGTAAGGTACTTGTTTCTTTCAATTTCTGCTTTATGGAATCCACATATTTAAGCTCACCTTGATGAATGCTATATTGAACATGTTAATAGAAATGATGACTAGAGAGAGAGAAGGGGAGGGAAACTGAAGAGCCTTCCCACCAGTCTATTATCACCTAGGGGCAGAATATGCTAACTGAAGACTCATTTCTTCTGAGTAATACATATTTTTAATTTTCAAAAAAAAAAATTTTTTTTTTGAGACAGTTTCACTCTTGTTGCCCAGGCTGGAGTTCAGTGGCGCAATCTCGGCTCACTGCAACCTCCACCTCCTCTAATGGCCTCCTAATACATTGGAATAAAGTCCCATCCCCTAGCCTGCCATGGACAGTGCCTGGGCTGGCCCAGCCTCACTCTCCTTCTACTCCTGCCCGTACTTACCATGCTTGGGCACTCTGACGTTTGCTCCAATAACTCCCTCCAGCTGGAATGATCTTCCCTGTTTATCCTGTAGCTGGGTCATTTTCGTCACTCAATGTCTCAGTTTGGAGCTGCCCCCCTTAGAGAGACCTTCCTGAACCCCATCCTGACAGTAGGCTATGGTCACTCTTGGCTCTGACCAACCAGCTGTAGTTCTGCAATAGCACTTATTGTTCTCTGAAATCATAATTTTATACTTGTCCACTGCTTTTATTCCCACCTGTTCCCCTAAAATATTTGACAAGACTTTGCTTATTCTTTCCATTGATGTGTATCACTACAACGATGTCTAGCACGTACGTACTCAATAACTATTTTTCAAAAGATTCTGGAAGATAATAAAAATATGTTCCCTTTGGCTGAAGTGATTGGATTTTGTCAGCCTTGGGGCCTGATTGGCATAATACATCTATAGATATGAGTAGAAATGTCTCAACCTTCTTCCCTGGGGAGTTTGAGCTTGTGAAGTCTGATTCTCTAGGTTGACATTTCTGCAGATTGGGTAGAGGTAAGTAGGTTTAACTTGATAAAGTGAAGTGGCAGTGTTATCCAAGAAGTTAAAATAGAGAATGAAGGGTGTCAGTACATAACTTACATTTTTAAATTACACAAAGGTATATGTAAAATGTGCATCCATGAATAAAATTTATATAGATGTAGCTATGGCCAGGTGCACACAAGTCCAGATAACTATAGCAGTGGGTGGAAACAAAAGCTTGAGTAATACAAGCAAAACCTAATACCAAAAATAGTTTACCCTATTTTCGAGATGTAGTAGTCAGAGTCATAAGGTAATGAGATAAAAACAAAACTCAGAGTGTATACATCCAAATAAATATTTCTCTCAATATTGTCTTCAGAACACCATACAATATATTCTGCTTAAATAGGCATATGGATTGATTCAAGTGACTTGTTTTTGATAGGTTGCTAGAACAACGTAGAACATTCTAGAACCTCCTAGAACACAATGATTACTATCAGTGGTGGAAGCATCTGTACCTCTTCAAATACCCCCTTTGTAAAAATGTATGCTTGAAAGGCAAAATGATTTATTTGTGCCTCACAACCAATTAGCAGTGAAGAGAATTCAGAAAAAGGGAGCAATGAGCTTAGGATGAAAAGGTAGAGAAGAGGTGAGAGTTGACCTGGATGGGATGCGAAGAGCTAGCAGGGCAAAGGCAGGCATCCCAAATGGAGAGAACCTGAGGAGAGTGCAGACCTCTTGTGGAACGTAGAACTGAGTGTGGACAAGCCTGGAGTAAGAGGTGAGAAGTCAGGTGGGGAACCTTGGGTGGGGTCACATTATAAAGACATTTCTTCCTTTCCAGCAGAGAGAAAAATGTGGGCAGAGGAAAATGAGGTATTTCTGGGGACATCTGTGTCAGAGTGTGAGGCTTGGGGAGCAGGTGTGGATAGGACAGAGGAGGGTTGGACTGCTCCCTGGCCTAACCCTTAATCAAGGAGACGACTATTGCAGTGTGACAGGCCTGAAGGATTTGACCTTGAGAAGAAAGGCCAGTTGAGGAAATACTTGTAAACACTTATTTATTGGCTTTAATTTTCTTTCCTTACTTTTTAGACTGTACATTATCATTCAAAATTCAGTAGTTTTAAAACGGTATTCAGGAGAAATAAATCTCCCTCCCACCAACTAATGTCACACATTTTTTTGGATACCCATTTTAAGACATATTTTAGAGAAGAAAGTTTGAATAGGGACTGACTAAATATTAATAATTTGCTATGTTTTATACAATAGTTTATTCTTCACCATAGTTTTCTGTTATCAACACCCTTTAGGGTAGATAGGAGGGATGTTTTATTTCTATTTTGCTGACAAGGAAAGAGGATCAGAAAAGTTAAGTAACATAAAAAGTTAGTAACTTTTTAGTGGAAATATCTAAATTAAGATTCAGGTTTTTGGGACACACACAAAAGAAAATACTTAAAGATAACTGCAAATGAAATTTCACATATACTAATTTCATCCTCAGTTTTTGAATAGCTACAAAGCACAAAGTTTTAAATTCTTTTTGAAACAAAAATAAAAAAAATTTAAATCCTCAGTGTGCCCACATTGTTTCTTTATAAAATCCTGTAAAACATAATGGCCTTTTATTTAAAACCACAAAAGCAACAATAATAATGGTTGCAATGCTTTTGAATTAAGTACCGAGGCCTTTGTTTCAGCTTGAATTACTTTCTGAAACCTGTAAGGAAGCCATCAGCCTCACCTGACTTCTAAAGGCATCAGAAAGTGCACCCACAGAGCCTTAAAATATGAAGTATCAGCCTGGTACTGAGTTTCAACTGCTGTCTCCCTCTTCTCTCTCCTGCCAACTCTGTTTCTTTTTTCAGTTTCAATTTCAGGACAAATGATGGAACAAGATTTTCTTTTTCCATTGGACAAGCAATTTACCTGAATTCTTTTGGTGGCACCGTTTGGTAAACCTAAAGAAACCAAGGTCAAAAACTTGGATTCTTTTGAGTATTTGTTATCAGGATTATTCCCTTGTTGTATCCTTTTATTGATGTCAATAGCACAAAGGATACTAGGCTAAATAGAAGAATGGAACACCTCCAGCAATATTTAGAGAACTGGAAAGTGAAGAGGCATCTTCAAGTGTTAATCAGACTGTCATTGAAACTGTCCCTGTAAACTTTATTAAATTAATCAGAGAAGAAGAGAGAAAGAAAAAATAAACATAATCCAAGCCTGCAGCACATTCAGCATTAATCACTAGGTCAGCTGCTCCCTGATCTGCTTCCTCACAGTTGTTTGGTGCCCATTGTCCTAGCATCATGTAGACCCAGCTACAAAATTATATAGTTTCCTTTAACTGCTCCCTAGATAACAACCTGAACATCATGAAATGTTAAGTTTTCCCTTTGAGATGTTCTTTTAGGTCCTACATGCGAGTAAAACTACTGACATCAGCTGGTTTAAAGGACCCCACCAGAAGCTGGCTCATCAAGGAATGCAGTCTCCACATTCTGATGATTGCATCCCTCTTACCCCAACCAATCAATGACCTCAATTTTCCAGCCCCTCCCCGTCTATGTTCCTCTTTAAAACACCAGCCCAGAACTCCTTGAGGAGATGGATTTGAGAGCTTCCTCTCATCTCTTTGCTCAGTGTCCTGCAATCATTAAAGTCTTTCTCTGCTACAAACCCTGCTGTCTCAGTGTAATTGGTCTGTTACAGTGCAGCAGGCACACAAACCTGTTGGTCCTATAATGGCGTCTTTGCAGATTTTCCAGAACCAATGCAGTAAAGAATGATAATAAAAAATTACAAATACCAGGCCGGGTGCGGTGGCTCATGCTTGTAATCCCAGCACTTTGGGAGGCCGAGGCGGGCAGATCATGAGGTCAGGAGATCGAGACCACAGTGAAACCCCGTCTCTACTAAAAATACAAAAAAATTAGCTGAGCGTGGTGGCAGGCGCCTGTAGTCCCAGCTACTCGGAGAGGCTGAGGCAGGAGAATGGCATGAACCCGGGAGGCGGAGCTTGCAGTGAGCCGAGATCGCACCACTGCACTCCAGCCTGGGTGACAGAGCGAGACTCTGTCTCAAAAAAAAAAAAAAAAAATTACAAATACCAGAGTTGGACTCGTTTAGCTTAAAGATTCATTTCTAGAAATGATAGTTGAAATACTATCTGTATAATATTGCTAGAGATATAAATTATATACTTTTAAAATTACTGTCTTTTAGTAACAAAGAGGAAAGAATTGTTCTAAGAAAGCAAGCATCCCTGTCTTGTGCCAGTTTTCAAAGGGAATGCTTCCAGTTTTTGCCCATTCAGTATGATATTGGCTGTGGGTTTGTCATAGATAGCTCTTATTATTTCGAGATACATCCCATCAATACCTAATTTATTGAGAGTTTTTAGCATGAAGGGTTGTTGAATTTTGTCAAAGGCCTTTTTTGCATCTATTGAGATAATCGTGTGGTTTTTGTCTTTGGTTCTGTTTATATGCTGGATTACATTTATTGATTTGCATATGTTGAACCAGCCTTGCATCCCAGGGATGAAGCCCACTTGATCATGGTGGATAAGCTTTTTGATGTGCTGCTGGATTCGGTTTGCCAGTATTTTATTGAGGATTTTTGCATCAATGTTCATCAAGGATATTGGTCTGAAATTCTCTTTTTTGGTTATGTCTCTGCCAGGCTTTGGTATCAGGACAATGCTGGCTTCATAAAATGTGTTAGGGAGGATTCCCTCTTTTTCTATCGATTGGAATAGTTTCAGAAGGAATGGTACCAGTTCCTCCTTGTACCTCTGGTAGAATTCGGCTGTGAATCCATCAGGTCCTGGACTCTTTTTGGTTGGTAAGCTATTGATTATTGCCACAATTTCAGAGCCTGTTATTGGTCTGTTCAGAGATTCAACTTCTTCCTGGTTTAGTCTTGGGAGGGTGTATTTGTCGAGGAATTTATCCATTTCTTCTAGATTTTCTAGTTTATTTGCGTAGAGGTGTTTGTAGTATTCTCTGATGGTAGATTGTATTTCTGTGGGATCGGTGGTGAACAGACACTTCTCAAAAGAAGACATTTATGCAGCCAAAAAACACATGAAAAAATGCTCATCATCACTGGCCATCAGAGAAATGCAAATCAAAACCACAGTGAGATACCATCTCACACCAGTTAGAACGGCCATCATTAAAAAGTCAGGAAACAACAGGTGCTAGAGAGGATGTGGAGAAATAGGAACACTTTTACACTGTTGGTGGGACTGTAAACTAGTTCAACCATTGTGGAAGTCAGTGTGGCGATTCCTCAGGGATCTAGAACTAGAAATACCATTTGACCCAGCCATCCCATTACTAGGTATATATCCAAAGGACTATAAATCATGCTGCTATAAAGACACATGCACACATATGTTTGTTGCGGCACTATTCACAATAGCAAAGAGTTGGAACCAACCCAAATGTCCAACAACGATAGACTGGATTAAGAAAATGTGGCACATATACACCATGGAATACTATGCAGCCATAAAAAATGATGAGTTCGTGTCCTTTGTAAGGACATGGATGAAACTGGAAAACATCATTCTCAGTAAACTATCGCAAGGACAAAAAACCAAACACCGCATGTTCTCACTCATAGGTGGGAATTGAACTATGAGAACTCGTGGACACAGGAAGGGGAACATCACACTCCGGGGACTGTTGTGGGGTGGGGGGAGGGGGGAGGGACAGCATTAGGAGATATACCTAATGCTAAATGACAAGTTAATGGGTGCAGGAAAACAACATGGCACATGGATACATATGTAACAAACCTGCACATTGTGCACATGTACCCTAAAACCGAAAGTATAATAAAAAAATAAAAAAAAAGAAAATAAAAGAATATACATCTTTTAAAAAATAAAATAAAGTAAAAATAAATAAATAAATAAATAAATAAATACTGCCCGTTTGTTCTGTTAACTTGCTCCATCATGCTCACAACCTAAACATAACAGAAATGAAGCTTGTGTCCATGAGAAAGGGGCTAGTGGAGCCTGTGTCCAGGGATCGACTTGTAGAAAAAGAGTCCAGACAGCAGAGCCTGCCAGGAGCTCTTTTGTGTATTGCTGCCTGGACCCACTCTCTCATCCAGGAAAAGCAACAGCAATGTATCACAGCAGTGGAACTTTCTGGGACCTTATGATGCAGCTCTCAGTAAAATCCTAGATAGAAATGGGTAATTTAGACATAAGTTTCCTATACCCATACATCAGCACAATTCTTACTATCTCTACCAAAAGGAAAGTGCATAGGTCTACACCTCCACCCCCAAATTTATGTCTATTCAAAGGCAGTGACCATTTTCTCTTGCTCTTTTTCTTCAGATTTCCAGGGATATTATCACTGCTTTAAAGGAGAGTACTATGCATGAAGGAAGTGTTTAAGCGATGCTTGTTGCATTGAGCTGATAAGGACATACTGCTACAGCCTCAGCAGTTGAGTTGATTTTGTGGATGTCATGGTCACTCTCTCAGCCATGCTGAGGCACAACCTTAAATAGGAGTCTAAGTGGGAACATGGAACTCACAAAAGTGGCACTCCGCAGGACAGGGTCTCCTGGCTGCGTTAAAACAGGGTCTCCTGGCTGCATTAAAGCAGTGAGAAATATAAGAACTAACTTTGTTTTTTTACTGTCTGTTGCATAGTAGGCAGTGCATTAAGCTCTTTGGATAGAGTTACTTTACTTAATCCTCACAGCAATTCCTTATGGTATGAGATAAGAAAACTGAGATTTGGAGAAGTTAAATGACACATCCGAGGTCACACATTTAATAAGTTGTCAGATGGAGCCCTGACCCTAAGACCCTGTTCTTTCCATTAGACTAATGTGTTGCTTCCTCCTTTTTGTTGTTTGCTGTGCAGAATCACATCATTCTACTTAAAGAGTGTGCCCCTACCATAGTTGCACTAGGATGATTTGAGAGGCCACCAGCTCGAACCTGTGAAATTCTAGGAAACTCATTAAGATTAAAATGAGTGGGGCTTCACAATATCTCAGCTCCATGTACTTGTAATGCAGAAGAGAAGAGCATTATACTAATGAATTGAGCATTAGATATCAAGATTTTCTTTTTTGTTACATCACTAGGAAGATAAGAATTATTTTTTAAATGCTGATGACTAAATGGAAAATCAAATTTCCAGCATGCTCAGGAAGAAATATTAGTCAAACGGAATAATTCAGCATTTCAATGTTTACTGTAGCTATCTAGCTATCAAAAAGGGAGACTAGAAATGATAGTTTCAAAAATCAGTGTTCTATTTAAAGAATTAAAAGAGTTGGCCAAGAACGAGTACAGTAAACATTTCAAGTTTATACCAAAAATCATTCTGATAATTATCCTGCTTTATCTGGAGTATCTGTTGTGGGAACCTTAACCTCTGACAATGTTCTTTTCTATGATATTATCATTTAATTAAGCAGCTTATTTCAGTTGTCCAAGGGCTTCTTACACCTTTATTTAAAAAAAAATTAAAGAATGCCCTTTAGAATCTTTTGATCTCATCTTGAGATCAAAAGTTTGTGGCGTCACTGAAAATAATCATGTTATTTTTATGCCACTAGTAATAAGGAGATTCATTCTAAGACAACTGTTTTTCTACCTTTTAATATAAGGCATATATAAATAAAATAAAAATAACTGCAAAATAACATCGGAAAAAAATCTATATTTAATGAGAACAAATGATGTCTGTTTTATGTTCTACCCTTAAAACTTCTATTGAAAAATTTCTGAAAACATCCCAATGAGTAATTTGCATTATTCAGATACAGTTAACTTGATTATTTAAAGCATAATTTCATGACTCATGAGTGTCACTTCTCTCAGTGTGACACACTACATAGACAGTCTTCAACTTTGCCAATGTTACTGGGGAAAACATATGATAGTAAGGGTGTCGTATTTTCCTGTAAGGACAATGTTGTAAGTCGGAGGCTGTGTAATTTTGCCCAATGGATCAATGTCATAAATTACTGATGAACTGTTGAAATGATGTAATTTATAATTTTGAAATTATTTTAAATAGTAAAACACATTTTAATCAATGCATTTAAATAGTAAAAGTTTTTTTGTGTTTTTTTTTTTATTTTGAGACACGGTCTCACTCTCTCACTCAGGCTGGAGTGCAGTGGTGTGATCAAGGCTCACTGCAGCCTCCACCTCCTGGGCCTAGGTGATCCTCCCACCTCAGCTCCCTGAGTAGCTGGGACTGTAGGCAAATACCATCATGCCCAGCTGATTTTTTGTTGCTGTTGTTAGAGACAGGGTCTCACTCTGTTGCCAAGGCTGGTCTCAAACTCTTGGCCTCAAGCAGTCCCACACCTTGGCTTCCAAAGTGCTGAGATTACAGGTGTGAGCTACCACACCTGGCCTAAAGGTGTTTTTTTCTAAATCTTGCAAAATCAACATTAATATAATGTACCTATTGATTATTTAAAGAATGTCAATGTAACCATTAGGTGGACATCAAGCACATAATTATAATTGTTCTGGAGGTTGCAATTTGACTTATCTCCCCTTTATATGCTAGCTAAATTAAACATTTTCTTAGCAGTTTCTTTTTGTCATTGGAATGTAGGAAGACTTTGAGTTGATGTTTCAATCATCCAAGTATCTTAATATGGGAACTAGGACTCCTTTCTCTTGTTAAAATTCCCTACAGCAAGGAGAATATTCAAAACTTTTCTATTATTACTTAAGATCAATAATCACTTTGAGTCGATCTTTGAAGACATGAAAATAAAAGTTATTTCTGTAGCTCCAATAAGGACTTTAGCTCCGGATGTTTGGACAGCAGGTGCCTGAACTGTCTAGCCTTTTGGTTCACTTTCTTTTCATTGCTTCCCATTTCAGTGACAATTTTATGACAGCCTAGAAGGAAAAAAGGAGACACAAATGAGGAGGTCTAGAATCTGGTGTAGAAGCTTGAAGGTTGGGGGTGGCAGGTCGGGAGAGCAGAGCCCAGAGAGTAGAAAATAGCAGTTATGCACGTGTGTGTGTATATAGACAGATAAACAGATAAACAGATAGAAAGATTGCTTTACCTAGAAATACCTATTTCTTTTGAAGCTGATGAGCAAACCAGTTGCTTGGAAACCATTGATTCCTCATAAATAATGTGTTAAACCATGCATCACAAATTGACAACTTCTTCTCAATGCCAATGAGAATAAGATGAAGGATTTCAGACCCACATGGGCAACTTGAGCTTTGCAGATATTCAAAGATGGTTAACTTTGAGTATTCAAAGATGGTAAACTGACATTAAATGAAGGAGATGGCATGAGTAACAGACTTCATATCTGTAGGTATGACATGTGGTAGACTATCAATCAATAAAGTTCCCTTTGCTCTTCACTGAAAACAGGTTAAGTCTGTATTAATATTTGTATATGATGTTTTAGCTGGTCATAAAAGTCGTTCGTTTCTTTGCATCGATGCAGTGCAGTAGAAACAAAATAAGTTTTAAAGTCAAACAGACATAGGTATAAATTTCAGTTCTATCCTTACTTGCTACGTGACCTTCAGCAATAATCACTTTGAGTCAATCTTTGAAGACATGAAAATAAAAGTTATTTCTTAGTTGGTGTCTCTGAACCCCAGGTTCCTCTTACATTAAATGAGATTTAAGATTTAACAAGAATCAGGCCAAGCACAGTGGCTCGTACCTGTAATCCCAGCACATTGAGTAGCTGAGGCAGGATAATCACTTGAGGCCAGGAGTTTGAGATCAGCCTGGGCAACATAGCAAGATTCCATCTCTACAAAAAATTTTAAAACGTTAGCGGGATGTAGCAGTACACACCTGTCCTCCCAGCTACTTGGGAGGCTGAAGCAGGAGAACCCCTTGAGCCCAGGAAGTTGAGACTGCAATGAGCTGTGATCACACCACCGCACTCCAGCCTGAGTGACAGAGCAAGACTCTATCCCCCCCACAAAAAAAACACAAATAAATAAATAAAATAAAACATTAACGAGAAGCAACTACCGCACTGTGAGGCTCAGAGAAAATGTAGGTTAAGGCACCCAGGTCCTGATGCCTTTTATGATGTACTGGGCAAAGTTCTATGCATACGGGACACTGAGGTAAAGCACACAGACCAGTTCCTTACTCTAGGGAGTTTGTATTTTGGTAGGCAAGTGTTCAATAACTGTTAGAGTTTATTACTCTCTGCAAACACTGCATTATAAAGCATGGAGAAATACAAGATGGAACATCCGCCTTCGAGCCTGCAATGTTTCAAGAAGTATTTGAGGTAGAAGGAAAGAATTAAAGGTGAAAGGAAAAAAGAAAAGCGAGCAAGCCAGCAGCAGAAGGTACCACTAAAGAAACGATGGGAAAGTGGCTTGGGGAGGAAATTGGGCTACTGTTAAAAGCAATCCCCGGGCGTAGAAGAAAAACCTGTCCCCTCTGCTTAGCCCTCTAGTGGTGGGAACAAATAACAACATAAATACTTGAGCAGCAACAGATAACCACAAATTAACTGGTTACAGAAAGGCCACCTATTATGTTTCCATTCTCCTCTGGTATAAGATTTTGAAGAAAAAAAGTTAAATAAAACCATAATGGTATACATGTAACATGTGTGGGTTTGTGTGTATATTTATGCACATCTGCATCTGAGTGTTGGACCCACATTTTTCAAAATCGTGGGTTTTTACAAAACTTACAGCGTGATTATGTGTTTGGGCTGCTTATATATCAATGCATGATTTATAAGAGGGAAAGTGGAGAAGTGCCCTCAGTTATTTTGGTCTCTTTTCTTCCTCATCAGATCGTTTGATGCATAAGTGTTACCCATCACACAGGCCAGCAGATCTTTTGTAAATCCTTCCCCACTCTCTCCTTTGCATTTCAGTCTCCACTGCTAGGTGCTTGCTCATTCTTTTGCAGAGAGAAAGGAGAAGAGTGCCAAGATGTCATTGTGAACGCCCCCCCCCCCCCGCCAACCTCCGTGCTGGGCATTCTTTCTGCTGCTTTGCAGCATCAGATGGCAGCATTATCATCCATAGCACAGCAGGTATTTCCCCTCAGGGATTACTATTTCTGTTCAGCACTGAGACAGTCTAATGTGCTGAGATTATTATCATATATAAGGCATTTGTGTACTGTTTACCAAAAAAATACCTCCGAAAGGAAGATAGACTGACGTTAACGCATCTCTTTAGTGTGCTCCCTGCACATCTGAGTGCCAGAATTCTGTGCTTTATTAAGTTCCTTTTGTGGGCTCCGATACGGAATTGTGCACATGTGTCTCTGCAATGTACGTTATCTTATTCCTTTTAAAAGGGGATTTGTCTCACCAGAAGGCAGTATTCTCTTAGGTTCGGCAGGAGTAACTTTGACTTGTTTAAAATCGCTCCCTTACTGTCCTTAACATTTCATCTGACAAAGTAAGCAATTTAATTGGGTGCAGATTTCATGCACCTGCTGAAAGTATGCATCTCTCTTCCCTGCCAATTCCTAAACCAAACTGGCAAGGTGAATAGTTTAAATGTAATTTGTTTGCAGTTAGCAAAACTGGAGAGGAGGGAACTGATAACGATACTGAAGCCATTTCTTTAAAAACAAACAAACAGAGTTCCAGACACATAACATGAAGACTTTCACTCTCCACTTGGAAGGATGACTTTAGCCACATGTTGATATTAAATTGTTGGTCAGTGTGCCCAGTGGACTGCTTGGCACATAATGAGAGCTTAGTAAGAATGTGCATTTATCAATAGTTATCAATGAATGGATTGATAAATGTTGATGGCTGATATAGAGAATATAATCTTAACTATTCTGTAAATGGAAAATTTTAAGTTGGTACCAACACATGTCAGATACTTTTCTTGAGATAATACTGCAAATTTCCTTCAAAATAGTGACAGTTTTAAGGTCTCTGTGTTCTAATAAACCCAATTTCCTTTCAGCATCTTAAGGATCCTTACTGTTAGGTAATAAACTTTGTGGGCAGATGTTTCCTAACAAAACTGAGTAGACCTTGAGTCTAAGATTCAGAGCTGCAAGGCATGCACTGATGTTACCTACAAACCAAACCAGATTTCTTACGTGTAAGATGTGGTAGGAACACTTGGCTCTTACTGAGCTTTTTAGTCATATATTTGCTTGTTAACTTTTGAAGTAATATTAATCTTACAGGAATTTTGGAAATATAGGAATGTATAACATCATCACCTTAATAATTAATGCTTATTTCGTCCTTTTTTTTTTTGTAGCCTTAGGAGATTTGTGATTATTGCAACTACAGTTTGTATACCACTGAACAACTTGCTTTTTATTTTTATTTTTGTTTTTATTGAGACAGGGTCTCACTCTGCCACCCAGGCTGGAGTGCAGTGGCCCAATCTCAGCTCACTGCAGCTTCCGCCTCCCATGCTCAAGCAATCTTCCCACCTCAGCTTCCTGAGTAGCTAGGACCACAGCTAGGACACACGCCACACACTATGCTAATTTTTTTCTTTGTTTTTTTTTGTAGAGATGGTGTTTCGCCATGCAGCCCAGGCTGGTCTCAAACTCCTGAACTCAAGGGATCTGCCCGCGTTGGCCTCCCAAAGAGCTGGGATTATAGGCGTGAGCCACTGCTCCCTGCAGCAACTTGCTTTTTTTTTCTTTTGTTAAAGATAATGTTCTCTTACAAGCATTTTATGTTGCTGCATGGTCTTCATAGTTGTAGGTAATTCGACCACACCTGGCATAATCACATTCATAGATGTCATTTTTAACACCAGCATTATATACATATATGTATAAATATACAGATGTAGATAGGTAGGTAGGTAGATAGATACGGATAAATAATAGCCACTCACTATTTGTAAACTAAAGATTCAGCAATCTCATCTATGACAAAAGAGTCAAAAAACCAAGAAACAAACCCCAAAGGTCTTTGAGTAGTCAAATTATATGACACAAAGCTCATTAATCTTAAGCACAGTACTTCTCAATACTTACTGAGAATCTATGAATGTTAATTTACATGTAAATCCAACACATTTCGTTATTAGTATTGATTTTAGTATTAGTATTAATATTTGCAGTGGCTAGAAACTGTTAGCCCAAAGAAAACAGAAAAACAATGAAAACAATCATACTACCTCAATGAGAACAGCAGCTTGCAGCCATCTAGTATAAGAAAAAAATTGCTGAATACATCCCAAGATATTTCAGTGGCACAGTATCCTAATTAAGATTCATGGTAATAAACTATTTAAAAAGTGCTGCTTTACATTCAAGATGCTGTGTTTCCAAAGGCAGGAATTTTGAGATGTTTCCATCCAAAATTAATTTTAAAAAATTAAAGCTAAGGCTTAAAGGAACAAAACTCCTCAAAATTTGCCCCTTTGAAACAATTTCTATCTCACTGATACCAGTTAACTGAGGTTTTGAAAATATTCACTATTTCCTGTATATTATCTTTTATTTGAACTTTGATATATCTCACCAACTCGATGTGGTTAGAAGAACAACCTTTCCTGAGACAACAGCTGATCATTGGGCAGTGCTAGAATTGAACATGATGAAGAAGAAAAGGATAATAAATGATCCATGATAACCAAATATTATCCTCGATGCAGTGCACCAGGATTTTCATTAATCCATCCATAACTAGGCTAGATCAATAGCACATATTGGTTATAAGCAGAGTAACTAACCAACCCACACAAGAAATCAAACCTGTGGGCTAACATTTTTATCTTAACCATCAGAAATGATCACTCGCTAATGGAAGATCAAGATTTGTCCATTTTCTTTGACATACTCTTACCAATATACATATATGTGCATATACATATGTTAAACTACAAGATTTTCTATAAACACAAATACACATAAGAGTACTTGCTCATTTTTCTTTTCTCCTATCATTTTTTCCCAAGCTTCTTTAGGCTCCATTAGACTGAATCAAGGTGCCAATCTCATTTCTATTAAAAATCTAATGTAACTCATAGAGACTTTTATTTGGAGATTTAATAGCATTTCATTTAGAAAGGGGGGGGAGGGGCATTTGATAAAAGGTTTCTCAAGACAGTTGGTTTGCAACATGCCTGAAGATTATCTCACTTTAAATGACATTTAATAGGTTTTTCTTCCACATCCTGATAAACATTTCAGTGTTACTGATCACTTTGAAAATAAGACTTGGGAACTTGAACAAAAATGAGGAAAATAGCTAGGTTTCTGGTTCTGAATGTTTTTTCAAATGGCTTTCTGCTGTCAGAGAACACTAAATGAACTCCCCTGAGAAAGAAATCTACCTCAATTTAAAGGAAGCAATTTTTTTTTCTTTTTTTAAGAAAGGGTTGTAAATTCTTGGATTGATGGCTGACAATCAAAGGACATTCGTTAGAACTACTAAAATGCCAAGGAAATCAGAGTTTTTTTTTTTCATTTCTCAAAGCACATTTAATCTTATTGCCTCCCAGTATCAATGATTGTTCTTTCTTGAATTTCAAAGACAGGCACTATTCTTCTTAAACAGAAGTCAAATGACTTTGCAGATGTTACCTGATTCATCTCACAGTGCAAGTTCTCTAAAGGTGACATGGATGCCCCCTCTGCCCAGCAGGAAGTCTCCAGTGTGGCATGAGGAGACTGCTCTGAGTTACAGGCTGCAGTTTTCCCAACATAAGAGCAACGACAGAAGCTCCCTAGGAGCGTGTGAAAGAATGAGCCAATTAGGAAGGCCTTGGCACATCGCCAGTAGTTCTGGAAGACTTAACAACAGAGCCCTCACAATTAACAATAAAGCGCTTAGGCTTCAGTGTGGTGAGGTCCCACGTTGGTGATTCGGTCAGCCAGACCTTCATTTCCTTGTATGAACACATGTACTTGCCAGGAAGAGAAGGTATCCTAGTCGGGGAATGAGAGGATGCTGAGAGGTCTGCAACCCCCTGTGGAAAGGAGCTTCAGGCCGAACTCTTTGGAGACATGGATGATGGGTCTCATTGGAAGAGAAAAAATAGTCTAGATAGCACACAGTAATGGTAGTGGACAGACTGTGAGCATGTAGGTCAGACAGCCTGGGGCTGGCACAGAGTCCATATGGGCAGGAAGTGCAGGAGCTAGGGAATTTTGAGATTTTGCTGATGTTATGATTTCATTGCTTTGCAGAACCGATGAGGCCTGGCATAGTTCGGGTCCCATGAACTATGATGTCATAAACCATCGTCTGTGCAACATTTAGTAGTTTTCCCATCCTCCAGATAATGAAATAATAATGAGGGAAATGTGTTTCTTCTTTTCCCCCCGGAATTCCTAGGAATATTTGAAATATAAAACAAAAGTGCACAATTCATAGCCCCAAGAATTATATTAATTAAACCATTAATTATTTATTAAACCTTACGGTAGGAGGTTTTAATTTCCAGGAAATAAATAAAGCCATATTTATTCAAAATTAGGTGAGTCATACATTGCTTCATCACTGAGATTTCCTGGGTGACTCCATGCTACAAAAATTAATGCCTGCTTCTTTTTCCTGCTCTGGCTTTGAGATCTTATAGGATTTCTTGTCTTCTATGTCCTTTCTCCTGTCATGTCATGGTATTTGACTGCATGGACTGAAACTTAGAATCGTCATGAATTCTTTTTTCCCTCTTGCCCCATTCAAATTTTACCTCTTCATCTCTACTCCGTATTCTTATCCCAAAGACTATGCCAGATATTGGCTCTCCTTCTTCCGTCACAACTTCCAAGAAGCCACCAGAATAACAGTGGTTACTGCTGCTCTAGCCTACAGTCTAACTCCTACCTCATCTACATTCACCACAGATACTGCTGATCAATGCCTGCACTCTTGCCCATCAGGCCCACCTGCAGATGCAAAGTCCTCCTTCAGTCTTGCTCCAGGGAGCCACTGCTAGTTAATCAACTTTGCACACAAGATGAAATTTTTTGCCATCCCTTCTGTATGGCATTGCCTGGGGAAGGGAAACTTTACTTCTTCATCATTTGTTCCAACTTTAGCAGAAGATCACTCTTTCCCAGTTGGGTCTCCAGTGGCCTTTGGCCTCATTCAGTCTTGATATTTGTTTCCCAGGACTGCTGTAACAAAGTAGCAAAATCTGAGTGGCTTAAAATCATAGAAATGTATTGTCTCAGTCTGAAACCAAGGTGTCAGAAGGGCCATGCTCTATCTAATGGCTCTAGGGGAGGAGCCTCCCTTGCCTCTTCCAGCTTCTGATGTTTGGCAGTCCTTGGCATTTCTGGGCTTATAAATGCATCATCCCAGTTACATGGCTGTCTTTTCCCTGTGTGTCTTCACACCCTCTTCCTGCACATGCCTCTGTGTCTCTTCTTCTCTCCTTATAAGAACTCCAATTGTATTGGATTAGGTCCCACCTTCATGACCTCAACTTAACTCCCTTAAGTCTGTGAAGACCCTGTTTCCAAATAAGATCACATTCCAAGGTACTGGAATTCAGGACTTCAATATGTCTTCTTAGAGTGGGGGACATAATTAAACCCATAACTATATTCCAACGTTTTCATACACCTATGTAGTATATCTAAGTCTTCCCCATTTTAAGAGAGTTCATGTGTTCACACATCTGAAAAATTCTGCCTCACCCTGATTCCATAAACTGGACATAATTATTGCAAACTCATAAAAAGGCAATAGATTTAGAAAATCAGACATGTCCTTGGCCAGACCGATCAACAAGAATTGTACCAGGGAAGTGGGTGCTGAGCAACGAATGAAACAAGTATAAAGTGAGGCTTTGAACTTTAAATAGCCTAGTTCAAGGGAGGCTTGGGAAACAATACACAGGCGAACATTTAAATAACAATCTAGGACATTAATAAGGGAATGCAAGGAAATGCAGTGCTGTTGAGAATAGCAGTGGGTTTTGATGGCATTAGAAAATGTTACCACAAGGGAATCCAACAATACTCAGATTTTGCCTTTCAATCAGCCAACAGCCTACAAATTTCCTGAGAGAAACAGACATGAGAAATAACTGTCTAATGCAATAAAAGGTTCCATTTTATCCTTAATTACACAAGCAGCCAGTAACTCATCATGCACAGCAATAGGAAAGCTGGGTTGGAATAGAGTCCGGCATATATGTAATTACACAGACTTCACATGCTTCTACTTTGATTTCCAAAATCCTTAATAATCTAATAGATTCTACATATTCTAAAGCGGTTGGAATTTTAAACTCTGAATTTTCCTTTAAAAAATAAAAATCTTACATAATCAGGCATTGCTCTGCCGAATGTTTTCTTTTGTCATGTATTCCAGATCTTTGGTACTACCACTGAAAAACAATGTTTTTATTTTATTATTTTATTATTTTGTTTTATTTTTTATTATAATTTAAGGCAGAGTCTCACTCTGTTACCCAGACTGGAGTGCAGTGGTGTGATTTCGGCTCACTGCAACCTCCACCTCCTGGGTTCAAGCGATTCTCCTACCTCAGCTTCCTGACTAGCTGAGATTACAGGTACGCGCCAACACGCCCAGCTAACTTTTGTATTTTTAGTAGAGACAGGGTTTTGCCATGTTGGCCAGGCTGGTCTCAAACTCCTGACCTCAGGTGATTCCCCCTCCTCGGCCTCCCACAGTGCTAGGATTACAGGCGTGAGCCACCATACTAGGTCAAAAAACATTTTTATTATGTTCTAATATGTGGTAAGAGGTATTGAGGCCCTAAGAGAAATAATTGTGAAGCCAATTTAAAGTACCAGTAAATTGACGAGGGCCAAGCAATGGCCCAGAGCTGGGGGTGACCCATGCCTTCCTCCTTTTCTTCCTCCCTATCCTGTAAAAACAAACACATCTAACAACATAAAACAACAAAAATCTTACCAAAGAAAGTCATAGTCTCAATCAGAAGAATCCAACTTAAGAAATAATAATACCAGACATAGAAATATGGAGGAAGGCAGAATGGGATGGTACAGCAGAAGTCAGGAACCAGATTCTGAATCTGCCATTACTCAAAGTGGCAGAATTGGGCAAGACAGCTCGCTTTCCTGGACTCTGTTTCTTTCACCTGTCAAAACAGAGTCAGACCAGATGATCTCTGATATCTTTTTATATTTATATTTACTGATATATTTCTAGGCAGCATACAAAAACCCTGAAAAGCCCCCTAGGTCTGTGGCCTAAAGCCTTCCAATATCCTGGAAAGCTTTCTGGGATATATGCTTCTCAGTGGATCACAAAAGCATACAATCATTGCTGGTAGGAAATGAAAAAAGTAAACGTTGCTCAGAAAGTATTCAAAGAGGGCACTGATGTTACAAAAATATCATTCCTCAATCTGATAGTTTATGACAGCAAAGCTTATAGAACTTGCTTTTAGGATACAAACTCCTTATCCAAGCATGCTGAAATCATGGCAATCTCTGGAAGTCATTGACTCTCGGATCTGTTGAGTACCCAAATTCATCACCTTCCTTTGTCAGCACTGGGCATAATGCATCCTATGTGAAGAAATTGTAACCTAGGTCCTAAAATCTCTAGGTGCCTCCGCTCCTATGAGAACCTTTGCTATCTTATTGCAACCTGAAGCATCAATAGTCCAGCCTTACTTCTAACCTAAGTCTCCAGCACTGCCTATTTCAATTCAATTTGTTCAAAAGGCACATATTAAGTACCTACTATCAAGAAACAAACATTGTAAAATGTATAAAATTGAATAAAAAACAATCCTGGGCTCAAAAAGTGTAGTCTCTTGCAGAAATGGTAAACCTACGTCACATGTGCTGCCACTGCCCTGCTCCAGGGTCCCTTGCAGACTTTTTTTTCTTTCCTATTCATGGATGCAGCTTCAGAATCTCCAACAAAACACCTAGACAGGCAGAAGAAGCTGGATTTGGCACAGGAGATAAGATCTATTTGTTAACTCTGGTTGGCATGTCATGTCATGAGACAAGACAATTTTTTTAAATGCTAAGTAGGGATTCAAATAATGTGCTGAGAGAGTGAAAATAAGGACAATTTATTCTGAATGAAAGGAACAGAGAGGGTGTATTAGTCCGTTCTCACACTGCTAATAAAGATATACCCAAGACTGGGTAATTTATAAAGGAAAGAGGTTTGATTGACTCATGGTTCCTCATTTCTGGGGAAGCCTCAGGAAACTTACAATCGTGGTGGAAGGCTCCTCTTCACAGGGTGGCAGGAGGGAGAATGAGTGCCCAGTGAAGGGGGAAGCCCCTTATAAAGCCATGAGATCTTGTGAGAACTAACTCACTATCATGAGAATAGGATGGGGAAAACTGCCCCCATGATTCAGTTCTCTCTACCTGGTCCCTCCCACGACATGCGGGGATTATGGGAGCTGTATACAATTCAAGATAAGATTTGGGTGGGGACACAGCCAAACCATATCAGAGGGCTTCGTGGATGAGAAGGTACTTACAAGAGACTTTACAAAATTAATATGATGTCAATAGGTAGATGTTTAGGGCATGAATATTCCTGACTGGGGCAACAGCAGGAACGAAGACATATAGGACCATCCTTGCTAACACAGTGAAATCCTGTCTCTACTAAAAAAATACAAAAAAATTAGCCAGGCGTGGTGGCGGGCTCCTGTAATCCCAGCTACTCAGGAGGCTGAGGCAGGAGAATGGCATGAACCTGGGAGGCGGAACTTGCACTGAGCCGAGATTGTGCCCCTGTACTCCAGCCTGGGAGACAGAGCGAGACTGTCTCAAAAAAAAAAAAAAAAAATGACATACAGGAGTTGTCAATACGTATAGGTGGAACTACATGTATTGACAACCCCAGGTGACTGGGTTATGGGTGTATATAAGACTATAGTGGGAAGCAAAATGTAACCTAGAGTTATGCCGTGAAAAACCTTCAATGTCTTAGGAAATTTAACTTTTTATTCTAAGACGACGGAAATCCTTTTGAGGGAAAGTAGCAATGTACTACTTTGATCGATTCATTTAAAATGGAACAATAAATGCCCAAAGTACCCATTTCTCCAAAATCTGCTTAAAGCTTTGTCATGGAAATGTGTATGTTTCTTTTTTATTTCATTCCCTCAGATGTAGGGTAGTAGGCCAGGCTAATAGGATGTATTTTTGGTTGAACAACTTGTCTCAGAGGATGTTTGTACCTTGTTAGCATTTTCCCTTATTTCTATCAAATCAGGATAGAATGCTTTGTTGTGTACCTAAGGAAATATCACTGTTAGATGCATGAATTTTTGTCCAGGGACTTCCTGAATACCTAACTTTTAAAAATTTTGCTCTGTTTCTACACAGCAAAAGAAACTCAACTGAGTAAACAGACAACCTACAGAATGGAAGAAAATATTTGCAAACTATGCATCCAACAAGGGTCTAATATCCAGAATCTGTAAGGAACTTAAACTAATTAACAAGAAAAAATAAAATAGGCCTGTTAAAAAGTGGGCAAAGGATGGGAACAAACACTTCTCAAAAGACATACAAGAGGCAAGAAACGTATGAAACAATGCTCAACATTTTGACTTGCATCAGAGAGACGCAAGCCAAAACTGCAATGGAATAGTATCTCACACCAGTCAGAATCGCTGTTATTAAAAAGTCAAAAAATATCAGCTGTTGGCAAGGTTGTAGAGAAAAGGGAATATACATTGTGGTGGGAATGCAAATTAGTACAGCCCCTGTGGAAAGCAGTTTGCAAATTTCTCAAAGAACTAAAAATACATAGAACTACCATTTGACCCAGCAATCCCGTTACTGCGTATACACTCAAAGGAAATTAATCATTCTACCAAAAGGACACGTGTACTCATGTTTATCGCAACATTATTCACAATAGTAAAGACATGTAATCAACCTAGGTGCCTATCAATGGTGAACTGGATAAAGAAAATGTGGTATACATACACCATGAAATACTACACAGCCATAAAAAACAAAATTGGCCGGGTGCCATAGCCCATGCCTGTAATTCCGGCATGCTGGGAGGCCTAGGCAGGAGGATGGCTTGACTCCAGGAGTTTGAGACTAGCTGGGTGTGGTGGTGCATGTCTGTAGTTCCAGCTTTTCAGGAGGCTGAGGCTAGAGGATCTCTTCAGCCCAGAAGTTTGAGGCTGCAGTGAGTTATGATTATATCAGTGCACCCTAGCCTGGGAGACAGGAAGAGACCCTGTCTCTATGAGACAAAAAACAAACCCTAAAATTATGTCTTTTGCAGCAATATTGATGTGGTTGGAGGCCATTATCCTAAGCGAATTAACACAGAAACAGAAAATAAAATATCGCATGTTCTCATTTATAAGTGGGAGCTAAATTTTGGGTTCACAGGGTCATAAAGATGGGAACAACAGACACTGGGAACTCCAGAAGAAGGGAGGGAGGAAGGGAGGTAGTGGCTGAAAAGCTTCCTATTGGGTACTATGTTCACTATCAGGGGAATGGGGTTAATAGAAGCCCAAACCTCGGCATAATACAATGTACCCTTGTAACAAGCCTGGACGTGTACCCCCTGAATCTAAAATAAAATGAAAAGTTTAAAAAAATTAAAATAAAAAAATTGGCTCAGAATCTGAAAATGTCATAAGAACAGTATTATCTGAGAATAAAAACATTAATTAAAGATTTCTTACTTTGGTTACTTCCTGGCAAAATGGCTTAGAGTGATTCCTGGTTCTTTTAATTCCAGAGCCTTACAGCCCAGGGCATGTAAACTTTAAAATTAATAGTCACAAACAAAAGCTGCTAAATTGGAAGAAGACTGTGACTAAAGGTAACATATATCTTTAATAATGATGGTTTTAAGAGAGGCAAGCAGTGGAAAAGCTCAGTGAATCTAAATTCAATTACAGCCCTATCTTCTTGGGACCCTAGGGGAGTAGAATTGTTTGGTCCATTCGACTCATTAAGTCACTGTCTACTTAAGCTTAAATCTAAAATTCACCCATTTTTTTTTTTTTTTTTTTTTTCTCTGAGACACGGGTCTCGCTCTGTCGCCCAGGCTGGAGTGCAGTGGCGCGATCTCGGCTCACTGCAAGCTCCGCCTCCCGGGTTCAAGCGATTCTCCTGCCTCAGCCTCCCGAGTAGCTGGGACTGCAGGCGCCCGCCACCACGCCACGCTAATTTTTTGTATTTTTAGTAGACGCGGTGTTTCACCATGTTAGCCAAGATGGTCTTCTCGATCTCCTGACCTCGTGATCCACCTGCCTCGGCCTCCCAAAGTGCTGGGATTACAGGAATGAGCCACTGTGCCCGGCCCAAATTCATCCTTTCTTAAATTATCTGAAAAATAATTGCAGGACAAAATGCAAATCTATGATCAACCAAATATACAGGAGTCCTGTGATGACGGCGAATCCCACTTCCTGCTGGGTTTTTACTGTAACCATCGCCAGCACTAAGGCTTTCAAGATCCTACGTTCCCCCAATTGGCTGTTCACTTCAACCAACTCTCCGCAGCTGTGGTGAAAGAACAGTGATATGCCCTTGGCCAATCTAAACAAAATGCTGGTATTTATTTGAGAAATAAATCAGAAGTACCCAGAGGATTGTCATCTTCACTAATGACCAGAGACAGAGACCTTGTTTTCCTGAACAATTTGCCTGCAGAAAAGGACCCTGCAGCGGCAAGAAAAATCTCAGAATCGTCAACCTTTGAAAATTGAGGCCTCGGGGCCGGGCGCGGTGGCTCACACCTGTAATCCCAGCACTTTGGGAGGCCGAGGCGGGCGGATCATGAGGTCAGGAGATCGAGACCATCCTGGCTAACACAGTGAAACCCCCGTCTCTACTAAAAATACAAAAAATTAGCTGGGCTTGGTAGCGGGCGCCTGTAGTCCCAGCTACTTGGGAGGCTGAGGCAGGAGAATGGCGTGAACCAGGGAGGTGGAGCTTGCAGCGAGCTGAGATCACGCCATTGCACTGCAGCCTGGGTGACAGCGAGACTCCGTCTCAAGAAAAAAAAAAGAAAAGAAAATTGAGGCCTTGGTCATTTCCATTCTCTTTTGAAACGGAGGGTTGTTCTGTTTGAGGAATACTGTGTTTCAGATAGATTCAAACAACCAACTAAAGAAAGTATGACTCCTGAACACAGAACCTGGAAAAAAAATTTCCTCTTCTTAATAAGGACCTCTGTGTATGTAGTAGATCAAATGTCCATTTTCTTCACAGGGTTGTTTGTCTTTATTTTTCCTATGAGCTATTTTCTGCCTGCGGGCCACAATGTGATGGGAATTCATTCCTTAGATAAAAATTAGGTCAAATGTTATTCTACAAGAAGGATCTAAAATTTACACTTAAAGTGAGATTAATATACTTGCATGCTCATTAGAAAAAAATCAACATTCTCGCCCGGCACGGTGGTTCATGCCTGTAGACCCGGCACTTTGGGAGGCCGAGGCTGGAGGATCACCAGGTCAGGAGATGGAGACCATCCTGGCCAACATGGCCGTCTCTACTAAAAATACAAAATTTAGCTGTGTGTGGTGGCGTGTGCCTGTATTCCCAGCTACTAGGGAGGCTGAGGCAAGAGAATTGCTTGAACCCCAGAGGCGGAGGTTGCAGTGAGCTGAGATCATGCCACTGCACTCCAGCCTGGTGACAAAGTGAGACTCCATCTCAAAAAAAAAAAAATTCTCCCAGGCAGAAATAGCACTCATTGGTGATGAAGACGATCTTACTGAATGAACTAACAATATGAATTTGGGTTCTTTTGTTGTTGCTGCTGTTGTTGTTGTTTTCTGTCACCAAAGCCTTGGACTGTACTTTTCGGCACTTCATCAGGATTAATGTCTCCCAGGACTAGTAATGATTCTCCCAGCCTTAGGTAAAGAAATGAGACACAATCGCCTTGCTTCAACCAAAGTCTACAGAAACCAAACAAGGGATTTGTAGTCACAAGATCTGGGTTTAGAGTCAGGAATTTACCACTTATTCACAGTCATCTTAGTGAGGTCATTTCAGTCATTCAGCAAACATGTATTGAATGCTTCATCCATGCCAGATACTGTTTCAGGCATTTGAGAGGTAAAGATTAACAGATATAGCCTGTTCTCAGTAGAGCGGAGAAACAGATATGCAATCTCCCTGCAATATGAAGGTTAAAATAATGTAAATTGCAGAAGTTGGAGTGCAAGGCACACAGTGAGTTTGGCAGAAGGCTGGGAAGGCCTTTAAGGGACCTCGCGAGGTGACATTTATATTGACAAAGTCTCCAGCAGTCCATATCTGACCCTTGTTGTTAGAGGCACAGAAATTCTTTCTGGTCAGGGTCCCAGTGCACATCAGGCTTGCGGGGGCTGACACTTGCTGATTATAATCTCAAAAGGTGAAATATACAAATCATAAAACCAATTTGTTAATTTAGAGGTAAATATATAACTGTCCAGTGCCCTAGTTATTTACACTTCCAGCTTTAATTTCTCATCTGTCAACATAGCAATAATGATAATAATGGCACATTTGCTGTATATTTCGTAAGAATGTGGCTAAGTTTGGAGATAAAGTCTAGCTATAGGCTGGGGTGCAGTGGCTCACACCTGTAATCCCTGCACGTTGGAAGGCCTAGGTGGGAGGATTACTTGAGGCCAGGAGTTCAAAACCAGCCTGGGTAACATAGTGGGACCCCCATCTCTACAAAAAAAAAATTAAAAATGGCAGGACATGGTGGTGTGTGCCTATAGTCCCAGCTACTTGGTAGGCTGAGGTGGGAGGATCCCTTTTGCCTAAGAGTTTCAGTATTCAGGGAGTTATGATCATGCCACTGTACTCGACTGCTTTTATTTTTCTTTAAAAAAGCTAACACATACACACACACACACACACACACCACACACACACACACACAAAGTGCAGCTATCAAAACATCAACTATTCATTGAGTGTTTAATTTGCATTTTTTCTATCGTTAAGATGTTCAATGTTCTTCAACGTTAAGATGTGGATATTATGATGTCAGTTTCATAAGGGAAAAAACTAAAGCTTGGAGAATTTAAATAGCTTCATCAAGACCAGACAATTAAGATTCACATCCAAGATTTGAACCTGGCTGCCTTATTCCAAAACCTGTGGTGTTGGACCCTAAATATACAATTTCTCATGAAATGATAAAAATAAATCTGAAAGGAGCTGCAAAGACCTTTACAAACATGGCTTAATAGGACGTGGCAAGAAACAAGGGTAAGCCAATGAAAATAATGGCTGGTTTTAAACCCTACTATCACAAGTTACTGGCTGTTCTTTTTAATACCCTACACATACTTTTTTTCCTAATGAAATGTACAGCACTTGGGATATAACCATAAAAGAGCTGGCCAACGTGCTCCACATCAGCAAATGATACTTACAGCTAATGTGTGTGTTATAAATATAGCGTATATACACTCTGTCTATGTAGCACTTTATAGTTCTTCTTTCCTATACGTATTGGTAGTTTTCACCATGGCTTGAATGTTTCAAGCATAGTTCATGAACTGAATATTGCACCAATGATAATATGCTAAGTGATATCTAAATTTGACACTCATGATGGGTTTTATGCAGGTAAAAGTCCAGAGGCAATGAGAAAAGATAGCAGTCGAGGATTTGAAGGGTTTTTTAAGTAGCAGCAGCAAACACATCTCAAGAACCATGTGTTCAAGGTTGAGTCTTTGAGAGCAGGGCTAGGAACTAGGCCATCACCAAGTAGCCTGCCTGTCCCTCAAATGCTCACTGAGCTCTCTTCTTGTTTAGGGATGATACCTCATCTTTGTACCCCTGCCAAAAACCAGTGTGTTCAACATCATTAATTAACATGGGCTCTAATACATGAGAACAACAGATGTTAATTCCAAATGCACAAGAAATTCTCCAGAGAAAACCTGTAAAATGGTGCTGATATTCTGCAGAGGGTTTTTCAAGCTAGGCAGCACCAACCCCACTAAGGTACCATTGCGCTTCCTGTAAAAATTGTAAACTAATGGCTTAAGAAGGACATCTTCATCATTATTATTATTATTAAGTTCTGGGATACATGTGCAGAATGTGCAGGTTTGTTACATAGGTATACATGTGCCATGGTGGTTTGCTGCACCCATCAACCTGTCATCTACATTAGGTATTTCTCCTATTGCTATCCCTCCCCTTACCCCCCACTCCCTGACAGGCCCCCGTGTGTGATATTCCCCTCTGTGCCCATATGTTCCCATTGTTCAACTGCCACTTATGAACATTTATGCGGTGTTTCGTTTTTTGTTCCTATGTTAGTTTGCTGAGAATTATGGTTTCCAGCTTCATCCATGATGCTGCAAAGGACATGAACTCATTCTTTTTTATGGTTGCATAGTATTCCATGGTGTATGTGCCACATTTTCTTTATCCAGTCTATCATTGATGGGCATTCGGGTTGGTTCCAAGTCTTTGCTATTGTGAATAGTGCTGCAATAAACATACATGTGCATGTGTCTTTATAGTAGAATGATTTATAATCCTTTGGGTATATACCCAGTAAGGGAATTGCTGGGTCAAATGGTATTTCTGGTGCTAGATCCTTGAGGAATTGCCACACTGTCTTCCACAATGGTTGAACTAATTTACACTCCCACCAACAGTGTAAAAGCGTTCCTGTTTCTCCACATCCTTTCCAGCATCTGTTGTTTCCTGATTTTTTAATGATCACCATTCTAACTGGTATGAGATGGTATCTCATTGTGGTTTTGATCTGCATTTCTCTAATGACCAGTGATGATGAGCTTTTTTTTTCATATGTTCGTTGGCCACTTAAATGTCTTCTTTTGAAAGGTGTCTGTTCATATAACAAGGATCTCTTAAGTGTACTGTTCTTCCAAGGTTATGATATAAGGATTGCTTGACAATTACAAAATTCTTTGCTGATGTATTATACAAACTCTACTAATTTTTATGGGCAAGTAAGGCAACATTATAAATTGGTTTTATAATTTCAGACCACCCTCAAAATGTCATTGCCCTGGACATGTGGTCCATAGACAGTGCCATCATAGTGGCCATGCCTTTCTTCCCAAAACACTCACACACAATTTTTGATGTGTTATTGACTGATCAGTATTTCCTAAATAAATTAGTAATGAACTACCAAAATGTAAACATTTTTGGTTGTGTTGACATTTAATAGAGAACACACTTTGTTTGTTCAGGGACTTCTCTTGAGCTTCAGGGACTTGCCTGTTAGGCAATTGTGATGGTTCTAATTTCTTAAAAGGAAGGTTCCATAAAAAGGCTTAGCAAGTCACCCAACACTACTGTTATATTCAGAAAACAAAAGGGAGTTTGCACTGTGGTTTGCCAATCTGGATATTCTTTAGACTATACACAGTTCCTGTTAACCAAACAACAACAACAACAAAATGCTAATTCCATAGTCTTCCTTAGACTAGGACATCCCATGCATAAACCTCAAGTTAAAACAGGCATTTTAGCCATGTGTTGTAATGAAATATATACTGAATTGAAAAGAGGAAACAGAGAAGCTAAACTCCTTTACCAATGATTTCCCATCAATGTATTGCTCTTCTGCTGTTAGAAGAATAATAGCTCATTGAAACAGGATAGGGGCTCTGTGCTGTAAGTAAAGGAGGAGCAGTTGTCTTCTTTGTTTTAAGTAAGTCAGTTATGAACATGTAATTTACAAAAGTTTGTCTTTTCAATTCTTGCCTTTAGACTGCAATTAACCATACTCTCCAATGTATAAATAATATGTAGGACATCTAACCGTATCATTTCTGGCAAGAAGTACACATTCTGACCAGAGCCAAAAACTTGGCTCTATACCAGAATAGCTCATTTTAATCGGTTCGTTTTTTTAAAAAAAAAATTAACATTGGAAATAAATACATACATGTACACAAAAACACACATATATGTAAATATATATGAATGGATGTGGGCATATATATTAGGATATGTAAAGTACCATGTATGTATTACAAAATGTGTGTGTGTGTGTATCATAAAACTATGATTACTATATGTAAGGTACTATGCCAATAATTTATGTTAGTGGAAGTAAAGGTGAGGGATCTACAGATAAATATTGTCTGTGCTTTCAAAGAAGCTTATATTCTAGGAAGAGAGACCCAACATGAATTCTAATATAATATGGAAGTGTGAAAGGAGAGAGCAGATGGAAGGAGAAAGACTTGTGTGTGAACTGACTATAAAGCAGCCAACCTCAATATTCCATAAGAAAACACCAGTATTGGGGTATAGGCAGCAAAAGCACTTGTAAATTCAGCACAGGTTGCATGGGTGGCCAATGTTGGTGAGTCCTGTGGAGATCTGGAGCCAGAATGGCCTGACCTTGAGTACAGGGGATCCTACTGAGACATCAGGAAGAAATAATGCCCCTGGAGTCACAGTCTAGGTCAATTGGAAAGCACTAGATCTGGGGGACTATGAGGAAGGAGGAAACACATCTCTACTCTCCATCTCAGGGTCACCGGCATACACTGAGGGATGGCTCTTATCACAGAGATGCTTACTGCTTAGGGCTACATCCCCCTCCCTTACAAGCCCCAGACAAGAGGAGAATGATCAGTGGTAAGTTACTACTCATGCAGCCATTAAAAAGTCCAACAGAGTTTCAGCGAATACTTCTGCTTTTTCATACACCACAGGGATCATGATGCACCATGCTTTTCGTGGTCAGCAGGGCCTAGGACAAGGAAGAAAGGAAACTGAAAAAAAAAACACATCTTCTCTGATGTGTGTGCACAACTGAGAAACTTTTGGAACCAAAAATATATCTCCATGCACCTTCTACTACGAATTAATTAGAGCAACCTACAATCTATAAATAACCTTGTACCAGATTCTATATGTAAGAGTCTAGAAGTGGCCAGGAAGACCCCTGTGCAATTGAAGCAACTGTGTTGCATGGACAGAACAGTGACCTCTGCTTTGGAAGACATGGGTTCCACCCCAGAGCTACTCCTTACCACCTGTGTCCTTGAGCAAGTCATTGAAACTCTCAGAACCATAGTTTTTCACCTTTAAATGGGGACTCTGATAAATACATCACAATAATCCATTAAAGGGCTTTATGAAATCTACAGCTGTATGATTGTCAGCAGCATTTGCTAACATATACAGTATGCAGAGAAGTTATGAAGTTGGAGTCTTTACTGTATGGATTAGTCTGCTCAGGCTGCTGCAACAAAGTACCACAGACTGGGTAACTCAAAGAACAGATATTTATTTCTCACAGTTCTGAAGGCTAGATGTCTAAGATCAAGGTGCCAGACCCGTTGAGGACCCTCTTCCTGGCTTGCAGACTGCTGCCTTTTCATTGTATCCTCATGTGATGGAGATTGAGTAAGCTCTGTTCTTTTTCTATAAGGCACCAATACCATCAGGGGGATTCCACTTTCATGACCTCCTATAAACCTGATTACTTCCCAAAGACCCCGCCTCTAAATACTGTCATATTGGGGTTAGGACTTTTGAGGGAGACACAAACATTCAGTCCATAATACTGTAATATCGAGATGACCATTGTTTGTATTAAGCCAGCGGAAAACAGATAAGGAGGTGAGATTATGAGATGCCCTGAATGAGCTTTTCCCATTCAAAGGCCAGGATCTGATCACAGAAGTGCAGTCCTGGGAGGACATTCTCAGGAAAAAATGTGTTTTTTAAAAGTTAAGAAAATCAGGTTTGGGTAATCACAATTTCATGCTACAAAATAGGATGATAATTGATTTGATGCTTACCTTCTTCATAAAATGTATTTGTTATGTTTGCCCAGCATTTCAAGTAATAAAACATCTTTGAAAATAAAATAAAAAGGCCCAGGTGATTTTTTTTTTTTTTTTTTTTTTTTGTAGAGCCACAGGAGCAACAATTGCTGAGGGTCAGTTCAGTGAAGGTAAATTCTGTACCAATTCATGATTCATGAGATTAACTTATAGCAGACGTAGGAAAGGTAAATGGGTAGTAGAGAGGATACTGTTGTTCGAGTTTCATGCACTGACACGAAGGTGTTGTGAATCTGGTACCATGTGAAATAATTACCATTGCTGGTGGTATTCAATACCTTTAATTTCCTGTTCTGGCATAGAGTGGTAATAGAAAAGCTAGACTCAACACCTGATTTATTGGACTGTCTTACTAATCCACCGAGTGTCAATCACAAATAAGGAAGCCAGGATGTGGGTACACAAATTCAGTGGTTCTCAAAGTTTTACTGCATGTATGTGAATTGCCTGAAGGGGTTGTACAAACAGATTGCTGGGCCCCATCCCCACAGTGTCGAATTCAGTTGATAGATGTGGGGCCTGGGAATTTCCATTTTTAACATGTTCCCAGGTGATATTGATGCTGCTGATTCAAAAGGGTGTTGCTGTTTGCGAACTCCATGTAATTAAGAGGGAAATCAGACTGGGCGTGGTGGCTCACGCCTGTAATCTCAACGCTTTGGGAGGCCAAGGTGGGTGGATCACGAGGTTAGGAGATCGAGACCATCCTGGCTAACACGGTGAAACCCCGTCTCTACTAAAAATACAAAAAAATTAGCCAGGTATGGTGGTGGGCGCCTGTAGTCTCAGCTACTCGGGAGGCTGAGGCAGGAGAATGGCATGAACCCAGGAGGCGAAGCTTGCAGTGAGCTGAGATCATGCCATTGCACTCCAGCCTGGACGACAGAGTGAGACTCCGTCTCAAAAAAAAAAAAAAAAAAAAGGAAGGAAATCACACCCCCACACTGTCTTAAATTCTAAGAAATAATTGCTTCAGTTTATTTGTCCTTTTGAACAGATTCGATGAAAATCCATGAGATAAACATGGAGACCTCCATGGACTGGAGCTTAGTTTCCAGTGTGGATTTCTTCAGTAGCTTAAAGGATTTCATGGTTGACTTATACAGCCCAGCATTTATAATCCACTTCATTCTCTTCTTGATTTTCTTGTTTGTGGCCCAAATCGACTGTTCTTCATCTCTATCTACACAACGAAGTGTGGTGTGTTAGCGCCACTGTGTTAGTGCTGGTGAGCGCTAGTGAAGGGCAAGAAGTGGAGGGTAGGGAAGAAAAGGCAAGAGACAGGGTGACCAACCCTTCCCGGTTTTCCTGGGACTACCCCAACTTTTAAAATGGGAAGTTCCTCATCCCAGGAAAACCCCCAGTCCCAGACGAATATGATGGATAGCCACCGTAGCAGAGGCACAGCTTCTGTGGCACCGGGGGGACACTGTGGGCACTGGGAGGACTAGGCAGAGGGCGGAAGGATAAAGGCCACTGATGTTATTTATACTGACATCTTGACATCTCTGCTTCAGACTAGCGAAATGCCTTGACAATGATGGTACCATGGGAGCAGAAAAATATCCTTCAATACTGATGCACTAATTTGACAAATACCAGCAAGGTCATACCTGCTGCCTTCTGTCTAGATTCCAATATGAGGTTATTGCTGAGATACCATATAATTGTTTAATGTGTGTGTGTGTGTGTGTGTGTGTGAGCGTGTGTGTAGACAATCCTTCATCCCCAGGCTCTTTTAATCTTCAATTCTCTGGTCTTTTCACTTTCTTATGTGAAAGCTCTGTCATCCTCTGCTTATTAGAACCATTCAAATATAATAGTTTGCAAAGCTGTAAAATGACGGGTTTAAACTTCTTGATGTTCTGGGACAGTCCCACTTCTAGACAGCCTGCTATGTTGTTCCCACAAATGTCCTTGATCTTGTTGGATGTGGGGGATTCATTTCTTGCATGAGGAGTTTGGTATGTTTTCTTCCAGCTATAAAACCTAATGATTCTCTTCCCCTAGGGAATGCAGATGGCTCAATGATGAAGTTCAGTGGGAGAGCACTGCTTGGCCCCAGGTTCCATCCTTTGTTTTTTGTCTTTTCCCTCCTCCCTCCCCACCCTAAGAAAGGCACCGCCTCCAACAGGAACAGCTAAGGGAGGCTCAGAGTTACCCACTTTCTGCCTGAGAGAGTGATTCCGGATGGAGATTTACAGCTCTTTCAATTATGTTTTATATTGTATGGGGATAGGCATGGCACTCAGCAAATTTCAGCCCAAGCAACAGTTCTGGGGAAGAACCATAATGATAATAATGCCAGAATTTATTCTTTCCCTGTGCCTAAGTAATTCAAGCTGATGGTGGTGTTTGTGATTACAGACTGAAAGCTTTTCACTTACTCTCATCCAGAACAAATGGTATATCAAGCAAGCAGATTGCACATATTATAGGACCTGAGCTTTTCCTGGTAAAGAAAAAGAGAGAAAAATATTGGGGTTGCATTTTAAACTTAACCTATGGGCTATTTAACCTCTTCCTCTCTCCCCACCCTTCCACCCACATCCCTGGTAGAGGACTGATTCCAGGCAACTCTGAAATTCTCTCATTCGTTTCTCTCTCCCTGTAAAAGAATGGAAAAGTTTCAAGCATTTTCCCCCTGCACCCCAGGACTGCTATTTTTTTTTATGTCAGAAAGAATTGGTACCTACAAGACCCCGCCCACTCAATCTTCTTTCCTCCCACACACATGCCATGTCTTTGTAGGCTGATTTGGGGTAATTGAGAAGTCATATTCACAACGTACCATTTATATTCACAATGGTTAAGGAGGCTCTGCAGGGTGCCCAACTTCCCTCTGCAAATAAAATGTTATGCAAGTTGCCTTGCTGAGAAGGGACTCTGTGCTTTGGTGACAGAAAAGAAATACGAACAATAGATGGGAGGTGTTTTCAGCAGGCTTGTTTGCTAGGAAACCAAGTGGTCCGTAGGTGCTAAACTAGCTTTCTGTTTGTCACTGCTGTTGAACTGAAACAAAGCTTTCAAAGGAAATACATGGTACCTTATGGATGACAGGGCTATAATGCCATTTTGCAAAATGCTTTTTCATCCTCCTCTCTCCCTCCCCTCAGTTGCCTGTTGTGTTTGCTAAGTTTTAAGCTTAGTTAATAGTTTGGAACCTGTAGTGAAGAGAGAGAGAGAAGAAATAGAGATACAGAGAGAGTTGTGGAGAGACAGACAGAGATATAGATATAAAGAAGAGAGGAAGACATAGAGATAGATACAGGGAGAGAGTAGAGAGAAAGAGAACTAGGGAAACAGAAAGAATAGACAGAGGGAAAGTGAGATAGGAGATAAAGATATAGAAAGATAGAAGTAGAGATGAGAGAGAGATAGAGATAAGATAGAGAGATAGAGACATAGAGGCAGAGGTAGAGGTGGAGATAGGGAGGTGGGGGAGAACTGGACATGAGTTTCTTCTGTCCTGGGGATGAGGGCTGACCTCTATGGAAACAGTCCTCTAGGGAGAGTAGGTGGGAAGTCAACCAGGAAGCACTGAATCTGACTTACGTAATTACTAGACTAAAGAAGCACAGCACTGGCGGGGCGCAGTGGCTCAAGCCTGTAGTCCCAGCACTTTGGGAGGCCAAGGCGGGTGGATCACGAGGTCAGGAGATTGAGACCATCCGGGCTACCACAGTAAAACCCCGTCTCTAGTAAAAATACAAAAAATTAGCCAGGTGTGGTGGCGCGCACCTGTAGTCACAGCTACTCAGGAGGCTGAGGCAGGAGAATCGCTTGAACCCGGGAGGCAGAGGTTGCAATAAGCCAAGATTATGCCACTGCACTCCAGCCTGGGCAACAAAGAACCACAGAATTTAAAGGTCAGTAATCCAATTTAACAATGGCTTTTAAAGCAGAAATGAGAAGAGATCTTGGAGAGATTTCATGGTTTGTCTGAGGTCACACAGCTAATTGAGAGAGGAGTTTGCCAGGCTACCAGCTGCATCAGGCACTGGTGAAAGGAAAAAAATTCAGGCCTCTAGCAAAGGGGGGTTTGCAGCATACTTAGGCAAAGGCTCAGTTTTGGACCTCCAGCCTGGGTATTTGTACTGGTCTCTTCAGAGGTCAAGACCAAAACCCAGGTCACTTGATCCCCACCCTAGCACTCTAGCCTTCACACTAGGCACTTGACTGTCTTCTGCATCTTCTGTGGTGGCTGCGTCTAGGAGGCAAGGGAGAGTTGAACCTCACTAGGCTCATTGCAAACTGGAAATAACAATACCTAAGTGATCAAGTTCTTCCAACAATTGAATTACATAACATACAAGTTATTCCTATTTGTTATTCTCTTTTCTAAATTCTTAACATGCACCAATTCCTTTATTAGTAACCATGATGAATTCCAGCTCAGTTATTATCACCACTTCATTGAAAGGGAGAGTGGGGTACAGAGACGGCAACTGACTTGCCCCAGAGGTTAATTAATTCGATGTTTGACAAGGCACTGATGAATGGAGGAATTAGAATTTTAACATTAGCCCTCTTGCTGGAGAAACCCAGTTCATTATCAGAGCCCTCTCCCAGTGCCTAACACACAGCAGCACTTCACAAAATACAAATTCGCTGTCATTATCAGTATTAAGAATTTTAAAGTCAAGTGACTACATTGCAAGATGGTGAAATATCAAGAGGTATTTGTTGAGTTTTTTTCCTCCTTTTGTTCCTTGCATGATTTAACTAGATTACCAGAGAAATGAAGCAAGCAGAAGGGAGGAACTGGCCTATTGTCTGTATGTAGGTAGACATATAAGACAGTCTGTATGCCTAGACCCCTCTATTTTTAGACTAACATTGCCACAGTTCCACACCAATCCATAGATATATTTGCTGGGAATAAGAAGTTCAGGTGCTAAGGCCAGGTGCGGTGGCTCACGCCTGTAATCCCAGCACTTTGGGAGGCCAAGGTGGGCAGATCATGAGGTCAGGAAATGGAGACCATCCTGGCCAAATGGGGAAACCCCGTCTCTACTAAAAATACAAAAATTAGCTAGGCATGGTGGCACATACCTATAATCCTAGCTACTCAGGAGGCTGAAGCAGGAGAATCGCTTGAACCAGGGAGTCAGAGGTTGCAGTGAACCAAGATCGCGCCACTGCACTCCAGCCTGGCGACAGGGTGAGACTCCATCTCAAAAAGAAAAAAAAAAAGAAGTTCAGGTGCTGACCAGTGCACATGTCAACCCTTCTAACCCTTCCATATTTCTGAAGTTTCTTAAGGGATGATAACCATCTTTTTTTTCTTGTTGTTCATGATGAGATGATGTGCATTTCTAAAAATGCATTTGGCATGAAAATACATATTCTGGAGATGTCAACCCCAGCAGAGAAAGGGGAGAGGACACGTGAAGCCAGGATTGGGTGGGAGACAGTCCACAGTCTATCAAGATGAGTGAATCAAGACTCTTTCATCGATTTCACCAAAATAGCACTTGGGGAAGAAGATGGAGATATTGCAGAGAAACACATAATAGCAGACAGAGAAAGAAAGGAGCAATGGGAAAGGGTGAGGAGAGGGGAAAGAGAAGAAAGGTGTCAAATTCTTTCTTACTACTCTGAAAATAGCAAGAGGCATATGTCCTGGCCTTTTCCCAGAGGATCATAGAAAGAGTGTAGCAACAGTTTATGAAAACTTAAGGACAGTTTAAAACATGGCCAGGACCTAGACCCCAGGCAGGCATTCTATTCATTTAGAACAAAAAGAAAATAATAGCTTCATATTGTCTTTTCACCAAAAGCCAGGAAAATATAAGAACCTCAATTCTGCTTGGAGTCTCCACTTTGGAGAACCCCTTTTAGGTAAGAATATCTTAAAACTTGCCCAGTAGTCGGTTCCAGGTCTTTAGTAGCAGGTCCTTATGAATTCTGCTTTACAATCAGTAGCAAAGTTCAACATACTCTTCTCTTCACCCAAGCCTCTTTCTACTGCCACCCACATCCTCCTCCTAATCTGCATGCCCCTCAGAGCTGACTGTGCTTCAGGTAGAACAACCCTGGGCCACGAGAGACTCACAGGGCATTGATATATTCCCAGCCTGTGGCTGACAGTGGTTCCCCAAGATATACAGAATGAGGGACAAATTTAGTAGAACATGTAGATTCCTCTATCACCCACCTCCACTTCATAGTCCAACCCTATTTCCCACCCCTAGCACCACCTGCCTACTAATCCAGTCCTGTCTCACACTCCATGCACCTCTACCTAAGAGTCCAGCCCTATCCCAATCCCTTGCACCTCCTCCTGGCGATCCAGTCCTAGCCTCAACCACCTGTGCCTCTTCCTAATAGTCCATCTTCTGCACCTCCACCTTCCTGTCTAGCCCTAGCCCCCACTTTGTACCACAATACTGGTCCTCCTGCAGCTCTCCCTGATGGTCCAGCCCTATCTACCAGCCCCTGCACCTTCCGCTGATGGACCAGCCCTATCTACCACCCTTGCACCTTCCCCTGATGATCCAGCCCTATGCTTGACACTCCAACTAAACTGGGTTCTTTACCGCATTGCAAACTAGTCCTCCTCCTTCCTGCTGACCATAGTGCTTTTGGTAATCACATTCACTCTGCCTGAATGTCCTTCACAGTCTCTATTCTTGAAATCTCCCCACCTACATGAGATTCTTTTGGATCAGAATTTCTCTATCTTCTCTGTCTGTGGCTCTTTTTAGCCACCTCTCTTTGAGTACTTAGCACATTCTATTTTGTAGTTCTATACATTTGAGTGTATCTTTCACACATACGAGAGTGTAAAGTCAATTAACTTGAGTACAGTGCCACAGATCTTTTTAGCAATAGTTCCTGAGCTCTTCCTCTGTGTCAGGCATCGTCCCTGGTGCTAGGGTTATAAGGTAACTAAACCATAACCTTAGATGACCTTATGTGATAGTCTGATTATTTATATTCCCCTGCAGCACCTGGCTAAGTGCCTGTAACAAGCCCTCATACATTTTGTTGGATCGAGTGAAAGAGGAGAAGCAAATTAGCTGGCTGAATGATCACTGTGGCTGAATAACGGCATGGAAAAAAAAAAAAAAAAACTCCAATGCTTCCCCTGTATCAACAACATCTCTAATTGGCTCAAGGCAAACATGCACATTTTCTTCAATAAGATGTCAGAGAATGCAACAGTACATGTAGGTGTAATAACACAGTGCTCTGTCATTCAAAGACATTCTTTGACACTCTCATTTCAGGCAAAGAAATGCGTATCTTGCTTAGAATGCTTTTCTTTTTCTTTCTTTTTTTTTAGACTATTGCTATGTAATCTAATTCAATTCTTTTAAATGGAAGATTCATTAATGTATGATTACATGTTTCATCAAGGAGATTTTATCAACTCCCCATTTGGAAAGGGATTTGATAGAATGATTTTTACTAGAAAATGTCAGCCTGTGAAACATTTAATATTACAATCATCTAGAAAACACGCTGGAGCCTGATTCCTTGGGAATTTTATTTGAAGGGTCTGTGTCTCTACATCAGGCACATCTATAATTGCACATATACATCTAATTGCATATCTATAATTGCACATATACAGATACACAGGTACACACAACCACGCGCGTTTTTCTCTTTCTCCACCTTGCATGCTGAAGTACATTAAGCCTCTCCATCTCGGTACATCAAAACCTCCTAAGCCCATCCTCACACTTCCATTTCCAGCTAAGAGTCAACAGCCACATACACTCAGTGACAGGATTGCCTTGGACTGGTGAGTTGGGAGGCTGATTTTATCAGCTTCTAAAAGGTTTCACCAAAGCAGCTTTGTTTTTGTTTTTTATAAACTAACCCTACAAAAACAAGAGCTAATATCAGTACATGAGGAAAGTAGTTAATCCTCATACTCAGGAAATAAAATGACTGTCTTGGGACTAAGACTTGAGTAATTATCTGTAATCAATGAGTTTAGGCTTGTGTAGAAGTAATCTAAGAGACTCTTAGCAAATGTGTGGCTGCAACTTTATGGAAAGACCCAAATCTAATTTATCTAGGAAGGGATGAAAGGCATATGACAGCAACTAAGAAAGTGGAAAACTGACGAAGAAGAAAGACTTCCTAACAGAAAATGGACTTCATTGATTCAAGGAAAGGAGGCCAGATGAAAAGAATGTGTTGGTATTTGCTCACCACTATGTGCTATTGGACTTTGGAACATAAGTATGGATCACACACCTGATTCACTAGACATTTACATGTCCCAGCCCACCCTAAAAATGCCTCAAAACCCTTCCCTGTGTCCAAGTGTTCTAATAATCTTACAAATGGCTTTTTACAATTGGTTTCTCATAATCATGATCCTAAAAGAGATGCTCACATTGCATTTGACTTATAAGCTTTTTAAGTCTCAATGTATGAGAGTTCCCCCTTTGATTATGTGATTTATTATGGAAAAATTGGATCCTTTAATCTGCAGCATTTCCTGCATTCTGGATTTAGCTTGTTTCATCCCCACAGTGTCATTTACCATGCTTCTCTATACCCGATATTTTCTGAAAACTGGCCTGATAAGATTCAGGTTCAGTTCTTTGCCGAGAATACTTCATGGGTAGTCATCTAAGGTCTGATTTTCCCCTGTTTGGTGATGTGAAGGTTGATTAATGGGCTTAGTTAGGTAGTGTCAGCCCGATCCATCCATTCTGAAGTTCCTCACCAATCTTTCACCTAAACATTTTCACAGCTGTTGATGATTGTCACCTAGATTCACTATTTTATAAGCAGTTAGAAATGGTTATTTAATAATTCTCCCATTTCCTCTGCATTGATTAGCTGGTATTATTCTACAAAGAAAAACATTCCCTCATCAAACATTTGGTTACCCTGAAATAGTTTGTATGTGAAAGAGAGGACATGTGATTGATTTTTTTTCCTTTTATCTACCAATTTTCAGAATGAGTTAGTGACCAATGAGTTTTTTACCATTATGAACGTGAGTTTTATTTATTTGTTTAGTTATTTATTTTGAGACAGAATCTCACTCTGTTGCCCATAATGTAGATGCTAAGGGTTCTAATTGCTGCTGGATTTCCATTGCCTCTAAGCCTTATCAGTTAGGTCCAAGCTAGAAATACATAAGTGTATTGTGGCTATGTTAAAAGAAGACTTTTATCTGTTAGTGGTACATACTGCAATAACTATTAGTGATATACGGAACAAGAGCATGGATTTGTTTTTAAATATCCTAACTAAAAACTAGAAGTAGAAGAATGAAAAAAAAATAAACTTGGAAAATGTTAAAGATGGATGATGGATGCATGGAAGTTTATTATACTATTAACTCTACTCTTACTGGATGTTTGAAAATCTCCATGATAAAAAGCTTAAGAAAGGGTTAATATCTCACAAACACACAGACACACACACACATACAGACACACACACATATACATGCAAATATGCACCTGCCTTTTCACTTCTTTGCTCTTTGATTTTATGTACATAACCACTTAATGACTCAACTCTCCATGTAACAAGAAAGAATATAGAGGATATAGGATGTGACTATTTAAATTTCAAAAAGGAGAAATCCCTATTACGTTAATCAATTGTGAGCCTGGCTCCATTCAGTCCTGTAGTTTGTAGTTCACCTTCTTCCCCCTATGACATCAAATGCCCCCTGAAGTTTCTCATCATTCGTGTTCATCACCACAGTCCTTTAGACACGCTACATCCAGGTACATCCTCCTCAAGGGGGCAGGGCCCAAATCCTTGTGCCATCAACCCCCGGCACTCCTGTGGTTGTACAGCTCTTCCAGGTCCATTTTTCTCTGTAATTCTAAATATATTTCTTAGTTCCTTCCTTACATCCATTCTTTCTTTCCTTACTCCCTTCTTTCTTTCTTTTCTTTCTTTCTTTCTGTTTCTCCTTCCTTCCTTCCTTCCTTCCTTCGTCTTTCTTTACTTTCAACAGGGTCTTGTTTTGTCACCTAGACTGGAGTGCAGTGTGGCACAGTCATGTCTCACTGCAGCCTCAACTCCTGGGCTCAAGTGATCCTCTCACCTCAGCCTCCTGAGTAGCTGGGACTATAGGTGCACACCACCACACCCAGCTAACTTTTTAAAAAATTCTTTTGTAGAGATAGGATCTTGCCATGTTGCCCAGGCTGGTCTCAAACCCCTGGGCTCAAGTGATCTTCCCACATTAGCCTCCCAAAATGCTGGGAATACAGTCATAAGCCAACTTGCCTGGCCTAATATCTTTCTTAAGATAAGACCACTCTGGATCAGAGATGAAAAAAGCAATAAACGTTTATCAATATATGCTGTGTCACTGTGCTGGCCACTAGATATGCAAACATAAATAAAACTCAATGCCTGCTCTCAAGGACGTTATAGTGGGAGAGAACGATATAAACACATAAGTGCATTACCGAGCCTTTAAGTCCCTCAGAAGTCAGTGGAAGAGAAAAAAAGTTTCAATACAGGTAAGTATACGTTTTACATCAGATGTTCATGTACAGGGATTTCAAGCCACAAAAAAGGATCAGTCAATTCTGGGGAAACCCAGAAGAGGAAGCCTAGAGAGAAGAGGTAGCATGTGAATTCCCCAGACAATGAAGGGGCCTGGAATCAAGGGAAGAGAGGGAGGAGATATTTAGGGACAGGAAAAAGTAGATATACAAAGGCCAAAGAGTGTGAATGGGCAGAGAAGGATGTAAGGGAGAGGATTTGGTTTTCTGCTTTGTACAGTAACAACATATGCCTGTAACTCTGGGCCCTGTAGGCCAAATGCAGCCTCTACTTGGTTTTTGTAAATAACATTTACTGGAACACTGCCATGCCTGTGGGTGTGCAGATTGTTCATGGCTACTTTTGCACTAAAAGGCAGAGTTGCGTAGTTGCAACAGAGACCTTTTGGTCTTACAAGGCTGGTATATGTACTATCTAGCACTTTACAGAAAATGTTTGCCAACTCTCTCTCTCTCTCTAAAGCAATAGTTCTCAAACTTTAGTGTGCATATAAATCACTTAGGAATCTTGTTTAAATGCAGATTGTGATTCAGTAGGACTGGGTGGGCCTAAAGGTCTGAAGTTCTAAGAGTTCTGAAGTTCTAAGATTCCTCCTTCCTTCACCTTTTGTGATGATCCAGGTAATGTCAGTGTTGCTAGATGGCTTGACACACTTTCAGTAGCAAGGATCTAGAGAAACTCTGGATCCTCAGGGCTTGTTCCTCCAGAATAGCAATCCAGTAAGGGGCATCTGAGTGTTGAGAATAAGGGGAGAGCTGAACTCATGGCTAGACATAACTTGGCTTACTAAAATTCAGAGATGAAAAGCTTCATTTCAGTAATTACAGTTTAGTTTTTTAGAACAGCTGTGTAAATACCAAATGGCTATTCGTCATATCTTTCTTCTTCCTCAAAACAAGGGTTATACCATAGACACCCTAGGACTTGCCTCTATTCTTTGCGTCTCCATTTCTATTCCTTTTAGCTAAAGATCTAATTGGTAGGCTACATAAGGCTCCCACAAGTTCCTAATCCCCATCAAGCCACCACCATCTACATCCTCCTCCTATCTGCAATTAAATGTGATCAAACACATTTCCAAATGTGGTATCAAACTGAAAGAACCTCTTGCAAAACACAAGAAGAGCAAATTCAGGGGGTCTCTGCCTTGAACCAACAATTATAATAATAATGCCAATTTCCTCCTCCCCCTTCCCAAATCCTTATAACATTGCTGGAAAATAAGAAAACTCACTTGAGTGACTTAAGGTATGCTTTGCTTATGTCAGCTTGTCATTTTGAAGGTTGGAGTTGGGAATGCCCCCACCCCTCCTTTTATTTATTATTTAGAGGATTAGAACTAATTCATCTGGCAGACTTTGAGTTTGAGAGAAAATGAATCATCTGGTATGCAAATGTGTTTATCCTTGGCAAAGAAGAATTTCCTGATTTTGCACCAAATAAATAAATGAACAAATAAATAAATGAGGCTTATGTAAAAAGAACCAAGCTTACAGGGCACATTGGACATCAAATAGCTCTCAAAAGAGTAACATTTACATGAATTAACGCCAAATGACTCAGAAACATAAGGATTGAATTCCCACAGAAACTTTACACATGGACATTGTACTTAATGTATAAAATGGCGTACCTGTTACAATTTATCTGGAAAAATCATTTATTACTCATCGTGACTCCACAGGGTTCTCAGTGCTCCATGAGCACTGGACCAGGAGTCAAGACTGAAAGTCCCTGCTCTGCTAACTCAGCGACGTTTCTCAAGTCACTTAAACTCATCACCTCAATATTTGCGTCATGCCCAGTAAGGCCCATGCTAGCTCTGAAAAGCAGAATAAGGTGTATTTGCCCAAGACCACCCAGAGCCGAGCAGAACCAAGAGTCAGCCTTGGCCTTTTGATCCCAAGTGAAAGGCTTTTTGCAATTTTTTGAGCTGCCCCTATAAGTAAAAACCATTTCTTTATTATCTTGTTCTTGAAAGACTAGTAAAAAAAGGTACCCAGTCCAATTTGACCTAAACCTATAACCCCAAACATTGTTCAGTTGCTATGCTGTTTTCTGCCGTAACATTTGGAAATCACTATTGTAGAGATTTGTGTGACCTCCCAGGCAGTGCTGAACATTTGTAGTTCCTTCGAGTTAATGGAGAATTTGCTAGATAAACCTGGCTTGTGTTGTCAATATTTTTCGAGCTTTCCTGAGAGGGACTGCAGAAACTAAATGTGACCATGTGACAACACATGCCTTCTGTGTTGCTTATGAATCTCCACCATGCTCTTTACAAGTGTGTAAAGAGGAGGACCAGGGGCGCTGTGTGGAAAAACCAAGAAGGTCTGCTCCAGCATTCTTGGCCCAATGTTATAATAAAGCTAGGGAGGTTAGGAACATGAACGGGAAGATGGGGACACTATAATCAATCTATTGAAGCTTTTACAAATATTTCTCAATTAACTCAAAATAAAGAGAACAAAAGGCTGTGAGCAGGTAAGGGCAGATTCATCTCCTCTAGAAGAAGGGCTACTGTAGCCCATCGAACACCTTTGTACCACTTAGGAAAAGGTGCCTCTCTGCAGGACACAGGGCTTAGTGAGCAAAGCATAGGCTGGATTTCAGTCACACCTTCTGCAGAGCCTCCTGATACAAGGAACAAATATTTATACCCTGCTTACGATGTGCCTGAGACTGTTCTAAATGTAAGCATATATATTAATTACGTAATCTTCATAATGATCCAATGACCTGATTATTATGTACAAAAGTAACGATACTCAGGTTAATATCAATATCATTATCATTCCCAGTTTACAGATAAAGAAGCTGAGACAAGAAGCAGTTAAGAGACTTATCCAAGGTCACACAGCTAGTAAACTGCAGAGTTAGAAATCTGCTCTAATGAGAAAATGATCTTCTAAACTTCAGCTTACTCCTGCCTTTGGAGCATAAAAACACATCACTGTCTTCTCAGGGAGGACTTCTCCTGCAAGGCCAAGCATGCAGATATTTAATCTGTATTGTCTGACTTAAAAGACTGTAAGCAGACTAAGAAGCATTGATTCCAAAATACACATCAACAACAAAAAATTTCCTAAACTTGCATCATCCTTAGGTAAGTATATTAGTCAAGGTTCTCCAGAGAAACAGAACCAATAGGATAGATGTAGATATAGATTAGATATAGGTAGGTTTATTATGAGGAATTGGCTCATAGGATATGGAGGCTGAGAAGTCCCATAATTTGCATCTGTAAGCTGGAGACATAGGAAAGCTGGTGGTGTAATTCAGTCTGAGTCCAAAGGCCTGAGAACCAGGGGTGCTGATGGTATAAATCCCAGTACGAAGTCAAGAGAAGATGAGATGAGATGTTTCTAGCAGTTGTGCAGGGAGTAAAGAGGGGATGCAAATTCCTCCTTCCTTCACCTTTTGTTCTTCTCAGGCCCCAAACAGATTGGATGATGCTCTTCCATGTTGAGGAAAGAAATCTACTTTACAGAATCCACTCAAATGCTAATCTCGTCCCAATGCACCCTCACAGACACATGTAGAAACAGTGTTTAATCTGGGCACCCTGTGGCCCAGTCAAGTTGACACATAGAATTAACCATCATGATAAGGTTCACAACAAAGCAAAGCCATCGGGGTGACCGCTGAAAGGGTTGCAGTAGAATGACTTGTATGGATGCTTGTTGTGTGATTATCACACCTGTAATGTGGGTGCTTCAGGGTATATGAAGCCATTGCCTTCTGAAGGTCAGTATATGATCAACAAAGGCTTTGATGGCCATCTAGGGTGACAGTAGAGTAGTTTTTGAGATAATGCATCTCCTGGAAGAAAATACTGGTAAACACTATGTCAGTGAACTGGATGCACACCATCCAGCCCTAATCAACTGAGAATAGAGACCGCCTACTGTGTACCGGAGCATCCAGCATACAGAACTGGAATGTGCCCAATCACAGCCTTCCGTTTACTCCTGAGCCTGTTCCACCCCCATCATCCTGCCCTTGCCTACAGAACTCTGAAGGGTCCCTAGGTGTGCCCCAGGGTTCCCCATTTGTGTGGCTCTGCGTTTGCTCCCACCTGTTCTTGGAATGATCTTCTTGATTGTCCATCTGGCAAGCTACTCCTCCTTTATCAGAGGACTCATGTCCCCACGCTGTGACGCTTTCTCTAATTCCCCCAAGATCTTCCTTCCAACATAAGTTCTCAACTGCACTGTGTGCTCACCGTCATAACAGCAATTTAGGCTCAGTGTCCATAATTCAGGCTTTGGAGTTTAATGGAATTTTCTCCCTCCTGGGCTTCTTGACTCTCTGGCATCAGCTGACTCTTCCTCAGATGAAGATGATCAGAGTCCCCCTCTCACAGTGGGGAAGATCAAATGATACACTCACTTAAAAGCTCAGAAAGGCTCCGGTGTGCGTTTCCACTCATATCATGCTGGGTTGCAGTTGTCAGCTAAGTGTTCGTTGCTCTTTGAGGCCAAAATCATACTTTTTCCACCTCAGATTCCAGCACACTTAGCAAAGTACCTGATTAGGAGAAGCCTTCAGTGAATATGTATTAAACAAAGGAATGAATAAACATTAGAGCAGCCAAGAACCTTACAGGGGCTCTTAGCTGATGTTTTGCCATGAGTACAAGGACCCATTTCAAACATATAATTTGATGGTCCCCACAAAATTATAGCTATTTTTAATATCTGTGGACTGAGAATATAATAAGCTGCTGTGGATTTGGTGAACTTTTGAAAAAAATCTCTGCTACCCACCAGGGGCTTACAATCCCCAGCTTGGGGCCACACATCTAATTCAACTCCTGTACTTTAAAGGTAGAAAAACATCAACATTGAAATTGAGTATTTCTTAGGTCACAGAACCAAGTGACTGTAGAGTCATAACAAGAAAGTAAGTCTCTTGAAGCCCTCGCCCTTGCTTTCAGGGAGCTTATCATCTTACAGGGGAACCCCAGCTAGCTCACATATCAGATACTTTGGAAGAAACATAAAGCTCTCTATTACCAAGAGCTGAGTGGTGAGCCAAAAATCGACAAATGAAGTTGCAGCTCAGGCTGGTAATAGAGTGGTTGCTTTGGGGATTTTTTAGTGGGCTTCTGACAAATATTGAAAAGTGAATATTTCACTTTTGAAATATTTAGAGCACCAGTGAGCAGCTCAGTGTCATTAAGTTGCCTTGTCTCCCTTTAAATTTCCTTGGGTCCTGAAAGTGTTTATATTATACTTTGAAACTGTTGTCTAAAACAGGAGGAGGTAGATAAAGAGGCGTGAGACAGATTTAGATGCACTCTTTTCAGTGGACTCATTTGGAATTTATGGCTCCATGAAGTCATCACCCGTTTAAAATTTCACCTCTGCCTCTGCTTCTATCAACAGCATTGAAATGGCACGTGGAGCAGCAGGGGGTTGTTAATAGTCTGGAGATGTAGTGTGATGGCTTTCAATATTTTAATACAGTTCTTGCTTACAGTCATGTTTCTCAAGCAGGTTGGTTTTGCTCCTGTGGAGTGTATTACAGAGGCTACTGCTGGAGGTGATGAAAATGTTAGGAGGCTGTGACAGTCATCTGAGCAAGAAATTTGAACCTTGAGTGTGAACCAAGGGAGAGACAGTGGTGCAGACAGGGAAAGCATAGACCTGAGAGAAGATTAATCTCTTTGAAGAAAGAACGTGGGTCTGTCTTGCCCAGTTGAGTGTGGAAATTGAGAACGAGGGTGGAACAAAAAATAATACCATTGCCCAAGACCACTCGACCCATTTAAATGTCACCCTAAGTAGGGAAGCCTTGTGGGTCAGGCAACTGGGGGACCCCCGGAGACCCCTTGGCTTTTTTTCTGCATTTACACTCACCTTCCCCAGGTACCCAGTATTTGCTAGGAGCCACCAGAAGTAGCAGGTCTTGTCTTATTCTTTTTTTTCTCTGGCTTTCTTAGACCTAATTTGTGACCTTTTTCTCAGGAGCTTTGTGTCCCTGTCAGAGACTTGATGCAGAGCTAGGTCAACACTAACTTGTGATGATATCAATAGCCAACACATATTGAATATTAAGTGTTTTCCTATTTGGTCCTTAACAAGAACTCTCTGAAACAGATAATGTTATTATTCCCATTTTTTTCAGATGGTAAAATCAGCAACACAAAAATGAAGTGTCAAGATTTGAACCTAGATAGTTTGACTTCATAACCTTTACTTCGCTACCTCACCTCTTCCACAAACAACAAGGGATGAATCAGATCCACAATGTCCATTATTCTACTCTCATATGAGCACTTTCCTCTATCCTTGTAGTAGCTAGGACACTGTTATACACATATCTAATAATTTGAATAGCTCACTAGTAAAAAGATACTCATTAAGGCCACGTTATTCCCAGAATATGAGGCGCAAAGAGCTAACATCTATTGAGTGTTTATTATGCTCCAGGATCACCACGTGCTTATGTGCATGCATTCACCTAAACTTCACAGCAACCCTTTGAGGTAGGTACTATGATCACCAACTCTATTTCATAAATGAGGAAATGGAACTCCAGAGATCGCATGCCAATTCAGGGACAGATTTGGGGATTCGTACTCTCAGATTGTCTCTAGAACTCATACTTTTTTTTTCTTTTTTTTTTTTTTTTTTGACAGGATCTCACTCTGTCACTTAGGCTAGAGTGCAGAGATATGATCTCAGCTTACTGCAGCCTTGACCTTCCTGGGTCAAACGATCCTCCCACTTCAGCCTCCTGAGTAGCTAGAACTACAGGACCTTTGTGTCCCTGTCAGAGACTTGATACAGGCACACACTACCTGGCTAATTCTTGTATGTTTTTGTGGAGAAGGGGTTTCGCCATGTTGCCCAGGCTTATCTGGAACTTCTCAGCTCAAGTGATCTGTCCACATTGGCATCCCAAAATGCTGGGATTATAGGCGTGAGCCACCGCACCTGGCCTAGAATTCATACTTTTAACCACCATTCTCTGCTGTAATACAGGTGTGCCCACAAGGAGTTCATAGTCGTATAAAGGAAATTTATGCATAAATAAGAGCCCCAGAATGGATCCCAAAATATATAATATGGGTTTTTATGACCTAAGCAAATGTTGAATTGAAGTGCAAAGATTAGGCAAGATTTGAACAAAGGAAAAGAAAAAAAAAGAAAAGCACTCCAGGTATGGAGGTCAGCATGAGAAAAGACAATGAGTAAAAGCAAATTGATTCATTGATTGGCAGGGTCAGAGGTTTCATGTTGGCGGAACAGGCAAGCTGTGGCTCAAAAGGAAATTTGGAGCTTTTGATTATCAGGCTACGAAATGTGATCTTTTTTCAGGTAGATTTTTAAAAAAGAAATGAAATGGCGTAGTGAAGGTCATTATCTAAGGGGGATATTGAGCCTCAGTTTCTTCATCTGTAAAATGGAGCTATTAAGAGTACCTGACAGGTAGTCTGGGTGAAGGTGTGTAAAGTACCAAGCACAGTGCCAGGAATAGTGTAAGTTTGCAATAAATGGTAGTTATTTGACTGTGGACTAAGAGCTGAATTGTGTAGGGAAGAACTTGAAAACAGGGAGCTGCGTGGAAGGCGGCAGATGTGAAAAAGGAAGGACAGTGGGGGCTCTTGTTGCCATGGTGAATATTAAGGAAGAGGGAGATGCTATATGCTGAGTGACTCTTAAGTTTCCAGCCTAACTGGCACTCATGGAAGAGGTGGAGAATTTAAGATAGAGTAAGCCGATTTTTGTGGAAGGGTTGCATTTGGGGCTGAACCTGCAGGGACAATGGTGATAGCTAGGAGGCGAGTGGAGATAAGAAGAGCTCTTTAAAATGTCACTACGTGTGGTCCTGAGTTTGGAGTCATCTATACAGATGTCACATACCTCCTTGCTCCACTCCCTGGAATACTCTTCCCCCAGACATGCCCATGATTGGCTTTTCTTATCATTCAGGGATTAGCTCTAATGTCACCTCTTAAGAGGGAACGACCCTCTTCCCTCTCCATTTCATCACCCCAATTAGTTTACGTCATAATGTCATCACTCGTCTTCCCCCAGGACAGTGTGAGCTGCAAGCAGGCAGGAGCTTGGTCCTGTTCCCCACGGAATCTCTAGGGCCCAGAAAAGTGTCTGGAACACAGTAGGACTCGCGATGTCCTAAGTAAATGGTACTGAACACTATTAAACTCAGTAAATAGACATACTCTTGAATACATGAATAAATAAAGCTATGATGTCACATGTAGGCAGAGAGTGAGAAAGCAGGGCAAAAGGTGAGGACCCAACCCCTTGGAAATCTCCCTGATGCAGGAGGCAGGAGTGGGATAAAGGAAGAGTAAAAATGAAGTCAGAGAGGTGGGAAAGGAACCAGGGTACAGAAGTGTCCTGAAGACCAACAGCAGAAGGTATGTTAAGACAAATTCAATATGGTCAAATGCTGCAGGAGAATTAAAGAGAATGAATGATAAGAACAGGGCATTTGACTAGGGGCCGGGGCTTCGTTGACAGTAAGGACATACCCGAGGCTGAGAGGGACGGGGATGGAGGGAAGCAGGTGCTACTACCCACCTATCTCCCATCGTTAGGAGTCTTCGCATGGGAAACAGGGTGAAAAATAGGATAGTAGCTTAAGGAGGGAAGAATGAAGGTGAAAGTGGCTCCTCGATTGGAGAGAACTTGGCCTGAGAAGGGAGAGATTGGAGATGATTAAGAAATAGGGATGATGATAATAAGAGGACTTTGCCCCCAAGAAGAGGGAAGGCGGATTCAGCAGATCCATGAAATTGACTCCCAGATCCACATAGTGACTTTTTATGACTTGTGGCAATTTATCTCATTACCATACAGTCACAACTTCAGACTTATGAAAAGAAATATGAAAATACAAAAAAAAAAAAAAAAAAAAAGAATGCTAACTAATGCCTTGGCAGTATGGAAATAAATGTTTTCATCTGTTTAAAATCAATTTAGGGGCAAAATAAGAGCATCTGAGGCAGAATGTGAAAATAATCAGAGAGATGAAAATGGTTAAAATTTTAAAAAATAAAATAAAAACAAAGAAAGAAAAGCAATGTATGAGTACTGTCGTCACCATAGAGACTAGCCCCCAGGTTGGAGCAAACCGTATCGCCCTTCTGGAAGGGTGGCTCTCTACTCTGGAAAATTGGATAGTTTCCTGGCTTCTTACCCTCCTTGTGAGGTAGTTGTGTGGGTTCAGTAGAAAAAATAATATTCTGTAAAGCACTTAGAATTATGTTATAAATGAGTGTGAGCTGGTGTAGTAATGCTTGAAAGTGATTTTATTATCTCAGATATAACAGGACAGCTTTATGTGCACCCATGGAGAAGTGATTAATGGGGCCCCAGCACCCTCCTGCAAAGGTCTTTAAAAGCACCTGTTTGGAGGAGGTGTTAGGCCAGCAGGAAGTTTAATGACTCTAGTGATGCTGCTGCCCTGGGGGAAGTAATCAGAGGCTGCCAGCAGCATGGTCCCCACAGGTAGGCTGAGATAAGTCAGAGTTATGGAGTTGGGAGCTTGACAAGAGGACCCCCCACCCCAACCCAGCCCCTGCCTGAGGGAGAGCCAGCTGGATTGTAGCATTCTCAGGTATATCAAAACAAGAATGTCAGGCTTTTTTTTTTTTTTGAGACAGAGTCGCGTTCTATCACCCAGGCTGGAGTGCAGTGGTGCCATCTCGGCTCACTGCAACCTCTGCCTCCTGGATTCAAGCAATTCTCCCTGCCTCAGCCTCCCAAGTACCTAGGATTATAGGCGCCCGCCACCACGCCCAGCTAATTTTTGTATTTGTAGCAGAGAGAGAGAGTTTTGCCATATATGCCAGGCAGGTCTCAAACTCCTGACCTCAGGTGATCTGTCCTCCTCAGGCTCCCAAAGTGCTAGGATTACAGGTGTGAGCCACTGCGCCCGGCCAAGCTTTTTTTTTTTAAAAAAAGGTAGAAAGTCTGAAAAAACAAAACCACACAGAAGAGAAAAAGAAATACCCCAACTCCAGGCCCCAGGAGTCCTGAGTCCTGTGCTGTCTGGGGATGGCTCAGGTCCTGTTTTCTCCTTCTCCCTGCGGGTCTGAGAGCTGGAACAAGCTGATAAGATCTGACTCTGGGACTGAAGGGTACTGGCATCTTGATAGTGCTCACATCCCATTCTTTATCTTCTCCTACTCTTTTTCTTTTCCTCCTGCATACATATCATAATTCTCTTTTCACTAGTACCAGTCCTTTGGCCTTATTAGGTATTGTCTTATAAGATTCCAGTATATGTATTTCTTCATCTGCCCACTCACATGCACACACACGTGCATGCACATACATACACATACATATACACACAGTCACACATGTACCCACATACACACACATACACAAATATACACACATAACCACACACGTGTACCCACATACACACATGCATACATATATACACAGTCACATATAACCACATACACACACATACACAAATATACACACATAACCACACACATGTAACCACATACACACATGCACACACATACCTATGCAAACACATATACATACATACATACATGTTCTCCAGCGTACCATAAGCACTTAAGGGCAGGGACCTGACCCATACATTTTTATTTCCCAATATCTGTCTCACTACTATGCTCAGTCAATATTTATGGTTTTTATTTCATTTTTCATGTCTCTCTGTACATTTGTAACTTAGCACAAACTTTGGTTAAAGGGATCATATACACGCAGAGATGGGCATCGTGGTTCAGTCCAGACAAGTACATAATTGGTTTACTGCATTTTTTGAATTTTTTTTTTTTTTTTTTTTTTAGACAGAGTCTTGCTCTGTCACCCAGGCTGGAGGCTGGAGTGCAGTGGTGCAATCTCGGCTCACTGCAAGCTCCACCTCCCGGGTTCATGCCACTCCCTTGCCTCAGCCTCCTAAGTAGCTGGGACTACAGGCGCCTGCCAACACACCTGGCTAATTTTTTTTGTATTTTCAGTAGAGACAGGGTTTCACCATGTTAGCCAGGATGGTCTCAATCTCCTGACCTCATGATCCACCCGCCTCAGCCTCCCAAAGTGCTGGGGTTACAGGCGTGAGCCACCACGCCCAGCCTTTGGAATTTTGTATACGTCAAAATCATCACAGGCATCAATGCATCATTCATTCATTCATTCATTTATTCATTCACTCATTAAACACCACTGAATACCGGGTACTGTGTACACTATACACACACACAAACACATACACACACACAAATCCTTGCTCTCTAGTAACTCAATTTTGAAAAAGACTAATCATAAACAATTACGAGATGGCTTACTTTAATAGGAGAGCTGGATAAAGGAACCACTGGGGTTGCTAAATTATTGGAGTCGAGTCCTAGAGGATGAACAGGACCATCTACCTTGTGGAAAGCCTTCTTTGTGCCTAGTAATGCTAACACCATCCTTCTTCGACCCACTCAGAGACAGTGCAGAGCTGAGGGCACCACTGATGCTTGCTTCTGCCTACAGCCTAGAGTAAGGTTGCCACACATCCCTGCGGAATGCAGGGAAGGTCCCGTGGAACTGCCTTGCATCGGACCCAGACAGCGCCATGATAAAGAAATGCTTTCATCCAGCTCCAGAGTGGCCTTCCCATGTGCATCTGTTCGAGAAAACTGGGGGAAGGCTGTCCTCAAGCATCTGTCCACGTCCCTTGCAGGCTGTCAGAATACTGATGAATTTATTAACGTCGGTGTTGCTATAGGCAATTATCATTTGACCCATTTAAAGGGAAATGCCTGCATGCCTTTGATCAAAGAATTCCTATTATCTGGAAAATTGGTTTTCTAGTAAGTAGGGATAATGGATGTTTGAGGCTTTGGCTATTTTTTCCCCCTTTGAAGTTGGAAATTGTAGTCTGGCTTTAGAAATAGCAAAGATGCATTTTCTTTCTGTCTCTCTGGCCGTCCTCTTACAGGGTTTGTTTAATGAACCATTTCACCAGAAGGATTATAGTTTGAAAGTATCCTCACAATGACACAGCCACTTGCATGTAGCTTTATTCCTAGAAAAAAATACCGTTCTTTATTTACACCCTTACAAACGTGTAAATCAAGGGGGCAGTTCTCATCTGATGCTAGCGATGGCAGGCACAGGGAATAAGATCTGGGAACACAATTGGCCATTTAAAACCCTGTCCAAGAGGCTGGACACAGTGGCCCACGCCGGTAATCCTGGCACTTTGGGAGGCCGAGGCGGGCGTATCACCTGAGGTCAGGAGTTCAAGACCAGCCTGGCTAACATGGTGAAACCTTGTCTCTACTAAAAATACAAAAATTAGCCAGGCCTGGTGGATGGCGCTTGTAATCCCAGCTACTGGGGAGGCTGAGGCAGGAGAATGGCTTGAACCCGGGAGGCAGAGGTTTCAGTGAGCTGAGATCACACCATTGCACTCCAGCATGGGCGACAGGGCGAGACTCCATCTCAAGAAAACAAACAAACAAAAAAAACAAAACAAAACAAAAAAAACGTGTCCAAGGAAGCTTCATAACTGACTCTACCTTTACCTCAATATATTGGCTCATTGTTGCCTTGTTATGAAGCAAACCACAAGTGCATATAATCCTCATGTTAATGTTGTTGTCTGATTGTTAAAAAAAAAAAAGCAACTTAAGAAAAAACATCCAAAGGTCACAGACTTACACTTCCCTGAAAATGAAGGAAAACTTTTAAAAGTTAAAAGGTCACTCTCAATGAGAGCAATTCCCGTATCAGAGAAAAGCATTTCCATGATACTTTTTATTATTATACACATTCTTGTTTCTACTAACCGCTTTTAATATTTTTTCATATTAAATGTTTGAAACAACTCTTTGGAGTCATATTTTATGCCCATTTTACAGAAGAGTTACTTGAGACAAGTAGAGAGATTAGATAAGTTCCCCAAGGACATGCACCCAAAGGATTAGCTGAACTTGAACTCTCAAATGTCACATCTGCTATTCCCACATCGGTGCATGGTTGGGGAAGAAAAGGAAACACCACAACCCAACAACACAGGACCCAACAGAGAACCTTCCGAAGGAAACCCATTCACAGCTCATGGAGACACCTGATGCTGAAAGGAGAGAAGACTGGGGAGAAGTGCTCTTTCTTTTTTTGTGTCTGGTACTTCCTTTCTGCAGGGACTCTCATGATTAGGCGGCATGATTAGGAATGCAGATCCAAAAAAAAAAATGCCTTAGCCGTCACTTCAAAAAACAGTAGCAAGAGGGATGGGAGGTGTGAATCATGAAGCAAAAAAGTTTGATTCCAAGCATGGGATCCCAACAGAAGGTGGTGGTCGGTTTCAGAGCAGCAGCGTGCAGCTCCAATGTGATAAAATGGCTCCTTCTCCCCCTCTTCCTCCTCTTCCCCTTGTCCTCCGCCCCCTCCTCCTCCTTTTCTTTTTAATGAGCTGGAGACTTTCCCAGCCAGCCATGTGCTGTTCCACTCAGTTGGCCAGCACCAAGGGGCCTCCTTTTACTTTACTTCAGCCAGTCCTTCCCAAGTTTGGGAGAATCAAGGCCCCTTCCTGTGCTCCTCAGGTTCCACTCCAATTGTTCTTCTCCTCGGGGAATCCTCTGCTCCTTTGAACATGCACCAAAAGGAAGAATGGAGGGACTTTCATGCTAAAATACCAGGCACCTGAAGACAGTAAAGGGAGGCTTAACCTTATAACAGGCTTAATATGTTGCAGCTTTCTGCTGAGTCCTTATAAGCATGGAATGCAGCTCACATGCCCCTGTTCTTCGTTTCTCCAAATCTTCCTGGCAAACGGCAAACCTGCCAGCTAAGCTAAGAACTCATAGCCTCCTTCCTCCATCCTATCACTGACCCTTGTCATCTAGCAGCATCTATCCACGGAACATCACCTTCTCAGTCAGAAAAGTTGGAAACCCCCAAAACAGAGCATGATATTGGCTCTTTGTTGTTTTCTTACTCATGCCCTCATTTGCCAAATGCTTTCAACAAACAATTTATAGAGTCCACTATGTGCCAGGCATGACTCTAGGTGCTCAGGATACTCAGATGGGCACAACACCATCTCTAATCTCAAGACGCATATTGTTATGGTCTGAATGTCCCCCAAAGTTATGCGTTGAAACTTAATCTCTATCATAGTAGTATTAAGAGGTGATATCTTGTCCAGGCACGGTGGCTCACACCTATAATCCCAGCACTTTGGGAGGCCAAGGTGGGCGGATTGCCTGAGCTCAGGAGTTCAAGACCAGCCTGGGCAACATGATGAAACCCTGTCTCTACTAAAATACAAAAAAACAATTAGCTGGGCATGGTGATGGGCACCTGTAGTCCCAGCTACTTGGGAGGCTGAAGCAAGAGAATTGCTTGAACCCAGGAAGCAGAAGTTGCAGTGAGCCAAGACTGAGCTACTGCACTCCACCCTGGGCGACAGAGTGACACTCCGTCTCAAAAAAAAAAAAAAAAAAAGAAAAAAAAATGGCTGGGTGGGGGCTTTGGGGAAGTGATTAAGTCATGAGGGCTCTGCTTCCATAAATGGATTAATGCCTTAGAATGGGGCTGGAGGGAAGCAGCCGAGGCCATTTTTGCTCTTCTGCCATATGGGGATACAACATTCATTCATCCCCTTTTGCCCTTTTGCTCCTTCTACGACATGAGCATGCCTAGCTGGTGCCATCTATTAGGAATGGGCCCTCACCAGACACCAAACCTGTGGGTGCCTTGATTTTGGACTTCCCAGCCTCCAGAACACTGAGAAATATATTTACGTTCTTTATAAATTACCTAGTTTCAGGTATTTTGTTATAGCAGCACAAATAGACTAAGACATGTATCATTTAACAGAAAAGTTTTGAATGGAAATCCAAATTTTAATAAACTATGCCTATGTTAGCATTTATAACTAATAATAATTTTTTAAAACCTCAAGTCATGAAAATCAGTTATATTTAACTCTTTTAAATGCCCATTAATGGAATAACTTTTGGATTTTCTAAATAAAATATGTGTTTTTAAATGTTTTGCACTCTAAGAAAGAAGCCATTCAGCTATCTAGAGAATGCGCCCATCCAAAATGACTTCATATTCATCAGATTTGCTGCAGTACAAACAACTCCAAAATCTCAGTAACTTGCAATATGTATTTCTCTCTCATGGTATATGTGGGCTTGGTGGTCACCTGTGGCTCAGTCCCATGGGTCTTCTGATTTCAGAACGGCTGCCAAAGGTATCTGAGAGGGAAAGAATAAGAAAACTGATGGCAATGTATAATGCTTCTTGAAGTTTCTTCTTTGATGAGATGTATGTCAGACCCAGTTATGTTTCATTGTCAAAAGCAGGTTACAAGATCAAGGTCAAAGTCAATGGGGTAAGGCCGGGCATGGTGGCTCACACCTGTAATCCCAGCACTTTGGGAGGCCAAGGTGGAATGATAACTTGAACTGAGGAGTTCAAGACCAGTCTGGGCAACATAATGAGACCCTGTCTCTACAAAAAATCAAAATAATGAGCCAAGCATGGTGGCTTGAGCCTTGGGAGGATGAGGTGGGAGGCTGAGGCAGGAGGACGGTTTCAGCCAGGAGATCAAATTTGCAATTAGCTGTGTTTATGGCACTGTACTCCAGCTGGGGCTACAGAGTGAGACCCAATCCCTAAAACAACAGATAAAATCAGTGGGATGGAGAACACTCTTCCCACAGACAAGGGGTGAGAGAGGAAAGCGAATGTTTACTTCAGTAAGATGAATGAGCCTCTATCTCTGCCTGTCTCAAAGACATAGAATGATTCAACATGTCCTAATCAATGCGTGCTGGGAGAATTACAAATGTAAAGAAAATATGTTATTTGGTAATGTATAGGCTTGGAAAGGATTTAAAATGATTTTGTCGGCCTTCTCTCAAATTTCAGTGACATTTGGGAGTAGTTTGGCAGCAAGAAAGATCTACCAATGAGCTAACCAATCTTTCTTTAGCTAGTGTTTCAGTGTTTTTTTTTTTTTTTTGCCATTTTGATGCATTTCAAGTTTTTATGTTCATAGATTCACTCATTTAACAAATGATGTAACTGAAAGATGGACTTGAAATTTGATTAGAGCAAAAATCTTCCAAAGTTCAATTTTCTTCTTCTTCTCTTCCTCCTCCTCCTCCTCCTCCTCCTCCTCCTCCTTCTTCTTCTTCTTCTTCTTCTTCTTCTTCTTCTTCTTCTTCTTCTTCCTCTTCCTCTTCCTCTTCTTCCTCCTCTTCTTCCTCTTCTTCTTCTTCTTCTCCTTCTCTTTCTTCTTTCTTCTTCTTCTTCTTCTTCTTCTTCTTCTTCTTCTTCTTCTTCTTCTTCTTCTTCTTCTTCTTCCTCTTCTCTTCTCTTCTTCCTCCTCTTCTTCTCTTCTTCTTCTTCTTCTCCTTCTCTTTCTTCTTTCTTCTTCTTCTTCTTCTTCTTCTTCTTCTTCTTCTTCTTCTTTCTTCTTCTTCTTCTTCTTCTTCTTCTTCTCTTCTTCTTCTTCCTCTTCCTCTTCCTCTTCTTCCTCCTCTTCTTCTTCCTCTTCTTCTTCTTCTTCTTCTCTTCTTCTTTCTTCTTTCTTCTTTCTTCTTCTTCCTCTTCTTCTTTCTTCTTCTTCTTCTCCTTCTTCTTCTTCTTTCTTTCTTCTTTCTCCTCCTCCTCCTCCTCCTCCTTCTCCTTCCCCTTCTTCTTCTTCCTTTTTTTTTTTTTTTTTTAACTACTCCCAAACTGGCAGAGAAAGATTGGAGTCAAGCTATCTGGGGGCTTGTAAACATGTAATCCCACCTGGGAAACCACATCCTGCCAGTTTACCTTCACTGCTACTACCTGGTCCAGGGCACCATCAAATCACCGGTGTTCTTCCATGGTCCCCTAACACAGGGGTCCCCAAACCCCAGGTCGTGGACCTGTACTGAGCCATGGCCTGTTAGGAAGTGGGTGGGGCAGCAGGAGGTGAGCAAGGGCAAGTGAGCATTCCCACCTGAGCTCGACCTCCTGTCACATCAGCAGCAGCATTAGATTCTCATACGAATGTGAACCCTGTTGTGAACTGTGCATGTGAGGGATCTAAGTTGCACTCTCCTTATGAGAATTTGACTAATGCCTGATGATCTGAGGTGGAGCAGTTTCATGCCGAAAACATCCCCACCCCCAAGTCCATGGAAAAATTGTCTTCCAGGAAACCGGTCCCTGGTGCCAAAAAGGTTGGGGCCCGCTGTGCTAACAGGCCTCCTGCTATGCTTTCATTCCCTGCAGTCCCCAGTACTGCAGCCAGAGGGAGCCTTTTCAGTTGCAAGGCGGACTATGAGCCTCCTCTCTTCAAAACCCTGAAATGGCTTCCATTTCACTCAGAGAAAAGCCAACCCGCCCCCATTATGTGCAGGTCATACCTGTTCTGGGTCCTGATTCCCCATATTTCTGTCCTTCGTCCACCCCTGACTCTCTTGACCCAGACTCATGGGCCACCTTGTTCCTGAACACAAACACATCAAACACATTCCCTTCTTAGGGCCTTTGCTCTAAGCATTGGGTTTCCCTTTGCCTGGAGTGATCTTTGTTCAGATATCTGCTTGGTTAAATCTCTCACTTCATTTGAGTGTTTACTTAGATCTCCCCTTCTCGGGGATATACATGTGGATCACCATTTTTAAAAATGAACACTGCCCCACCACACTTCTGGTCCTTCCAACTCTGTTTTACTTGTTCTTTTTTCAGTGGCTGTATATTACCTTTTAACCTTCCTAATAATTTGCCTATTATATTTACTATGTAATATCTATTTTCCCCTCACTGATGTAAGTTTGATGAGACCAGATATCTTTGTCTATTTTGTTCACTGATGTATCCTAATTGCTGATAATAATGCTTGGGACAAATTAATGCTCAATAATCATTCCTTAAATGACCAGTTGAGCCCTGATCTTCATTCCTTGAAATACAAACTTGTAAAAAAAAAATTTTGTAGGTCACTAGGCTACTTCCTTTATCATTTTACTTGTATTTCAAATGAAAGTTAATTTTTTTTTTTTTTTGCTAATTCATCATGTTTGAGGAGGTAGTAATTTGCAAAGTAGTATCAATTTTTCTTGGGGGGAAAATATCACCATTTTAAATATGATCATGTAACATTTGGGTGATCAGTGTGAAAAGCTAGTCAGTACTCTTACCATTTTTTTTTACAAATTTTGTTAACGTGCTAAAGTGGGTAACATGATGTTGTAGTTTAACCCATATCTTGTCCCTGACTGCCCCCTTTCCATGAGTTATTCAAATGTGAGTTGAAAGTCAAACATACAAAGGAGACCTCCCTAAATGTTCTGACTTTCTTATAAATATGGTGCTGTCATTACTTAGATTGAGACATGTTTGCATTTTTATCATGAGGAAACAAAGAAATGAAGTTTGAAGATGCTACATGAATCAAAGCCTCAAGATGGATAAACCTTACCAATGGCTACTCCAGATTACTCCTGGTTTTCATGACCTCACTTATGCTCCTGTCAAAAAGCCTTTATGATCCCCCTCCTCCTCTGACCAAGTTCCACAATGCTTGGTGCTCCCATTACAGTATTTGTGCCCTGTGGCAGCATTTTTCAGAGTCTGTATTTTATGAACATGTAATCTATCCTTGTTTACATTATGAACAGCAAACTGGAATAACTCAGTTTTACCAACAGCTTTACACTTTACAAGGTTTTGTACATAGTAACAGTTTACTCTTAGATCAAACCAGCCTTGAATTCATTTCACCTACATGCTGTGTAACTCTCAGCAAGTTTTTTAAACTCACAAGCTCCAGTTTCCTTATCTGTAAAATGGGGATAATAATAGGGCCACCAAAAAGGGTGCTCAGGATGATTGAATAAGATAATACTTGTAAGGCTGCTATTTACAATTCCATCGATCATTCCCAAGTAAAATGTAAAGGTTCTACATTAAAGAAACATGCTTTCCCTAGGAAGCCACTAGCTTATGCTAAAAATCCATATTTAATACATTAGTGATATTGTGCTCCTCATGAACTCTCAACCTTTCCAAATATGTTACTAAAAGCTTTGAGCTCCTCTTGTCTTGGGAGACCCAATGATATGAGACAGCAAGCAGTTTCACTCAGTTTGAATTTTCTTGTCAAAATTAGTAGTCTTTGCCAAAAGAGGACATTAAAGAAAATTATCCTCTTTGTAAAAACTGAAAGGCTTGGGACAGTGTCCAGCTCATTTATCATACAATGCATTTAGTGAGGAAGGGTTTCACTTTATGTAAGTAATAAGCTACACATGCATAACTTCTTTTGCTTGGATAGTGGCTCTTCAGACCTGGATTTAATTAATACAGAGCTGCATCTGGGTCTGTCAGAGGGAAGTCATGAAACATACGCTCCCATATGGATTTATAGCTAGTTAGAGTTTTGCAGACTCAACTGCAAAATCTTCAAGTGAAGGACCCAGTTTGGTTGTTGACATAATAATATGGTCTTATTATGTTTGGTTTTCTTTGAGTATAACTTGGTTTTCTTTGACTATAACTTGCGTTAATGGTCAAGCAGAGCAGAAACAATGGCAGTTACTGTTTCAGACACATTTATAGACGTCTTTTTTTCCCCCATGGAAAAAAAGGAACAGGACTGTAACTGAAGTCCATTCTTCCATTTATTCTGAGATATGAAGACATGTAAGACATTGTCATAGCTCATGCTCCAGGAACACACAATGTGGAGTAAAGGAGGATGGCAGACATGGAAACTTTCATCTCTGATTAAGCAGCATAAGCTCCACAAGAGATATCATCATTGATAGGGAGAATAGACTTCATCAGAATGCTCTTTGGCATTGGGGCAATGGGGCTCTGAGGAACACCTTTACTTGAACCAGACTTTGAAGTAATGGTAGGATTTCCAGGACAAAGAGGAAGATAGAGACCTCCAGAGAAGGAAGAGAGAGAGAGAGAAAGTACACAGTCTTGACAATATAGAGTGTCCAGGCAACACTCGAAAGTAAAGTGGCTGAAGGTGAGATTGGAAAGAAAGAAAAATCATTTTATTTGAACCCCTACTATGTGCTGGGCCATGCCAGGCACTTTACAAACATGATTCTCTGATTCTTCCTGTAAGCCATATCTTACAGGCACGAAAACCAGGGCTCTGAGAGGTCAAAAGGGTCACATAGACAGACGCGTGTAAAGCTGAAGCCAAACACAGCTGTGCAGCTCCAGAGCCTAAGCACTTCACATCAGGCACACACATGCTAGGTAGGCTGGGGCACAGAAATCCAAAAAGGAAAGTTAACAAGAGGAAGATTTTTATATTTATATCTTCTAATAAGTCTTCATCCATCAACGATTTTTTTAAATGCTGCTTTAAGGTTCACTTGCTTTCATTCATCAACTGGAAAGCGAATCCCTGGACAGGTTGTAGATATATGCAAGATGACCCTGTGAATCCTTCATTATTACATACTATATGATTTTTTCACAACTTGTATTTTTGGGGGCCCCTTCTTCCTCCTCCCTTGTGACCTGCTGTACCCCCAGCCTCTGAAGCCTGCAGGCTGATCACACTATTATTATCTTTCAACCAATCTGTCAGCCCTTCTTTTCCAGCCCTCAGACTGACCAAAGGCAAGAAAAAAAATATGTATATATATACAGTTTGGTTTCCTTTTCTCTTCTTCCAGCATGACTGCAGATGCTACTGCTCCCTCAGGGGCAAGCAGCTCTCCATACAGGCAGCTCACGCAAGGCTAAAGCCTTTTGCCAAGTCAAGTGTCATATGGGCTTCCATGTTTAGCAAGGCAGCCCTGTTGCTGCAGGGAGAGAAGATTCTGGAACCCCTCTATTTAACTGATGTCAGCTGCACTGTCTGCTGAGCAGGGGTAAAGGAGACAAGACACCTTAGGCTGACGATTACATGTCTGTCAGTGAGCTCACATTAATGGCAATTTGCAAGGGAACACATCACCCGCTGGCTGACTGTGGGATTGTTATTGGTCTCTTTACTTTTTAAGCGTTCTCGCCATCTTGTGGCTACTTTCAATATTGCAGTTGAATGATTGGGCACAGATTCAACCACCTTGCAAATCATTAACTCATCTATTCAAGTACTTTTTGAGACTCTAATATCTCAAGTACTTACACAGAAAAGCAAGCGGATAAAAGCAAATAATAAGAAAAGCCTAGGAGAATTAATGTAATTATTTTTCACTACACTTTAAACCTCAGTAGCCAGGCTTGTCGCTGCCAGGTTTCTAGAGGCCATCAAAACTTTTCATTTGGGCGGGGCGCAGTGGCTCACGCATATAATCCCAGCACTCTGGGAGGCCAAGGCAGGCAGATCACTTTAGGTCAGGAGTTTGAGACCAGCCTGGCCAACATGGCAATACCCCATCTCTACTAAAAACACAAAAATTAGCCGGGTGTGGTGGCACATGCCTATAATCCCACCTACTTGGGAGGCTGAGGCATGAGAATCATTTGAACTTGCGAGGCGAATGTTGCAGTGAGCCAAGGTCATGCCACTGCACTCCAGCCTGGGTAACAGAGCGAGACTCCTTCTGAAAAAAGAAAGAAAAAAATTTTTCATTTACTTTTCTGCCCAGCCATGCTGTCACCCCTAACCACATACTAGAGTTAGACAGGTCCTGCTACATGATAAGTCACTTAACATGTTTCCATTAGAGCTGTAAGACATCTGAGAAATGGAATCGAATGTCTATTTTATATACCTGGAATTATATGAGGAATAAATGCCCAGCATAGAAAAAAATATCCATAAAGGAAACAATTAAAATCATGTTAATTTCATCACACAGAGATCTTGATTAATATTTTAATGTAGATCATTCCATATTTTTATGCTTATATGTTATAAAATAATATGCATGCTGTTTTTAAACCTTCTCTTTAAAAAATGTGAATGTCTCTTTCTTGTTCACTACTATATCTCTATATCCCTAGAGCCTAGAACACTGTTTGGCACACCAGGGTTTCTCTATAAATGCTTGTTAAATGAATGAATGAATGTAAATAAACCAACCTGCAGAATTGCTTTTAATATCTGTATAATATTCTACTCTTAGGATATTCTATATATATTTAACTAATCTACTCTTGTCTGATATTATGACCCTCTTTCTTTTTTTTGTTTTGTTTGTTTGTTTGTTTTTGAGATGAAGTTTCCCTCTTGTTGCCCAGGCTGGAGTGCAATGGCATGATCTCGGCGTACTGCAACCTCTGCCTCCCAGGTTCAAGCGATTCTCCTGCCTCAACCTCCCAAGTAGCTGGGATTACAGGTGCCTGCCACCACACCTGGCTAATTTTTTGTATTTTTAGTAGAGATGGGGGTTTTGCCATGTTGGCCAGGCTGGTCTCGAACTCCTGATCTCAGGTGATCTACCCGCCTCGGCCTCCCAAAGTGCTGGGATTATAGGCATGAGCCACCGTGCCCAGCCAATTCTTTCTATTTTTACTGTTAACAAAACTATAATAAGCAAAGGTAGTAGAATTTGATGAGTTTTACTAGATAGTAGCATGGTAAAGGGGTCACTCAGTCAACCTTGTGATTATGAGACCAGGTACAGCAATGGTGGTAACTGCTTTCTAAACAAAATAACAAGCTCTGCTACGGAGGATTGCATACTCCACAACTTTTATCCAACAAAATGAAACCAAAGTGACATCATCTTCTTCAGGACTCTACATATTGATTCTCGAGCCTAGCTGCAAATTAGCATTGCCTGCGGGAATTTCAGAACTAGGGATGCCCCAGAGATTCTGCCTTCATTGGTCTGGGTGGGTCTCACCCACAAGGATTTTTCCAGAACTCCTGGGTAACTCTAATGTGCAGCCAGGACTGAGAAACTCTGCTTTAAATAGAATGATCCACAGGGATCATGTCAGGGGACCTCATTAAAGTACTCGTTTCCTAGTGAAGAAGCCCTCTGAGTGTGTGCAGCTCAAGATAAACACACGGTGTCATGTGTATTGTAGCTTCTCAGATCCAGTGCTGCAAGTTCTGCATGCTAATGCCGACTGGAACCCTTCAAACCTACTTTAGGGAGTTAACAACAGAATTAATGCAAACGGAGCAAATGCCTAGTAGATAACATGCCAATACCACAATGACTTTATGTACATCAGGCATAGCCCTTGTGTATGTAAAGACATAAACTACACATTGCTATGGTAATACGGTAAACCCATTAGCAGGCATTACCCTTGTCACTCAACATGAGTATCAGAATAGGCTTCAATTGTAGGGTAGGAGAAATTAACTTGGAAACTGCATACATGTGCTGTAATTGCACCATTTGATAGATTTGTTAGGGTGTTTCTTCTCACAGATTCTTCAGAAACATAGACCCTTGACAATTGCCTTTGCCTGCTTACTCTCAGCTCTCATTTTATGTTTTATCAGACTTCTGAGCGATCCCCTCTGAACTGAGCATGCCCGGATCACGAAGCACCAACCCAACCCTAAGGTACAATTAAGTGCTTCACAGGGGATTGAAATGCCAGACAGTCCCATGGGACAGAAAACACCATAGGGCATTGGATGGGATCCCTGTTCCCTGGGAGATTCTAGTTAATAATAAAAGTAAACAGCAGAGAAACATTCTCCAGTGCTGAAAAGCCATTCTAAACATATTTCTTTAGGGAATAAAGTGTCTCCTTTAGAAAACTACAGTGAATTGACGGTTTGTTATATGTTTTTCTTCCCACACAATTGGTTTTGATCCGTGTGGTTCTTTGTTGCCTTTTAAGTGTCCTTCTCATATTTTTTTGGAGGGTCGATGGGTCTCTCTAGAGAACTGGAAAGGTCAGTTATCTCCAATGTACTAAGGGTAGAATTCAAAGTAAGGTAGCTGGAAATGCTATTGATCCCTTCTTGATAGTGAAGTTTAAGCTCCCAGTATGCCTTCTTGAGCAGTTCACTGTCACAAAGAGTTCCACCTAAATCCATCACTTGGATCAAGAACAGACATGGAAATGTTGGACCAAAATAAAAGTTCCCTAGCAGGGATGATCACACACATCCTTTTTAAAGGGGCCATTTCTGAAAACAACACGTAATTAAACTGGATAATAATGAGAATCCTCACCACCCTTGGCTTCGGTGTCCCTCTGTTGCATAGTGGACGTGGAAAATATGTCATAACCTTGTCTCTTATTTTCACTTCATCTCCATGTGAGGAGGAGATTTAGTGATGTCTATGTCATTAGTCAAATAATCCCATAGAAAATACTCATTCTTGCAGTGCAAGAGGTTCATCCTCCCGCTTTAAGCCAATCCCACCCCTCTGGCCACAGACTCCACCCATCCTGCCTCTTTTGGGGACCTCCTCTATCATCCCTCTGCTTCTACTAGTGTTTTCCATTGACATTAAACATGCCCATTCTCTCCCATGCTACAAAATAAAGCCTCCACCAATCCTGCATCCTCTCATTATTGCCATAGGCTATCACCCTAACTCCCCCTACTCTGGCACACACAGACTTCGCCTAATTTGTAGCATCCACTTCCTCTCTTTTATTTATATCCTGAATTTGGCTGTAGCGTCTCTCATTCCACTAAGCCTTCTCCAGCCAAAATGACTTATTGTGTCTTTGTTCTAACATGCAACAGGCACTTTGTAATCTTTTATTATTATTATTATTATTATTATACTTTAAGTTCTGGGGTACATGTGCAGAACATGCAGTTTTGTTACATAGGTATACACGTGCCTTGGTGGTTTACTGCACTCATCAACCCATCACCTACATTAGGTATTTCTCCTAATGTGCTCCCTCCTCTAGCCCCCCAACCCTCCGACAGGCCCTGGTACGTGATGTTCCCCTCCTTGTGTCCATGTGTTCTCATTGTTCAACTCCCATTTATAAGTGAGAACATGTGGTGTTTGGTTTTCTGTTCTTGTGTTAGTTTGCTGAGAATAATGGTTTCCAGCTTCATCCATGTGCCTGCAAAGGACATGAACTGAAATCTTTATTCTACTGAACTTCTGGGGCAGCATTGAGCACTATGGACCACTGTCTCCTTGAATCACTCATTTTATTTGACCTCAGGCCACCTCATTTTCTTAGGGTTTCTCTTCTTCCTACCTCTCTGTCCATTTTTGCCACTTCTCCTTCCTTTTGTTCTCCTAAACCTTATGTTTACACACTGTCCTGCCCTCTACCATTTTCTCTTCTCCAGAAAGCTTCCCTGCCCAAGGGATCCGTCCACTCCTTCATCTCCAAATACCAACTGGGAGCTGATGACTCTAAAAGCTCCACTTCATTCGAGATTGCCCTCCTCAATCCTAAAACCAGGTGTCCAACAGAACCCACAACCCCAACATGTACCCGACTCAGCCTCCACTCACCCTCAGCCCACTTCTATAGCTCCTATCTCCATCAGCAGCAATGCCAAGAGCCTATTTGCCAAACCAGAAACCTGGCAATCCTCCTTCATGACCAAATGGCCAACTCCTGTCAAGTCAACTTCCTAAATGTCTCAGACATATCTGCCTCCTTTTATCTTGGCCGCTGCTACTTTTAATCCAGGCTACTGACATTGACTCGCACTGGGACCACCTTGGCCAGCTCCTGGCAGGACTCATTGCTTCCTTTCTTTCGGATCCAGTCTCGTGCTGCAGCCAGAACACTCTCTCTCTCTCTCTCTCTCTCTCTCGGCCGCAATCTGTCCTTGTTGTCAGGACTTCCCCATCGATGTCAGAATGCAAATTCCTTAGCTTATGCTCTGTGAGGTTATCTGTAATCTAACCGCTTGCCTTCTACCCTTCTATATGTTGATCAGCTCCCCGGCACCGCACTGCAGCCCTGTTCCCAGTACTTGCAGTTCCTTCAGCTTGCCTTGCTGTATCCTACCCCTTGCCCTTAGCACATGCTGTTCCCCCGGGCCTGTCTGAAATGTGCTTCCACCAGCTACCCCACTCCACTTCTGGCCTATGCCTCCTCATATGCAGCTACCCTGGTAAAGCTTCCTTTGGTCCCCAATATCTGTGACAGTGGCCTCCCAGCATTCTCCCAGAGCACCTGTGCATGCTTCCCTCACATCGCTTCTTACATTGGACTGAAATTGCTGCTTGTCTGTGGTTTCCCCACTTTAATAGGGCTGTACCTTCCTTACAGTAGGGGCCAAATCTTCTTCATGATTTGCCCACACCTATCACATGCCTGACATGCAGTAAGGGATCAAGAAATATTCATTGCAGCAAGGTTTTACTTTCCTAATGCAGGGTTGTTATGGGGAATAGTGATGGAAATAATCATTTTAAAGGCATTAAAGTAATAAAAACACCCCCAGAGAAAGATGACAGATCAGCCTTTTACCTGTTAATATAATTTTTAGACATATCTGTATGCCATAAACTGTTAAAATAGCCCAGCTAATATGGTTCCTTTAATTTGTCTGAGTGGATGAATAAAACTATAATTAAAAGGGTGTGCCTTGTAGTTACTTGCAAATATTCATAAAAATCAGACACTAAAGTAATAAAGCAGCCAGCAACAAGAGAGGCAAGCTGCAATTTCCAGGTACTGGGGTCACTGTGTGTTTGCCTGCACCCTCTTCTGGGTTGACTGAGAATAGCTTCAGCATTGAAACGACTCCCAAAGGATGTCTTTATGCTTAGGATAAACCCGGCAGTGTGGTTTCACATTCAGATCAACTCTGTCTTTCTAAATGAGAAGGAATCATTGAGGAAAGTGTATGACATTATGATTGATCAGGAAACTGCTTTTTTCCAGCATGGCATGGGCTCACTGCGCAAGAGACTGCACACCCACGTCTGTGCTGTGTGGTGCCTCCCTGTGTCCATCCCACTGAGAAGGATGGACTCCATGGTGGTCACAAAAGGGTCATCATCACTGGGGACACAGCTTGCCCCCTTACACCACCAGTGGCCCCTGCCCTGGCAGCCAGAAAACCAAGCTAGGGGACCTCCTGTGTCCAGTGGACCCACCCTAAAGCACATTGGCCAGATTTCGCAAATATTTAACAAATACTTTATCTGGCAACCCTATCTCTGACTTACCTCACCCTGACATACTTCACCCACTGTATCACCTTCTGGTCTCCTTGCTTCACTTCTTCAAACCATTTGTTCTTCCTTTTCAAGATTAGCCTCTTAAATTGCTTGAACTTAAGATTTGTTTCTTTATTATTTTTAACATGTCTGAATCCCTCCCTCCTCCTCTTTCTGTTGTTTTTAAACAACTTCCATTTAGCTCGTCATTTTTTTTCTAAGCGGATACCTTTATCTTGTGATTTATTATTACTTTTGTCTTACTTTAACCCCCACTCATCTTGTGCTGAGAGGCTTTCAAGCTTTATAGTTTCTGGTCTCTAAAATTTTTTTTCTTTTGCATTGTCTTGGCTTATTTTAATATTTTATCATGGAAGCTGAGGTGAGTGGATTGCTTAAGTCCAGGAGTTTGAGACCAGCCTGGGTAACATGGAGAAACCCTGTCTTTACAAAAAATACAAAAATTAGCCAGGCGTAGTGGTGCGCGCCTGTAGTCCCAGCTACTTGGGTGGCTGACAGGGGAGGATTACCTGAGCCCGGGAGGTAGAGGCTGCAGTGAGCAGAGATTGTGCCATTGTACTCCAGCCTGGGCAACACAGTGAGACCCTGTCTCAAAATACATATATATCAATTTTTATATTAAAGTCCCTGTTCAGTGTCTGCCTTGTATATGAATTATTCTTTGCCTCATTTTTACTTTATCTACTTTTCACTAATCATTCTTAACTCTTGTGTGTGTGTTTTCATTTTAACTCGACGTTTTGCTTGATGTTTAAATCTCTTTTGCTTGTTTTTTCTTTTATTGCTCAGGTAAGTGTTACCTTCCATTTTTATGTTTAAATGTTATCTTTTTCTTTTTTACGAAGGGCAGTTGAGGAAGCATGTTGATAAAGGGACAATCTGAAGGCGGCCCTGCTCTTGGGAGGAATGTGTGTTTTCTTGCTGAGGGTACCTCCTAGGGGAGAGGGTAAAGCGATCAGGAGCCCATTCCAGGCACGTTCCTTCACTTTGTTTCTTTGTAAGTAAAGAAATGAGCACTGAGTCAGGAAGTGAGGCAAACCATGGGCTGATGGAGGCCCTGTGGGGCTACTGGAGAATAAGGATTCTATTTTCTGCTTATAACAGTGATTTTGCAACAGTATCTACATACCAGTACCAAAAACATTACTGCAGCCTATTTCTGCATAGACAGCTGCTTCTTGGCCTTCATTGTAAGTGAAGAAAGTAGAGGAGACCTAAGAACAAGAGGCTCCTCTTGTAATCCTCCCCAAAGATGGTAATGTGATCCAAAAAGCTAATGCAAAGGAAGAAAGCAGAGAGAGAAAGGAAGGAAAGAAAGGTTGGAGGAAAGGAGGAAAGAGGGAGGGAGAGAGGGCAGAGAAAATAAAATGGATTTCACACATTTTTTGGTTTGTTTGTTTTGAGATGGAGTCCTGCTATGTTGCCCAGGCTGGAGTGCAATGGCACAGTCTTGGCTCACTGCAACCTCCACCTCCTAGGTTCAAGCGATTCTCCTGCCTCAGCCTCCTGAGTAGCTGGGATTACCGGCGCCCACCACCATGCCTGGCTAATTTTTGTATTTTTTAGTAGAAACGGGGTTTCACCATGTTGGTCAGGCTGGTGTCGAACTCCTGACCTCAGGTGATCCACCCCCCCTTAGCCTCTCAAAGTGCTGAGATTACAGGGGTGAGCCACCGCACCTGGCCCAAGCGTTTTAATATAAGTTTTCTTATTGTACAGACTAAGACAGAAAAAAGAATCAACCACCCTAGACAGTCTGGAATCCCTGAAAAATAAACTCCAGTGTCTATGCTTGACAGTGGTTTCTCAACAAGGGAAGTGGGGGGAATTTTGCTCTCCAAGGGACATTTGGGAATGTCTGGGACATTTTTGGTTGTCATAACTTGGGAGGGGCTGGAGAATGCTACTGGCATCTAATGGTGTAGCCAGGGAGTTGCTAAGCCCCCTACATGCACAGGACAGCCCCTCACAGACAATGCAAATGATCCAGCCCTCAAGGTCAGTAGAGCTGAGATTAAGAACCTGCTATAGGCCAGGCATGGTGGCTCATGCCTATAATCCCAGCACTTTGGGGGACGGAGCGGGGTGGATCAACTGAGGTCAGGAGTTTGAGACCAGCCTGGCCAAAATGGCAAAACCCTGTCTCTATTAAAAATACAAAAATTAGCTGGATATGGTGGCATGTACCTGTAATCCCAGCTACTCAAGAGGCTGAGGCAGGAGAGTCACTTGAACTCAGGAGGCATAAGTTGCAGTGACCTGAGAGCACACCACTGCACTCCAGCCTGGGCGACAGAGCAAGATCCTGTCTCCAAAAATAAAGAACCTACTATAATGAATTTTCCCAACTATCTTCCCCTTACCTTCCAATACTTCTAGGTTCTTCCATTGGATGAACATACAACATCTCGGGTAAACATAGTGTCAGCTCCATCAACCAACACTGTCCCAGTTCACCTCTGTGGTATCACTTTTCTCCACATCTTTCCTAGGCTGAGGGGCGTAGACCTGGATTTTCTTTTCCCAGCATTCATTTTCTTCCTCTTGAATGTTTGATCACTCCATCAGTCAACTGTCATGAAGAACGTATAACTGGCCTGGAGAATGTGCAGACTCACTCACTACTCTCTCAAAGCAGGATGAACTATCCATATTTTGATAGAGCTGAACAAACCCACACGGTCCATCTCAACAGGCCACTTAAGCCCCCAGCAGCCCAATCCCCAGATGACACTCAGCTTCCTTAGGGCAGTGACACCGTTTGTCCAGACCCAACAGACCCCTTGTGACTGCCTTCCTCCATGAGTTCCAAACATGCCTGGTGGCTCTTTCAACTTACGAATTTGAGGTGAAGGGAAAAGCAAACGTCTTCATGGGAGGTGACAAAGTGTGGTGGTGAAGAGTGAGGGTGCTGCAGCCAGACACCTGCATTCGGCTCCCAGCTCTGCCATGCATTACCTGGGAGACTTGGCCACCTTCCTTAACCACTATGTGCCTCAGTTTCCTTATTTATAAGGTGGGAATGCCATCAAGGGTTCCTGAGAGGATCAAATGAATAAGGATAAGGAAAGCACTTAGAACAGTATAAGGCATAAAGCAACTGTGTGGTAAGCGCTGGATATTATTAAAGGGAGACATGTCTTCAAGTAGGAGCCAAGAAGCAAATGTTCCCATCACTAATACCAACCTAAAATAGCATTAGTCCAAATGTGTCACGCACGTGGTCAGCATAGCCAAAGGTTGCCTCACTGCAAGGTTAAAGAAGAAGCTAAACAAATTTCACTTCCTTACTAGGGCAACAGGACTGGACTCCATCCTTCTTGACGTGGGTTGTTTCCTCTTTCCTATTTAAGAATGAGCACATTGGGTGCAGTTCTCCAAGGCTCCCCACTGGTTTATTCTGCCCTCCTGGCCTTTGCCCTTAGAAAGGTTTATAGCCTTCTCCCTAATAACTCAGTACATAATCATTAAGAAGCATGAGTAAAATGGGATTTTAATTACTTTATTAAAGGTAATAAATATGTCTATGCCCTTGAGATCATATAAAAATAGTTTAAAAATCATTGGCCATAGTTATATTCTCCACGAGCTGAGTTTTAAAATATGTATAAAGTCTGTGGTAAATTAAGAGAGATTTCAGCCTACTAACAATTCCCAGACCATTCTAAGTGGGTCAGGAATTCAACTGGAATATCTATGGTTTTTTTGTTTCTTCTTATTTCCTGATAATGCCATATGTTTTATAATTTAGCATCTTATTAAGGAGGTAAGAGCCTTAAAATTTTTAAAGTAGATTCCTGTTTTTAACTATTAAAAATAATTTTTAGTGGAGAGTTTGGTTATTATTATTTTGACAGAATACCTACATTCATTTTAAGATTTAGGGGATTATTGAGCTATTCTTTTACATATCTGCAGCATATCATGCAGCATCTGGAACAGAGAAGACATTTTCATTTATGTTTATTAAATAACCAAAACATACATATGAATTAACAAATAAACTATATGTAAAGGCAATAGTTAGGGCTTTCTTTTAGCATTTCCTTCTGTCTTTAAACTAGTTTCTTTTATAGAAACTACTCATTACGGCCGGGTGCAGTGGCTCACGCCTGTAATCCCAGCAATTTAGGAGGCCCAGGCGGGTGGCTCACCTGAGGTCAGGAGTTCGACACCAGCCTGCCCAACATGGTGAAACCCCGTCTCTACTAAAAATACAAAAAAATTAGCCAGGCGTGGTGGCGGGTGCCTGTAATCCCAGCTACTCGGGAGCCTGAGTCAGGAGAATCGCTTGAACCTGGGAGGCGGAGGTTGCGGTGAGCTGAGATCTTGCCACTGCACTCCAGCCTGGGCAGCAAGAGCCAAACTCCATCTCAAAATAATAATAATAATAATAAAGAGTAAAGAAAGAAAAGAAACTACTCATTACAGTAGTTTACCTGCCGTAAGAATCACATCGAACATTAAACCTTTCCACCTTCATTTTCCTAACACCTCTTTGACTTGGGGAAGGATAAATGACTCTTTACCTGCAGGGTGAACCAGCTACATTCCCCGAGGCACTGATCCGGACTCAGTCTAGCATCATCAGAACCCCATCCAACCAGCCTAATATGTCGTGTAAAGGGCACGGTCTGGCTTCTGAGAGAGATGGATCTCATTCTCATCGCTGCTGCTTCTTAACCCCTTTGAGCCTCAATTTCTTTTTGTATAAAAGAGGAACAATAGTGATTTTGTTGAGATGAGGTATGCAAAGTCCCTGGCATGCAGTGAGCACTCAACAATAAGTGCTATTTATTGGGCCAGGGTTCCAACTACTTTCATAAAAATAGCAAGAAAGTCAAATAGAAAGCCGACTTGATGGTAGGGGAGGCTTCTACCCACCAACTAATTCCATGTTTCTCAACCCTGCACTGAATGTCAAAATCACCTGAAAAATTATGATGCCTGGTCCCAACCCCATGGAGCCTGGTTTAAATGGGGACAAGACAGCTAGAGATTTTTAAAGTTTCTCCAGGGGATTCTAATGACCACCCAGCGTGGAAAAGCATGGAGCTAACGGGGTGCAGGACGAGTGTCCTCGTAGGAAGTCAAAGGTTTGGTGATAAACAACCACTGAAGCACATTTTCAAGGCAAGACCCACTGGAATGTATATTCCTGTCCTTAAACTCAATCTAGTTTAAAGTGATGGGTATCTTTTAATAAGACCTTCAGCGCTGGTTCTAGAGCTGCCTGTTCCCATACTATGTGTCTAATCAGCAGCCATATATTCATTTAAGTACAAAATTTGTCGAACACATCCTATATGCTAGGAACTGTGCTATTCTTATGGGGTCCAGAACTGAGGGTAACATGGTCTTTGCCATCATATCTGGTCTAGTGAAGGAGATAGAGGAGAGTGACAGTTCTATGTGACAGACAGCAGGAGAGGGATAACTAAAACAGGCTCAGGAGGGAGAGGGCATGACAGCACATCCAGAGAAGGTGATGACAAGGAATTAACCAGGCAGAGAAGAGAGGTCTAAAGACAGGATTTTGGTGGCTTGAGTGAGGAGTGTTTGCCAGTTTCATATAACAACCATAAATTAATATTGCTTTATATTTAACTTATCAGTTTAAGTCAGTGGGCACCTTTGGTACATTTAAGATGATATTAGGATAATAGGGGCTTAGAATATTCCTACATGGCAACATCTCATTAATTAAATTTCCTGGGATGCATGTGTGACAATGTCCCAACACAGCATATTAAAGGGGTTGAATGAATAACTTTTAGAATTGCTTCTAACTATTTTAAAGTTCTAGAACAGAAGTGGAATGGTTTTGCAAGTTGCCTTTCTCTCACTTTATTTCTGCTTTTCTATTTGTATAATAGACTAATTAAGGCACATTTTGTGTGTCTCTCATTGTCTATATATGAGATAGTCAGATCCATGGAAATGTCACTTGTGGTCTGAGTGTAAAATTAAATCTCTGGTAGTTGACCTATTGACAGCTCTGGTTTTAACCAGTTAGACAGAATGACTTAAAAATATATTACTTCTTATGCTCAGTGGCATTCGACTATAGAATTATTGCAATCTAGGGATTTGGGAGGGATATCAAAACATTTCAGAATTGATACTTGGCTTACAATACACATAAATTATGTGTTTCTATTTTCTCATTTCCTATGATCATAGAGCTAGAGTGCTCAAGGGGTCAGCCTTTTCTCCCTCCAAAAACCTCATGTTTAAAGATGCTTTCAGAGCTTTCAATGAAAAGCACTCTTGATAATAAACTAAAATATTTCCTTCTCTCAGATCATCTGTATGTTTTTAGCTTTGAGAACTAAAAAGCACTATTCAATGCAGGGTATGAAATCAGTCAGTATTCTCTCCTTTAAAATCCAAAATTAACTAAAAATAAATAAATACATAAAAGGAGAATTTTTTGGCTCTAGGGATAGTACTAGCTCAGGCAAGGATGAACACAGACCCTCAAATGTCATCATGACCCTTTCTGTGTATCTCTATCTCTTGGTTCTGTTGTCTTCGTTTTGTAGCAGGATCTTTCTACACAGAGGAAACTGAATACATTTAATGACCTTTGAATGGGAAACCCACTCTCAGTGAAGCTTTCCAGTCCCCCAGAAGAACTCTATTTGGCTCTGGTTGGGTCATGTGCCCACTCTGGATCAATCATTACGTTTAGAGAAATTAGGCTTTCTGATTGACACTTGGCTCGACCACCGTGATTGGACAGCACACTTGAAGGATGGGCCCATCAGAACCACATGAGGAGGCACAGAATAGTTCCCTGAGAAAAGAATTGAGTCAGATAAACTAAGAGTTGGCCAATACTGGTAATCATGTTATTATAAGGTTTCTCTATTTCCTCCTTCAAAATTTTAATATTTCCACTAGATAAAAATGAAGATCTAATTTAAAATATGAACTAGATTCTATAGTTGGCTTTTCCTCTTTTTAAAGTCCTTTCAACTACTGACATATTTCCCTTCAATGAACAATTGGCTTTTTCTATTACATTACAAAATTCTCTTTGGTTAGTCAACTGTGTGAGGCAACTCTTAGAAGCTCATATTACTAGTACATCAGAAAAATAATTATAGTTTAAAGTAGAAGTAAGTTAACCAAACCTAATCAGTTTGAGTTTTTTATTTCTCCAGAGAACCAGATAGGTGAAGTAGAGAAGTTTGAAAATTATGAGCAATTTCACTTATGTGCTCTCCACTATATAAGACTTCTATGAATAGTTGCTAGTGTCTTTTATTTCTGTGTAGTTATTGCAATTTGAAAGCATTCATTTCCACTCAAGGGGCCTCTAACAAGGTAGAACTACTTGTGGAGGTCATTTTGATCTAAGGTTGGTCCTCAGTTTTGAAGATCTAGAAATTTCATGGATTTTTCCCCAGTACATTCAAACATGATCACTATCTCCAAATCGGCCTGGTACCAAACTCACAGAAGGAACCTGGACATCTTTCTTGAAGAAGAAGGAGTGGGTACTCATTCAGGATATTAGAAGAGTAGAACCATAGTCTAGGTTGGAGATTGTGAGGGCCTCTATACACCAGAGGCAAAGGGGTTAAATAAGAGAGGATGAGAATGGAAGGTGTTAAGAAGATAGAATTGGGAGGGCTTGGTCACTATTAAAGTTTGTGAGCTTTCAAGAAAGATGTCCAGGTTCCTTCTATGAGTTTCGTTCTACCTTGTTAGAGGCTCCTTGAGGCCTTTTCTTACGATGCAGAGAGGTAGTATAATGGAACATCAATGTCGTGTTTTAATTATTATTTCACAATATAAAAGGACAACCTATGTGTCTATCTAAGTGATTCTTAAATAATTCCCACAAAATCTCCAGCTTAGCCTATGTAGCTATGAGACTTTCACTAACTAACTCAAGAGACAGATGATTCTTTTTCTGAACAGTTGACATTCAGCATGTTCTTCTTTATATTGATCTAATATCTATCTCACTATGCCTTCCATCCATCGACCAAGAATCGCACCTGGGCCTGGCAGAACAAGCCCAAATCCTTTCTCATAGGACAACCCTTCAAATTCTTCAAGATTGTTATCGAATTCCCCTTCATCTTTCCTTCTCCAGACCAAACTTTTCCTGTTTTACTTTATGAGTTTAAAGAAAATAAACTGAAATTAAAAATAGAATTGGACAATAATATGGAGACTGCCTATTATAGATGAAGCAGTGAGCTCAGTTCCAGGGATAAATAGGACAGAAAGCTTGGTGGCTGTCTTTAACGCATTCACAGTCTAGTGAAGAAGCCAGTGCATAAGTGGAAAGAATAATAAAATGTGCTAAGTGCAGTTGCAGAGATTAAAAAAAAGGATGCCGTGCAAATATGATGGAGGAGACAATTCTGCCTGCAGCAGTCAAGGAATGTCTGGCAAAGGAGGTGAAGTGTGAGCTGAATCTTGAAAGGCAGATAAGAATGGGGCAGGTGACTATGGCATGGAGCTGGGCGGGGAAGTGGGGCCAGCCTCTGTGTGGTCCTTCACAAAGAGGGAGCACAGGCATATGCAAAGTTTAAGAACAGTGTGCTCACAGAACTGCAGGTCAGCCAGGTGCTGGATGCCCAAGTGGTAGGAGGAACAGGAGGAAGGAGATGACCCATGGCAGGCAGGAAGCCGCACATCTTGTAGGTCCTCGTAGGTTTGCTTGACAACATGAGAACCGCTATCCTGCTAGCCATAAAGACCCACCGGATGATTTTAAGCCTAGAAATGGCACCGTCAAATTTCAATTTAGTAAAATGCATCAGGTGGCTGCATAGAGAGAAGAAGATGGCATGAGGAGACATGGGGAAAAACAAAAATGATCAGTGCATAGCAGTACTTGGGCAATGGAGGTGGAGGGGCAAGGTGAAGACCCACACTGTCACACAGGTAAAGTCTCCAGGACTCCTTAGTACTTGAGTGGATGTGAGTGAAACAAATGGTCAGGAAGATTTAAAAAAAATTTTTTTTTTCTTAAAGACTCCAACTTTTTCAGTCATTTCATGTCATACTCTTGCCCATCTCCTCACCATTTGGTTACATATTGATAGAAACTAGTGACCCTTCTCCCACAATTTCACTGCAACCTATTCTTCCTCATGGTGCAGTGATCTTGCAATAATCACGATGTCACTATTTACATTGTGGGGACATCTTAAACTGCAATTAATTCACAGTTCCAGGCTATTAGGAACTATTGTCATAACAGCTATGGCTTCCTTTATCTGCAAATGCTGAGTTGTGAGATATATAATTATATGCGGGAGTAATTAGTTTTACATTTATTTTTGTAATTATACTAATTGAACATGGATGTGAATTTAAAAATATGAAGGGCATGGCATTGAGCCTGATGCAATGTCTTCATAAGAGGTAGATGAAAGAAAAGATTGTTATGAGTAGGTGAAAATGAACCTCGCTCATTTGTAAAAGTGCAGTGTAAATACAATGACCCATGTATCCCCTCCAGGTTGAATGCCAGTGTAGTACGGTTGCCATGTGGAGTCTTCATGAGAGTTCATTTGAAACTGGACCAATGCCCAAATCCATGGGAGAGCATCCTGGCTGCTGCTGTGACTTAAGACCGGCAGCATTCCCTTGGACCTCCCCCATGAATATTTGAAGTTTCCCTAGAAGACATGCCCAGTAGCGTCTAAGCTCATCACTCTTGCATACCCAGGGCTTACAATTCCCACTATTCTTCAGCTTCTAACAAACAACCATTGGTGATCTCTCCAAGTCCCACATCCTAAGATCCCAGTTGCCTTCAGTATCTGTCCAGCCCTGCCCTGGCAAACTCTGCAGCCTTCGCCTGGTGGTGGCAGTGAGTTCTAGTGAACAGAGCTGCTTAATCTCCCTTGGCTCAGCTCCTTTATATGAGCCCATCTGCTCTTCAATTCTGTGTAGATCAGAGCCAAGTCCAGGCTTTGTGTAAAACACCTGGGGCCCCAGACCAGCCAAGAGGGAGGAGTAGGCAGGTTTTCTGCTGCACATCTTCCTAGACGAGCTCTACTGTATAAGCTGATAGACCAAGGATTATAACAGGCCCTTTAGTGTATCCATCAGCAGCAACGTGCCATAACCACTGAAACTCTAATAATGGTCCCCCAGGATGCATTTGTCTCCCACTTGCCAGTTCATGTCTTATAAAACCTTAGGTGTCTAGTGATAGGTGCCTAAGCATAATCATAGGAGGATACCAGGCCAATGAGAATTGGCAGACTCACGCACTAACAAAATGTATATAGTACTTGTTTTGAAAAATAGGAAAAGAAAATCTGCTTGATCAAATTCTTTCTTTCTCTAGGAAAATGTATTGCTAAGAAAAACAAACAGGCTTTACCACGTGAAAATAAATACCTTCAACTTTTTCCTCTTTAAGTAAATTAGGAAACAGTAACCAAGGATCCAGTTTCAGCTTTGTTCATCAGCACCATGAGCACGTACATATTATTATTGACAGAAGTCCCCTTTTGTCAGTAATACCCGCCGTCTACTGGATGCCCACTATGAGCAGGCCATTCTCTAATCTTCCACATAGTCGTGAAGATGGGCATTTTCCCATTTTGCAGATGAGAAAACTAAGGTGCAAAGACAGGTTAAGTGGCAAGGCCTGGATCTGAATCAGATCTGGCTGGCTGTGCTGCACTATGGCAGTTGAGCAAGTGAGTCTCTGGGAACCTTAGAGATGGGAAGATGGGACATGTACACATAAAACTGTGGCGCATGGTGTCATGTGGCAGGCATCCCAAGGGTGGCAAAGTGGCACAGGAGCTCAGAGGGAAACACCATTTCTGACTGGCATGAAAGCTCAGTTTGACTGGCAAAGGGGCTGCATGGAGATGGTGAGGAACAGTCCCCAAGGTGTCCAATCACAACCTCACAGTTTGCAAGCCAGTCCCCCACGACACTTAACAAAGCTGTGCAAAACTGGTGCTCAGGAAATCCCTGTTGACTTAGAAGGCTCACTACCTTTCATTTCCTAACTTCCCACGTTGTTAGATCTCATGGCCATATGTGATTTCCAAACTCTTTGTAGGTTCATTTCAATTTTCTGTGTTTCTTCTAGTCTCTGCAGAAATCGACACTGGGGGCTTTGTGTCTCAGAAATCAACACTGGAGCTTTGTGTCTTCCAAAAAAAAAGAAACAAAGAAAGAGAATTAGAATATATATCACACCGTATCTTACTTTGGAAAAGACCCCCCAGAGGAAAATACACTTCTAAAAATATTGCATATCCTTACTCTTAGTTGGTGAGAAAGTCTAGCCTTTCCGTGAACTTGCCAGAGAGCTGGGAAGTAAAAACAATTTCTGAATAAAATGCTTGCAATACTGAGGTGTCTGCTAGAGGGCAACATATGTTAAATAATAATGTGGCTGTTTTTCTGCAGGATGGCAGTTTATCTAGTTCAAAAGCAAAGTCCAGAGCCTATGATACTCAAATGATTTTTTGTTTAAAAAAAAAAAAAAATCCAGGGTGACCACTGGCATCTCAGCTGAAAACCAGCGGCCTTTGCAGTTTTGCTACCTTTCAAGGGGTTTATAATGGATACCTTTATAAGTGCCTTTGTACCCTTTCCAAACACCTTTACAAAATAATCTCATTGTCATTTAAAGAGGCTAAGTCTTCTCCACCACCAACTGTGAAATCCTCTCCAGAAAGCTCTATTAACTTTATCACCAATCAAAGAGGAAGGTGAAAGGAAAATACATCATCTAGGACAGAGACATGTGATGAGTGTTGTACCTCAAAACAGCATTTTATTTATTTATTTATTTATTTATTTGAGACAGAATCTCACTCTGTTGCCCAGGCTGGAGTGCAGTGGCGAGACCTTGGCTCACCTCAACCTCCACCTCCCGGGTTCAAGTGATTCTCCAGCCTCAGCCTCTCGAGTAGATGGAATTACAGGCATGCACCACCATGCCCGGCTAATTTTTTTGTATTTTTAATAGAGATAGGATTTCGCCATGTTGGCCAGGCTGGTCTTGAACTCCTGACCTCAGGTGATCCACCCACCTTGGCCTCCCAAAGTGCTGGGATTACAGGCATGAGCCACTGTGCTTGGCCCCAAACAGCATTTAATCTCAAGAGCAGACAAGGGTAGGCTCCCAGAGGACCCCATTTGTAACACTAATCAGAGGGCCTATGTTGGTAATTTTTTCCATTATCTGTGGTGCCCACATCGTGTTATCCAACGAGAGACTCCATTGTCCAGTTTGGAAAAGGTTTTTCTGGCTGCTAATTTTGGTGCATACCTCTAAAGGGAGGCTATGCCTGGTATAAAGGTAAACATGCGAGGGATGTAGATGTTACTCGCGTTGGGCCTGTCTCCCCCACGCCTTCCACCCCCCACCCTGATAGCATAGGTTTGTTTCATCCTCATTTATCTAAGAAATGAAAGTTCTAAAAAATTGGCTTGTAGGCTGGGCGCGATGGCTCATGCCTGTAATCCTATTACTTTGGGAGGCTGAGGCAGGCAGATTGCTTGAGCCCAGGAGTTCGAAATTAGCCAGGGCAATATGGCAAAACCCCATCTCTGGCCGGGCGCGGTGGCTCACGCTTGTAATCCCAGCACTTTGGGAGGCCGAGGCGGGCGGATCACGAGGTCAGGATATCGAGACCACGGTGAAACCCCGTCTCTACTAAAAATACAAAAAATTAGCCGGGCGTGGCGGCGGGCGCCTGTAGTCCCAGCTACTCGGAGAGGCTGAGGCAGGAGAATGGCTTGAACCCGGGAGGCGGAGCTTGCAGTGAGCCGAGATTGCGCCACTGCACTCCAGCCTGGGCAACTGGAATGAGACCCTGTCTCAAAACAAACAAACAAAAAAACAACAAACAAAAACCTGGCTTTTAAAGCCGTCATAAATATGTTTTGTAGGAGGGATTTGTCATGCCTGGAAAAGCCTCATACCTGTTCCCCTATCTCCCAGCACGCATACTTTAGCAATATCAGATCAGAAACCAAGTTTCCTACAGAAAAACCCAAGGTAGACATACAACCAAAACATTTTAAATTGCTCCCTTCTGATAAAAGCACAAAGGATGATGTCTCCTTGGAAAGAGATCATGCAGAATATGGAACAGCACTGGCTCCAGAGGTCATCAGGTGACTAGCCTGTGAGGCTGGGCTGTCAGGGCAAATTGGCCCTGAGCTCTCACTGTGTCCCAAGAGCACTTAAAATGTCAAAACCTTCACTCAAATTTTAGCACACAAAGTCCCACGACCCTGTTGCTGCAAATCCAAAGAGCCATACGGCAGTTAAGCACTAGGCAACCTTGAACTTGGTAGGACTGATTAAACGCTAACAGCTTCCATCTGAGACCATGTCTCCCCAGGAAATGTCTGAATGGATAAAACTGTTCTCAAGTCATATCAGGGGCTCCCAGCTGACTCCAGAGGCCCACCCTCATGCCCTCTAGTATGAGAGAACTCCTTAGAAGTGGGATGATTTTTCTGGTATCCTTATCAAACTTCAGCTCTGGAGTAGCATAATGCATCGCACATTTATCTCAGCCCCTCTCAAAATCAGAGAGGATCTCAGAGCCTCAAATCCTGAGGGGTCTGATGATTTTTGTGGCCCAGAATCATCAGCAGCTGAGCTGCAAACCTTTGGGCATGTTTCATGATGAAGAAGAGGAAGCGATATCCCAGATGTTCCTGAATAACATGTCACTGTTCACAAACAGGAGGTGGTCACAGAGGTGACCTGTTTACACCCTACTCATTGTTGACAATTTTGAAGATGTTTCTGGGAACATCTTGAAGCAGACTCTGAAGACACTCAGTTCCACTGAGTGGTCTGAGACAACTTCTTTTCCTTTTTTTTTTGGATAAGGAGTCTTGCTGTGTCGCCAGGCTGGAGTGCAGTGGCGCAATTTCAGCTTACTGCTACCTCCGCCGCCCAGATTCAAGCAATTCTCCTACCTCAGCCTCCCAGGTAGCTGGGATTACTGGCACAGGCCTCCCAGGTGGCTGGGATTACAAGCACATGCCACTACGCCCAGCTAATTTTTGTATTTGTAGTGGAGACGGGGTTTCACCGTGTTGGCCAGGATGGTCTCAATCTCTTGACCTTGTGATCTGCCTGCCTCAGCCTCCCAAAGTGCTGGGATTACAGGTATGAGCCACTGTGCCCGACAGAGACAACTTCTTCTTCCAGCTTCTGCTAGGTCTCCTCCTACCTCTGAGACTGCTCTTTCTCACCTCTTTTGCTCGCTCCTTCACTCTGCCTCGTCCTTAAACTTGAGGAATCCTAAGGATTCCATTCTTGACCTTGCTTAGCTCTGAAACTCTGTATGTCTTCCCCAGGGCACTTCACTTCAACTACTACAGATGTGCTGAAGACATCTGTATCACTAACCTGAGTTCTACATTCTTGCCCTAATCACTTACTTGATTTCTCCGCCTGGAGGTCCCACACAAACCTTAAATGTAGCAATTGCAAATAAGAATTCATTATCTTTACCACCAAAAGGTTTTCCTCCTTCTCTGTCTCAGTAAGGACCACCATCCACTCAGTTGCTCTCTCAGGGGAAGCAATTAGGAGACAGAAATCACACAGTCAATTGAAAAAAAGGAACAATATAAAAAAATCATTAAACTATGACAATGGAGTAACTATAAAGAGGACTCTCAAGGGCAGACTAGAGCTAAGGAAAAGTACGCAAGTCAGGACAAATTTGGAACTGAGTCCCCTCCTAAGGACCGAGGTTCAGGTCCACTGGAGAAAGTGTACTTGCAGTCCACTGGATGATGGAGAATTTGGCTACGTTGTCCACACCAGAGCTGATCAACAGTCACTCGGCAGCAGGAACTGGCCCTCTGTGATGAAGGTGAGCCTAGGTTGATGGGCAGTTCACAAGGGAGTTGGAGCTCAAGTCCTGGAGTATGTCTTGTCTGCATAAAGACGGCTTCGGCAATGTGATGCCAGGCCAAGCCAGAGCAGCGAGGTGACTAAGGGACTGCAAATTCTGGGTGTGCAGCTGGGGTAGGGAGCCTTTGGAGGTCCACACACACACGTCTGCACCACCAGAGCAAGAGCCAGAAAATGCAAAACTCAGCATCAAAACCAGGAGGAGCCAGGGGCAGTGGCTCACGCCTGTAATCCCAGCACTTTGGGAGGCCGAGGCAGGTGGATCACTTTGAGCTCAGGAGTTTGAGATTAGCCTGGGCAACATGGCAAAACCCTGTCTCTACTAAAAATACAAAAATTAGTAGGGCGAGGTGATGCACACCTGTAATCTCAGATACTTGAGAGGCTGAGGCAGGAGAATCGCTTGAACCCAGGAGGTAGAGGTTGCATTGGGGTGAGATCACTCCGCTACACTCCAGCCTGGGCTATAGAGTAAAACTCTTTCTCAAAAAAAAAAAAAAAAAAAAAAATCCAGGAGGAGAAGTGCCCTTCTTCCTGCAATGTCCCTCCAGTACCTTCCATGGACATAGTAGAAGAGAAATGCCTAGAGTCCAGTTTATTATGACAGAGCAGGTACTAAAAGGTGAATTTGGAGCTGAGCTATAATAAATCTGACCAGCACAGTTGCCCAAACTAAACTCCTTCCTACTCACTCCTCACAGTTAGTTGCCAAATCTTGCTAAGAACTTAGCAGATAAATGTCTCTAGAATGGAACCCATCTGCTTCATCACCTCTACCACCTCTAAGTTAGTTCATCCTCTTCTTTGCTGTCACATGGACTTTGACCACAGCCTCATAACTGGTTGTCCTGCCACCAGTACATTCTCACTCCAGCCCCATACCTGCATGACTACCAGGTAGCTTCCTAAAATAACAAAATTATCTTTATTAGGCCCTTGATTGAAAACCTCTGGTACCTGATCGGCTAGTGCGAGATGTTAATACCAGGAAAAAGTGCGCATGGAGAAAAGGGTAATACATGGGTATCTCTGTAATGTGTGGGGAAAAGGTAATACATCGGTTTCTCTGCTTGCTCAGTTTTCCATAAGCCTAAAACTGCTCCAAAAACTAGTTTATTAACTTAAAACAAAACAAAACCACCCTCCCTCTATGACTTTCCTTTTCTAAACTCCTCATCTTGGCAACAGGTTACTCACAATCTTCATGTCTGTGCAGCCTCATCTTCCAGTTCCCATCAGACTGAATTTCTCATATAAAACCCTGAATTTCCACAGCTCTACTTCAAACCAAGTCACCCCCTTGTGTGGAATACCCTTCCTCGCTTTTCTTCAGTGAAAAACTTCTATTCGTCCTTCAATTTCCAGCTCAGATGTCAATTCTTATTAAAATCTTCCCAGCCAGCTGGTTATTTTTCTCTCTCTGCTCTCATTTTATGTCTTAACATGGAATATTTTAAATGACTTGTTTACATGTCAGACTTTGTCACGTGTTTATACACTAGAGGGCACGGACTGTTTCTTTTTTGACAATTTATCCCCAGCACCTGGTACAGAGTAGGCACTCTGTATATGTTTGTTGAATGATGAATGGATGAATGATGAAAAGAGCACCAGCAGCCCATATGACAAATTTATTGCCGTGTCTCTGCAGTTGGGAGAGCAATATCATTTAGATGGTCAGGATACCCATCTTGTAGGAGACAAAAATAGATCAAAATTAAAATGCTAGATCTTCCAATATATGCACCCTTAATATAGAGCATAATGTTGACACTCACTAAATTTTCATTGGCTAACTCAAAATGATTAATAACTAATAAATCTCGGGAGAATTGGATATTCCTGGGCCTGGGCTCTTGAGTAGAATAAATTGTCAAAGTGATGAATGACTAATGTTTTTTACTTTGAACATATCAGCATTCAAGGATACTGTAGTGCTTCACTCATGCTCACTCAGAAATCCAAACGACTTCTAGTTGAAGGATACTATTACCTTTTCAAGGTTAGTTGTAGCAGAGGTGAGCTGTGATTATAATTGTGGCTTCGAAAGCAAGTGTGCTAGGCTCCAAGTTCAATGCTGCACTTGGATTCTTCACTTAGTCTTCATGTTGGCTTAATCAATTGTGTTTTCCATGGCTGGGGACAGTTTTTCAAGTTGTACACCGGTTTATGTTTTTCAGATCAGACTCTATTAGCGAGGGTGCTAATAAGTGTTGTTGAGTGAAGTTGTCACAAGACTTCTAACATAGCCTGGAATTTTTCTCTAGCCAGTCAACATCTCAGGATGGCCTTGCTTGGGATGGGTTGGAGCCTAGCTCCAGACCTTCAGTTTAGGTTGACCCTCAAGAGGGATCATGCCATCCCGGCAGCATTCATGTTCATGTTGTGCTTGCTCCCTTTGGTCAACCCCAAGTAGAGTCATAAATGACAAGCAGGCCAGGCTCAGTGGCTCATACCTATAATCCCAGTGCTTTGGGAGTCTGAGGTGGGAGGATTACCTGAAGCCAGGAGTTTGAGACAAGCCTAGGCAACAGAGTGAGGCCCTGTCTGTAAACAAATTAAAAATAAAAATTAGCCAGGTGGCATCATGAGCCTATTGTCCCAGCTATTCCGGAGACAGAGGTAGGAGGTTTGCTTGAGCCCAAGAGTTTTGAGATTACAGTGAATTACGACTGTGCCACTACACTCCAGCCTGGGCAACAGCAAGACCCCATCCATAACTAAATAAAAATGAACAAATGAAAAAACAAAGGAAAAGCAGCTCAAACCAAGAGGTGGATATCGCCCCTCATGTCAATACTGACCCTCACTGAGTTGTATTCAGGAACTCAGAACTCAGGAATTTAGGGTGACTGGCAATTCAGGCACCACTATTCTGATGATGCACTAAACATGGAATGCAATTTGTGTTCAATGGTAACTAAAAAGAACCACAAAAACGCTATCCCGCCTTCTATGGTGTGGAGCTTTGGCACCATTCATAGTGATATGAAACAGATACAATGACAACAGGAATGGCGTGTCACTCTTAGCTTTCATCCTGTGCTCTCCCATGCTGTGTTATTCCCGGGCAAACAAAAGCATTGCACCATGGATCACCTTTATAAGTCATTCCAGGTAACCATCCCTATAAAGAGCCACAAATATATTTCCACCAGACAGGACTCGCTTAGGTTGAGGGATGGCTATCTGGCCCATTTGCAAATCTCCTTGACACTTTCCTCCTCATCTAGGAATTATCAGAGAGTTCTGGGGAAACACTAGGCTGACATTTTAAAATTTTCATTACTCTTTTTGAACAGCCTAGGGTTAATTTTTGTGCTGTAGCCATTGTAATCACGCACACATTTCCGTACTTCAAATTGCAAATGCGATTTTGTTTTACACTTAATTGCATCTCTACCTAGTGAAAGGACTTGAGAACAAATTTTGGCAGTGCATTTATAATCGTGTTTGTTGACATTACTTCTGTTGTACATAAAATTAGCCATGTGTTGTGAGAGATGCCATCGTTATCATTGCTTCATTAGCATATAGAGGTTGTCTGGTTGTATTTTTAAACATTCATTAATTTGATGTGATGTCATTCTGAGCATAAAACAATGTGTTATATGTCATAGGTGATTAAGCTCCCTAAATCTTGCCTTACCATATAAAATCACTAGCCAATGCCTAAAACCATTGCAACACATTATAAATCCAAAGATAGAATCAAAAAGCACAATCCCAGCAAGACCCCTAGAAGTGGACCGGGTGTCTATTGGTGAAAGAGACCATTTGAATATAATTTGCACTCAGATGGAAACAACCATTCGTTCAGATCACCTGAGCTTTAACTTTGACCTTTTAGTGGTAGTCCAGGAACAAGAAAAAGTTGCGAAATTTCTTTGATTTTTAAAATGCCGTTGTTTTATAGGGCTCACCACTGGCTTTGTAAAGACTTTTTATTTTTAATTTTTTTGAAATAGAGACGGAGACGGAGTTTTGCCATGTTGCCCAGGCTGGTCTTGAACTCCTGAGCTCAAGTGATCCACTTGCCTCAGCCTCCCAAAGTGCTGGGATTACAGGCGTGAGCTACTGCATGCACCCAGCCTGTAAAGATATTTTTTTATTTTTATTTTTTGAGATGGAGTCTCACTCTATTGCCCAGGCTGGAGTGCAATGGTGCAATCTTGGCTCACTGCAACCTCTGCCTTCCAGGTTCAAGTGATTCTCCTGCCTCAGCCTCCCGAGTAGCTGGGACTACAGGCACGCACCACCATGTCCAGCTAATTTTTGTAGTTTTAGGAGAGACGGGGTTTCACCATGTTGGCCAGGCTGGTCTCAAACTCCTGATCTTGTGATCTGCCTGCCTTGGCCTCCCAAAGTGCTGGGATTACAGGCATGAGCCACCGTGCCAGGCCTGTAAAGACTTTAAAGGAAAAAAAGAAACACAATCACATCGGATGTGCACACTGGTACTAAGATCCTACAGGATCCCTACAATCTAGAAGTCATGTTTCAGAATCAAGGAAATATGATCAATGTTTTACCCAACTGCCTTCCAAAACTTAGAATTAACTTTCTCATGCAAAAGGTTCTGGAGAGTTTTTCCACTGTGATGCTTCCCATGACTTTGGTCTCTGGTGCACTTGGCATTCCTCACTGCAATCTAATTCTGAAGTCAAGTTAATCCATCATTTTATGTGTAGAGAGTTAAATATGTATTATGCCTGTAGTCAGTGTTTTTATCCCTGCTGGACCCTGATCTTAAGGAGAGAGCCCTACATCTTTTGCATCTTTTGTTTTTATTCCCGGAGTCCCGCACTGTGCCTGGGACTCTAGGAGCCCTGGAGTACAATGGAAAGAGCAATGGTTTTATTGTCGTAGGGGCCTAAACTCAATTCACACACATCACTGCCTGTGTAACATTGACAAAATCACTTTTTGACCTCAGTCTATATTAGTTTTTCCATCTTCAAAACATTGTAATATCTACCTTGGAGGATAATTATCAAAAAGAGACAGAGAAACTAATATGTAAATATTTTGCCTGAAACACATTCTTTGCTCAAGAAATATTGGTATTATTATGCTGTTGTTATTGTTAACAGATAAATATCTGCTCAAATTTGCTGAAAGTTTCCAAATAAACTTAATGGATGGTGAACAAAGAGAGGAGAGATTAAGAGAATAACTAAACTTGTTTTTGTCCTGCCTCCAATTTACCTGACAATGAGTACAGTGAAGCGTAAAGTGTTTTATACTCATAAACCTGTGAAAATTTCCAATAAATTGGAGAAGGCTCAAAATCCACATGGGTGGAACATTTCGTACCTTTAGCATTGTGAAACTTAAGCTACTTCTTTCTTCCCCGATGTGAATCACTCATCAGTTTAACAGAGCAGATTAAGAACTTTTAAAAATCTGTCATCTGAAATAAACTGTCAAGGAGTCTGACTTTGCAGTGATGTTAATGAATGTTTTTCATTATCTCTTCATTAATGGTAATCCATTCATTATTAAGTTTTTGCTTCTCTTCCTGTTCCTATTTTCCCTGCCAGGCACTATAAGGAGTGAGGCAGAATGCAATATTGAAATAAATTTGTATCTACATTATAATTAATAAATTGTAGAATTATGGTGAATGTAAAAGTACTGTCATTATCAAAGTGCCCCTTTGAACAAGGCTAAAGCCAGGCCAAGGTGAAGTAGGAGCAAAATAAACAAAAGAAAGAAAGTAGCTGTAAGAAGGTGTGCATTTCTATGTCAAGCAGCTTTGGGGGATGGGTGGGGATTATGCTGTGAAATTCAAGAGACTGGAAAATAGAACCCCTAATAATAACTGCTACCAGTTTTGAGTGATTAATCATGTTTCAAACACTGTACAAAACATCTCATTTAGCTATAAGTCAGCCTTTTGAGTTGGATACTCGGTTTGGCATTTGAGTTTGATAATACTATCCTTGCTTGATACATGAAATTTAGACAAATTAAGGCACTTGTCCCCAGTTCAGAGCCAGGACTAGGGTGAGACAAATGAGGCACTTAGGGTGCAGACTTTCAGGATGTGCCCGTTCTCAGGTTGGTGCAGTGCACCTGGGAATGGGCACCTCCTTAAACCAAGCACCCTAAGCTTGTCACTTGCTTCACTCTATCCCTGCCCTGCCATGATCACACAACTAGAAAGAAAATGGCCAATTAATTTTTTAGATCAGGTCCGAAGTTCATGGTCTTGACCACTTTGTTAGGAACCAGCACAAGCATTCACACTCAGCTTTCTGGAGAATAAATTCGATAACTAATGAGTATCTACCAATGCTGGGCACAGGGCTGGATGTGCAGGGCACACAGAAATGAAAAAGACAGTCCTTGTCTTCAAGACTAAAATGCTAGTGCACTGTGAATCACTGACATCCTACCCGTGCTGGAGGGAGGGAGGGAAGGAAGGAAGGAAGGGGAAGAAGGAAGGGGAAGGAAGGAGGAAGGAAGAAGGAAGGGAAGGAAGGAAGGAAGGGAGGGGGAAGGAAGGAAGGAGAAGAAGGAAGGGAGGGAGGAAGGAAGAAAGGGAGGGAGGGAGGGAAGGAGGGAGGGAGGAGGGAAAGGAGGAAGGAAGGAAGGAAGGAAGGAAGGAAGGAAAGAAGGAAGGAAGGAGGGAAGAAAGGAAGGAAGGGAGGGAGAAGGAAGGAAGGAAAGAAGGAAGGAAGGAGGGAAGGAAAGAAGGGAGGGGGAAGGAAGGAAGGAAGGAAGGAAGGAAGGAAGGAAGAAAGGGAGAGAAAGAGGGAGGGAGGGAAGAAGGAAGGGAGGGAGGGAGCAAGGGAGAAGGAAGGAAAGAAGGAAGGGAGGGAGGAAGAAACGAAGGAAAGAAGGAAGGAAGGGAGGGAGCAAGGGAGAAGGAAGGAAGGAAGGGAGGGAGAGATGGAGGGAGGGACGGAGGGAGGCAGGCAAGCAGGCTGGTCCATGCGTTGCTGTGTATTGCATCTCAGTGTTGTCTGGCTCTATCTGCAAATAAGAATGATGGCGCCTGTGCTATCCACATCACAAAGTCACAGTAAAAACAAGTATCAAAAAGAGATGATACACTTTGTTTTGTGGCACTATAAAGCAGAGAACATCTGTGAGCTACTTTTATAAGGAATACCCCATGTCATTTGCAGAACATTGAATGGGGAGTTGGGATCCCTGGGTTCTAATTTCTGGGTTGCCTTTTATTGGCAGTATGACCTCACAAAGGACTCTTCTCCCTTGCAAGATCTTGCTTCCTCATTCATTAAATGGGAAAATTGGAATAAAAAATGACTCTAAGACTTCATAATTGTGACTAAAGTATTGAGGGTAATGTTTAGTAAAAGCGTGTAAAATTATTCATAGCTCTGTCTTATTTTACATAGATCAGTACACATTAATAATATTGGCTTTAGAGAACTGCATGCAGTGTATGGTGCTGGAGCCCAGGGAAAATAAAGCAAGGCCATGTGAGTTAGCTTGTGCAAAGCCATCAGCATCCATAAAGGAATAAAGCAAAGTTCTCATCCTAACCTAAAGTGAGAGTCTGAATATGCATGGAGCAGCTAGATGGTGTTTAGAAGTCACATCCATAAACATGGAGATGGAAACAAGAACATATATCTCCTAGCTGATTCTCCATGCATTGATTTCAACTTCCCGTTTCACTCCTCCTACCATCCTTTACCCATTCATTTTCAATAACGTGCATTCCTAGTCAGTGGGTGGTAAAAAGGAGTATGGAAGTAAATACCTTCTAAGTAGATCTGATGGACTTACTAGTTGCTTACTAATTCACTAATTCTTTGAAGAAATTATCTGCAGCTCTGACGGGGCATACATTATCCACTGAGACCATTGTCTGTTAAGACTGGCATTGCCTTTGGAGTCAGGGTACAGGAATTAAAAGGAATAGCACCTCCTCCCACAACCCACCCTATTCCTAGAACTCTGCATCGGACCCTGGAGTAAATTGAAAGAACTATATTCCTTTAGTAAATACTTACTGAATGTTTTCTACAAGACACTGTGTCAGGAGCTATGTAATCTGCCATAATTCTGATTGCAAAAATCCCCCATGCAATTTTGATTACAAAAATAGAATCAGAAACAGAGCCTTCCTCCATAAATCTATTGCCTGTGCAGCTACGAATAGTTACAGAGACTTCCAGTAACTCAAAAGTTAATGCAAAGGAGACTAAGGATGTGCCCAAACTAGAAAAGATGAGAGGAGACAGGGGTCTAGATATGACAGACAAGTCCTTATCAAAGGTCATGGAAATGAATCTACTCCAAAGGACCTATGCTTTAATAATAAATAGTAAAAAAGATGTATGATTGAGAATTTGCTTTGAAAAATGAATCTATGTAAGTTAATCTCATCCTCTAATGAAATTTAGGATAAAATATTACTATGCTATAATTTATAGAACACAAAATAATATTCACTAAAAATAATTTTGCAACAAATATTATGATAGCACAATGCAATATCCTTGACATCATGTATGACTTCTGCAGCATGATCCAAAAGAGAATCGCATTGGCTAAATTTTTTGAGAACCCCCTCCATTTTCTTAATACCAATACTTTGTTCTCTCTTTTTTTTTTTTTTTTTTTTTTTTTTTGAGACGGAGTCTCGCTCTGTCGCCCAGGCTGGAGTGCAGTGGCACGATCTTGGCTCACTGCAAGCTCCGGCTCCCGGGTTCACGCCATTCTCCTGCCTCAGCCTCTCCGAGTAGCTGAGACTACAGGCGCCCGCCACCACGCCTGGCTAATTTTTTTGTATTTTTAGTAGAGATGGGGTTTCACCGTGGTCTTGATCTCCTGACCTCGTGATCCACCCGCCTCGGCCTCCCAAAGTGCTGGGATTACAAGCGTGAGCCACCGTGCCTGGCCAATACCAATACTTTGATATTGAAATTATTTCCATGGAAACATCTATCTTATCATTATCCTAGCTAATTCTTTTTTTCCTTCTCAGTTACAAATGAATCTCTTTCAGAAGCTCATGATTCACTAGTTTTGCAGTTCTCCCCCATCATTTTCACTAACTTCAAGAAACCGTGCATCCTTTACCAGATTTACTCTTTCCCTTTGCAATTGATTTTAATTGTGTTGTCAGATAACATTAGACACGAATGAGAAACTGATCTTCAAAGACAGGATAGGCCTAAAGAGGCAGTAGTGTAAGGAAGTGAGAGAGATGATGACTAATTTTATAAGCAGTAGGTTCATGTGTCACATGTTGATATTACAATGATTGTTTGCCTCTCTAAACACCACCATAAAGGTGGAGGTTTGGATAATGAAGAGCTTCTGTTCGTGGTAATAAGGTAATATTCTAAATTAAACTGAACATCAAACACTTTAATTTACTAATTCAATCTTGAAAGACATAATCTCCAAATACAAACTGTGCTTTTTGTTGCTGTTGTATTGGAGTAAGTTTTGGAGGCAGTAGTTTAGATGATATAAAATATTTGCCCCTAAAGCTAAATTGACGTACTTTATAAACTGCTGAGACTATGTGTTTCTAGATAATACATGTGTATGTATGTTAAAAAAATTACATATAGGTACAGATAAACGTGTGTGTCCACACATATGCCAACATGTGTTAATTTGTAATTATATTTAGGTTATTTAAAGTAAATGCAAACAACAATTCAAGCTTTATTATTGGTCTTATGTGTGTTTCTACAAGCAACCATCCCAAACTGGTTAAATTTTCTATTGACACTGATTTGCCAATCTTTTGGCAATGCACTAATTTCCATGAACTCTTAATGAGATATACAATGAGATTTAAAATTTTAAACTATAGGCCGGGCGTGGTGGCTCATGCCTGTAATACCAGCACTTTGGGAGGCTGAGGTGGGCGGATCACAAGGTCAGGAGATCGAGACCATCCTGGCTAACATGGTGAAACCCTGTCTCTACTAAAAATACAAAAAATTAGCTGGGCATGGGTGGCAGGCACCTGTAGTCGCAGCTACTCGGGAGGCTGAGGTAGGAGAATGGTGTGAACCTGGGAGGCAGAGCTTGCAGTGAGCCGAGATCGCACCACTGCACTCCAGCCTGGGCGATAGAGCGAGACTCTGTCTCAAAAAACAAACAAACAAAAAAATTTTAAAACTATAGTCAGTAATCATTTTTAGCAGTTGCTTACACTCATTTGGACCCATCTTTAAAATGAAAAAGTGGTTTTTCTTATGTATTTGTATTGCAAATTGATGATCATCATGCAAATAGACATATTTTCAAGTCATTTCATTAGGATTACCCCTCAATACATACCATTTATGATCGAAATCGTCTGTGAGAAGCTCATTATGCCAGCATGGATTGTTTTTCTGGTTTTGATTCACATTCAGATCCATCACCTAAGTTTCTTATTTATCCTGGCATATGCTTTCCTAGCAGTAGCTGCTAAAATACACACACAGCAGATGTCATTTGTATTTTATATACAATCAAATGTTTCATAGGAAATGTGCAATACAAACTGCAAGAACAAACATCTCCCAACAACTCCAACAACTTTATCACCTTTCTGTTGAGGGCTCAACTGACTTGTTGATTCAACATGGTTATGTTGTGATATTACCTATAGGTTCAAAGTAAAGTTTTTTCTGCCATCTTTTTCCTCTAGGTTATGAATATATTGGTCATCTAGGTCAACAAGTCTTAATATTTTGGACCCTGTTCATCATCTCGTTAAATCTATGAACACTCTTTCATATGACACACACACACAAAGTTGGATAAAATTTTAATAACTTAATGTCTTTCTAAGGTAAGAAACTGTTCTAAGAGAATACTTTCTATATCATATAGCAATTGTGAAGATTATATTAGATGATGTGCATAAAACTTCTAGCCCATAGAGTGGGATTTAGCAGATTTGCAATAAATATTGGTACATTTTCCCCATTCCTCTTGTTATTCAGAATTCATATTTTATTTCAAAGGTCCCGGATTTGGCTGGTGACTGAATGCAATTCCACTAGTAAAACTTAAAAATAGTTTCCTATCTTGCAATTTACATTGATACTACAGAAAGCCCAGAATTCAACTCCAAAGGTGAATAACATGAAGTATCAGAGAACAAAATGGCCTGGGAGCTTCCATTTCTCTGCTCCCCCAAAAACAGCCTCCCATTTCCCTGCAACCCAAAGCAGAAATAGGAAAAAAAAATTTCAGGGGCCTCTCTCTCATGTATCTTCAAACTCCGCCACTCCACTGTCCATCCTAACATGAGCCCTGCCTGGCCCTCAAGCCATTATCACCTATCTCTTTTACTTTCTTCACTAATATCTTTGAAAATAGTCTATATTCCTTCTTCCACGTTCTTCCTTTAAATTCACATGCCATCCCCTCTGCAGTGTGGCTTTTGCCTTTACCTCGCTACTGAAGCTTCTTTGGTTATGTCCCCTCTGAACTCCTAAATGCTGCCTCTCAGACCTCTTACTACTTGATAGAACTCTGTGCAGCTAATGACCCAATGCCCTGACTTCTTCCTCTTCTAGAATTATGGCTACCATTGATGCCTTCATTCTTTCCAGTCTCTCTCTTGGATCTTCTCCACCATTTGGGTTTTACATTTTTTCCCTTTGACTCTCGTCTTTTCTCTCAGCCCTTTATTTATGTTTCCTAAGATTTTGTCTTAGATCCTCTTCTCCTCTGGTTACATACCCTCTCTGGGGAATCTTGTCAATTCCCATGGCTTCAGTTCTACCCTGTTAACCAATGACTTCCAAACCTATAACTTGATTCCTCACATGAATTCTAGATCCATATCTATGTTTGGATACCCTACAGGTACTTCGAATTCCTTATTCTCCCAACTTGTGTTACTTGTCCACAGTCCAGGCTCCACCTGCTCCACCCTGTCTCACGACATCAACATTCACCAAGCCTCCTGACTCATATCCTTGTCCCCATAGAAAGCTGCCCATCAAGTCCTGAAGATTCTGCCTTTGTAGCATTTCTGGCTTTGGCAGCTTCTCCATCACAATCTGGTATGGACCCTCGTTCTTCCCAACAGGATTTATAGAGTGACTTTCTCTTCTGATTCTCTGTTTACAAATCCGTCTTACAAATACCTAGCAGATGCTGTGCTCCAGCAGAGCTGATCATGAGCTCACAGTACTTACAGACAAAAGACCAATCTCTTTTGTGCAGCATTTAAGTCCCTACATGTGCTGGTCCTGCCTGGCCTTCTCATCTTTGAAGTCACCAAGTCTTTTCATGCCTCTGTGCCTTTGTTTAGCTCTCATTTCGGCCAGCTCCTGCAAGCCTTGTTAAATCTAGTCAATTGCTTAAGATCCAGCTCAGATGTCACCTTCTCTGTAAAGATTTATTTCACTTTTCCACAAGCAATACAGTAATCACAACTTTGCTAATGCTGCTGGCCTAGCACATATCACACCGGGTCATCATGTACAGTTATTCAGATTGTTTGCTGAACAAGGACACCTAGCCTGGAGGGCAAGGGTCTAAAATCCAGGCGAGTGGCAGAAGGGAGCATCTATTTTTCTAATTCACATAAAGGTGCAATATAGAGTATGGTGACCCAGTACTTCAAAAGGGACTTCCGTTTAGTGCTCCCTGAGGACATCTGCCTCTCTAGACCAGAAACTCTTCGGGGCTAGGTCTTCTTTGTCTTTATATATTCAATGTCTAGCGCACTTTCTTGCATAGGCTTGCAAAGATGATCAATTTTGGAAGATTAACAACAACAATAATAATACTGTATAAGCATTAAAAAATCTCATATTGTAGGAACAACTCTAAGTGCTTTGCATGGATCATCTCAGTTGCCACATTAAGCCTATCAAGAAGGTGCTATTAGTATTCCCATTTTGTGGATTATAAAACTGATGCTTGAGGAAACTCAGTTATTTGCTTAAAGTCACACAGCCAGGATTCGAATCCAAGCCTAATTCCAGAATCTGGGCCCTTAAACACTATAGCAAACAGCGTAGGTACCATGCATGCATACATCAAAAAAGAATTCACATGCCCGTGATGACAATGCCTGGGGCTCAGGACCACTTGAGAATCTAAAGTGTTTTTATAGAATGCAGTTTGCTGAAGAGCAAACCCAGAGGCATCCTGATGTCCACCTATAAAAAGAGAGACATAACCTTTCTGCACAGGAAGAGGATGAGCTCAGCCCCTGCTGTCTCATGAGAGTCTAAGAGGAATTATCCTCCTGGCAGGTTAGCACTGCACAGAGTTAAGAAGGCTGCACCTCCGACTGCTGACCGTGGGTGTCTCTTGCTCTGCCACCAGCATTGTTTCTCTCTCACCTGTTTTGAACGGCAGCCAGGTTTTTGGCTCCCATTCAATTTCTGACATAGCCACTCTGAATAAGCCATGGAGCCCCTCTGTCAGACTCCGAATAGGAGGGGCAGCACAGCTATCCATCATCCAAGGGTGATCATGCCAGTCCCAGCATGCCCCCCGATTTCACCCAGGGCTCATTAACACATAGAACAGGAGATGCGGCACACACCTTCTGAGAGAAAGGCCTGCTGAAGGATGAGCAATCAGCTTCAAACAACCGTGGGAGAAGGGCAAGATCTCTTTCCAAAGCTGTTTTCACTACATGTGTTAGAAACCATGGTTGGTCCTTATGGCAGGCTGCTGAACGAAACCCCTCAAACTGCCCAGCGCGTTCAACATTCATCCTACTACCTATGAACAGGACTGGCTTGAAATTAACCCCTAGGGTTCTAGGTAGTCCTAGAAATAGGGCAAGACAAGGAATTGTCTTTCTTTTATCTTCAGAATCCTGGTTTCTACCTTTCCCTCAAAGCCTGCTCCAGCCCTGAAAGATTGCTTCCTCTTCCGAGTTCACAGAGTATTTGCATCTGTGCAACTTACTTGAAAATTGCAATTCATTCCATCCGTCCTTCCATCCACCCATCCATCCATCCATCCATCCATCCATCCATCCATCCATCCATTCATGTGATGAGTCCTGAAGTTGTCCTATGTGGCAGGCAGTGTGGTAGGGGGCAGGACAGAGAGAAAATTAAAGCTCTACTCATATTCTAAAAGGGAGAGCCCAGCCCCCTGGGCAAGGCAGATGGGTGGACAGGAAAATTCAATAGAGGGTGTTTGATTCTATAACAAAGACAGGCAAAGGTGCTATGTTCATCCCCCAAGGCAGGACTAAAGAAAGGTTACACTGAGGAAGGATACATGAGTCTCGAAGGAGAAGAGAGGAAAGTGAGGTGGTTCAGGCAAAAGCTCCTTAAACCAGAATGTCTGAGTGTCAGAGCAAGGGATTGGTGTTTTTTCAAAGATCTCCAGGCAATTCCAATGTGCAGCAAAGTTGGAGAAATACTGCTTTAGAGAACTATGCCAAGCAAAGCAGTATCAGCTCCATTTGGGAGTTCATGGTCCACCCTTTACCTCCAATCCCCCTCACCCGGGATGGCTCACAGCCAATGCATGATCAACTGGCACAGAGGAACAAAAGGAGGGACCCCTTGCCTAAAGCTGGGACCAACTCTGAGAGGCAATTGGTGCTTCAGAGCTTCCCCACGTGGTTAGGCCGCAGCTAGAATCCAGCTAAGATCTCATCCTTGGTGTAGCCCCTTCTCCTGCCCTAACCTACGCCTCCTACCTACTCCCTTGCTTCGACAGCATTTATCTAGTAAGTCACATTCACCCGAATCTCTGTTCTGTCCTCTGCTTTGGAGCACCTGACTCCAGAGACCGCAGTCCTTCAAACTGTTCATTACAGAAATCTGATGTGGATTTATTGGCAGTGATGGTTAAATTTCCCAGAGGGAGGAACTATAAGCTCTCAAATGTTATCCTCAGCTGATGCATTGGTCCACTTGAAGGACCATGGTTTAATCCAAGGAAGACACAACAACAAGGTGACTCTCAGGCTTGAAACAGACAAATGCAAAGAACAAATGACTCATTGTTCCTCAGTCACACCACTGCAATAGCTGCCAATCTCACCTCTTTTGAGGACTATTTATTCACAGCCAAAGCCTGGAACTTCTTCACTGTGTTATCTTGGTTTAGAAAAATACACCCAGCATCCCCAGATAATATTTTGGAATAGTTTCTAACTGATCAGCGTCTACTGAGATTGCTCCTTCATTCAAGCTTGTCAGAAATAATTATTTTAATTTTCTGTGAATGCCTTCATGGCACTTCCTGCTTGCGTAACCATTGTTTTAAGATGTTATTGCAAATGACAGTCTTTTGAGACACCAGCATGGCTATTGCCTACACAATTTTTTGCACCACTTTTTTAAAAAAGAAAATATTTTATCCCCTAAATACTGCAATATCTTAGTTAATCTCCAAACACTGCCTGTAAACAGAAAGAACTTTTTTTTTTTTTTTTTTAGATGGGGATCTTGCTCTGTCACCCAGGCTGGAGTAAACCTGGTGCAATCATGGCACACTGCAGCCTTGACCTCCTTGGCTCAAGCAATCCTCCCACCCAGGCCTTCTGAGTAGCTGGGACTATAGGTGTGTGCCCCAACAACTGGCTGATTTAGGGGGATTATTATGGAGATGGGGTCTTGGTCTATTACCCAGGCTGGTCTCCAACTCCTGGGCTCAAGCAGCCCTCCTGCCTTGGCCTCCTGAAATGCTGAGATTAGAGGCGTGAGCCACTGTGCTGGCCAAGAGAACTCTTTTGGGTGTGTGGAGAACCTCTTTGGGGATATATGGAAAGAAAGAGAAGTTCCGAAGAGCTGAGGCTAGGTCCTCAAACAATTACACCAGTACTTGGGTAATCATTATCTTTGTACTGTTATAACAGAATTGTGTACAGCGTTGCCAGCCACATCTGCCCCCCAGTGTTAACTTGTTCCCCAGAAAGTTATCCCATCTTATCCTAGGTGATGAGTCACTGCAGAAAAGAGCACAGGAGCCTGAATCCAAGACTCTCACTGATTGGAAGGGGTGGAAATAAACATCAATTCAAGGCCAGTTGGCAAGTAATTCAGTAGGAGAAAGGGTGTATGGGTACCATGAATCTAAAAGGGTGTATGAATACCACGAATCTAGAAGTTTCAGCTGGATATTGAGTCCAGAAAGGTGACAAACGGGCCGGGTGCAGTGGCTCACGCCTGTAATCTCAACACTTTGGGAGGCCGAGGTGGGCAGATCACCTGAGGTTAGGAGTTTGAGACCAGCCTGACCAACATGGTGAAACCCCATCTCTATTACAAATACAAAAATTAGCTGGGCATGGTAGCACATGCCTGTAATCCCAGCTACTCAGGGAAGCTTTGGCAGGAGAATCACTTGAACCTGGGGCAACAAGAGCAAAACTCTGTCTCAAAAAAAAAAAAAAAATGGTGACAAATGCACAGGACAGCCATGTAGACAATTTTAGTGGTCAAGGTAAAGGCTAAGCTTCTATAACAAAGAGGCTTTAAAATAGAGTGGCTTAAGATAGAAATTTGCTTTTCTGTCACATAATAGCCTGGAAGAGAGTGGTCCAGTGCCATCCTTAACAAGTGGCTTCTGGTATTTCTCCAACTATTTTGACTTTTCAGAGAGTGGGAAGGAGGTAAAGGAAGTTTGACGAAGTATCTTTCTCCTTCAAGAAGATAACCCAAAAGTTACATACATTATTTTGGTTCATCTTTTAGCCTAAATTTAGTCTCACGGTCATACCTACCTGCAGGGAAGGTTGGCAACTGTAGTTATAAGCACAATAGCTATGTGTCCAGCTAAATTCAGGGGGCTCTGTTATGCAAAGAAAGAGGTCAGCAGTCGCTACCATGACAAGTTAATATAAATGTCCAGAGACCCAAAATAAATCCAGGAGAAAACTGGAAGTGCAGTCTAAGTAAGCTCATACCATGGGGCATTGCATATGTAAACGGCAAATACATTTTTTAAGTCTGGATTGATGGGTGAATGAGTAGATGATAAATGGGATGACTGCTCACGTCAGCATCCGGGGACTTTAATTAAACAGTGGTGATAGTCACAAAGCAGAATCACATGAACATTCACATAAGTAAAAAAGGAGGGGAGTGTATGCCCTGAATTGCCCTCATATTCTTTCTGTTAGTGCAGGCAAGCAGAGGATGGCAAATGTGTGCTGAGGAAAGGGCTTAACAGGCATTTCAATTGTGGTCTCAACATCTCACAGCTGGGAGGCTCAGCCAGCTGAGACCCAGGCCAATACCTTGGCATTCAGATTTCACTCAAATAGTAAGAATCTTCCACTCTCAGCATCTCTACCTCTATAGACCGGTGGTTCCAAGAGTATGGTCCCAGACCAGCTGTATCAGCATTATCTAGTAATGTATTAGAAAAGCAGATTCTCAGGCCCACCCAAGACCTACTGAATCAGAAACTCTGGAGGTAGGACCCAAAATCTGTGTTAAATAAGTCTTCCAGATTATTCTGATGCACATTCAGTTCTGAGGACCACAACTCTGGACAGTGACTTTGCTTCAATAACCTGTTTCTCCTGCCTGCTACTGAGGCCATTGCCACTTTATATCTTCAGAGAGAAACAGTAAATGTTTCTTGGTTTCTTGGTTTCCATGAATGTAGCTTGGTTTCGCCTGGATCTCACAAGAAGAGACTGACAGATTCAGTCGTAGAATCCTAGTCTAGGAAGGAATTTGGAAAAAAAAATTTCTCATTCATCAGCCTGTCTCTATGCCAGTAAATAGGTAAGCCCTCCAAGATAGCAAGTATGGCCAATGCTATTCCCAAATATCTCCAAGGATAAAAATCATTAAGTGTTCCTTGTTATCTACTTCCAATGTCTAGTCAATATATAGGCCTTTTTAAAAAATAACCAAACTCCTTCTACTTGTAATATAAGTCTACTTATTCTTGAATAATTTTGTCAAGAAATCCTCAATCTTAGATCATTCTGGTTATTGTTTGTATACACAAAGATGCGTTAAATCATTGTCATATACACAAAGACACATTAAATCAATGTCTATTCTTCTCTCTTAAGCTAAACAATTCTGACCCCTTAAACAATATCTTTCTTTTAATTCCGAATGATCCCAGTGGTTTCCTAAGCTTTTGTCTGCATTATCTCATTAATCCATAGAGTAACCCTAAGAAGTAGAAGCTGCTACTTTACCCCATTTTATACATGAGGAAACTGAGGTTCAGTAAGTTAAACAACTGACCTTGGTTATGGAGCTTAGAAATGACTGGGCCAAAATTCACAAGCAGAGAGTCTCTACCTTTGCTGTTATGTATCTAACTATATAGCCAGCATTTAATTTATTCCAAATCTTTTTTTTTTTTTTTGAGATTGAGTCTCACTCTGTCATGTAAGCTGGAGTGCAGTGGCACCATCTTGGCTTACTGCAATGGCCGCCACCCGAGTTCAAGTGATTCTACTGCTTCAGCCTCCCAAGTAGCTGGGATTACAGGCATGTGCCACCAAGCCCGGCTAATTTTTTTATTTTTAGTAGATATGGGGTTTAGTCATATTGGTCAGGCTGTTCTTGAACCCTGGACCTCAGGTTATCCCCCTGCCTTGCCGTCTCCCAAAGTGCTGGGATTACAGGCATGAGCCACTGCACCCAGCCTTATTCCAAATCTTGGTGAAGTAATGGTTTCATATTTTTCTTAGTGTAGGAAATTCAATGGTAAGTTATATGCTTTAAATATCCTACAAATAACTGCATACAGAATAATAACTATGTAAATTAAAATGTTCATGGAAAATGACATATTTAAGAAACTAGATGTTTAAAGGGATAATTTTAAAAACAATCTCCATATAATCGTAACATAAGGATCCAAATGACACCAAAACGAGGAGAAATTAGAAGATGGACACAAAGGTAGCAAACAGATCAGTTAGGACTGATGACTATTTAACATAGTGCATCTCAGCAGGGTGATTCTTCTTGTTATCTCTTTGTTATCTGACCTGGGCTCACACCTTAATGTCTTCATGTTCCCACAATGTCCAGGCGTTTCCCTCTTTGGGGATATGGATGAAGCAAGAATGGGACCAGCAGTGCCAGCTCTTGGGCATCCTCTTGGGCTCGAGCTGTGTTCCCTGGAAAACCACAGCCTCCTGAAGACAGCCCCAACATACACTACATCAGCCCACATCTGCTCAGGCCCCAGTACAGGTGGACAATTCTCTACTCAGGGTATGAGCCCTGTTCAAGGAGCTAAGAGAAGGAGGGTGGTTTGGCTGCCTTTAGAGGGGGAAGAGTTTGGCTGAGAGGACATTTACTCTTTGGTCCATATGGGAAGGGAAAATGAGGGTTGGCATGTGTATTCATTTCCTAGAGTTGCTTTAACAAAGTACCACAAACTACATGACATAAAACAATGTCAATTTGTTCTCTGATGGTTCTGGAGTCTTGAAGTCCCAAATCAAGGTGTTGATGGGGCCACGCTCCTTTTGCAGGCTCTAGGGAAGAACCTTCTTGTGTCTTCCAGATTCTGGCAGCAGTTGGCAATCCTTGGTGTTAACTGGGCTCAAAAATGCATCACTCCAATCTCTGACCCCGTCATCCCATGGCTGTCTCTCTCTATGTGTTCACATTGTCTTTCCTTTGTCCAGGTCAGTCTCTGGGGCTCTTCTCTTATAGAATTATAAGAACCTAACCTAATGACGTTGTTTTAACTTGACTGTATCTGTAAAGACGCTATTTCCAAATAAAGTCACATTCACAAGTACCGGATGTTAGAATGTCAACATATCTTTTAGGAGAACACAATTCCACCCATGTCAGTGTGTAAAATTTACTCCATGGCTCTGGAGTGATGGTTTTGAGGAGCTATCAGATCTGCATCAACTCTCCCAGGACCGTAACAGAGCATGCATTTACTCACCAGATATGTTAAAACTCCAATTAGTAGGGCCAGGTGTGGTGGCTCACGCCTGTAATCCCAACACTTTGGGAGGCCAAGGCAGGTGGATCATTTGCATTCAGGAGTTCGAGACTAGCCTGGCCACCATGGTGAAACCCCATCTCTACTAAAAATATACAAATTAGTCGGGTATGGTAGCATGCACCTGTAATCCCAGCTATTCAGGAGACTGAGGCAGGAGAATCACTTGAGCTTGGGAAGCAGAGGTTGCAGTGAGCCAAGATCATGCCACTGCACTCCAGTCTGGGTGACAGAATGAGACCCTGTCTCAAAAAAAAAAAAAAACTTCAATGATTACTTACCAGCTGATAACCTGGTAGCTGTTTGTACTGTACTATAAGAGATTGCTCAAGATGTACAAGACCTTGTCTCTATTTTCAATCCCAGCTCTATCCCTTACCAGGTCATGTACCATCAACTCTCTGTGCCTCACTTTCTCTATCTTTAAAATGGTGATAGCTGTGGCACTTTCCTCATATGGTTGCTGTGAGGATTAAATGAGATAATAGACACTGTGGGGGGCCATAGCAAAGCTCAATAAATATTACCAGTTGCTATTACTATATTCTAAGAGCCTATAATTTAATGTGTGAACCAAACACCTCCATGGTTTGAAGAACAAACAATGACCAAAAGTATGATGTAACTTATACACTGATGTTATTTTATTTTTATTTTTATTTTTTTAAGATTGAGTCTCACTCCGTCGCCCAGACTGGAGTGCGGTAGTACAATCTCGGCTCACTGCAACCTCTCCCTCCCCGGTTCAAGCAATTCTCCTGCCTCAGCCTCCCGAGTAGCTGGGATTACAGGCGCCCACCACCACACCCAGCTAATTTTTGTATTTTTAGTAGAAACGGGGTTTCACCATATTGACCAGGCTGATCTCAAACTTTTGACCTCAAGTGATCTGCCTGCCTTGGCCTCCCAAAGTGCTGGGATTATAGGCATGAGCTACTGCACCTGGCCTACACTGATGCTATAACAAAGAAGCTCAGACAAAGAAAATAGCATCTCAGACAGTGACATAGTATGTTATTTATGGTATGCCCACGTGTGTGTGTGTATGTGTGTGTATGTGTGTGTGTGTGTAAATGTATGTTTTGGCGTTTTGGGGTAGTGTGGTAGGGGAGCAGTAACCTGGAGGAAGGGATTCTTTCCTGAGACTGATAAAGAACCTAGGGCCCTTTCTTTCTTATTGTATTTCCATCTAACCACATGGTTTTTGCAAAGCCCCAAGGACTAGCTCCGGTTCTGTGTTTGGCCCTTCACTCATGGGAGCTGTGAGCCTGTGTGCATTGCATGCGTAGACTCCTGAAAAATCTGTTAGTCCTGTGCATTGAACCGGGAAGTCATCTCATGGCTGGGAGGTATGTTTTCTCATTTTGTCTGAAACCTAATGTTCTCACAACCTACTAAAACTCCCTGCTCACTTAGAGCTTTTGATCAAGGCTACTGCCTAATGATTTCAAAAGTGCCATTTAAAAAAAACAGATAATCTTGTTGCCCTCTTGAAGATATATACGTATTTGCAACAAACAAAGAGTGTTGATATAGCACCAAAACAAACAAAATCCGTCCAAATCCCTTATGTTACCTTAGGATTTTAGGAAGAGTCTCATTTTTCACTTCAAAGTAATCTAAAGTAATTTTCCACAACTAGAATTTCTTTATTCAGAATCAAACATGGATCTGGAGCTGTGCTAGCCACCTTTTCACTTATCTATACCAGTATAACAATAATTTTAATATTAATTGATTAATCTAGCCTGAGGCACTGAAGTGTCTGCACACAAAATTAGAATGTAATTGCAACAATAAAGAAATCAAATGAGATAATTAAAACATAAAAGATGACAAATGCTAACTCAGGAAGTCTTTTGTATGCACTGAAACATTTGCCACTCATTTATGTGGCGTTGTTTGCAGATTGCTAAGGAGAAGGTTCAAGGTAGAATAATTTAAGCGACTGTTTACATCTGAGTGTGTTACACTCACATGAGGATTGATGGCAGTACAATTTTAGATCCAAGCACATGTTCCATAGAATATTGTTTGATGCATTAATGCGCTTTTCACATTTTTCCTAAAGCAACAAACTTGAAGAAATAGCATCTATAGGAAACGCACCAGCAGGAGGCAAGGCAGGCAACTGGAAGCAGGTCAAGAATTAGCTCCTTTGAGATTTAGGCATGTAATTTGCGTTCACAAAATTAAAAAGAAGGAAAAAAGACAGCTGTGGTAAGTCTTGAGTAACCCAAAACAGAACAAATTGGCTGCAGTTTCGAGGGCCACTGGAGGCCTGGGATGAGTTTTTGCCCTGGACTTAACTTCCTTTCAGTCTTTTTTCTCATTGACTATTTTTTAAAGGGTCTGAGGACGAGTCACATCAGAGCCAACATGTTTCCAAGTTTCCAAAACTTAAGATTTCTGTTCTTTGTTTATCATTTAAGGAACAGTTTCAGGCCCCGATCTTATTTTCTCAAATATCTTATTCAGCCTATGCAGTCTCTTACTCCCACAGAGCCAGGAATAAAATGAGATTAGGACTTCACTGATCTAACCGATTTCAGGTCTCTTTTTCTGCCCAGCCACCTTTCTGTGTTAGGCTAGCTGCATGGAATCATAGGGGTGCATAAACACGTGGACACCTTCAGCAACAGCACCACACAAAGACAATAATAAAAACGGCCACAACCACACTGCCACCATCTCAAAGGAAGGCCCTTGAAGATAATGCAGTCATTCATTTATTCAACACCCAACACATACTAATTGAGTGGATTTTTTTTTTTTTTTTGATGGAGTTTCACTTTTGTTGCCCAGGCTGGAGTGCGATGGTGCAATCTCAGCTCACTGCAACCTCCACCTCCTGGGTTCAAGTGATTCTCCTGCCTCTAACTGAGTGAATTTCATATTTCAGTGAGCCAAAAAGACACAGTCCCTAGCCTCAGAGGGCTTATGTTCCAGTGGAGGGATATAGAGATCAAACAAATCAACAAGCAAATATATAATATGTCAGGTGGTGGTAAGTGTTATGAAGAAAGATAAAACAGGGGCAAGGTCTAAAGAGTGACTGGGAAAGGGCTACTAGTTTAGAGAGTGTGGGCAGAACAAAAGTTCCCAGAGAGGGTGCTGAGTAGCAATCTGGAAACCTGTATGAATTACTTTATGTTAATATTCTTTAAATAGACTGATGAACTTAAATTTTATGAAAACACAGTGCAACGCAAAAGATAAAACAGAATCCTGTCTGGGCTCCGTGGCTCATGCCTATAATCCCAGCACTTTGGGAGGCTGAGGCATGCTGATCACTTGAGGTCAGGAGTTCAAGAGCAGCACGGCCAACATGTGAAATCCCATCCCCACTAAAAACACAAAAAGTAGCCAGGCGTGGTAGCACACGCCTGGAATCCCAGCTACTCGGGAGGCTGATGCATGAGAATTGCTCGAACCTAGGAGGTGGAGGTTGCAGTGGGCCGAGGTCACGCCACTGCACTCCAGCCTGGGAAACAGAGTGAGACTCCGTCTAAAAAACAAACAAACAAACAAAAACAGAATTCTTTCTTGGTGTTCTGGGAAAATAATAAGTTAACTTTTATTAAGCACCTAACAAACATTAACTTATTTCATCCTCAAGGCAACTTCAAGAGGTAAGAATTGTTATTTCCCATCCTACTGTTTTTCAGATGATGTTTATAACTCACCAAAGGTTACACAGATAGTGCATAGTGAAACCTACAGAGCCAGGAGAAAATGAGATTTTCCTTCACCGGGCTAACTGATTCCAGCTCTTCTTTCTGCCCAGCCACTTCTCTATGTTAGGCTACCTGCATGGAATCATAGGGGAGCATAAACCCGTACACACCATCAGCAGTAGCACCACATGATGACAATAATAACGACAATAACACAGCATGGCCCCATCTGGTTTTTCAACACCAAGCCCTATCTGGTGTTTCTAGTTTTTATTTTTTGGAACAGCTAAAATAAGGTATAATTTTGGTATATAATGAACTGCACATATTTCAGGCATATAATTTGAAAGCTTTTAACATGTATATACACCCATGAAACCATCACAATCAAGATAATGAACATATCCCTCACTCCCAAAAGCTTACTCCTGCTTCTTTTTCATCCCTCCCCAGACTCCCATCTCCAAGCAACAAGGATCTGCATTCTGTTGCTATTGACTAGCCTACATCTTCTACAATTTTATGTAAATGGAACACTAAAGGATGAACTTTTTTTTCTGTTTGGCTTCTTTCACTTGGCATAATTATTTTCTGATTTATTCATGTTGTTGCAGATCTCAACAGTTCATGTGTTTTTAATCACTGAGTAGTGTTTTATTGTATGGATATACCATAATTTGTCCATTTACCTGTTAATGAACAGTGGGGAAGTTTCCAGTTTTTGACTATTACAAATTAAGCTGCCATGAACAGTCATATACAAATCTTGGTATCAAGCCCATACTCTTGATTATTACATAATACAGCTTTTCTGAACAAAGACAAACCTAGGACATATAGATGCTGTATTGTGTGGCAAAATCATGCTGAACCAGAACTAAGACTGCTGGATTCCAGATGCTGTCCCCTAGTCTACGAATAATGAGTAGCCATTGGAAAATACAATGGTAAAGCCTTTAATTCAGATGTCACTTGGTCTGTCCATAATCTAAGGAGAGATTGCCTTAGGTAACTGATGCCTTAGGTAATTGATGCCTTAGCATCAATTAATTCAGTACATTTGTTTGATATAAAACTTGAACAATCAACAAGAAGCAGTTTGGCATAGGAGGAAAAGTTCTGGACTAGATGTCAGAAAACCTGGATTTGAGCCCACCTATCATAGAAATCCCTGGTTTGTACTCTCTCTCCCACATTTACCAACAGTGTGACTGTTAACCAGTCACTTCTCCTATCTAGAACTCTTTCCTCATCAGCCAAAATCCCAGCCAAGTCTAAGGCTGACGCATGGCTCGTACTAATTGGAGAAAAGCAGTAGATTATACAAGTAGCTGTATATTCATGATATTCACACCATTCCACTCTTCTTTATTGATGTGGAATTCTACATCTCAGAGCTGCAAGCAACCTAAGCGAGCATAAAAGAGAACCAAGACCCAGGGAGCTAGGGGGCACCAGACGTGCCCCACTAGTCACTGGCAGAGGTGGGCTCAAATCCAGGTTTTCTGATATCCAGTCCAGAACTTTACCTCCTATGCCAGACTGTTTCTTGTTGATTGTTCAAGTTTTATATCCAGCAAATGTACTGAATTAATTGAGTGCATTTTTTCCACTTTATAATAAATTTGGGTGGCAGTCACCTGTCTCAGAATGTTTGCTATACAATTTGTGATCAAATCCCAGATGCTTCCGTCCTCAGGACCCAGAGTAACACCTTGCTAGCTAGGTAAATGCTGCAAGAAAGGAAACACTTTTGGGGAGAGAAGCTGTAATAAGAGAGACAAATAAATGATTCATTCCCCTCCTACTGTTAGTTTAAGTTATAATTACCCAAACTTTAAAAATAAAACCTGAACACCGTCACAGCCTCTGCCACACAATTGCAAAAGCACACCCTCTCGCAACAGCACCAATCACACATTTAACAACTGCTGTTTTAGGTTTAAGCTAATTAGGGAATGATTTTTGGTACATGTATTCCTATTGCAGTTAAATAACTCACAGTGTGGGATGGCATTGTGAAGGCTTCTTAAAACTGCTTTTCAGCTTTTGGTGTTAAAAGATGAATTTTGTATATATAACGCAGTTGTAAGTGGTTTGTGTTTTAACTCATGAGAGCCTGCATATGTTGGTTTAGAGTTAGTTTTCTTTAGGGCAACTTCAGCAACAGGGTAAAAGGCTGGAAGAGTTTCTATTTAGAATGGTGAAATATTCAGTGGAGATAAAATTGCTTTATGACATTTGCCCCAGAAGTCAGTTGAGAATTCATAATAGATGAAAAGCCTTGACTTTAAGGAGGTGGAAGTCCTCACGGAACTTTTTGCTAGGAAGTTGCTCAGAAGTGATGGAAATATACATTCTTGCCTCCGTGTGTCATGTCCTACGTACACCTCATCCTGGCTTTGACATGCGTAAAGCAAGCAGGTTGGAGATTTTTATGTTGCTCTTCACGTTTAATGACTCTCTGAGTGCTGTGCTGCTCATCTGTGCCATCTACGTTTCTCAGACTCCCGTTAGTGGGACTATTCTAATGTTTGAACACACTTGTCCCTTAATATGTATCATTTGGACAGAGACACTTACTGTCTCCTCATGACAGATGCTAAGACAGAAAAATCGGGACAGACAGAAATGATTCTTACTACTGTCACCCCATGTAGCAATGGCTTCAAGGTGTCTGTATAGATTGTCCTTAGTAATTACAAGATTATTCGAAGGAGAGCCTGGGGGCTTGCCCTTAAAGAGGTGCTTGCATGGTAAGCATATGATTTTCACTTGGACATTATGTTTCCTGGGCTTTTTATGGCACCAATCTCATATGAGCAATCTGTTTCTACCTACCAGTGAGGCTCAGGATCAAGGGCACTCACCCTTGTAGTTCACCTACGGAAAACCCTTGAGTCCCAATATATTTGGGTAAACTTTCTTCAGCTGGTGAAAGGCTAAACCAGACCAGCAGTAAAGTCTTCTTTAAGAAGTATCCTCAGAGTCGTAGTAAATTACTGACAGGTACTTGATATTTAACCTACATCACATATTCTGTGTCACATCTGGCGCTTGGCCCACTGCAGTTGTGGCACTCTTTATGGCCGTTTGTTATGGCATAAATCACCTCTGTCTTTCTTACAAGTCACAACTGTGAAGAGAAGCAAGTAGAAAACCACAGTAGTATCAGGCCGATGGTAAGTAAAGAAGAGGTGGAGGCGTCTCATCACTCAGCACATTGCTCTAAGACCTTTCCTCAGCAGGGAGAGTTCATGACCGGATGTCATTACCTCTCACTCGCCACTTCCTGCCTCTCCACTTGAATCTGCTCCTACCTTCAGTGAGTAGGAGCCAAACGTCCTTGAAGTGTAGCACTGGGGTTCTGGGAAGCTGCAGAGTTGTGAATTATGGGCATACGTCAGGATAGGCGAGCCTCGAAGCAGCGTGAGTCACAGATACAGCATAGTCAGAGCCCAGGGCAGATTCTCAGCCAGAAGCAAGCATACAAGCAAAAGTATATGCAACCTGATGTTTGTAACGCTGAAGGCTTGCACTGGCATAGAAAAATATGTAACGTGAACTCAAAGGTCAGTTTATGGGGCTTGCAATCACAACATCATGAGTGTAGCAGAATTAACTAAAATGCATTTTCTAATACAGACAGAGAGTTCTTTGATATTTCGTTTTGGAGAAGCTCCTCCCCAAGGTGTGAAAAACTTTGAGCAGGAAATAAATGGCTCATCAATTCCCCCATTCTTCCAGCAACTGACCTCATCCAGAGTGGGATTAAAGGAAAGGTACCCATAAGAAAATCTCTGCCTACATTCATTGACGTTGACTTTCCAATGCCACATCCCATCTTTTGCCCACCCTTCAGGAAACAGAATATTCCAACAGACATGCAACAACAAAAAAAGAAGGAAAAAAGAGAAAAAATTGATAATCCTCAAAATGATCTAAGTCATTTCCCGTTAAATATGTCATTATTTCCATACGATTACGTGCCTTTTAGGGTGCCTAGCACTGTGCTACTTAAACACCACAGGGATATCAAGTAGTAGAAACACAATACAATCTAATACTTTTTGAGTATTTATTGCCAAGTGGTATACTACACTTTTGAAATACCCTGCCCTATTTAAAGTAACCACAACTTCATGTTGTCGTTAGAACTAGTTCTTTCTTTTACAAGTGATGAAACTCAGTCTTAGAAGTCAAACAACTAGTTTAAGGTCACACAGTGGCCAGGCGCAGTGGTTTACACCTGTAATCCCAGTCACTTGGGAGGCCGAGACAGGAGAATCACTTGAACCCAGGAGGCGGCAGGTGCAGTGAGCCAAGATCATACCACTGCACTCCAGCCTGGGCGACAGAACGAGACTCTGTCTCAAACAAATAAATAAATAAATAAATGTAAATAAGATCACCCTGATACATGACAAGCCTGGGATTGGAATTCATACAGTCCAACTCCAATGCCCGAGTGTTTGACAACGCAGTTCCACTGAAGAAAGTAGCTTATGAGCTAGTGGAGAAATGAATCATACAAGTCAATCTTCCTGACTCGTGCTGATACAAGCACACATATCCCAAAGCTCCATAGCTCTTTCACCCAGGCATTTCAGCAGGTATAGATTTGCCCTACCAACCACATCTAATCTTTGCAGAATCCTGGTAATATTCAATAAAAAAGTATTATTCATTCCTCAATAGGTTGAACATGGAATTACCATATGACTCAGCAATTCCACTCCTAGACAGATATCCTAAAGAATTAGAAACAGATGTTCAAACAAAAACTTGTACAGGAATGTTCATAGCAGCGTTACTCACAATAGCCAAAAGGTAGAAACACCCACAAATGTTCATCAGTGAACAAAGTGTGGACAAACAATATGTGGCATATCCATATAATGAAATATTACTCAGCCATAGAAAGAAAAAGTACTGACATGTGTGCTTTATGAATGAACCTTGAAAATACTATGTCAAGAGAAAGAAGCCACATATGTCTGATTCCATTTATATGAAATGTCCAGAATAGGCAAATTCACAGAGACAGAAGCCCCTTACCAGGGGCTAAGGAAAATGGGAGAATGAGGTATGATTGTTTCTTGCCTACAGGGTTTCCTTTTGGGTTGATGAAAATATTATAGCACCATGTAGTGTTGATGGCTGCACAACACTGTGAATGTACTAAATGGCACTGAATTATACACCTTAAAATGGTTACAATGGCGAATTTTACATATGTGTATTCTGCCACAATGGAAAGAAAAGGTTGTTATGGACCTGGGATAGTATGTTCCATGTGGCATTTTTAGGGGTTCATAGATGTGTAAGACACATTCTCTATCCTCACATAATTTAGAAATACACTGATGATGAAATTAAAATGCAAATGTCCTTCTTGCTTTTATATGAATGGGAAGGTGCCGTTGCTTTGGTGACAAATGGAATATCTGAGTAAATAATTGCTTCACTGTGGTTGAATGGACACCTGTCAACATGTAATGATTTATAAAGGTTGTAAAACATTTAGAAATTCATAAGATCTGAATGGCACAGGTAAATTTATTTTATATTTGAGATAATACTTAAGAATTTATGATATTCTAAATCTGTAGTCTTGGAATTTTCTTGCTTTTGCTGGAACAATAGAAAAATAATAGACAAAAGATGACTCTTCTGCATATTTAGGTCTCAGGTCATTTTATGGATTATTAACTTTGCCAAACTGCATGTGGGATTAATTGGAAACAATTGCAATGTTCTTACTACATTGCACCACTTCCTTTTGTTAATTAAGAGACATTACCCTCTGTTCTACTGATAGCAAAAGGGATGACTCTTTTATTACCAGACAGCAGCCATGGAAGGAAAGGCAGGAGGCACAGTGTGTCTGAGAATTAAGGCAATGATCGAGGGCATGCATTTCAGTATGGTGGCTACCGAGAGAGACACTGAGTCCAACTCCTGGGCTGTTGAGTATGCTTAATTCTAAGCTTCTAGTTCAATCTGCCCAATTACAGTTTGGCCTGTCTGTTTGCTAGTTGACAAGAACAAGCTGCCTAAAAATGTAAAACATACTAAGGAGGATAAAATAACAATGGGGTTGATTAAGAAAATCCCTCACCATCCACAATTACATACCTCTGCTAAACCTTTCATTTAAAAAATAAATTAGAAACAAAATTAATACAACATCTACAAGTGCCCTTTAACAGTAAACCTTTTACAAAATAAACTTCCTTATTCTGACTTTCTTGAAAGAGTTGGGAAGTGGGTATGTGTGTAGCTCTGTGCTTCAAAAGATCTTATCTGTCCCCCTAAAATAATTGATCAGATTACTGTAATGCCCAAGCGTGTTCTGAACATCCACTTTGCAAGCTAGATAACGTAGAGAAGACAGAGGAAGTTCCCGTGAATGGGGATGAAAGGAGCGGTGAAGACGTCGTCACCTTTTGAATTAAGTTTTGTTTTTTTTTTTCTGATGGAGTCTCGCTCTGTCGCCCAGGCTGGAGTGCAGTGGTGCGATCTGGGCTCACTGCAAGCTCCGCCTCCAGGGTTCATGCCATTCTCCTGCCTCAGCCTCCTGAGTAGCTGGGACTACAGACACCCGCCACCATGCCCAGCTAATTTTTTGTATTTTTAGTAGAGACGGGGTTTCACCGTGTTAGCCAGGATGGTCTCGATCTCCTGACCTCGTGATCTGCCCGCCTCACCTCCCAAAGTGCAGGGATTACAGGCGTGAGAGTTAAGATTTCTTTCAGTCCCTCAAACATGCCGTGTGCTGTCTCTGGTTTTAGCAGCTTCATACGAGCAGTTGCCCCTGACTACACTCTTCCCCTTTTGCACCCCTTATTCCCATCTGACTAACTCCTACTTCTCTTTTAGGTCCCTATATAAAACCACTTCCTCCAGGAAGCCCTCCCTAATCACTCCCCCAGATTCATTGTCTTTCTGCTATGCGCTGTCATAACTGTCTCTGTTTCCCCTATGATAGCTCTTACCGCAATTTGTGGTCATTGCATGTTTACTTATCCACTGTTCTGTCAAAACTGTAAGTTTCATGAAAGCAGGAATTATGTTCATCTTGCTGTGAAGAGAATATTTTCTCAGTACATTCTCCAGTGCCTAGCATGGTGCCAAATAAATATTTTCCAAGTCAGTGAATAAGGACAGGTGAAATGAAATGTGAATGAATGAAGAAGATTTGAATAAATCAGGGATTCCCAAAGTATGGTCATTAAATGCTAATTCTTACGGGTTTCTAGAAAAAGAGGAATCTGGTGTTTAGGAAACACTGGGTAGCAAAGCTAACCTGATTTACTTACTGTGGGACTTCTCAGAGCATTTTAAATGCTAAAGTTCAGCCGGGTACAGTGGCTCATGACTGTAATCCCAGCATTTTGGGAGGCAGAGGTGGGCAGATCACCTCAGGTCAGGAGTTCGAGACCAGCCCAGCCAAGAGGGCAAAACCCCAACTCTACTAAAAATTCAAAAATTAGCCGGGAGTGGTGGTGGGTGCCTGCAGTCCCAGCTACTCAGGAGGTTGAGGCAGGAGAATTGCTTGAAGCCAGGAGGTAGAAGTTGCAGTGGCCAAGATCGTGCCACCGCACTCCAGCCTGGGTAACAGAGCAGGACTCTGTCTCAAAAATAAATAAATAAATAAATGCTAAAGTTCATGAAACCTCCAAGGCGGGGGTGGAAGTGGATCTAGTATACAGTATTACACCAGATGTCCAGATTCCTTTTCTTCAGTAGACATCTCACAAGACCAGTATTCTGAGGAGCATATATTGGGAAATGCCACAAAAGATAAAGAATGAAGAAATGCATTGTCCAGTGAGAAGGTGGGTAGGGAAAGAGGAAAAGTGTGTAGAATGCTAAGTAGACTATAATAGCAGAAAATGTGGCATCAGGGAAGGATGGAATGAAAAATGAACAGGAATGTAGTGAAGGAAGTTGAGTGCCATGCTAAACAACTTGAACATTACTCTGTCAAGGGAGTGATATTAACCTTTGAGAAAAGATGTCATATACTAACCTGGTTTTAGGAAGCCAATTCTGGTGGCAGTGTGAAAAACAAAACTCCGAGATATGAGCAATTTGCAAATGGGAAACCAGTTAGATTATTGCAGTAGACCTGGTAAGAGAGGGTAAGGATGTGAATTAGGAAAATGGCAAGTGGTGTAGAAGAGAAGGCTCTAGAAAAATAGATTAAAAGATCAGAAGTGAGATCATCCAGGGAAAAGTAAGACCAAAAAATGGCTTGAGAGAGAACCCAACGTTTAAGAAGTAGATAAATGGAGAAAAAACAAAGAAATAAGAAGTACAGTTTAAGCAAACAAATGAAAAAGTAGCTTAGAGTAAGTGGTATTGCAGAAAGCGAGAAAAGAGTTGCAGTGTGGTATCCAATATGGTAGAGCGCTCAGAGTCTAAAAAAGCATTACACATACAATGCAATGATGGTGCTGGATTTTTTTTTTTTTTTTTTTTTGAGGCGGAGTCTTGCTTTGTCACTCAGGCTGGAGTGCAGTGGCACGATCTCGGCTCACTGCAACCTCCACCTCCCCGGTCCAAGCAATTCTCCTGCCTTAGCCTCCTGAGTAGATGGAATTACAGGCACCTGCCACCATGCCTGACTAATTTTTGTATTTTTAGTAAAGATGGGGTTTCACCGTGTTGGTCAGCCTGGTCTCAAACTCCTGATGTCGTGATCCGCCCACCTCGGCCTCCGAAAGTGCTGGGATTACAGGCGTGAGGTACCACGCCCAGCCGATGGTGCTGGATTTTTAGTGGAGGTCCCCTAGATCATTCATATAATTTTGTAACATTCCAACTTCTAGATTAAAAAAAAGGAATCCCCATAAATTACTGCGTGGCAAGCCAAGTTCTTTCTGCTAGATGCTTACTATGCCTCTTTCTACTGCACTGTTGAGATAGGATGGTCTGCATAACCCAGCACTTTATCTGGCTTCCCAAATATAACCTGAAGAAACATAACTATTCTGCCTTTTTTTTTTTTCTGTGATGACACCAGTTGCCTCATGATTTTCACATCAGTTAATGCGAGGGAAGTGTTTTACTGCAGAGGGTTCAATGAGAAATAAAGAAGACATGGGAAAAATATCTGAAAAAACAACATTCTTATTTTTGAATGGATGATGAATTGAATGAGTGACTTGGGAGGAAAAAACTAAATCAAAAGTAGTGAGACTTAAAGGAAATATTTAGAACATTTCTTTGAAAGCATAAATGTGGGAGCCAGATGCTCCTGGGTTTGCATCCTGACTCTAGTGGCTATAAATTATATGACCTTTGGGGAAAGAAATGGTAGATCTTGCCAGGGGCTCTGGTAAGCAGTAGACTTCTGTGAATTATTTAATCCTCACTATCACCCTAAGGAAAAGTGAGGCTCAGAAAGGTCTAAGCAATTTAAATACATAGTAAGTGACAGAGTCAGATTCAAAGCCAGGGTCATTTGATGACAAAGCAGTTATTCTCCACCAGTCTGAAAACTTTATGAGGCAGAAATCACTTCTGTTTTCTTCATATTTGTATATCCTACAGATCCATAGCAGGCTGTTAATAACTATTTGTTGAATGGATGAATTAATATATAAATGAATAAGTGAATGAACAACTAATCTATAATGTTATTTCCAATAGACTTTATCTTTTTCAACCCTAATGTTCTCCTCTGTTGGCTCATTGTAGGTGCGCCATGAACCTTTCCATATCCCTAAAGGAAAGGCCGAGCTGATTGGCAACAGACTTAGGAGTTGGATGGTTCTGCGTCATTAGTCAAAACAGACTTCCTGTTCTAGGGTAATCTGGCCAGTAGGTGATGCTGACTGAGACAGGTGAAAACACCTAGTGTCAAGTCATGGCTGGGTGTTGGTAAGCTGTACAGAGCCCCTGAGATTATTTGGATTGTTTGAAACAATCATGATCATGACATTAACATAAAAGCTGAGAAATATACTTGCGTTGAAGGGAAAATGTCTCAGTGGAAGGAAAGGTGATTAAAGAAAGGGATATACCCCAGCCAGCTCTAAGGCCTTAAGAGCAAAACCCATCGTGGTGACTAGGATAGGGTTGTTGGTGGTGGTCATGGTGGTGATGCTGATGATGACAGTAAACTGTAAGATGTATGCCTCCTCTGTGCCAGTTATGATGCTAAGTATTTAACACAAACCACATTTATCTTGACAATAATCCTATCATCTAGGCTTTATTTTTGTCCCCTTTCAAGACTTGTGAACTTGTCAAAGGTCACACAGTTAAAGTAATAATGGTCAAGATTTAAACCCTGACCCTGCCAAATTCCGGTATCTAAGCTTTGAACCCTATGTTATTTTCCTCTAGGAAGAGGTAATTGAGGCCATATTTATCTTTCAATTAAGTTTTTTTATGTGTTCATCATCTACACTTCATTCACATGCCCTTATTCAAAGTTGCTCTCACATTCTGAAATATTTGAATATTTGACAGTTTAGTAATATATTAAATTTTACTTCCAAGCAATTTATAGCTGTTTTTCTTTGTTTGTGTGGAAAGTCATAAGAGCATTTCAAAATAAATTTTTGTAACAGACGTGCTTGAAGATCAGATCAAGGAATCCTTGTGACAATGGGGTACAAAGAAATAGAAAAATGGGGCCGTGCGCAATGGCTCATGCCTGTAATCCCAGCACTTTGGGAGGCCGAGGCGGGCGGATCACCTGAAGTCGGGAGTGCGAGGCCAGTCTGACCAACATGGAGAAACCCCATATCTACTAAAAATACAAAATTAGCCTGGCATAGCGGTGCATGCCTGTAATCCCAGCTACTTGGGAGACTGAGGCAAGAGAATCGCTTGAACCCAGGAGGCGGAGATTGAGGTGACCCAGATCGTGCCATTGCCCTCCAGCCTGGGCAACAAGAGTGAAACTTCGTCTCAAAAAAAAAAGAAAAGAAAAGAAAAATGGTCCACATTCTCCAGGAATTTTCACCACAGTGGAGGTACAACCTATGTCAATGAAACACCTAGGAAAGCCCAGTAAACAGTAACTCAAGGCAACATCTTCCAGCACAGACACCACTCTCTTAGTATAAGTGCTCATTGGGAAGGAAGATTAAGTAAATGACCCAAATCCAGCGTGGTTGTTTGGGGAGCTTCCTGGAGGAGGTGAGTCTCTGGAGGCAAATGTGGTATAGACATACATTGGCCAAAAAGGCATGGGAGTTGGAGAGGATATTCCAACCAGGAAGGGAGTCTGAATATAGTCCTATAGTGGTTTATTTAAAATAAATTTAAAGAACATATAAACCCTAATATAAAACACTTTGAAAACTGTTTAGTATTAATGTCCTTTTAAATCAAAAATGGTTTGGTAACTTTAAGATTTAATATAAAAGTAAACAGCTTCTGTGGTTTGAAAAAAAATCACGAATCAATCTGGATCAATGGTGGGATTTTCTCAGATCACTACACACACACAAGTACACAGTGCTCTGAGGAAGAGAAGGATTAGATTACTACTTGAAAATGGAGTTTCCCATCCCCACGGCTGACAGAATGACTAAGAGGCCAAGCCTTATATACACCCCTGCTGTCTCACACCTAATGCTCCAATCCTGGGCTGCTTAGGATTTTTATTAAATAGCTACTGGAGTGTCCCAAGTCTCTTTCACTGCATAACAAATCACCCCAATATTTAGCTGTTTAAAACAATAATCATTTTGATAATTTCTCATGTTTCTGTGAGCCAGGATTTGGGAAGACTCACCTGAGTGGTTCTTGTTTCAGTCTCTCATGAGGTTGCAGTTCAGGCAGCAACTGTTGAAGGGTGGGACTGGAGCATCTTGGAACTCTCTTGTCTCTCCATGCAGGCTAAGTTGGGCTTCCTCATAGCATGGCAGCCTCAAAGCAGTTAACTGCTTACCTGTCATCTGAAGGCTTCAAAAGCAAGGATCCCAACTAATTTGAGAGAAGCTACATTGCCTTTTATGATGGCATCTCTGCAGTCCCACAGAATTACTTCTGCCATACTGTGTGTAAGCAAGTTCCCAGCCTACTCAGATTCAGAGAGAGGAATTAGATTCCACCACTTGATGGGGGAGTGGTAGGATTCTAGAAGAACACGTAGGATTGGAGATATGATTGTGTTCATCTTTGGAAAATACAATCTGCAACTTGGAGGTTTTCCAGGAGAAGGGAGGAGGAGAGGCACACACATGTGGTACTCACCATTTGCTGGAGAGCTCATTTAATTTCCCTCAAATAACTCTACAAAAGGGGCATTGTTGTCTTTCTCCGTTTTATACATGAGAAAAAGGAGGCTAAGAAACCAACCTGGCTGGGATCATTCAGCTCCTGCTCTGCCCTAGGCCCCTAACAGGTGCTTTACAAACATCACCTTAGAACTTCCCCCCAGTTTACGAAACAGAGGCTAACTCACCCGCCCCCAGTGAGCAAGTGGCAGAACTAGAATTCCATCCCAGGCCTCTTCCTACTGCAGTTGCTACCTTGTAACACCTCATTAATTTGCGCCATTACCTGGGCCTCTGAGTTCTTGTATCTTCCCTGGGTCTTGGTCCTATTTGGGCACAAGTCATGACAAAAATTCCACATGGTGCCTTGGAGAGAATTAGAGGGACCAACAAAAGGGCCTGATCCTGCAGGAAACTGCCTTTTTCTGTTGATCTCCCTAAGTAAAGCTGTCGTATAGATTTTGTGCTGAGCTGGCCCAAAAGCAATTTGAAAAATGGCTTCCGAGATTGGCAGTGGCATTGACTTGGCAGGGAGGAAGGTAATAACTGCTCTGTTATAGATTATGCCGGAGGCCTCCGATCTCATTCCTGTCAGGCCCTGCCTTCATTCTGGGAAGCTCTATGTGAAACTGTCCCCTTTGCTCAGAACAAGAATCCTTTGGCCTCATACCTTTCTTGTTTATGGTATCACAGACCTTCCAAGGGAGAGCAGAAACAGGCTAGTCTAAGTTTAGCAAGCTGGTGAGCTTAATATGGCCTTGGCAAAAAGATCTCCGTACAAAGACCCTTAGTTAGTCAGCCAGGGATAGCAAGGAGACAAAATAAACTCATTTTTAAGATAATAAAAGAAAAGCGGGGAGTTAAAGAAAAAGAGAGAGAGGTAAAGGAAAATAAAGAAGAGGGGAGAAAGAGGTAGAATGAAGAAAGAGGGAAAGAAGGAAGACAGGTTGTGGAGGTCAATAAATTCACCGTCTTAATATGTGCCAACAGCAAGTGGGATAGAGAGAAGGTGGGGTGAGATAGGAGTTCATACCCTAATTCCATCTCCAACACTTTATTATGATCATGAAATATTTCCTAATATTTAATATTGAGAATAAACAATTTCCATTCATTGACACTCACATTAGCCACTCACTCTACCAAGTACTTTATAGACGTGATCTCATGTAATGCCCAGAGTAATCTGCAATATCCTCATTCCCTTTTGACAGATGAGGAAACTGAGACTCTCAGAGGGTAAAGTACTTTGTCCAGCAGAGACAGCTCTGCTCTGTGCAATGTGTTGTAAAGCCAGGCAGTGGTGGCCAAGGGCTGACCCTTGGAGCACACAGAGCAAAAAGCCTCTTCCTGGATCAGGTCCCTGAGGGAGTTAGGGTTTTTCAGAACTCAGCTTCTCCTCTAGCCCTGAGCCTGGCCTCCTAGCACCATGCCCTGTGCAAGTCTGAGGCTATCCCGGGCTCCAGAGCCTCCAGAAACCCCTTTGGTAATAGTTTTCTGTTGACATCAAGGCTATGATTCTGTTTAAGTAGGTGAAAATACGTATTTATGATGTGAAGCACCAAGTGTATTTTCTCTTCATTTCAACAAGAGTTTGTTAAACCTTTAGCACATGCACTGCCGTTTATGTAGTGGCATTGTGGAAACAAAATGCAGAAAGCAATGAATACTCTTGAGTAACTGACAATCCAGTGAAAAACAATTGGTGCATTGCACTCGAGCCAGTGAGTACAGCCCTGCGCACCCGTGAGCAAGACGTTCTCTGGTCCCTTCATATTTTTTAAAAAAAGGCATATGCTTTAGAGCAGTTTTAGGTTCACAGCAAAGTTGAGAAGAAGGAACAGAGATTTCTCATATACCTCCTACCCTACGAGTGCACAGCCTCCCTGTCGATAGCCCCCAGCAGAGTGGTCCCTTTGTTACAATCGATGAACCTACGTCATCATCACCCAGAGTCCACAGCCTGCATTAGGGTTCACTCTTGGTGCTGAACGTTCTGTGGGTTTGGATAGATGCTTAATGATGTGTTCTCACCACTATAGTATCAACTGAGCAGAGTAGTTTCCCTGCCCTAAAAATCCTCTGTGCTCCACTCGTTCATCACTCCCTCCCCCAACCCTGATCTTTTCACTGTCTCCGTAGTGTTTACCTTGTCCAGAGTATCACGTAGTCAGACTCAAACAGTGTGTGGCCTTTCCAGGCTGGCTTTTTTCCATGGAGGCATTTAGATTTCCTCCATGTCTTTTCACGGCTTGAGAGCTCATTTGCTTTTAATGTTAAATAATACTCTATTGTCCAGATGTACCAGTTTATTTATCCATACGCCTCCTGAAGGACATCTTGATTGCTTCCAACTTTTGGCAATTATGCATAAAGCCGCTATCCTTGTGCAGATTTTTGTGTGGATATGAAGTTTTCAGCTCCTTTGTGTAGATACCAAGGAACAGGATGTCTGTATCATATGATAAGAATATGTTTAGTTTTGTAAGAAATTTCCAAATTGTCTTCCAAAGTGTCTGTACCATTTTGAGTCCCCACCAGCAATAAATGAGGGTTCCTTCCTGTCCCAGCCAGCATTGGTTGGTTGGTCTGTCCATTTTTTAAAGCACCAATAAACTGAATTATGGTAGAAACTACTAGAGAGCCAAAAATAGTGCCAAAAATGACTCTGAGAAAAAGGCTGAATGTCAGGTCCTGTGACATCCACATGGCAGTGCGCCTTGTGCTCTTACTCAAAGCTACAATATTCTTGCTGGGCGTGGTGGCTCATGCCTGTAATCCCAGCACTTTGGGAGGCTGAGGCACGTGGATCACCTGAGGTCAGGAGTCAGAGACTAGCCTGGCCAATGTGGTGAAACTGCGTCTCTACAAAAAGCATAAGAATTAGCCGGGCTTGGTGGCTGGCACCTGTAATCCCAGCTACGTGAGAGGCTGCAGCAGGAGAATCTCTTGAACCTGGGAGGTGAAGATTGCAGTGAGCCGAGATCGCGGCACTGTACTCCAGCCTGGGCAACAGTGCAAGACTCCATCTCAAAAATAAATAAATACATAAAAATAAAATCAAAGCTATGATATTCTCATTCTACACAAAACACTAGTAAGCTAGTTTTCTATTTTCCCAGCCCACTAAAATTTGGAAGCTTTAAAGAGTAAGAGACACTAAAAATATAAAACAAAAATACATGCTTTAGTCTGTTTACAAATAAGTTAACAAATATGTAACCCTGTGCACTTTGGAGACATAACTACGCATCAACTTGTCTAAACTGGTGTTATAAGAATGACCTAAAAACACTAGCTGAAAGAATGAAACTGTATTTAAGATGCCACAGCTATTAGAAATTGGGGATATTATAAGTCCCTGACTTACAGATTTTTTGTTAGAATTAAATGAAATCTGTGTAAAATGCTTAGTACAGTGTTTGATACCTAGTAAGTGCTGATCATATTGGCTGCTGTGTAATGACGAGAATGATGATGGTGATAACGATGATACACCAAGGGATTAGAGAATCAGAAGGAGGAGTAGAAAGGAAGAGTATTGGAATTCTCAGACATTTATTGAAATACTCTTATGTCCCAAGGTGAATTCACAGGTAAATGCCACACAATTCCTATTCTTGGAAAGGTCCTTGTAGAGCATATTATAAGATTATAGTTGAATGTGATAAAAGTTATAATACATTGACTTACAAAAGTGGCGTGATGACATAGGTGAGGAAGCTGTTCATTTTGACCACAAGATTAAGAGAAACTACAGGAAACAGTTAAGCTAGGCTTGAAAGATTTTGCTATTTGGTTAAGGGGTAGGCATTTCAAGGAAGAACATTCCAGGCAGACGAAACAGACTTTAATAAAGGCAGGGAGACCAAGAAGCCATGCCATACTTAAGCATGTAGACTAGGGTAAATTCAAAGAATGTGCAGCAAAGAGGTGAGCTGGAAATGCTCCCAGGGCCGGTTTATGATTGCCTAGCATATCACTGCAAGGAGTGTGGATTTCATTTGAAAGGCAGTAGGTTGCTATTAAAAGTTTTAAGCTGAGAAGCTGTATGATTAAATGTCTGCTTTGACACATGCTCACGCTGAAGGCAGGGTAGAAAATGAACTCAAGTGGTCAGAAAGTGGAGTCAGGAGGGCCAGGTAGAGGTGCTTGTGATAGTTTGGGTACTGGCTGAGGCCCTGCCACTTGAGAAAAGGTGACAGGTAGACTGGATAAGATTGAGGGGGTCTATTAGGAGGGCTAAGGGAAATGGGCAGAGAGAGAGGATGTGTAGAAAGTAGAGTCAAGTCATGATAAGACTTTAGGGGCCTGAGCTTGGGCAACTGGGGCAACACAAGGAAATAACTTTTTACAAACCCGAGATTGATGTTTTAATCTTCATGATCCTCTAGTGGCAAGAAAGGAGCTGAATCTTTAATACCATTTCAATTCCAGGCTTATTTGATGTTTTCTTGTTCCACCCAAGAGATTACCACTTGAATTATGCCATAGGGCTAGAACCAAATTAATGCAACTTATTTTTCTAAAATGTGCAAGTAGAGATAGACAAATTGGTTCCCCTAAAATAAATTATAACCTCAAAATGGCCATATATAATCCAGGGCTTGGCCATCTAATGTGATAACCACTAACCACATGTGGCTACTGGGCACTTGAAATGTGGCTAGTCTTATTTGAGATGTGATGAGGGTATAAAACACTTACCAATATTCAGATATTCAGTATGAAAATAATACATAATATTTCATTAATTTTTATATTGATTACATATTGAAATAATGTTTTGGGTACATGGGATTAAATAAGCTATATTACAGAAATAATTTCCCTTAAAAAATGTTAATATAACTACTAGAAAATTGAAAATTACATCTATGGCTCACACTATATTCCTTTTTTTTTTTTTTTTTTTTTTTGGAGAGAGAGACAGCGTCTTGCTTTGCTGCCCAGGCTGGAGTGCAGTAGTACTGTTGCAGCTTTGACCTCCTGGGCTCAAGGGATCCTCCCACCTCAACCTCCCCAGTAGCTGGAATTACAGGTGCACACAACCAGCTAATTTTTTAATTAAAAAAAAAATTTTGTAGCAATGAGGTCTTGCTATGTTGCCCAGACTGTTCTCAAACTCCTATTCTCGCCTGGCCTCCAAAGCGCTGGGATTAAAGGATTGAGCCACCATGCCTGGCCCCACATTATATTTCTGTTGAACGCTGCTGGTCTAAGAAATTTCAGTTTTGCAGTGCCAGTATTTAATGACTATGTACAGGCCAAGGGTATATTTTTAATTAGTGCATCCTCTTCCCGTTACTGAGGAATGTCTCACCACCTGATGTTTTCTGACACCTTCTTATGTGTCCTTTATTCTTATTAAGAAAGAAGTTACCATAGCAACTGCCACAATACCTTGTATTTACTACACCTGGAGGGAGAGACATAAACAGACATCAATCTGTCATTCAGGTTTTCAGGTTTACACATTTATATTTTTCTCATGTCTATCTGGGTTTTCCTCTGCAAAGCGGAACACCAAGAGTAGCAGACCCGTCTTCTAACTCCCACCTATGACACTGGCTTCTCTGGGTCTCCATAAGAACAGTCACTACCCCATGCTGACCTCAGCGGGGTACGTGGATAGATAGTTACAAAGTATTTGGAAGTGATTCTTAGGGTACAGTATCTGTCTAATGTCACATATTTTAACATGAAAATAGTATCTAACATTATTTACAATAATGGAGGAAGGCAGGAGGGAGAAAGTAGTTTCCTCTGGTGATTATGGGTTGGGAAGATCCAGGAGAGAGAAAAGGAGTGAGACTAGAAAAACCCATAGAAGGCTGACCAACATTAGCATTTGTTCTTATCAACATAAATAGTTCTTTTCCTGTATTCAGCAACAAGGCTCCACTGGCTGGGAGAAGATTGGAAGCCCAGAGCTATGCAGATAGTTCATCCTGGCTTTGACATGGAAAAAGCAAATGGGTTGGAGTGTTTTTTAACTTGATCATCATATTGTGTGATGCTTTAGGTGTTACCCTCATTGATTGCCACTTAAGTTCCACTCATGGGTCGATTCTGTTTGAACATGCTTGCTCCTTAGTGGGTATCATCTGGACAGAGATAACAGATGCTAAGACGGGGACTGGGGGCATTGAGGAATTATTACAATTACCTTCACCTAGGACAGGCGTGGCTTCAAAATGTCTATATAGTGTGGCCTTAGGGGTTACAATATGGTTGAAAGTGGAGACTGGGGGCTTGCCCTTTCAGAGGTGTTTGCCTAGCAAAGCAAGATGTTGTCCCTTGGGCATTATGCTTATTTGAGGTGGCTGGAGAGGGTTTATGAGGATCAAGGTCAGGGCGGGGGTTTTGGCCCAAGACCCCTCAACCCAAGCCACCCCTTTGGCATTTCATGGAAATGTGGCAAAAAAAATAATAAAAGATTCTCAGTTTAGGTTTTATTTGCACATGTTTTATAAATCTACCTGAAGCTTTTCAACTGATGATGCACTCGATCATTTGAAAATCCATTCAGCGACTTATCCCACCTACAGAGAACCATCCTTAAAGAAAATCTAGAAAGCTGCTACCGTCCCATCCTGAGAAATTCCCACTCACTCCTCATGGCATTTGGGAGGTCCTCTACTCAAGAATTGAACCGAAGGGAACTAAAGTGCATTGCAAAAATGCAGTCCTTCCAGGGAAGGTTCAAGGAAAGTTAACTGTCATTGTGTCACGTTTTGAGGTCTCTCTCCCTCTTCCCTTCCTAGCGGGCAGGGTGGGGTGGATGATGCTGGGGGGTGGGGGAAAGGGGAGGCAAGTGTGGTTTTCCGATCAGAGATCTAATAGCAGTTAGAATTATATAATGGAACTGCCCTGAGTCAGGTGACGGGATCACTGAGTAATTCCCTGCAGAAGGAGACAAACTGCATGTTAAAAAGCTCAACAAATACTCTAAAAAAAAAAAAAAAAAAAAAAGCCCAGGCTGTGAGTTCCAGACTTCCAAGCTGCAGTTTCCTCTGAATCCTCTCCAGGCTGAAACAGCTGTACGGGCTTGCTGAGTCAGAAGACTCCCAGAGATTGGAGACGGCCGAGGCAGGTCGGGGGTCTGGTTTGGATCCCCAGTTACTTTCTGTTTCATTTTGAAATGTTCCCTGTTTCTGAAACCGGTTGCCTCCGATGTCAAGTAAAACGCAGGACTCCTTGGAGACGCCAGCTGGGCTTCTAAGGGCTGGGGCTCTGTGAAGGTAAGAGGCAGGCTGTGCCCCACCGGCTGGAGGCTGCCACTTTAGAGAGGTCTGAGTACCCGCAGGTCACACCCAGGAGGGGTTGGTGTGTCTGCTAACTGTTCTAGGCTCTGAATGAGGCAGGAGAGACCATCGTGGAGGCGGTTTCAGGTTAGGAAAGGGATAAAATGGACCCTTCCTGCCAGATGGGTGGCCACCTAGTCCACGGTGAGTTGAATCCATCCCCAGACTTTGGTTGACACCCTCCCCTTCTCCATTCCATCCCACGTGGGAGCTGGTCAGCGGCCAGGGAATTGGCACGGCCGGGAAGGAAGGCGAAGGGGCTGCCTGGCACTGAGAGGCTGCATGGGCGTGTGTAGCATGTGTATTTTCAGAGCCCGACACTTGAGGAGACTGTTGCTCAATTTAAGAAAGCACAGCTATTGGAAAGCCAGGAAACAGACCCAGAGAGGCGGATGCATGTGGGAGCAAAGAGCTTTGGGCAGCCTTTAAGGTAGGCATTGGCATCTGAAATCGTTACTGCCTTTTGTTTATTTGTTAGATGGATTTTGTATTGGTTTTATGCTTTGTTCGGTTTAGAGAATTTTCCTTTGATGGAGCTGCCAATATCAACAGATTTGGTTTTGAAATCCTCAGACCGGGTTCATAGGATATCCTGGAGCCCACAGTGTTAGTGTAGATGCCCCCAAGTCAGAGGAGGTGGATACGATACAAAACTGGTGATGATTTTCAAAGGAGATTCACTTGCAAATCTCACTGCAATGGAGACTTGCTGGGAGTCCTGGTGCCTGCTGAGGCAGGCAGCTCTTAGGAACCTCAGGAAGTTTCTGACTTAAAGAGACAGGAAAGGAAAAATTGAATCCGCAGCTGTTATTTTGGGGAAAGTGGGTTCAGGGAGAATTTGTGGCTGAAGAAAAAGGAAAGAGGACTTGGAAAGTAAACGGAAACATAAGGGATAGGCTTGGTGGGATTCCAGCTTGGGGCAGTGGCATTTTGAGGCTTGCTGCGTGGAGATAAAAATCAATATGGGAACTGATAACAGCTCACTCAGCATGAGTAAGAAATGCTACATGGATTCTTTTAACGCTGATTTCTAAAAAGCCTGAGAAATAGGCAAGGTGTTAGTTTGGAAGAGTTCCTTTCTAATTGTTATTTCTTTTTTATTGTTTGGCCCCATGAGCTGCTCTAAATAAAATATGGTGATGTTAGCACCAAAAGGAAAGTGTCTTTAGAATAGTATCTACAAAGAGGCATTCAAGTTTTCACTGCCTTTCCTTCTTTTTCTGCCTTTCTCTCAGTTTGGGCAAATTATATGAGTTGAATGTATCTGATAGAAACAACTCTTTAAAGAGGGGTCGGGTGCGGTGGCTCACGCCTATAATCCCAGCACTGTGGGAGGCCGAGGCGGGTGGATCACTTGAGGTCAGGAGTTCAAGACCAGCCTGGCCAACATGGTGAAACCCTGTCTCTACTAAAAATACAAAAATTAGCTGGGCGTGGTGGCACACACATGTAGTCCCAGCTACTGGGGAGGCTGTGGCCCAAAAATAGCTTGAACCCAGGAGGTGGAGGCTGCAGTGAGCCCAGATCTCACCACTGCACTCTAGCCTGGGTGATGGAGTGAGACTTTATCTCAAAAAAAAAAAAAAAAAGAAAGAAAGAAAAGAAAACAGAAACAACTCTTTAAAGTGGTACAATTATCTTTTAAGAGGATATTTGAATATCGGAATTAAAAAATGATCTTAAATCTGTGTTCTTAAATCTTCAAAACCATGGTCCACATTTGGGAAGCAAAAAGACTGTGGATCATGAATTTCTAGTCTTTTCTCTACTGTGGCCCTATCACTCCCATCTCTTCTGATGCTCAGCAAACAAAACTAAACAACAAAGCTAAAAAAGCATAACAGTTTTTCACTAAAGCCCATACTTGAAATGTAGATGCTATAGCATTACAAATATTCATAATATAAAAGAACAGCTCATAGAGCCCCTTTTTAAGGCCATGGCAGTCCCTCGAGAAAACATTGCTTAAATAATTAATATCAGCAGAGTGAGTTCCTTTTATCTGGATTTCCATCTGTTGAAACTTGCTGGAAACCTACCTTTCTACACTTCAATAATATCATGAGGACTGAGATCCATGAGGGTGACCTCCAGGTACTACAAGGCTCTTTGGTGCCTCCCAAATCACAGAAGATAACAAGATGCTCAAAATAGTTTTGGTTTTGAGTGCATTGCCTTCCACTCTAATTCTCTAAAATTTGCTCCTCTGCATAGATCATGGTGCCCACATTTTCTATATCAAGGACCAGGACTTGTGATCTTACAGAGGACTTTTATGTTGCTTTCAGCGTGAGAAACAGTCTGAGAAATGCAGTTTGGATGCCAGGTTTTGTTCATTTCTGGGATAGTCCAACAGTTTATGGGACAACTGGTGAAATAGGACAGATTTTGAAAATTCAGTCTTTATGGAAGTCAAGGTGCTTTGATTAAAAGCTTAAGTTTTTTTTTAGTTAGGTTGACTGAGGTTTCCATTCCAATTCTGCTACCTTTTCAGTGAGTGACATTGAGCAAGTTTGTTGACCTTTCTAAGGCTCAGTTTCCTCATCCATAAAATTGGAGAGTAACATTGCTTTACCTCACAGGCTGTATGGGAAGTAAATTATACAGAACATCGCATAGTGCTCTGCCTGGCATACTTAGTGCCTGAAAAAGTACCTGCTATTACTGTTGTTATCATTTATGGTATCTAGTGACCACAAAGTACTTGAAAAACCAGGTCACTTTTTCCCTTGAATGTGCCAGTGAGTAAAGAATATGTGTGAAACTTTAGCTCACATTTGTGCTCCTACAAATATTTTGGAATTAATTCAATAACACTTGTGTTTCTGTAGATGAGAAGGCACAAGTGTCTGCGTGTTTTGGACGGAAGGGTCAATTGAACTGGTTTAAGCCACAGAGGGCATCAGTGGCAGCACCAGATAAACAACATTTGTCCCCCGACTCCCTGCACTCTACCACTGGGTCACAGCGACCCTACAGCAGGGAGGGTCCAACAAGGACAAAGTAGCCCTTGTCTCCGGACAGCCCCAAACACCTTCTAATGGATGTAGTAGGTTTGATTTTTCCTGCCTCAGCCATGCTGTAAGTTGTGATTCTGCCTTTTTCTCATCCTGAATCTGATGGGCTCAGGGCTCCTGTAGGCTTTTACCCCACTTGGAAAATTCCTGCAGATGGGCTATAGTGATCCATGACTATACAACTCCAAGCCTCCACTAGGGACAACACAGAATCTGCTACCCTTGTATGGCACCTTAATGACTGTGTTTTTATTTTCTTTTTGCAGTCTCCTAACATGGGGATTTAATGCCTCCCATAAAGCAAACTCCTGACTGTATACCGTAAAGTCCAAAGACAGTAGCACAATTACTCTAAAGGGTAAAGATGCCAAAGGCCCTTAAGTTTGGCATTCCATGAGTATTCAGTTTCCTACAAAGTTCAGGATCCACGGTTGCAGGGAAAGCGTTTCATAAAAGGTTCTCTAGGTATAGCTTGAGCTTCTCTAGGAAACTAACTGGATAAAAAAATCTCTCCTGGAACTTGTCCTAAAGAAGGCAGAGTGAAAAATAGTGTAGGGTGTCTTCTTCTAAGAAATCCATCACAAAGATAACACAAATGTCTAAAATTAAGAGAAACAGAAAAAAACAATCCAACAGAATACAGAAAGATGAGACATAAGTTTCAAAAACAATTGAGATGGAAAAACACCCAAACTTGGGTATATTCTAATGCTAGGGAAAAAGAAGGAGTGGAATGTTGGAGAAGCCACAGAGAAAGTGGTATTGAAAGACTTGGTTCTAAATTCATGTGCCCTGGGTAAATCGTGCCATTGAGTCAGTTTCTTCACTTATAAAATAGTAAAAATAATTGCTACCCTACTGTCAGAGTATCAAAGAGGAACATATGATATCCTGTGTCCAAACTGAAAGGAAGACAAGAACCTAAAGTACAAACTTGTGTTAATAACTATTTGGGATTAAAGAAATTGACCTCCCAAAAAAGGAATATGTGTGTTACTGAAAACCAGGATTTTCTTAAAGATAGTAATGAAGAAAATCACCTTGGATAGTCCATAGCCAATGTATTAGTTGGCTAAAGCTGCCATAACAAAATACTACTGGATAGCTTAAACAATAGAAATTTATTTTCTCACAGTTTAGGAGGCTGGAGTTCCAAGATGGAGGTACTGGTAAGGTTGATTTTTCCTGAGGTCTTGCCCCTTGGCTTGTAGATGGCCACGTTCTCACCTCATCCTCCCACATAGTTGCCCCTTGGTCTGTGTGTGTCTGTGCCATAATCTCCTTCTCTTTTTTTTGTTGTTTTTGGTTTTGGTTTTGAGTCAGGATCTGTCTCTGTCACCCCGGCTTGGGTGCAGTGGTGTGATCTCAGCTCTCTGCAGCCTTGATCTCCCGGGCTCAAGTGAACCTTCCGCCTCAGCCTTCTGTATAGCTAGGACCACAGGGGTGTGACACCACCCCAGCTAATTTCTTTATTTTTTAATTTTTTGTAGTGACAGAGTCTCGCTGTGTTGTACAGGCTGGTCTCCAACTCCTGGGCTCAAGTGATCTCCTTCCTTGGCCTCCCAAAATGCTGGGATGAGCCACTGTTCCTGACCCTAATCTCTCCTATAAAGACACCAGTCATATTGGATTAGCCCCCACCCTTATGACCCCATTTAACCTTAATCATCTCTTTCAAGGCCCTTCTCCAAATATAGTCACATTCTGAGGTCACATACTAGTGGTCAGGGCCTCAACATATGAATTTAGGAGAGAGCACAATTTGGCTCCCAGCAGCTATCAAGTTAATGAAGAAAACTCATTAAAAATGCATTCTTCTTGTTTTAGGAATTGATCAGATCCATTAGGGAACATGGTACCGCCTTAGAAGAAAATGGTATCGCCAAACTGCTGTGAGGAGACTCCAGGAAAGGCAGCCTGGTAGACCTGGGCCAAGCTTCCAGAGAAGCTTGACTCTCTAGAGTATATTAATCTCAATGGAAAGGGAGGACCTTGTTTTATTGACTTCCACCTGGGCATTCTGTCAAAGCACTGGTAGATTGTACCTAACAAGTTTTGCAGCTCTGTGGTGACAGCTGTTCTTGGAGAATGAATTTAACATAGTTTTGAATTAGATGTTCCTTTGAGGTCAAAAGGATTACGGCATGTCTCTGGATAATTTCCCACTTCCTTTCACTGTTTCATCACTTAAAGGAAGATTGATCCTGTCATCCAGGTTCCTGCCACGTTCTGCAGAATCATGCATGGCCTTCTCCGTTTCTTCAGTCAGTCCCCAGCTCTCCCTGTCTCCATTCAGCATGAACAGTGATATTCAAGGATATGGTTACTTGAAATACACACACCTCAGCACATGCATGCACACACACACACATACACATTGATTTATCTATTTTTGAAACAGAATTGGTCAGTACAGAGGAAGACGATTTGCAAGTGGTATTTACAAGTCACTTCCTTTCTAAATGTTGGATCTCAGAATTCAGAGAAAGAGACAGGAAGTCCAGCTCATAGCTGAGGTATTCTCACAAATATGGGAAGTGCGGGGGAACTGACGCCTCTTCCAAATTAACAGACATGAAAAGGCATGGACAAGAAAGTAATAACAAGAGTAGAGCAGGTGATTTGCAGGCACCCACAGATGAGGGTGAGCCTGCTCACTGCTTCCTCTTCCCCTCCACAGCTGCACCATTACCGGGACCATTTGCACACTTTGGTAAGGCATAGACCAGTTCCCTGGTAGCAGCCTGGATTCTCCATTCAAACAGGAAAATGCAACATAAAGGGGGAAATCATTCAGACAAGACATGTACTTTGATTTTCTTTAAAAAAAAATCAACTGATGATGGTGAAAAAATATATTAGGAGGAACAAAGGAGCACACATTTAGTAACTTGTAAAACACCCTGCCGTGTCTTTCTTCATTAAAAATACAGTATGCCTCCAGTGCCCGAGAAGGAAGTATTCATTCCCTGGGCGTTATGATCTGGGCGTTTTGATTCCCACCTCCCGATTCTCACAAACAGGAACACACTCAGTCAGGAGTAGACAGACTTACCCTCTACCAGGCTCCATTTCAGAGGCAGAGAAGCAACAGGTTAGTGTACAAAATTAGTTTGCCCAAGCTTCAAGCTATTTAGATGCAGTGAACTCACCAAGTGTGAAGTGCTCTTGTTGTCATTAGAATGAGGCTGTTGAAAGACCCTGTGATGTAATTCGGAGTATGTTGGCACCTGTATTATTTAGCTCTGATTTCAAGGTTCATGACTTGCCCAGAAAAGGGCCTGGAGGCTGAAAATGTTTAGGGCAAACGTTCAGAAACAAGACACCAGACTTTAAGAAAACTAGTTGGTATTGGCTCCCTTTGGCTTCCATAGAAATTACGAACTCTCTTTTTAATTTAAAGTTGGTTTGTTCATATGCAGAATTTCTCAAGTAAAAAAAAAATGTGTTTTTATAAATATCATGTCTTTTTCAGTAAAGCAAAACCAACTACCTTGTGAGTATTTTTGTTATTGTATTTAATCGGTAAGCATTTATTATCTACTGTACTAAAGACAAGGTATTGTGCAGAGAGTTCCGCAGTATATGAGAAAAGGAATCAAATCTACTCATACCTATTCAGGGAAATAAAACATGTACATAAAAGTTTTAACAAAATATAGAAAATGACAGCTTCCATGAGAACAGAAAAAAAAGATTATTGAGGATGATAAGAGGGAGATATTAATTCTGGCTAGAAAAGGCTTTAGGGATGTTTTCAACCTAAGAGTCTTGAGAGCTGAATAGGTATATTTCAATATAGGAGAATGGGGGATGGAAGGAGGGAGGCAGGAGACATTTTCAGCAAAGGAAGGAGAGTAAGTGGAATGCCAATTCATAGGGGAAGGCACGCCTGGAGTGCACATGAGGCATGGTGGCCAGGCCAGTTTTGTTGAACGAGAGGGTAGAGAGAAAGGGACCGACGGTAGATGCATTGAAAAGAATTTCAATACCAAGCCCAGAAGTGACATGGTCAGAATTTAAGTCTATGTGTCAGGTGGAGTGAATGGAAGTTGATGGGGGCACCATCAGTTACAAATGCAACTGCAGCAGTGGGGAACATAATGGTAATAAATAATAATGATAATAAATAATAGTAATAGCTCTCACTTCTTAATTGCCTAGTAGTTGCTTCTTAGATTATGTCCTTAATCTGCACAGCAAGCCTGCATGGTAGGTACAAATACAGCTGTTCCTCATTTTACCAAGATCTGTTTAGGTACAAACACAGTCTTCCCTTGATATCCACAGGGAACCACAGTGCAGTTTCCTGGACACTTCCACTCTGTCCCGCAGCCTCCCTACCCCCCCATGCTCAAGTTCCTGACATAAAATAGTGTAGAATTTGCATATAATCTATGCACATCCTCACACATAGTTTAAATCATCTCTAGCTTACGTATAATACCTAGTAGAATGTAGATGCTATGTAAATAGTTGTTATACTGTATTATTACATTTGTGTTATTTTTACAGCTGTATTGTTATTTTTTATTTTTTCCTCACATTTTTAATCCTCCCATTGATTGAACAGAGGGCTGACTGTACAGTCAATCCTCATTTTTCTTGGAGTCTGCTTTTGCAAAATTTGCCTACTCACTAGAATGTATTTGTAACCCCAAAAATCAGTCCTTGTGGCATTTTCACAGCCATTCACAGACATGTGCAGAGCAGCGAAAATTTGAGCTGAGATGGAACAAAGCGAGGCTCTGCCTCCCTGTTTGAGCTCTCATCCTGTGGATGCATCCTTTTTGCAGTCTATTTTGTGCATTTTTTTTTGCATTTTGGTGATTTTGTTGGTGGTTTTGCTGTTTCAAATGGCGCCAAGCGTCATGCTGAATTGCCATGCAGTGCTTTTAACTTCAGGGAAGCTGTGACGAGCTTTATGGAGAACATACAATGAGCATGGCTCAAGCATGAGTGACAGTGCAGTTGGCCGTGTGGCTTCAATGTTGATGAATCAACAGTATGTGTTAAATCCGGCGTGGTTCAACAGAAACAAACAGAAAACCAAAGGTATGTACAGGTGGGCTGAAGAAAACGTGCTTACGGAGACGTCACCTTACATTTCCTCCAGTAGCAATGGTTCAGTATTCACTAATTCAATGTTCACAGTAACTTTATGAGACAAAACTGCCATAAATAGTGATCCACTAGTTATTTCCTTCCCACAGAAAAGTAAACTGAGGCTTGGAGAAATAAGACACTTGTCGGAAGCTGCACTGCTAGCACGAACTCAGACTGGAATGTCATAAATGGCACACAATTCTAAAGACATTAAAGGGCCCGGACATGGCAATGGCAAGGAATGGAAGAGAGGAGGCAAAGTATAAATGATTGAGGGAGTAGAATCAATAGGCTCTGGCCACTGACTGCACGAGTGGAGGGCTACAAGGAGGAGGGGGTGCAGGAGGACCCTGAAGTCAGGTGAAGGTGATGGAAGGTCGAGTCTGGAGGTCCTGAGAGTCAAGGTTGCAGGGAGGGTAGGAAGCAGCTCCAGCAGCGAGTAAGGGCTCAGGCTGGGGGCAGACGGGCCAGCTGTTACTTCCTGAGCACTCACTATGTTCTAGATGCTGCTGAGAGACTCTTGCTAAATGATGTCATTGAATCCTCACGACCCTATGAGAGAGAAAGAGGGACTATTATACCCATGTTACAGATGAGGACAGTGAGGCTCAAAGAAGTAAAGTAACTTGTCCCTGGACATCCTGCTGATAAAGCACAGAAAAGGGAATGCAAACCCAGGCAAGGGGACCCTGGCTGGTTGTGATCACAGTGAGACATTTTGGAGTTTCAGATCTTGGAGGAAGAGAAGCACTAATGTTAATGATACCTGACCTTGTTCTCTAGTTTCTTGTTTTTATTTTTACTGTTTCCAACATTCTCCTTACACCACATATTTTTCTACCTTCATGTTTTTGTTCAAATTCTTTTCTCCCACAGGAAGGTTGTTCTTCTCTCCTGGCCTTTAGGTTTTCTTGTTTTGTTTTGTTGATATTGCAAAAGGGTGGTTAAAATTATCTGGTAGCTGAAAAAATTGGACATTTTATTTGTGTTATGTTATATTGTGCTGTTTAGTAAAAATATGTGAACATTTCAGTGTTTCCTAGAATATGATATATATTACTGAGAAGTTACTCTTGCATTTCATATTAGTGGAGCTACAGGTGACTTATAGATGTGTCATGAACAGAGGAGAAGCATGGTTATGCTATTTTTCTACTAGATTTGGATAATCTGGAATAAAAAGATATGGTCCTCATTTTACACTTCATCTCTGATATGAATTATCTCTGAACCTTTTTAAAGACCTGAAGTCTCTCTTTACGTTTCCCAAATTTGTATTGCTGAGAATTATTTGCCCATGTTCCTGAGATATTACAAAATTAAATAATCCTCAATACTTAGGTATGAAGGGCTGTTCCCACAGCCCTCTTAGTACTGTTTTTATGGATAAAAGTGTTTCCAAATACAGCAAATGTTTCATCTTCATATATTAAAAAGCGTGGACAATACATAATAGGGAAAAACTCTGATCAGAATATCGGGCTCCTTCCTTGTTTCTCAAATGGCCCTCCAAGATGTCCAAGGAGGTGAGCATTCTTTCTGACCACATGGAAGGTGCCCTCTCCAGAGCTGTGGGACTCCATTAAAAAAACTCTGCCCACAGAGTTCAAATGCTGAGGGTTGCAAGAAGAAAAGTAAGCTTGAATCTTTGTAGGTAAGTGGAAAAGAGTTCTCCTGCAAGGGAGTCTCTATTCTTTGAAATAACCCAAGTCAGAAACCCTTCATTTATAAATTAAAGAAGAAACCTGCTGAACTATACTGAAACCAGGGAGAGAGAGAAAAGCAATGTTGCTGGCAACTGTGCTATATACTCAGTCAACTGTAACTCTTAGGTGAGTAAATTCCGCATGTGTGTAGAGATCTGGTAGTGTAGAAACAAAGGCTGTGACAAAGAAACCTAAGAAATCTTTGATCTCTTCTTAAACTTTCATTCCCTAGAATTGGAACTGGGAAAAGTGAAGCCGCATTTGATTCCACAAACACTTGCAACCATCTTTCAAGTATCCTGGACGGAATCAAGTCCAAAGTGTGCTTTGCCAAACCCAAGGGAAATTCACTCCATATGTTTCTGATTCATTTATAGTTTAATCATCAAAATATTGTTTTGCAAGGACTAGTTTTGTCCAAGAAAGCTTTTATGAGCCATTTTAAAACACTATCTTGAAAACAGGAAGTTCCATTTTGCCAAGAGCTGACAGACGCCTGAGCAGAGGCTCTGGATTTGGTTGTCGGGGCAGAAGCCCTGGATACCGAGGTTTCCAACATGGCAGAGCTGGCTTTATAATTCCTTCAGGGAGTCTGTGTTGTGTGCCCTCTCCACTCACCAGAATTATAGAACTCTTTCAGGGAAAAGAACCCAAGGGAAGGGTGATCACGGGCTTCCATGATTTCCACTCAAACTCATCGCCCTTCCTGGAATCGCATGTCCCCTTCCCCACATTCCATTTTCTAAATGATGGTTCAGAGATAACTTCTCTACTGAAATCATGTTGGCATTGTAGCCGTTAAAAGCCTAAGGTAAAATTTCACAAAGGAGCTTGGAAAACAGCAGCTTCAAAGGAGCTATTGACTCCAGGAAAAGGAAAAGAAAAATTCTCTTTCTTCCTGAGTTTCTTTAATTTTTTTTCATGGCAAAATACACATAACATGAAATTTAGCATCGTGACTATATTTAAGTCTTCAGGCTTGTGGCATAAAGTACATTCACAGTATCGTGCAACCATCACCACCATCCATCCCTCTCCAGAACTCTTCATTTGCAAGAGTGAAACATTTGCCCGTTAAACAATAACTTTTCATTCCCTCTCCCCCAAGCCCCTTGAAAACATCATTCTACTTTCTGTCTGAATTAAGGAGTAACTAAATTCATCTGGTGACGTGAGCTTTTTTTGTCACTAAAATGCGAAAGGACTTTTGTTGTGTGGATTCTTGTACAAGGGATATTGGATATATAGTAGGAAAATGTGTTTGATGATTTGATGAGAATTGTATAATTGACACAAATGGACTCCACTGATCCCCAGGCAAATCATGAAACTAGAGTTCAGTGAAGGCATTTCACCAGGGAGTTCTGTCGCTGTGCTGCTTTTTGATGATCTGATAGTAAAAATGTATAGAATCTTCTTTAAAAATAAAAAGAAAGAAAGTGGTTGTCAAACTTTCAAATGCATTAGAATCTCCTGGGATCCTGTTAATCCGCAGATTCTGATTCAGCAGGTCTGAAGTGGGGCTCAAGATATTACATTTCTAACAACCTCCCAGGTGATGGTAATGCTGCTAGTCCATGCACCACACTTGGAGAAACAAGGTTCTAGAAGAGTGGTTCATGACCCTTGACAGCCTTTTAAAAATTCTAACTCAGATATTCTGGGTGGGACTTGGGCATAGGTATTTTTAAAGTACCTCAAGCAATCCTAAAGTATAGCTAGCACTGAGAACCTCTGACCTGGAGAAATTGAGCTAATATTTTTAGTCTGCCTCTCTTAAAATCAGATATCTCATCTGAGTCGCTGGGTATTAGATTGCAGGGAATTCATACTTGACTTCTCTAGTAAGAGCCTTAAGTGGCTATTTCTGTCTTCCTGATAAAAGAAAGAGCCAAATGCCTTAGATTCCAAATACACTAACTACAGAGTTGACATTCAGCTATGAAAATCTAGCAACCTGTCTTGTATTTTCACCTCTGCAGAGGGTATTCCTAGGCTGGATATGGTGACTCATGCTTGTAATCCCAGCACTTCGGGAGGCCGAGGTGGGAGGATCACTTGATCCCAGGAGTTTGAGACCAGGCCAGGCAATGTGGTGAAACCCCATCTCTAAATATATTGAGCATATATAAAAATATATGCTCAAATACTTAGACACATAATTGAGAACTCAGAATCTTGCACAAAAAAAAACAAAAAATCAAGAGAAAGTGTTATTTTAAAAATGTTAAGAACAGGACAGGTGCAGTGACTCACGCCTGTAATCCCAGCACTTGGGGAGGCCAAGACAGCTGGATCACTTGAGGTCAGGAATTGGAGACCAGCCTGGCCAACATGGTGAAACTCTGTCTCTACTAAAAATACAAAAAATTAGCTGGGCATGGTGGCATGCGTCTGTAATCCCAGCTACTCAGGAGGCTGAGGCAGGAGAATTGCTTGAACCCGGGAGGTGGAGGTTGCAGTGAGCCGAGATTATGCCACTGCACTCCAGCCTGGGCGATAAAGTGAGACTCCATCTCAAAACACACACACACACACACACACACACACACAAATGTTAAGAACAAATGTTACAATCCACTTGTCTCTAGCATAAAATAAATGTAATATTGCTTCTGCAGAACATCTGATTCTGCTTTTAACTGCATCCTGATGGATCTTCTTGGATGAGTCACCTGCAAAGTGCACCTCTAAGAAGCTGAATGTGCTGTCTGTGGTTAGGGTAATTAAATACTGTGGACGTAAACATTAGAGAATGCCTGCCAAAGGCAATTATGTCAGTTTAGCTTAATTGAGACTAAACTTCTCTTCCTCACAATAATTAGCCAACAGGAGCAGTTATTTTAAGGCCATTCCTAATTTCTGATAATAAAACTATGGCAACATAGAAAAGAATGTGTCCCTGTTTATTCTGGCAGATGGATGCAGACCCAATTTAGCTAATAAACACATCAACTTATTTAAATATTAAACCCAAAGGGAGAAGACTTCAGTGCACAGCAGTATTTTAGAATTTAAATTTAATCCACCAAAAAGCCATTCTTGGCCGGGCATGGTGGCTCACGCCTGTAATCTCAGCACTTCGTGAGGCCGAGGTGGAAGGTCAGGAGATCGAGACCATCCTGGCCAACATGGTAAAACCCTGTCTCTACTAAAAACACAAAAATTAGCCAGGCGTGGTGGTGTGTGCCTATAGTCCCAGCTACTCGGGAGGCTGAGGCACGAGCATCGTTTGAACCTGGGAAGCAGAGGTGGCAGTGAGCCGAGATCTCGCCACTGCACTCCAGCCTGGGCGACAGAGCAAGACTCTATCTCAAACAAACAAACAAACAAACAGCCATTCTTATTTACCCCATCTTTTTGCCAGTAGTATTATGATGACAGGCGTTAATTAAACATTACAATTAATAAAAAATTAGAGTGAAAGAGGTTGATGCCGTATAAACATTTCCCATTTTATGCCATGGGTAGCTCATGTGCATGAACCAAAGGCTGACCAAAAACAATCATCATTGCCAATGTCTTCTTAACCATTTTCTCCATAAGCTGAAACCGTGTAGTAGTGATGAGTAGTAGAATGATCATTAATAGAATAGACATGGCCAGGATAGTCATGAAGAAGTGTTTCCTGTTATTCATTGCAGTACGCTGTTTTGAGACCTTGTGTGCTCTGACCTGGCCCTTTGAATTAACGTAACCCATTCATGTCCCAGGGCTGAGCAGCACAAACCAGCTAGGACTGGACGAAACAAATCAGGGTCCCTCTTGTTTGTTTCTTCTCCGATTCCATCTTCACCCGACACTAGCCCTAGGGTTAGCCTTTCTTTCTTGGCCTCTTTGCACCATCTTTCTTGGGCTCTTTGCACGTCATACTTAGCTGTCTTGTTTGATACTTGAAGGATGCAAAGGTTGTTCCAGGCAAAGGCACATGCACATAGATAGGGCTGAAGGCAGAAGGGTGGGAACTGTGAAAACTCAAACAACTAAAAGTAATTACAGTTTTGCTGTCCTATCATTGAGGGATGGGAAATTGGTAAAGTAAGCCTGGAAAGGTAAATATGACCCAGGACAAAAGTCTGCATATTGTATGATTCCATGTATATGAAATGTCCAAAAAGACAAATCCACAGGGACAGAACATGGATGAGTAGTTACTGAGGGGTAGGATGGGAATAAGGAATGGTGGTAAATCACCACCCGATTCCTTTTTAGGATGATGGAACTGTTCGAAAATTAGACTGTAGTGATGGCAATTCTGCACTATACATAATAAAATTTTGCAAATATGCTAAAAAAAAACCCGTGAAATTATTGTGAATCACATACAGGTGAATTTTATGATATGTAAATTATGTCTTAATAAGCTGTTAAAATCCAAAAAGCATTTCACAAACCCTGCTAAGGAGTTTTGTTGTTATCCCAGTTGAGGCAGGAAGGTATTAATGATGCAGATACAAGCCTTTACATTTTAGAAAGCTCCCTGGGGTATTATACACAGCCCCTGCTATGTAAGGTTGAGGTGAGAGGAAGAGAACTGACTTCTGTTGAGCACCTAACTGTATAAGAAACACTGTGTAGAGACTCCTTACACAGATTATCTCATTTAAACTTCACAACAACCTACTGATGCCTTTTACTGTATCTGGATGGTTTGTTGCCATTGCAGTAGGGTTGTGATTCTATTGGATGTGATATAGTATAAACAACTACTGCTTTACCTGTGAGGTAATTAGGACTCAGAGAAGAAAATAGCCCAGAGGCACGCAGACCAGACGGGAAGTGGCAGAACCAGGATTGGAACTCAGGGGATGTCTCATCTAAAGCTTTGCTCTTTCTACTCCACTCTGCTGCCTTGAAATTGGGTGAATTCCCGTGCATAGCATGAGGTTGAACTGTTTGGTAGATTGCCCAGCATTAATTCCTACACATACCCCTTGTTTTAGTTTTCTGTTGCTGTTATAATAAATTACCACAAACTTGGTGACCTAAAGCAACACTAGATTTATTCACAGATCTGGAGGTCAGAAGACCAAAATCAATCTCACTGGAATTAAGTCAAGGTATAGGCATAGCTGGATCATCCTGGAGGCTCTAGGAGAGAATCCATTTTTGTGTCTTTTTCAGCTTCTCTGGCCTGCCTGCGTTCCGTGAGTCATGGCCCTTTCCTTGCACTGGTATCACTCTAACTAACTCCGTTCTTTCTTTCTTTTTTTTTTTTTTTTTTTTTTTTGAGACAGAGTCTCGCTCTGTCGCCCAGGCTGGAGTGCAGTGGTGCAATCTCGGCTCACTGCAACCTCCACCTCCCGGGTTCAAGCGATTCTCCTGTCTCAGCCTCCAAAGTTGCTGAAACTATAGGCGCATGCCACCACATCCGGCTAATGTTTGTATTTTCAGTAGAGATGGGGTTTCACCATATTGATCAGGCTGGTCTTGAACTCCTGACCTCAGGTGATCCACCTGCTTCAGCCTCCCAAAATGTTGAGATTACAGGTGTGAGCCACCGCGCCCGGCCTATATCACTCTAACTTCTGCTTCTGCCATCACAACTCCTTTTTCTCTGACTTTGGGCCTCTTGCATTCCTCTTATAGGGACCATTGTGATTACACTGGGCCCATTTGGATGATCCAGGATAACCTTTTCTCAGGACCTTTAATTTAATTACAGCTGCAAAGTCCCTCTGCCATGTAAGGTACCATATTCACAGGGTCGGGATTAGGCCACCACCTTGCTCTAGAAACCTTTTGTTTAAAAGGAGTCTGAGAATAAATGTAGTCTTCCACATTTTGACCATGAACATAAGCTCAAAATTTTTTCTTTATTTATAACAACAAAAGCAAGACTAGATTAAATAATACTATTATTTATTTGCCTCCAATTTTAAATCTCCTTCACTCGAAATTTTAGAGGAATAAAGACTTGATCATGTGCCATGAAGAATATCATTTTCCTTGGAAAGTATTATTATTATTAGTTAATAAATTACAGAATAACTTTCATATGTTCAGCCCTCAGAGAGGTCTCATGACAAAGGAATGTGGAAATGTGGACAAATGAGAACAAACAGGCACGTAGAATAATGTTTACACTGCATCATAAACTGTTTTGAGGCATACTTTCTCTTCTACCATTTCATTCGAGACAAATATAAGCTTCATAAAGCTCTTTTTCAACAGGTCAGTGTGTTGTTTTTTAAAGGATCTGTGTTATCTATTTTGCTCTAGGGTTGCTCACTTACTGCCAGAGCTGTAAATTGTCAATGTCAAGGCACCAACAGAAGAGGAACAAAACCAGAGGCCATGAGACAGCCTTGACTGTTCTGACCAAAGGCACGCTGCGAAGAAAGGAGCTTATTGATTGTTATTCAAGGGTCCTGGGTTCTAAGGGGTTGTTTTTTCAAGGTGGGAGAACTAACCATCTTTAAACAAACAAACAAACATATATATTAGGGGTTGAAGAGGCTGGGATTTTTTTTTTTTTTTTTTTTTTGAGTTGGAGTCTTGCTCTCTCACCCAGGCTGGAGTGCAGTGGCATGATCTCAGCTCACTGCAACCTCCACCTCCAGGGTTCAAGCGACTCTCCTGCCTCAGCCTCCCGAGTAACTGGAACAACAGGCATGCGCCACCATGCCCGGCTAATTTTTGTATTTTTAGTAGTGATGGGGTTTCACCATATTGGCCAGGCTGGTCTCAAACTCCTGACATTGTGATCCACCCACCTCAGCCTCGCAAAGTGCTGGGATTGCAGGTGTGAGCCACCGCACCCGGCCAGGAGTGTGAGATGTTTTAAGCTCCTTTTCAGAGTTTCCCTGTATATTCTCATTTCTCCTTGACCAAGGCAAGCAATGCCATTCTCTGTAACTCCTGTCACCTTCACACACTGTATCATCCTCTTAAACTTTTGTTCTCTTCTTACACTCAGCATATCACCATGGACTTTTTCTATCCTTCAATTCAAATCTCATGACAGGCTTCTGCTAGAAGTAGTATTTTAGCTCACAAATGTCCCGGCCCATTAACCAGATTTGTCTCACTCACAGAGTAAAAAACTGGTGGACTCAGGTTAGCTGCTCTCTGACATTAACTACTCATGAGATCAGTTTGTCAAGATCTCAGTTTTTCCAAATAAAAATCTATTCACCAACATTGTCTAATTGGGTGAAAACTCAATTGGGTGACAACTCAATTGCAGTGCCTTTCAATTCCAGTCTCATAAACTCAGAACATTTGGTGGATACAGGAAGTATGTGCTGGGTCCTGGGGTTTGGGGTTTCCAAAAGGCTGACCCAGAGATAAGATTTTGAGTGCAAGTGATATTTTGAGAGGTGCACACAGAAAATACCAGCAGGGATTTGGGGAAGTACGACAGAAAAGAGAAGAAAGTCAGTAAAAGGTGTTATTTTCAAGCCAGTGACCACTGTGTGAAACATACCTCCAAGTTATTCCAATTTGAGTGTGTAGAAATTGGGGCATGTATTTACGTACTTCCTCTCCATCACTGGATGATCACTGCTTCATTGAGCATTGTCTCCCATACTCCTATGGTCAGGGAAAAAAGCCCTCTGCACAGTTGTAGATGTTCCCAGTAAGCTTCTAATTAGAAAAGTAAGTGCTACTGGGTTATGAACCGAGGGAGTGCTGACTCTATCTGTCACAAGGAGTGTGAGAGGTGTGGGGGAAGTATGGGAAATGAATAATAAATTAGGACATAGGAAGGCCCATGGCCTGTGTTTTGCATTCTTTTAAACTTGCTATGACATTTCTAGAGATTACAAGGCATTGTTCTGCAATGTTTAGCAGCATAAACATGCTACCTCCATGATGGACATGGACCAGAAAATTAATTTGCAGCTACCCGTTAAAGAAGAGCTCACAAAGATCCTGACCAGAGTGAAAAGAGTGATATGTTAATAAATTACGGGTGCTCTGTATTATTTATATGAAAATACTCTTAAAACTTCACTCTGCAAAAATCTGCAATGAATTTTTTTCTCTATATCCATTCTTCAGAAATGACATTAAAATGTTAGAGTGCTAAGACATTTTAACTATTAAGGAGCTCATTTTCAATTGCTTGGTATAGAAGGTTCAGTTTGGCCAAAAGCCTTTCTTTATGTATTTTGGGTCTTTCTTTTCTTTTATGAGACAGGGTCTCACTCTGTCACCCAGGCTGGAGTGCAGTGGTGTGATCAACTGCTCATTGCAACCTCGACCTGCCAGGCTCAAGCAACCCTCCCACCCCAGCCTCCTGAGTAGCTGGGACTATAAGAACACGCTAAAATGCCTGGCTATTTGTAAATTTTTTTGTAGAGACAGAATCTCACTAAACGCTGTTGCCCAGGTTGGTCTAATTTCTGGGCTCAAGTAATCCTCCTGCCTCAGCCTCCCAAAGTGCTGGGATTACAGGCATGAGCTACCTTGGTAGGCTGAATCTTTCTTTAAATGCATAGCCAGTGCTATAGGTAAAATGGGCCGATTGGTCTTATGATCATCCATTGAAAAGATTTGGCATTTAGATATGCTTTTAGAAATATATGGGGTGGGAGGAATGGGATAATTCAATTCCTTTTACCCCTTCTGAACTTTATTTCTGAGAACTCAACTTACCAACATCTATGAAAAATAGAAGAGGCTTAGCAATCAATCACTGGGGGAGGGGGTGATGGAAGGGGAAGGAGACAGCTGGCCAAGGAATTCTAAGCTTCAATCATTTTGTAGTTCAGAACAAGAGAGCAGGATTGCTGACTTTTAGATTTCTTTTGAGAGGTGGTGTGTGAGCGGCATATGGAATATTCTAAAAAAGTCAAGTATAGGTTTAACTCCTTTAGGAAACAATCAAACAGGTAAAACGTGAGTGTTTGGGTGAATTTTAAATAAGATTTGACTTATGTGTAACCTGGGATCTTAGAATAAAAAGGGACTTTGTAGAGCATCTGATTCAACCCTTCCATTTGACTCAAGAAGAAACCAGGACCTTGAAAGTTTCAGAGATTTGGCCACCAGGACTCCAGAACTTGTGGACTAAAGTGTTCTCATATGTGTCCAGGGCTCCTTCTGCCCTATCCCATTGCTATAGTCTTTCCCGCTTATCAGCAATTTTACTTTCTGTGGTTTTCGTTACTCATAGTCAACCATGATATGAAAATATTAAATGGGAAATTCCAGAAATGAACAATTCGTAAGTTTTAAATTTCACACCGTTCTGATATTGTGATGAAATCTTGCTCCGTCTACTCTGTCCTGCCTGGGTCGTGGATCATTCCTTTATCTGTTGTCTCTCCTGAAGATGCTTCCCACCTGTGAGCCACTTAGTAGCCATCTCAGTCATCAGATCAACTGTCCTGGTGTCACAGTGCTTGTGTTCGTGTAACTGATTTTACTTAATTGCTCTATTTTATTATAAGTAATTATTGCTAATCTCTTACTGTGTATAATTTATGTTAAATTTTATTATAGATATGTATGTATAGGAAAAACATAGTATGTATAGGGTTCGCTATGATCTGCAGTGTTTGTTTGTTTGTTTGTTTGTTTGTTTTGAGACAGAGTCTCGCTCTGTTGCCCAGGCTGGAGTGCAATGGTGCAATCTCGGCTCACTGCAACCTCTGCCTCCTGGGTTCAAGCTATTCTCCTGCCTCAGCCTCCTAAGTAGCTGGGATTAGAGGCGCCCATCTAACCCATCTAATTTTGTATTTTAGTAGAGATGGGGTTTCACCAAGTTGGCCAGGCTGGTCTTGATCTCTTGACCTCAGGTGATCCACCTGCCTTGGCCTCCCAAATTTCTAGGATTACTGGCTTGAACTACCTCACCCGGCCAAAAAAGACCTGCAGTTTTAGGCATCCATTGAGGGTATTGGAATGTACCTCCCTGCAGATAAGGGGGGACTGCTATATATTGGTGCTGTTCCTCTTCTTCCTCTTCCTTCTACTTCTCTCTCTCTCTCTCTCTTTCACACACACACACACAACACATTTAAACAAGACGTTCAACTTGAAAGGACAACTATCTAGGACCCATTTCTTTTAGCTTACCCCTATATGTAATAGCTTCACACATTCTCTCCCCCTAAAACTTATAAAGTTATCCTTGGCTTTACAAGGATGGAAGTAAAACACTGGAATCCTCCATTCACACAAGGTCTGCAAGGATTTGTGTGAATCATTTGTTTAGCATTGAGAGCTCAGTAATTAGTGTAATGTAAGGATCGAAGTTAAATGAGCATGCCACTAATGGGGAAAGGTAATGTTTTCATGGAAAGTCCTTCTCTAGACCTTTTTCTAGATCTCTATCTTGACAAACATAGTGGGCCATTTAGCTTTTAAAAGTGAGGCTTTTAAAAGTGTGGCTCTGTCCTGTTTCTCTCAGCTTCTCTTCGCCTGATCTGTTCCAATGTCTTTGTCATTTAACATCTCTGAACCTCAGCCTCCCCCTGTTGAAATAAGGGCATTTCTTGGCTGGGGTAGATCTTGTTTTAGAGGAGGTCTTCCTAAGGAAAAATATAGAAATATCTGATTTTGAAAATTTAGGAAAAACATATGTGCATGTGAACACATGGCTAGGTCCTCTCCCAAGGCCTTTGGAAAGGGGCCCAGGCCTAATTTCAGCTCCCGTATCTTCAAGGCAAATCTGCCTGTATGTTTCAGCATCCTGCATGATATTTCCTTCCATCTCTAGAAATCCAACCACATCCTGCCTGGCCTGGTTTGCAGCAGCGCCCTTGGCTAGGCCCCTGAGTCCCATCCACTCCACTGCTCCATCTCCCACTGGCCACCAGAGTCAGTGTTCAAAATCTGAATCTCATCGTGTCACCCCCCGGCCTTGTGCAAATCTTCTCTCCCTGGTTTTCCATCATCTTAAGAATAATCACTAATTCCTTAGAAAGGCATCCAAGGCCTTCTAGGAGGGTCCAGTCCTTACCCTTCCAATACTTGTTCTTGCCAGGCTCTCAGGACCACGTCCACACCCCAGCCACTCATGCTGTCTGCCGTTCCACGCAGTCAGGGCTCGCCTACCTCCATGCCTGCTGTCCTGCTCTGCCTCCTCAGCACTCTGGCTGCCATATCTCTCTTTTAAGACTTTGCTCCCAAGACACCCAATAGTGAAGTCTCTCTGGGCACCCCAATAAAAATAAGCATTCTTTCCCTCCCTGCACCCTATGTCTTAACATCTGGGATACGTTGTTGCTCTGATGAGCTTCTCTTGCCTACAAAGCTTGACAATAGTCACATATGTCTTCTTTGTATTTGCAGTGCCTGCTAGGACGGTGCTGGCTCATAGTTGATGACACATGTTTGTTGCATGGGGTCGACTTCATATTAACTGTTACTTACCACAGCAGTATCAAGTCTCAAGGGAAAGAAGTGTTTTCCAGCTTTTCAGACTGAAATTAAGTACTAACAAGTTATGAAACTCAAAATGCCTCTGTCTGAGTTGTTTGACCACCAGGATCATTATAGATTTTAACTGGAATATTCCTAGTGATTACTGGGCTTGGTCTTCTGCTTTTGTAGACCTTTGCAGCAGGAATAAGAAAGGGCGGCTGGTGAAAAGAGGAGGGAGATGCTCCTAGCACTGTTTTGTCCTTAATATGCTCAAAATTATTGTTGATTTTAAGGCCCTTTCTTTAGAAGAAGCTGAAGAAGAGAGTGGCCAGGAGACCACTCCCCTCCCACCTCCAACCCAGCCACTGAGTGCATTGTCCCTGGTGGACCAGGATCTGTGTTGGCCAGAGACTGTCATATTTAACCTTTCTTCAGGTGGAGGAGGCGGAAGAGTGAATTCTGCTTTCTTTTTGCTGCTTGAAAAGTTCGCCTGGCCCCTTATTCTTCACTTTGGGCAGATTCCCTCTAATCATTATCATAATCATTAAGCATGTCTCTGAATCCATTAGGTGCATCTCCAAACATGGCGGTGCTGCACCAGGCATTGAACAAAGGATGCAAGTCAGCCAGCAGATCACAGTGCACATGTAGCTATGAGAGATCAGGAGTTCACAGTGCACATGTAGCTATGAGAGAATAGTTGGCGAGGCCCAGCGACCCCTCCTGAGCTCTGTTTTGCAGTTGCAGTGCGTCTGTGGTAGTCTGACATTCTAAAGAGACCCTACTCTCATCCACAGAACGGTGGCATACCCAATTAGAATGCACCTGCACGTTTTCATTGCTTGCATTGTGTTGTTTTGGTGTAACTTTGTAGCATTGTGAGCCTCACACACAGGCATTATTGTTTAGAGAAACATTCCCTTTCTATGTTTGTATGTGGAGGACCTCCAATGCAGTGAGTTTTTCTTTAAAGAAAATGACACCCCCTCACCGCACACAACAAGTGTTACAGTGTATTTGGGGAATTTTGTAAGCCACTGTGATTCTTTCTAGAACAAAATCAAACGCTAAAAGGTTGTTTCATCCTTTCGTTGTTGAATACTTGGTAAATAACACAGTTTATTTGGAATAACTAATTTAAGAAGACCTGCTTTTCATCCAGAAAATGGCTCTCCAAAATGTTCTTTTTTGTTTGCATAAGGATGAAATCACTTTCACAATTAGCATGCTTTGTTAGCCACAGGTGGAGATAGTTCTCTTCATGGTATATAGAAATGTTCAATCTACTGATGGAAAAGCTGATGACATAATTATGAGATCCTGGTCAAATTATTTTGTTTTGTGTCATAGCAAAAGGAGGGTGGCATAAGTCCTCAAGATAACAGTTTTCATCTAATAGTGAAAACGTATCATTCTAAGTGCATACAGAAAAAGAAGCATGAAGTGTGTGCGTGTGTATGTGTGTGTGTGCGTGTGCATGTGCGCACGTGTGTGACGAATGACAGATGCTAAAAGTTTTATTATTTGGCCTGTTCATTTCTATTTGCTCTTGCAAATCCAGCTGCCAACTGGCCTTAAAGTGACCAGGATGAGAGAAGGATTCATTATCTCCTCTCATCACCCTCCCAGACCTAGACTCAGGGCACCAGGATCTGGCGTGTCAAGCATGTCCTGTACAAGTGACATTACATGCTCCCAGAGAGCCAAATGTGTTTTGTCAAATAGCATGGTGACTTGCACTTACACAATAGTGCCCAATAGTCATTGGAATGAACCCATAGGAGAGTTAGGGGTTAAAATTGTGGTGAATTTAGATTCACTATTTTTGAGTCACAAACAGAATGACTTCTATGTGTGATTGTGGCAAGGAGGATAGGATGAAGTGGGCAGTTTTTTAAAAAAGTCTATGAAAACTATTTGAGACTCCCATGTACTAAGTCTTAGATAAATTCTTTTTACTCCATTCTAGAGACACTGGTGCAGACCAAAGACAAAGACAGCCCGGAAGAGATATATCCTTGCTGTTATTTATATATTTTTATGAAGTCTCTCCTTAGTCATATTTTCACTTTTCAGAAATCCCCAAGTAGGACTGACTCTGCCTACACGATGTCTTTAAAATTAAACTTGTGCATCAGTATTCATAGCTCCACCTACTCTTCCTCCCATTTTTGAGGTGTGTGCGGGTTATACAGATGCCTGGGGATGTGCTTCCATTCTCCTTGACATAAACCTGGTCAGCTTCCCTCAGGATAACTGGTGGGAATGCTCGCCAAACAGGATTACAGATCAGAAGTCCTCAGCTATGCAGCCTGCAACAGTCGGCTTATTCCTGCAACACTGCATTTAATCTATCTTCTTGCATGAGTGCTGCATTTAGGAAACTGGCCTTTTCAATAGATGAATGTGACTAGAATCGCCAATTACTTCATAATTTTTTCAGAGCTGATTTCATAAATGTAATAGTATAAAATATTGGTGAAAAAAGTAATCTGAAAAAGGATGCTAAAGACAATAGCATAAAAACTGTTCCCCATCCCTGCCTCCCTTGCAAAGCAAGCTCATCGGAAGTGTCCAGCCAAATGTCTTGTTACCGATATGATTGTGTGCCTTGGCATTTTCTGATTACTACCATGAATAGGAAGAAAACCTTTAAATTAAATAAAATAGTATTTCCCTTCTTTCTCCTATTAGAAAGTGAACAATCTGAGAAAATCTCACATTGGAAAGATTTTTATCATGCTTACATAGGAAAAATTCCACAAAGCATCCCGAGATGTAGGCACTTTTCTTTACCTGTTATTTGAATTGCCAAATCTTTTTTCCAGGTTAAGAGGTTAGGAGTTTTCCCATTCAGAATTTTATCACGGGATCACTGTCTTGACTCATATTCATTTCCCATCCTCTATTGGGCATGACGTGACCAGCGAAATGGTTGAACCAGGAAGTCTCTGAAGTACAAGGAAGAAAACTTCTGGGTACAAACCATGTATAAGTGGGCAGTTTGTAGTAGGTAGCTTAAATGTATGCTTCAGCGCATCTTGACATATATATTTTTATATGTATTTTCAATATTTTCTGCTTTATTCACAGGGTCTAGATCAGGTCCAAACGAGTTGGCAGTTGCTTGAACCCCACCAAATTATTTGTATCTTCTGAATCGACCTGGGCTTGCTTGCTTTCTCTATGCCCCTCTCTGCCACCAGTTTGATTTCTTGTTAGACTTTTCTACATCTTTTTTGCTTACTCTCTCCGTTCCCAAATCCCAGTGAGCCTCTTTTACTAATGATCTTTGAGAGGAGATTAGATGTTTGCATGTTGACTTGAAATTCCAGAACTGAAACAGGTAAATTGTAAGGTTGCTTTTCACTTTATCAACAGGTCTTAACATCCTCATTCTTAGGCTTTCCTCATGTGACTTCCACCAAGTTAGCTGGCCCCTCCTGGCAGGCCTCTGCAGCTCCCGACAACCCCTAATAGTCCTCTAGCTAGAACTGCACAGGTTCTAGTCCCCAAAGCAACTTTTTCCAGCTACTGCTTAAAACCCTGTTTAGTCCTTTCCTCTGAGACATGAATGACTTTTCTACTGCTTGTCAGTTGTTTACTCATTGTTAAAATTAACCTATCAGCCGGACATGGTGGCTCATGCCTGTAATCCCAATACTTTGGGAGGCCGAGGCAGATGGATCACGAGGTCAGGAGTTCAAAACCAGCCTGGCCAACATGGTCAAACCCCATCTCTATTAAAAATACAAAAAGCAGCCAGGCGTGGTGGTGGGCCCCTGTAATCCCAGCTACTCGGAAGGCTGAGGCAGAGAATTGCTTGAACCCGGGAGGTGGAGGTTGCAGTGAGCCTAGATTGTGCCACTGCACTCCAGCCTGAGTGACAGAGCAAGACTCCGTCTCAAAATAAATACATGAATAAACAAACAAACCTATCTAAATTCCCTTTCCAGGCTTGCTCTCAAGAGTCAGTTTACTTTCCCAAAAATCACTAGACTTGAAATTGAACAACTGGGGTCCAAACTCCTGTTTTTATCACTTTTAGAGCCTCTGTTTTCCCATCCATCCAGTGGATCAGTTCCTGACTCTCAAAAAATGTTCTTTTCTAGCTATAATTAATGAGATGTATATTCACAATAACTATGCAATTAGAGATGTTACATCTGGTGTAAATGAGATAATTTTTGAATTTCTTCTTTGATCATTAAGGCTGAGACCCCTAAAGATACGAAGACCAATTTCTTGATTTTACATATGAAGAAAGTGCTCCTCCATACCACCATCATTTAGTTAGTAGAAAAGCTGAGAACAAAACCCATGCTTGAGATTTCCAGTCCCTTGATTTGTTTTTCCTGTATAACATGTTGAATTTGCAAACTCAAGTAAATACAAATTAATTTGGTGCTTGCTGCAAGGAACTGTGGATAGCACTGAAAATACAAAAAGAAAGCCTAGTTTCTGTTCTCAAAAAGATTATGAACAAGTAGAGGGTAAAAATAGGTCACTAACTAATTAATACAGGGCAGAGTGAAGTAAATGCTAAATAAAGCAAAATCGGATTGTAATTTATCTAATTCAAAAAAGGAGGTGGCATTTAACCTGGGCCTTGACAGTTATGAAAGATTTGAAGACATGGAGAAGTAGAGGGCAAGAAGAGCACTCCAGACAGAAATAATTACAAAAGTAAAACGAAAGAGTCTTGAAGGTACATGGTGACGACTTGGAATATAGAAGAGGTTAATGTTAAGTAGAGGGTAGGAATTCTAAGGAGATGTATTTATTTATTTATTTATTTTTATTGTTATACTTTAAGTTCTAGGGTACATGTGCACAACGTGCAGCTTTGTTACATATGTATACATGTGCCATGTTGGTGTGCTGCACCTATTAACTCATCATTTACATTAGGTATATCTTCTAATGCTATCCCTCCCCTCTCCCCCCACCCCACGACAGTGTGATATTCCCTTTCCTGTATCCAAGTGTTCTCATTGTTCAATTCCCACCTATGAGTGAGCACATGCGGTGTTTGTTTTTCTGTCCTTGCAATAGTTTGCTGAGAATGATGGTTTCCAGCTTCATCCATGTCCCTACAAAGGACATGAAATCATCCTTTCTTATGGCTGCATAGTATTCCATGGTGTATATCTGCCACATTTTCTTAATCCAGTCTGTCATTGATGGACATTTGAGTTGGTTCCAAGTGTTTGCTATTGTGAATAGTGCCACAATAAACATACGTGTGCATGTGTTTTTATAGCAGCATGATTTATAATCCTTTGGGTATATACCCAGTAATGGGATGGCTAGGTCAAATGGTATTTCTAGTTCTAGATCCTTGAGGAATTGCCACACTGTCTTCCACAATGGTTGGACTAGTTTATAGTCCCACCAACAGTGTAAAAGTGTTCCTATTTCTCCACATCCTCTCCAGCACCTGTTGTTTCCTGACTTTTTAATGATTGCCATTCTAACTGGTATGAGATGGTAAGGAGATGTATTTAGAATTCAGATTAAAACATTACTAGTCTGGGGCCATATAGTCAAGAGTGTGGCCTTTGTTTTTTTTTGTTTTTTTTTTTTTGTTTTTTGTATATTGATAGCCATTGGAGGTATTTAAGGAGGCAGGCGATGTGAGATAATGTAATCTTTCAACAAAGTAGCTCCTTCCAGAACTGATGTTTGGATAGATTGAAGAGCCAGAGGGCATAGATAGTGGGAACAGAAAGAAAGGCTGGTTCTAGAAAGGTGCCACGTCAGGGCTGGATTTAAATAAACAATTCTAACCTTAGGAACTTATATCATTGTTCATTTCTAAGTTATCCCCTCTGGTGTTCCAAGAAAGAATCCCTTTTAATATGGTCACCACTTTCGATTTTGTCATTCCGTGGGTACTAACCTGGTTACACCTTTCATTTATAGGATATTAGCTAAAACTAGTTTTTAAATAATTTTGGGATCATTACTGGGGAGAGGATGGGTCATGTTGTCTGCACCTTCCCCAACTGAGCAGTTTGTTTCATAAGGAAAAAGCAAACCATCTAATGATGAATCTGTAATACTGGAGTATTCATCAATCACAATTTCAGAACATGCTCTTAATAAACAGGAAGCCCAGGAGATTTTTATAGCACATTCATGGAAATGTAAGAACAAAATTTGAGCAAGACCAAATGACTAAAATAGTTATTTTGAGTTTGAAACTTCTCACTTACAAGTTTTGGAACTGCTTCTATACTTGGCAAAAGCCGGGTTGTCCCTTAAGTTAAAATCATCTAAACCACAATATTCCACTAGTATATATAGATACAATTTCATCCAGCTGAAACCAACTAAAATTTATTTTTTATTAATAGAATATGAGGTTCATAGGCATCGTCATCATTCTGAGTTGATACTTTAAGATGCACTTTGAAAAGTGCTGTTTATAATTTCTCTATTTCACACCTCATCTCCATAAATTATCTCAATAATCCAAATTTTCTATGGTTCAATTTTCTTAAACCATAGGAAAAATATAAGCCTAAGGTCTTACTCCAGTTGAGAAATTAACCTGTAGAGACTAGATTTTGCATGGGCTCAAATAGCAGGCATAGGTTTAAAATTGATTGAAGGTAGATGCAGTTGTATCCCCTGTATTCCAGTAAGTGCCTCCTGTAATTTTCTTCCCAATGAAAAACCAAATTCTTATGTGCTTTAATGTATTTAAATGTGGCTACTGTTTATATTGACCATACTATATCATCAGAAGTTTGTAAAGTACTACAAAATAAAATATACATATATATATATATATATACAGAGAGGGAGAGAGTTATGCACACACACTTATACAAACACGAATATGAAAGTTAATAGTATTTTTTATAAAGGCTAAAACCTGGAAACAACTCAATGTCCATTAAGAGTAGAATGCATAAATTAATTATAGTGTAATCATGCAATGGTATAGTTCAAAGAAATAGAAGTAACAAAATCACAATTATATAGATTAATCCCTTAAACATAATATTAAGGGAAAGAAGCTAGAACATGTATTGTATAATTCAATTTATATTAAGTTCAAAAACATGCTAATTTTTTTTTTTTTTTTTTTTTTTTTGAGATGGAGTTTCACTCTTGTTGCCCAGGCTGGAGTGCAATGGCACTATCTCGGCTCACTGCAACCTCCGCCTCCCAGGTTCAAGTGATTCTCCTGTCTCGGCCTCCCGAGTGGCTGGGATTACAGACGCCTGCCACCATGCCCGGCTAATTTTTGTATTTCTAGTAGAGAGGGGATTTCACCATGTTAGCCAGGCTGGTTTCAAACTCCTGATCTCAGGTGATCCACCTGCTTCGGCCTCTCAAAGTGCTGGTATTACAGGCATGAGCCACTGCGCCCGGCCTAAAAACATGCTAAATTAAACTATAATGTTAGAAACAACTTGCCCTGAGCTTTCAGGAGTGGGGGTGGGTAGAGATTGGGATGAGGCATCAGTGGGGGCTTCAGTGATGCTGGCAGTTTGTTTTCTTGATCTGGGTGATGTCTGCATGGGCATCCCAGGACCTTGCACTGGTGACGCACGTAGTTGTGTATTGTGGAGCTGAAAAAGTATCGTCTAGAGTCTTTTCAGACCTTTCATTCCTAAATAGACAATAGTTCTAACATAAAAGATCTGATGTGCTAGAAACACAGCTGACAAGTATTCACGGAGTGCTATGGGCCCATTACTGTATGGTTTCAGTCTTCAGCTCACTAGATGAGAAACCATACATAATGCTCTTGCATTCATTATTCCCCCAGTGTTTGTTTGATGCCAGCTCTATGCTAGGCAGCATGCTAAAGAAAGGGATGGATAAAACACGCTTTGCCATCAGAGAGCTTCCAGTCTCGTTTGGGTGACAGATATGTGTGCATGCCAGATAGATGTGCCCATGCATGCCAGACCCCACAATGCCAGCATAGAAGACACCTACGGAAGATTGGTGGGGAGGAGGATCCATCTTACTTGTGAGGACGGGTGTATGGAGAGTTTCGAAGGGGAGGCAGTATTTGAGCAGTCCTTGATCCATCAATAGGCTTATCAGAGAGGACTCAGAAGGGCAATATAGTTCAGAGAGAACAAGGTAAGCAAAGGTTTAGAGAAGTGAAAGCCTATGGTTTGCTAAGAAACGCATCTGAAAGACACCTATCAAGATGCTAATAGGGGCTGCCTCAGAGTGGTTGATTTGTAAATGATTTTTCCTTCTTTATATAAGACTGTCATCTGTGCATTTTTTACGATAGGAATGTACTGTATTCACAATTGAATATATATATCCACACATCTATATATGTATACACATATAAGTGTACATGATTTTAAAAGAAATGTAATATGGACGATTATGATTATAGTCAATAATTTATTATGACTAGGTTTAGAAAGATACAGAATATTAAGGATTTTCATTTTATTCTGCAGGTGAGTGGGAGATAAGAAAGGCCTTTTTACAGCAGAATGACATTATCCGTTGAAAAACACTTAGAGAACAGCTCAAAAGAGTATTTGATTCAGCTCCAAAATATGTTACATCAACATATGCAACAGGTCAGAGAAAAATAGCATTGCGGACCAGAACGTTAATGAAAGGCTTTGTAGAAAGACATGAGATCAGAGTTCAACTTGGAACAATCTGTAATAGGTAGAAGGATAAGGCATTTTAGCTGAAGCAAAGCATGAGCAAAAGCAAAGTGCTGAAGACAAATGTTTCTGTTTGGAAATAATGAGATCTGGGGATGCACAGGTGAAACCATGGGAGATTAAGGCCGCTTCTGGTTCCAAAAGGATGGCTTTGGACTTGATTGTGTAATCCAGTGGAGATCTTCAAGGAGAATGATGGGATAAAGATAGTTCTTGAGCAAATAAAGCTCATTCAGCAGCAGTGTTTAGGGAGATGCAGCAGGAGAGGCACTTGTCTGTATGTGGGGTGCTGACAGTGGAAGCAGTAGGAATAGAACAGCAGAGGTAACCCATTTTAAAATGGAAAAATCAGTAGAAGGGTGAAGATTTGCTAGAATAAGAGGGAAGGGTTAATGGTGTTTCTACTGTAGAGCAGAATTCTAAAGTCCTGATGATAACTATAAATTGCCAGAGAATCTCACACACATGAAAATGGCAACACCGGTCCCCACTATGACTGCTTGGATGTTGTGAATTTTGCAGCACTTGTGCTAGATGGGACTAACCACTTACACTCTCCTGCTGGGGCCCCTTGGCAGCCACTGGTGCACATTTCTAAGAGGGTTGGCTCACCTGTGGCTGTGGGAACAAGTCAACTTAGCTGATCGCAGAGGTGGGCCTTCAACTCTAATCTTGAACATATCATGTGGCAGCCAACTAAGGTCATCAATGTGAATTAATATTGGAAATTGAATGCCTGAGGGTCCATTTGCAGTACATATGGGCAGGTAAAAGACATAGAGGAATAAGAGTACCATTTCCGTCAGAGCTTTTTAAAAGATGGAAGAATTGTCATAAACAATTACAAATTAAATAGTCTTCATCCAGACTGATTGCTGGAGCTGACCTAGAAATCATCTCAAAGTGTTATGTGGCACGAAGCCACATCACACTGATCACCAATTACCATGGGTAGGTAGCAGAAGTGTGTGAAAACTGTCTGGATGCCATGCTAAATATTCATAATGAAGTATTGAAGCGGAGGCTCCCCTTTGATCCTTGGCTACAAAGTTATCAGCGACGCTAATAGAGGTGATGCATTATGAATGAAGATATGTCCATCAGGCAATCATGGAAAACCACCAGATGCAAAAGTATAATGTTTGCAAAGTATCTAAGCATCCTTTAAATTCCTTGATATTACCTCCCCAGTGTGTAGAGCATATTATTCCTCTTTTCAGATAAGAAACCTGAAGCTGAGAGGTTAAGCAATTTGGCCAGCATCATGGTGGTGAATAGATAGTGGGAAAAACACTGGTTGGCCAAAACAGTCATGTTCGAATTTCAGCACCGCCCTCATATGTGGAACCAGAGATGCATCACTTAACCAGTCCGCCTTGCTGTCTCCTGCTGTAAAATGGTGATCACAGTAAGAGCCCACTCATCTCACAGGGGTTTTGAGAGGATCAAAGAGATAATAGATGTGAAAGCAGGATTTAGGTGCAAGGTACCATCAGTGTGACTAGAAGGTAAATCTCCTATACATTTTTGAACTTGGCAAAGTCCTCCAAGGAATACAGATCTCCTAGAACAATGTGTGTCTCAATCCACCTGTTGCTGCAACAAAGATTCAAGAAGGAAATTACTGTATTAACCACTCAAGATGAATATTTACCCTGGCATCATAATGCCTATCTTATAACTTTGAATCCTATACATGGTAATTAGTAATCTGCCTATGAAATACTAATACAAAAGGTGACTTTCAGGTGGGCAAGCCATCTATACACTAATTTTCCAAACATCACTGCTATTCATGTGTCCAGGAACTAAAGGCACAAATATAAAGAATATATAATTGCTTTCCACAGAGTCGCAAAGTCTACAGGGGGAGATAGAGATATAAACATATATTCACAAAGCCAAGTGAGAGGGGAGGCATGAAGAAAATGCTTCAGGGTCACTGAGGGTAGAATGAATAACTTTGTCTGGGTAGTCAAGAAAGTTTCATCCAGGAGGTGCTATCTGAGTCACAGGTTATACCAACATATAGTCTGGGAGGCCAGCAAGATAGATGTTGGGTTTGTTGTTCATTCCAATGCAACTTCAGAGTTTCTGACCCAGGCGAGAAGCACCTCACCCCTGCAACTCCCGTTTTGGAGAGTTTCTCTTGATGTTTTATGTTGGGGACCAGTCTCAACACTGCCCATAGGGTATCCAAAGTCCGGTGGCGACAAAGGATTGAGAAGAGACAAGTTAAGAGTTTATAAAGGTGGGAGCCAGGGGGCCAGTTGCAAAATGGAGGCTGCAAAAGGCCCAGAGTTTTGGTCTCCACAGTATTTATTGAGTACAATCACTTAGATCTAAGAAGCAGATGTTCAGGATGAAACAATGAAAGGGAGGCAATGTGTCATAGGCGTAATCTATAGCAATAGTGGTTTAAATGAACCTCCTTTGTGCTCAAACAGCATATCTTTAACTTATCGGGGAGTAGCTAGTGGGAGCGGACTTAACTAGGAGGCTGTATGTCTGTCCACATTTCGGTGTTTTAAAGGAGTGTCTTTCTCCTTGAACACAGTGTTTACAGGTAAGAGAGCAGGTCTCACTCTGAGCATGGGAACATGATGGCAATTGGAAGGCTCTCCTCCTCAGAGGACTCTTGTGGCTTTCCACAACTTATTGTCCCATATTTTTATGGCCGGTTTATACAGGCACCCCACAAGCCCTTTTCCCAACAGTTTTCTAAGTTCTTATGAGATGCCTGGATGGCAAAGCAGTAGTTGTCTTAGCTAGGAGCCCTGGGCCCAGACCAGATCTCTGCCACCCTTACACCCATTTCTCCTTTTTGGGATACTCTTCAACCTTCCAATTCCATCCACCCACCCCCAGCCTTGAGAGTTGATCAGATGTCCCAAGGAGCTCAGCACTCCCACCTGTGGTTGGCCTTGGGCCCTGTTGAGACTGAAGAGTACCCTTGACCTTTTCGTGGGCAGGAACTGGAGTGCACCAGCTCTGGGACCAGCCGACCACTCCAGCCGACCACTTCAACACCAACAGGAATGAATTTCACTCGCTCGAACTCGCTAGGCTGAAACCCTCACAAGAGGGAGCACACAGGAGAGTGGGTGCCAAGGCCGGGCCAAGCGCTTTTGGGCTCCAGCCCCATGGCAGCATTCTATGGGTGTGTTACAGTTTTAGCTACAATTTTAGCTTTGCTGTCTATGGATGGCTAAGTGTTGACAGCTCAGTGATAGGTCAGGGTGACAGCCTTCTGCACCTGCCCCTTTGATACCCAAGTTCTTGTTTGGTGTCCAGAAGAATCAGATCACATGAACTGTTTGAAAGATGACAAATGCAGAGGATTTTATTAAGCAGTGGAAGTGGCCCTCAGAGAATCAGGAGCTGGAAAGGGGATGCTATAGGATGAAGGTGATCTTTCCCAGAGACGACCAGGCTCCTCTCTGAAGTCAATCCATCTAAAGTTAAGCCACATCTATCTATAGTCTCCAATGCTCTGTTGCTTCTTCTCTTGATGTTCAGCCACTTTTCTCTTTGCCAGCTGGGGTCTGGGGTTTATATGGGCACAGGATAGCAGGGCAAGGCAGGCCAAAAAGGCAACATTTGGAAACAGGGATAACTTTTCTCATTTAGGGCCATAGTTTCCAGGCTTGAGGGTGGGGCCTTTGCCAGGGAACAACCCTCTTCTGCCCAGTATTTTCCTGCCTCCTGTCCATATCGTTATTACCTGTCCCTTGTTCCAGGAGGGTAGCCTGCCAAGCAGTTTACCCCTGCTGACCAGGATGCCATTTTTTCTATAAATCAGGTGAGATCGGTGCTAACACACTGACCCAGGGTGACACAAATTGCTTCTCCTGGCACCCAAGGGGTGGCCCTGGTTTGCAGGGCAGTAGATGGGCATGTTTAGCTTGTGTCTCCACAGGACTGCCCCATACTGGAAAATTTTCCCCTCACGGAGCTGATCAATATGTCAGTGCTTGGTGATTACAACAGGTCATTCCGTTACCTGCCAACTAAATACTTTCTAAAGAGGCCAGCAATACAGAAAAGTGGTCTTATGCAGTTTCTCTGATGTCATTAAAAATATTCCCTTCTACTTTTTGGTTTGTTCTTCTCTTACAAGTCTGTCCTATATCATTTTCTTCTTAAGAAAAAAATAACTATAACTGAACTGAAACTTCCTCATCAGCATTTTGTTGCCATATGGAGAAATAAGCTGGATGATGAGGACCACTATTGACAGAGGCCAGCACTCTTATGGTAGGCACTGAGGAAGAAATGGAAGTAGTTTAATTAGATAAAACTATAATGTTTTGTGTTTGTGGAGGAGGAGATCATGTGCACAGTACTTTCTAAACAGACTTCATTTAAAGCTTGCTCAAGACCTCAGATAATGAAAATGTCAAGTATTCAATGTGATAAGCCTTGCAAATTTCCAATCAGAATGCACAGCCTTACTCAATTATGGCACTGACATTAGTATGTTTCTGTGTCTTTTTTTTTTTTCCATTATGAAAGGTCTTTCAAAATCCTAATTAGTATCTGCTATTTTCTCACACCCCAAATCCACTGACAACACACACATTGTTATTTTACCATGTCCCGAAGTTAAACCACTGACTTAAAGGAAGCTGCAGAGAAGGATGAGCACTAGGTTAATAGAAGACAAGGCCTTTCTTCCTTCTTTCTCCCTTCTCCAGTCCCCTGGTCAAATCCCCAGTGATAAATGTTGAAGGAGAAATCAGAGTTTCCTCCTCTTACACTGTAAATAAATTGAAAATGAAGCCCCTTCATGGGGCTTCATATTTTAAAAATTGAAAATCTAGAAAGATGTTCATTAAATTGTCAGAAAGCTTCTTGCCTCATTTCACTGCACGGCATAACCAGGTAGCCAGAAGCTAAATATAGCCTCTGAATGCTATTCTTGGCTCTTAATGTAGTGTTAATTATTTAATTTAAACAATATTTCAAACAGCGAGGAAGAAAACCAGTTGAAGAAGAAGTCAGAGTGATCAGGTTCCATGGACATCTCCCAATTATTGCTATCCAATTCTCTTTATTCTCTGACGTATCTCTTATCTGTGTCTTGGACACCATGTTGCAAGTGACAAGGTGTACAGAACTTTTTAGTAGATGTCAAACTCACCTAAATTAAATTCATTCATTTACCAAATATTGAAGCGGTGCTGTTTTTCATTGCCTTATGCCAAGGAAATTGAGGACGCAGATGCACACAAGGAATGCGTTTAAGAGCAGAGGTATGATAGGCAAAACAAAGAGAAAAGAAAAAAGCTCTCTCTCCTACAGAGGCAGAGGGGCTCCCGAGTGGGTCTTCCGGTTCTGTGGTGAAATGTACGGGGTGGGGAGGAGGGCGGTTTATAGACGAGCTTGAGAAGGCAACTTCTGATTTACATAGGGCACAAAATATTGGTCAGACCAGGTATGCCATTTACATAGTGCGTGAAGAAGTTGGCCTCCCCACCTTAATCTTTTATTATGCAAATTGGTTCTTTACCTGGCTGGTGCCGTGTTGCCTGCTTCTTTACTGCACACATGGTTGACAAAGAAAAAGGAAGACAGAGCCTCCATGTTGAATATGCCTAGCCCCCAGGTGGCCTTTTCTTGTTGGCACAGCTGCCAGCATTCACCTGTGTAAGCTTCTAGCTTGCTTATCTATGCTTGCAGCTTGATTTTTCAGGCTGTTTTTTGTTAGAAAAGAAATGATTTTGGGGCTGCTTTTTATTAAAAGGAAATCTTACTGAGGACTCTCTTACCCTCATTATCTGCCTAAACAATTTATTTCTAGCTCTTCTATCAATATTAGCCATGCTCTTGTTTACTCTCTGCCAGGTTTTTTGCTAGGAGTTGGGATAGTAGAGCAGAGAGAAATAATGGTTAATAAATTGTTTCTTGCCTTTGAAATGCTCATTCATTAGTTGAGAGAGACAAACACGTAAAGAAATAATCAGAAGAACTTTCAGCAGCATAATAGACTGAACTGACTTTACTGTCGGGTGTCTGACCTGGATACATACCTAAGACACGGAGGGCTGGAGTTTCAATTCTCAATTTAGGGGCAGAGATGTAACAGGGTTGCATTTGCTTAAGGCCGGAGCTAAGACTCTGATTAAGGGAAGCCTCCTCAAAGTCCTGCCCATAGATAAACCTGGAAATTGGGAAAAAGGACAAAACAATAACTTTGCCTGTAAAGTCAGGAAAATAGGAAGGAGCTGTAAGCCCAGGGGATCTCTGTAGAGGCAGGAAAGTCCCTATGAGAAATTGAAACTGAAAGCCTATGTGATCCAAATTTTTAGTACCCAGAGGATTTGGGAATCCTGGAGCTAAAAGCAAACATATTTTTCCCTCTCCAGGCCGTTAGAGTCATTGGAATATTGATAGACGCAAATAAAAAATCACTCTATGAGGAGTGGAAAAGCATCCTGTTAAGTATAAACTCACAATGAAAAAACTCCAGATCACATGAAGAAATAGATTAGAATAAAGTCAGCAGATTCAACAAATGAAGAACTAGAAATAAGATATAAATATAAAGGTTTCTATCAAATACATATGCTTACAATAAGAAAAAAATAGAGAATAAATAGGAACCATAGTGAAAAAGAAACCACTATGAAAAACAACAGTAAAAAAAGACAGACTAGAAATGAAAAATATAGTCTTTGAAATTAAACACTAATTAAATAGCACAGTGGACATAGCCAAAGAAAGAATTAATAAACTGGAAGATCAAAGAAAATCAGTCAGAATGAAGCCCTGAGAAATGAGATGAAAAATATGATATATTAGGTGACACAAAAGATAGTAAAAGAGGATGGTGTAAAGCAACTTCTCTGTCACTCCCTCAAGAGATGGGATTTTTCCCCCCTTGGAGAAGTTAAATCCAAAAGCATCTGGATTTAGGCACATAATCGTAGCTCCAAAATGAGGCACCCTGTCTGAAATATTTGGCTGACTGGGGTGCTATACTGAGAAGCTGTTGAAGGGTGTGGAAAAAATTAAAGATCAGTTCAAAGAAGACTCAGGAAAAAAATTAAGTGATTACTAACTCCAGGAAAAATGAAAAGTTGTTTAAAATAGGAAATGTAATCATAGAATTCCAAAGAACCATTTTTAACAAAATTGAAATATGTAAAAATTGAATATTTTACAAAATATGGTATAAAAATGGAGGAGGAAAAGGGGAATGGGAAGGCTTAAGAGAGCTCAGTCTGCTACTATAATATACAGTTAATGAATAGTATTGTAAATTAGTGAATTAAGAGAGTATTATAAGGATATTATTTAGAAACTTGGAGCTAAATACCATACGGAATAACTCAGAAAGAAAAAACAGTTGGAAATTGTTATGTCTGGGGAAGTGAGGAACAAAAGACTACTACTTTTAGCACTATTTAAATTTTTAACTACTTACATACATTTATTAGATAATAATAATTAAAATATACAAAGATTCGTGCTAGTAAACTCAGAGTCTGAGTTTGTTAATCATAGACCCTCGCTAAACAAAGGAATCGCCTGTTATTCAGAAAGAAGAAAATTGAACCAAGAAGGAAGGAGTGAGATTGAAGAAGCAGATGTGAAGTTGATAAATATGTTTGCAAAAGTAAAACAACATAAAACAATGATGGAATATTTTCTAAAGGGGTGGGATTACAGACAAGGTAGAACTGAAAGCAAACCTAAGTAACAAAGAGGGGTGATCAGATTTCAGCATTCTGGGCTTGTTCAGGATATACTGGCCAGAAACATAAGAATATGTTAAAGTTGTAATGACAACTATTTAAAAAAAAAACAGAAACAGAATATGTAACTTCCAAATTAGAGGAAAGGAAAACAAAGAATAAAGAAAACCCCATCAGTCAGAGATCAAGAGGTGCAAAGTTAAATGGAAAACCAAAATAATATGAAACAAATGATTCACAACAACTATAAATAGATTAAACTTCTCTGCTAAAAGTAGAAAAAAAAATGATGCACCAATGAAACAATAGGCAAATATTAACCGAAAGTAAACCAAACTAGCATGCCAATATTACTATTAAATAAAATAGATTTTAAAGCTAACAACGTTATTAAAGATAAGGAAAATTGTTACTTAATGATACTCGTTAATACTTAATTACATATTAATACTTAATGGTAAATGATTATAAATAATTATGTATTAATACTTAGTGGTAAATGATTAATAATGATTTCATTAATACTTAATGACAAAGGGAATATTTCATAGAAAGATGTAAAAATTTAACAAAATAGCCTCCAAATATAAAATGCATAAATGATTAAAATTACAAGGGAAAACTAATCCAAAATTATAAACGAATATTTTTTAAAACACATTTTTCACAGTAACTTATGCATTAGTTAGCTTAGTAATTTTAGTGGAGATTTGAACAACTCAAACTATTAATATACAAAGTATTTTCTCTAAAATGCAATAAAGCTATATATATGTCAAAGATATTGCTTAAAACATATGTTTGGAATTAAATAAATACCTAAGAAATTCATACATCAAAAGTAAATCGTTTCTAAATATGAAATATTTTGAACTGAACAATAATTTAAAACTACTTACAAAATACATGAGATTTGCAAATAGTGCTTTGAGGGAAACCTGTAGCCTTGCATGTGTGTGTTAGGAAATAGATAATATTTTAAAGTGAATTCGCCACACTGTCAACTCAATAAATAAGAAAAGATATAGCAGCACTATCCCAAAGACTGAAAAAAGAAATTATAGAAATAAGAGGTGAAATTCATGGAAAGAAAATCCAAGATACAATGGACACTCAAAAATCAAAGAAAACAAAGTTTCTTGTTTTGAAAATGTTAATAAAATAGGCAAATCTCTGGCAAGAGCCATTAAAAACAAAACAAAAGATGGCACAAACATAGGCTATTAGAAGGACCCAGTTAATAGATAATTTTAAAATATCTGAAGGAAATATTATGATCAACTTCATGCAAGTAAATTGGAACACTTAAATAAAATGGAAAATTTTCTAGATAAACTATAAACTACCAATATAGACTGAAGAAGCAATAGAAAATAAATCACTACAATCACTGAAGAAATCAGATCTACAGTAAAAATCAGTTAGGCTGATGAGTTTTAATAAACATTTAAGAAGGGTTACCCTTATATAAGCTATTCCAGAGACTAAATATGTGACCTCTATTTTATATAAACTTTTCAAGACAATAGGAAGAGAAGGAATGTTTAACAAATCTTTTTATTAGAGTAATACAACCCTTGATCTAAAAACTGGAGAAGGACCACATAAGAGAGAAAACGTACCGATCAATCTAATTTATGAACATAAATTAAATGCAGAAATTCTAAATATAATATTTTAACCCAAGCCAGCAAACTATTTGATAAATTTTTAATGGCTGGGTGCGATGGCTCACCCCTGTAATCTCAGCACTTTGGGAGGCCAAGGCAGGCAGATCACCTGAGGTCAGGAGTTTGAGACCGGCCTGACCAACATGGAGAAACCCCATCTCTACCAAAAGCACAAAATTAGCCAGGCATGGTGGTGCATGCCTGTAATCCCAGCTACTCGGGAGGCTGAGGCAGGAGAATCGCTTGAACCTGGGAGGTGGAAGTTGCAGTGGGCTGAGATCACCCACCATTGCACTCTAGCCCGGGCAACGAGAGCGAAATTCCATCTGAAAAAAAAAAATTATAAATGTATTATAAACTTATAATACATGTATATATGATTTATTATATAATATAAATTATATATTTATATATAAGTAAATATATATTAGTATATAAGTAAATCTATATATAAGTAAATGTATATTATATATTTATATATAGGTAAATATATTTTATATATAAGTAAATCTATATTATATATAAGTAAATATATATTTAAAGTAAATATATATTGTATATATTTATATATAAATAAATATATGGGGGATGGGGAGAAGAGAGTCTTTTTATTCTTCTGCCTGCCATTTTTTCAAGTTTTATTCTATTTTTAATTGACACATATCATAGCATATATTTATGGGGTACAAATGAGATGTTTCAGTACATTTATACATTGCATGATGATTAAATCAGGATAGTTAGCATATCCATCACCTCAAACATTTATCATTTTTTGTGGCGAGAATATTCAAAATCCTCTCTTCTAGCTATTTTAAAATATACAACACATTGGCCGGGAACGGTGGCTCATGCCTGTAATCTCACACTTTGAGAGGCCGAGGTGGGCGGATCACAAGGTCAGGAGATGGAGACCATCCTGGCTAACAAGGTGAAACCCGTCTCTACTAAAAATAGAAAAATAAGCCGGGCCTGGTGGCAGGTGCCTGTAGTTCCAGCTACTCAGGAGGCTGAGGCAGGAGAATGGCGTGAACCCGGAAGGCAGAGCTTGCAGTGAGCCGAGATCGCACCACTGCACTCCAGCCTGGGCGACAGAGCCAGACTCCGTCTCAAAAAAAAAAAAGAAAAAAAAGAAATATACAACACATTATTATTAACTACAGTTACCCTAGTGTGCAAAGAACGCCAGGACTTATACATAAAAATATATTTAAAATATTCAGTATAACTCAGTCCATTGGTACATCACAAAAGTAGCTTTATAAATCAGTATAGGAAATATAAACTGCAATATGCAGCACTCAGGAAAAAAAATTATCCTCCATATTGTAAAAAATAAATTGGCTTCCTGGTTCACATCATATATAAAAACAAATTCCAGATGGATTAACAACCTAAATATGTAAAGCAAAGCCTTGAAACTTTAAAAAGAGTATATAGGTGAAGATTGCATAACCTCATCATAGAAAATAATTTATCTAAAAGTCCAAAAATAGTCTAGGCACAGTGGCTCATGCCTGTAATCTCAGCACTGTGGGAGGCTGAGACAGAAGAATCCCTTGAGCTCAGGAGTTAGAGACCAGCCTGGACAACATAGTGAGATCTCACCTCTACTTAAAGAAAAATTAGCCAGGTGTGATGGTGCACACCTCTGGTCCCCACTTACTCAAGAAGCTAAGGCAAGAGGATTGTCTGAACCCTGGAGTTCAGGGTTGCCATGAGCTATGATATTGCCACTGCACTCTGGCCTGGGCGACAGAGCAAGACCTGGTCAAAAAAAAAAAAAAAAAAAAAAAAAAAAAAAAAAAAAAAAAAGAAAAGAAAAGAAAAAGTAAAAGTCCCAAGACAGCACAAAACAGCAAGTCAACAAGCGGTAAGTTTAACTTTAAAAAATATCTTTATATGACAAAGGATTCACAAACAAAATTATGACTGAAAGACTGGTACTACGCATAAAGCCAAAAACAATATACTAGAAGAAAAAAGAGTCTATATAAATCAATGAGAAAAAAAACTCAATAAACAAGTGGACAAAATATGAGCAAGTAATTTGTAGACACAGAAACCTTAATACCTAAAAGGTAATCAAGATACAGCAATTAAATCACCCAGCATTCTGAAAACCCAAATGAAATAATGGTAATACCAAGTAATGATGAAGTGGAAAGAAAAACTTTCACACACTGTTGATGAGAGGGTAATTGTTATGATCACTTTAAGAGCTATCTGTCAATATCTAGTTAAGCTAAAGTTGCACATACCCCATGACACAGCAGTTCTACTTATATTCTTTAGAGAAACCTTTGCACAAGGGTACAAAAGAGAATTGATTAGGATGCTCACTGGAGGATTGTCATTGCCAAAAATTTACATACCAACTAAATAACCCTCTGTAAGGGTTGAACTAAATAACCCTCTGTAAGGGGGTTATTTTTATATATATATATAAAACCCTCTGTAAGGGTTGAAGAATCTTGTGATATAATCATCTATTGGAATACTAATGCAACAGGAAATATGAATGAACTAGATTTACATGAACCAACATGCAATAATCTTAAAATATGTTGAGGCTGGGCGCAGTGGCTCACGCCTGTAATCCCAGCACTTTGGGAGGCCAAGGTGGGTGGATCACGAGATCAGGAGTTCAAGACCAGCCTGGCCAAGATGGTGAAACCCTGTCTGTACTAACAAAATACAAAAATTAGCCAGGTGTGGTGGCAGGTCCCTGTAATCCCAGCTACTCAGGAGGCTGAGACACAGAGAATTGCTTGAATCCAGGAGGCGGAGGTTGCGGAGAGCTGAGATGGCACCACTGCACTCCAGCCTGGGTGACAGAGCGAGACTCTGTCTCAGAAAACAAAAAACAAAAACATAGTGTTGTATTAAATATAGAATGTTACAAATGATTCTTAAAGTGTGATACCATGTATGGACATTGGAAGCCGATGAAGCAATATTTTATATTAATGCTTGCAAATGCTTACCTATATGGTAAAAGTACAACAGGACACACAAACATTAACTTCAGGGTACTAGTCGCCTCCAGGAAAAGGTGTGGGAAAAGTGAGCATCCGTGATGTTTGGCTATATCTGTAATTTGTATTCCTTTACATTATTTTTGAAACACTAAAGAAGCTAGAACATAATGTTAACATTTCTAAACCTAAATAATGCCCAGGTGGAGAGTATTATATTCATCATTTTTTGTCTTGTATTTGAAATATTTCATGAAGAAAAACTTAAATACTTACAGGATGTTACAATAAATGTTCAGTTAGCAGTAAGTTCCAAGGTGGCACAAAGGACTGAGCAGGGTACTCTGTCGGTCAGGGTGTGCTGCAGGTGTCTTCCAAAATGGCACCCTCACTGCTATGATCAGAAGAACAAGAAAGAGGCTCCAGAAAGATGTGAAGAAAGGGCATGTGGGAATCCATGACAAGGCATGGTGTTGTGGAGCAGCTAAGCTTGAAGCGGTGGCAGGTACCAAAGGTGCCGGATGGTCCTGTGCTGTGGCTCACACCTGGAATCCCAGCACTTTGGGAGGCCGAGGCCAGAGGATCTCTTGAGCCCAGGAGTTCAAGACTAGCCTGGGCAACATCGTGAGACCTCGTCTCTATAAAAAATTTAAAACTTAGCTAGGTGTGGTGGTGCACATCTGTGGTCCCAGCTACACAGGAGGCTGAGGTGAGAGGATCTGTCGAGCTCAGGAGGTTCAGGCTGCAGTTAGCCATGATTGTACCACTGCACTCCAGCCTCAGCGGCAGAGTCTCCAAAAAAAAAGTGGGGAAGAGAGAGACAAAGAGAGAGGGGGAGGGGGAGAAAGAGAAGAGAAGAGAAGGAAGGAAGGAAGGAAGGAAGGAAAGGGAAGGAAGGAAGGAAGGAAGGAAGGAAGGAAGGAAGGGAAGGAAGGAAGGAAAGAGGGAAGGAAGGAAGGAAAGAGGGAAGGAAGGAAGGAAAGAGGAAGGAAGGAAGGAAAGAAAGAGGAAGGAAGGAAGGAAGGAAGGAAGGAAGGAAGGAAGGAAGGAAGGAAGGAAGGAGAGAAAAACAAAGGTGGTGTAAGACGCAGCTATAGAGGAAGATTAAGCCTGTCTTGATTGCAGGTCACCATTTGATATCTTAGAAAGGTAAATGCTCACGGCAAGCTCTCACTTCAATCTAGAGTGTCATTTTTCCTCTTCCAACAAGGTTATTTATGTTTCTTTCTTCCCCAAGATAATCTTCCAGTTGCAATTTAGCATCTGTTAGAGTCAAAGAATTACATTTTTGGAAAGGCCTTAGCAATCTTCTACTAGTCCAATGCCCTCATTTTACCAACCGAAGAATGTATTGATCACTTTGAGGATTAACCCCTCTGAAAGGTTTTGTCTTTGTAATCAAAGCTAACTTAGTTGGCTTTCTGGAATAATTGATTCCTAGGAAAGGTTTATGATGGAATCAGGGGTTAGACTGTGTCAGAAGTGGTTCCATTGGTGGGAAATTTTATGCAAGTAATGTTGTGATAAAGAAAGACAGGTGCTTAATAAATTACAAATGATGTTGATGGATTTTTAGTTGCGAAAATCAATAATGAAAGTGGTTGTTACTTTAATTCATTTTCTAAAGAATGAAATAAGGATGCCATCTCATCCCACTCTCAGCTTTTGAGTGTTTTTTCATCATAAATAAGAGAACAATTGGGAAGAAAAATTAATAAGTCTTGGCACTGTATTCAGAAGAAGTGACCAAAAGATAGTGCAGAGGGTTCAAGTGCAGAGAAGAAAGGGTGACCTTGAAAGGAGGATGGTTTGCACAAGAGGACAGCGTGCATGGTTTGGGGCTGGACTTGAAATTCAGCATATGACTACAGATTCCAACTCTAGTTTTTTCATTGTCCTCTCCCCACCATGACCTGCAATAGCCCAGAAGTCTTTCTCAAGGCTTCTCTGTAGCATTCTGAAATTCAGTTTCTCACAGAAAAGGTCAATCTCTCCCTTTTCTTGATTCAGTGCCACCTCTCCACAGAAACCTGGCAGCCTAGAATGTGACATCCAATAAATAGTGTGCCCCCCAGTTTGGGGAAGTACTGTCTTGTTTCTGGTCTTCCCTCCTCCTTCTCACTTTGGCGTGAAACCTTTGTGTTTCCTAATCCTCCTGATCATGCTTGAGTGATAAGTAGATTTTAATAGACTATCCATGAGGAATTTCCCTAATTTCTAAGGCTGTCATCACTGGAAGTTTCAGTCTGGGTGACTGACAAGTGATTACTGCGGGTAGCAATATGGATAGTAGTATCAACCTGGATTCAAATTGATTTGGATTTGAACTGTGAAGATTTTGTTGACTCGTTCATTCCTCCCCGCAATACTTGGTGGTCTAAACAGTTCTCAGCAGTCTGTTTATGTTACCAAGCATATGCTGGTATTTACAATTAACATTGAACTATGCATTTGCAAGGAATGAGCCCTTTCCTTCATGAGCCACCTGTCTTTTCCCTCTTTTATACAGTTTGAGCTAAGATCATTTTGGAGAGCACAGTGGTGCATTGCTCATTTCTTTCAGCAAACAACACTCTGTCTCAGGTAAAGGCAAAAATGCCTGCTCTGTTAGCTCAGCTATCCTATTTCTTTCACGGCCTGGCAAAATGTCAGTATGTATTATAAAGCATTATATACATGTCCACTTTTTTTTTGGTTAGGAGTTACAAATATTTATTCACAGGAACATGTCTCAGCTCTATTTTTTTTATTTCAGTACTCTGCGTGGAAATACCTCTCTCTCTCTCGTTATTTGTTAACAAAACCTAGGAAAAATTTTAGGAGAAAGCATTTCCTATGGTTATCATGTGTCTTCTATATTACCCTCAGGCTTCAAAGCACCATGAGGAAAAGGCCAAACTCTTTCTCTGTTGGAAAATATACATAAGATCGAAGCAGTGTGATCTATTGGTTGATCATGTGCAACTGTCAAAAACCAAACTTGGCTGTACCAATGCCTGCCTCGAGAGTCAACTCTAAATGGATGTAATAATGAGTAATAGTTCCCAAACTGTGTATAAAGTGTTCTAAACAGTTCCCAGTTGTCTTAATATGCACCATTTAAGAAAAATTAGCTAATCTGAATATGCAAACATGATAATATGCCCTCTATGTGCTCATGAATGTATTAACAGAAAACTTGAGGAGTTATGCTGGTAAGTCATATGCATTAATGCCCTGAAGTATGTCTGAGAACTTAAACTTTTGAACATCAGGTTTAGGTAATGAGCAGTGTCTATACATTTACCTTGCATGCAAAACAAGTGTGTTTCATTTTTAAGGTACATTTGAGTGTAGGATTTAGTTAAGTGGAAATGATAGGGCTTCTTTGCCTTTAAGAAATGGACAGATTTGAAGGTTTATCTTCATGAAATCAGAAGATTTTAACCTGAGAGCTCAGGTCTCCCTGATATATTGCCAATTTGGGAAAAGAAAGAGAAAGAGAACTAAAAAAAGAGAAACTGGAAGGACTTCACATAGTTAAAATTTTTGCAAGCTTCCTTTAAACTATTTCTGTGCATTAGACTTGGTAAAATATAAATATATGTTGATTTATTATCTATAGAGTCAGAATGTTTCATTCATTTTTTATCATAACTCAGACTTTCTCTAAGGATTGATTCTTTTTGTCAAAGTTTAATAATTCTGTTTTTTCACCTGCTGACTGCCAAGAAAAATAGCACGCTTTAAAATGCTTTTGAAAATAAATTACAAGATTTGAGATAGAGTATTTGTTTCAGTACTTTAAAAATAGTCTATAAACTGAAAAGATAGATTTACTTCCAGTGTAAATAGATAGATGGATAGATAGATCCTTCATCTTTAGAAAGTCTTCCAGGAATTTTTTTTTCTAGAGTGCCTTGGAAAGATATTTTTGGCTTCATTATTGCTTCTTTTAAAAAAATTTTTAATAGATTTAGGAAGTACAAGTGTCATTTTTTATTACATGGATATATTATGGAGAGGTGAAGCCTGGCCTTTGAGTGTAGCCATCACCCTAAGAGTACATAGTACCCACTAAATAACTTCTCATTTCTCATTCCCACATCCTCCCACCCTTCTGAGTCTCTGTGATTCCACTCTCTATGTCCGTGTCCATGGGTAGCCACTGTTGAGCTCCTACTTATAAGTGAGAACATGTGGTATTTGACTTTCTGTCTCTGAGTTATTTCACTTATGAGAATGGCCTGCAGTTCCATCCAGGTTGCTGCAAAAGACATGGTTTCATTCTTATTTTTATGGCTCAGTAGTATTCATATATATATATATATATATATCACATTTTCTTTATCCAGTCATCTGTTGATGAACATTTAGGTTGATTCCATATCTTTGCTATTGTGAATAGTGCTGTAATAAACATATGGGTGCAGGTATCTTTTTAATATTAATGATTTATTTTCCTTTGTGTATACACCCAGTAGTAGGATTGCTGGATTGAATGGTAGATCTATTTTTAGTTCCTTAAGACAACTCTATCTGTTTTCCATAGAGGTTTATTAATTTACATTCCCATCAACGGTGTATAAGTACTCCCCTTTCTCTACATCCTCACCAACATCTGTTAATTTTTTTACATTTTCATATTAATAATAGCCATTCTGACTGGTGTGGGATGGTATCTCACTGTGATTTTAGTTAGCATTTCTCTGATTAGTGAAGTTGAGCATTTTTCGTATCTTTGTTGGCCCTTTGTATGTTTTCTTTTGAAAACGTCTGTTTGTGTCCTTTGCCAAATTTTTAATGGGCTTATTTATTTTTTTTTGTTGTTATTGTTGAGTTATTTGAGTTCTTTGTAGATTCTGAATATTAGTCCTTTGTTGATATAGCCTCTTTTTTTTATTTTACTTTAAGTTCTGGGATACATGTGCAGAACGTGCAGGTTTGTTACATAGGTATACATGTGCAATGGTGGTTTGCTGCACCTCTCAACCTCTCATCTAGGTTTTAAGCCCCACATGCATTGGGTATTTGTCCTAATGCTCTCCCTCCCCTTGCCTCTTTCTTATGTGCAAAGTTCTGGGCAGCAGCATGATGTGTTGGAGAGTGGATATGTCTGGCCTGCGTTCATTTCAGATCTGGGCTTTGGCACATCTGTGCAGTATAGCTTTGTGCAACTTCCTCTTGCCAGCTTTTTCCTTATAAGGGAAACACCTCAAACCTTGTAACCACTGTGAGCATTAAGTGATAAAATTTTCAGTTAAAAATATAAAATCTATGTAAAATATACAATACTGTATAACATTTGTTGGTAATATATATTTAATATATTTCTTATTCTTTAAATATATTTTACAAATGAAAATCTTTAAATTTTTTATTAATAAAAAGCCCAGCAGTTTCTCAGATAGGCCAGAAGCTCACTAAATGATACATCCTTTACATCCTTCCCTTTCTTCCCTGCTAATGGTCTTTCTTTCCCTGCAAACTCATTGCTGTGAACCTGAATGGGTTTTTAAAATCTCTCTCTCTCTCTCTCTCTCTCTGTGTCTCTTTTTTCTTTTTCTTTTTAGACAGGGTCTCACTGTTGCCTAGGCTGACCTTGAACTTAGACTATATCTCTATGGAGTATGGAGTATATAGAGTATATACATATACTGTCTCTATACATACAGTATATATCTCTCTATATATATCCACATGCATCTATACAACATACATACAACACGCATGTGTTGCTGTCCTACCCTTAAGCTCCCTTTATATGAGCTCTCTTTAGACTCCTCTTAGCTTTTGATTTACCCTTTGATTCTTGCAGACAACATTGCTTTTACATTTAAAATGGCTACAAACTGTTATATTAATTTGTGTGGATATAATATGTATCACAGAGGATAAGCTCTATTGAAATATAATGTATAAATCTAAACATCCTTTCTCTTCAGCATGGCTTCTGTACTGTAAAAAACTGGTTTGGAAGCTCAGGGATCACAGGACCCTGGAGTGCTGGAATCAAGATACAACCTGCCTTGTTAGAAGTAGAGGTGTTCCTTTGATCATTCACTTCACAAGTCTTAGAGCATATTCCATTGTTTTCCTCGGTGAATTAGACATCGTATTTTCCATGGAAGAAATCAATTGTATGTCCCACTTTAATACACCAGTGACATCCACTTAAAATCTACCTACAACTCCCTGCCCCACCCCACCCCCCACAATTATGTTGGATGTGTAACTAAAGTTCTCACACTTGGAAAAAGGGCCACTCCACTCTCCATTTCTCGCCAGTGTTACATTATCCTATTACCTTGTTCCAGCACCTGCTCAGTACAAACAATTAGGATTCTGTCCTAAAGGCCAATTATCGTTAGCTGATGGTGAGCTTTTGTCAAACAGCCCTGAGGGACTCACCACAATGTAGATACAATCCCAGCCCTAAAAGGATCGCATCAGCCAGTACACAACTGCAGTGTGTTTTAAAGATTAAAAGAGCAGGATCTGCCAATACAGATGATAGATAAGAACCTATGCATCCTATTTTTATCCCTGTTCTATTTACTACCAGCAGCGATGCTCGGCATGGCAGCCAAGGTTTCTGTGTCCTGTGCCTGTAGTCCGATAACCTTTCTTGATTGTGTTTTATGATGCCATATGCTCTGTCCTAAAATAGTGCTGAGGGTCCTCTGAAGAAAAACTACCTAGCCGCTTTCTGAATGCCAGTGGAATGTTTAGAAACAGAAAGGTGAGCTTTGCTGTAAACTCATTTTGACTCAGAGTTCTACTTGGCCAAATGCTAATTGTGTGACCTGGGAAATTCATTTAATCTCACCGAACTTCTGTTTTGTGAAGTATAAAAAATGGAAATACTACTTCTATCTTATGATGTTAGTACGATGTTTAAATAAGGTGATACAAACACACCTTATATTAAATAAGGTGATATATACACAACTTATATTAAATAAGGTGATACATACGCAACTTATATTAAATAAGGTGATATATGATACACACACACACACACTTCTCATTGTTTTATTAGTCTTGACAGGCTAGATTGTGTTGCAGTGAAAACAACTCCCAAATTTCAGCAGCATGACACAACACAAGTTCGTGTCTCATAGTACAGGACTGTTGTGGGTCGTTAGATAGGCTGAGCTCATCACCGCGTCACTTCAGAACCCAAAGGGAAGCCATAGCTGCTATCTTGAACTTCAGTTATCTTTTATAGGTCAGAATGGCCCCACTCACAAAGGGTTCTGGCTGTGCCAACTGCAATCCTACCATGTGCCTGAAGACAGCAAGTCAGAAATATTTGGAGGGCACTAGTAATGTCTACAATATTTGTTTCACAAAAGTGAGATCATATTATAGTCAGTTTTGTGAACTTCAATTTTCTCATTTAACAATATATTGTGGAAATCCTTCCAGGTCCACTTATTTAGGTCTAACTCATTCTTTTTAGTGGCACCATGCTATAAATATACCACAATTTATGCCGTCATTCCTTTATTGCTGGACTTCCCCGCTGCTTTATTTTATTTTACTGTAATGTAAACACACTTAATAGCACCTTTATGTTCTGGTACTTTTATGTCTATAAGACAAATATCTAGAAATGTCTAAATCTGCCAAAAAGAAGAATGATTTTAAAAAGAAAACATAAGGCTATGTTTATCAGTCTATAAATCTCATTTAGAATGGGATTTATAGTCTGGAGCAAAATGTAAAAAAACTGAATACTTTGGAACAACTAGAAGTCTCACTGATCTCTGATAATTCTCAACCTCTACCTAATCTATCCCCTGTTTATCCCCAGACATGAGCAGCAATACCTGATCCTAAATTTTTTTGACTTAGAATAAGTCTTCCTTGGATATTAGCAATACAGGCTTTAGAAATGCTTAATGTTACAAGACTTTGCAGAAAAATTTCCACCAGATCTGATCTTCTTTCCATCGTGTCCACAACAATGATATTCACTCTGAAAACATGGCCTATTTTGGAGATCGTTTTTTTTTTTTTTTTTGAACTTAAGAGGTAGACTACCCCAGCCCTCTTCTCATCAATGGTAATGCAGAAAGAGAAAGCAGTCTTCCAAAATAATGCCGCAATCAAAAAACTACAGGAATCATATTCTGGAGAGTTCTCCTTCAATCACCTCTTTCTCCACCTGTTTTATCTAAAATGATTTCAATCTTCCTTCTCATCATGTTGCTATCTGCTAAGTGTTCACAGAATAATTTTCACAGAGCAATCCCCTTAGTAAGCATAATTATCACAAGTCTAGAAGTAAAACTACTTTCCATTCAAAGTTTTAGGGAAACAACCCTCAGCTAAAATAAACAAATAAAAAATAAAAAACAAAACCCCACAAAACACAAAAAAAACTGCTCACACATTTAGATGTTTCAACTAGATTGTTTTACGGAATTGTTTCAGTAAACTCCTTGTCCACTAACCTCTCCCTGGAGCTTATATCAAAAGTCTGTCAGATTTGATCAAGACATAATAAGGGAAAAGCTAAAGCCAAAGGAACTTTTGCTTTAGGCTTCAAAACACAATTGGCAGAAAAACACTGCGGTGGAAAAGCCTCACTTGTGGGGCAATCAAAGCTTGTCAATCATATGCAGGAGTGACTTTCGAAATATTTAATAACTGGATGTGCAAGAGTCAGAAAGAATATTCAATCTGTTAGAACAGTCGCCAGCCATAAACAATTCATACAGCTGGACCAGTGCTCAGGCCCTGAATATGACCTCCACTAACAAACCCCCGGATTTCCTAAAGAATTTTCACTAGCCATTCACAACAAGCTCGGATCACATCTCCTTGCTCGAAATATAAATGTATTATATCAAATATGAGACAGCCTGGAAGCTATGTCTCCTCTTAATCACAGTCTTCTCTTCTATTCCATTCCATACTTCCAGTCTAGCATCTGCAAAAAAGAAGCAAAAACCTCAAACCAAAAAGTACCTCCAAAACAACAACAACAAGAACAACACACACACACACACACACACACACACACACACACACGCATAGCAGCAGTGCTGCACCATTCTGTGTCCATGAACCATTTAGAAGTACTTTTTAACCTTGTTCTTAATCTACACTTTGTAGATGAGCTTGCAGTTCTGGCTTTAACATACTGCACATTTAGAGCAAACCTGGAAAAAAATAGATACTATTCTTGTAATAAGAATATCACATATTTTTGATGCTTAGGGAGTGTATTGTTTTCTAGGGATGGTGTAACAAATTATCACAAAGCGGCTTAAAACAACAGATATTTATTCTCTCAGTTCTGGAGACCAGAAGTTCAAGTTCAAGGTGGGCCAAGATCCCTCCAGAGCAAACCTGGAAAAAGATAGATGCTATTCTCGTAATAAGAATATCACATATTTTTGATGTTTAGTGAGTGTATTGTTTCCTGGGGATGGTGTAACAAATTATCACAAAGTTAGCGGCTTAAAACAACAGATATTTATTCTCTCACTCAGTTCTGGACACCAGAAGTTGAAGTTCAAGGTGGGCCAAATCCCTCCAGAGGCTCTTGGGGAGAGTCCGTTCCTCCCCTTCCTCCAGCTTCTGGTGACTTTTGGCATTCCTGTGGCAGCGGTGTCACTCCCATCTCCGAGTCCATCTTCACATTGTCTTCTCCTCCGTCTGTGTGTCTCTCCTCTGTGTGCCTTTTATAAAAAGCACTTCTCACTGGATTTAGAACCCATCCAGAGAATCTAGGATGATCTCCTCATCTCAAGATCCTTAACTTAATTAAACCTGCAAAGACACTTTTTCCAAATAAGGTCACACTCACATGTTCCAGGGATTTGACAGGGACATAACTATGGGAGAGGCGGACACCATTCAACCCACTGCAGGGTGGATAGGAACACGAAAGGAGACATAGAAGCAGGGCGGAAATTGAACGAATAGCTTGAGTTCAAATCAAAGAAAAAATACTGGGGGAGGAAAAGAAGATTTTTGTAAAAATCTTTTCTTACATTAAATAGGTGTGGTAATTTCTATTTGAGTACACTTCCATTGCTTTGCCCTGTGTTGACCTTAATATTTTGTATTTCTACTGTGTCTTCTTCCATAAGAGTTAAAGCACTTTTGTGAGCATTTTTAAATTTCTACCCTTAATTTTGATTGTAGGTTTCTTTAAAGTCTCATAACAGCTGGGCATTAAAAATGGGGAGGAGCATAGGCAAGCAGAAAGCAGAACAAAGCCTCAGTTCACAGGAGATCACACACTGCTTCTCACATTCAGACTTGGGGGATTTCAAGGTCTGCAGTTGCCCTCACATCACCCTAATGGTGGGATCTTCTGGAAAACTCCATTTGCTGGCTGTAACAGGTCCTGCCAGGCCAATGGCTGCCCATCCTTGACCTCCCCACCCCATGAACTCCTAGTCTGCAAGCTTGCAGTCTCCCTACACTGCCACCACCACCACTACCACCACCCTCTGCCCCCTACTGCTTCAGATCAACTTTCCCAGAGGACTCCTCCTGCATATATGCCATCTGTTCCACAATAATCACTGCAGAACTCCCTTTACACATGGCCCACCCCACCCCACACCCCTGATGTTAAATGCATAGATCTCTGTGGCTACTCTTGGTTACAAACTTCCACACGTTTTCAGCTGGCTGTCTTCTGTGATTCTTATATGTCCTTGTATTGAGTGCACCCTCTTTCCCACTAATTTTTTTTTTTTTTGAGACGGTGTTTTGCTCTTGTTGCGCAGGCAGGAGTGCAATGGTGTGATCTTGGCTCACTGCAACGTCTGACTCACGGGTTCAAGTGATTCTCCTGCCTCAAACTCCCAAGTAGCTGGGATTACAGGTGCACGCCACCACACCCAGCTGATTTTTGTATTTTTAGTAGACACAGGGTTTCACCAGGTTGGCCAGGCTGGTCTCAAACTCCTGACCTCAGGTGATCCACCAGCCTCGGTGTCCCAAAGTGCTGGGATTACAGATGTGAGCCACCACACCTGGCCCTTCCCATTAAGTTTCAAGTTCCATGAGATCAAGAGTCCTATCCATGACTTACTTTGGAGTGAAAATATGTGTTTCTCTGGTAGGCTGATTTCTAGAGTGTGCATCTGAAACCTCAATATGCATCCAAATCACCCGGAGGTCTTGTTAAAATGCAGATTCTGGGCTAGAGCTTGAAGTGCTGCATTTCTAACAAGCTCTCAGGTACCTGGGATCTGCTGGTCCTTGGGGTCATATTTTGGGGTCTTAGGGCACCAAACAAGTTTCAGAAGGGGATCTGCAAGTTAAGTGTATCCTAAATAAGGGATGGGAAGGAGACTGTCATACAGCTAAGTGACACTGAGCGTGATCACAGGAGCTTGTCCTCATTTAGATCAACTTGGTTAAAAAAAAAAAAAGCTACAAGGAAATAATAATAATGGACACCAGTAGTAATTCTTCACCGAGGCAGCATTCAGGGTACAGAGCAGGGTCAAGAGGAAATGCAGGACAGTGTGCACATCAGCCCTGCTGCCTGCTGAGGCAAGGAGGTGGTGCTAGAAGCTGCCAGATTCGGCCACCTTCCAAACCGCTGCCCATACTAAGCTATATTCCATCCTGGGCGCTTCTTCACGCACCTTCTGTTGTAACAATAAGAGATGGCACTTCTTAGCTTCTGAAACTTAAACTAATAATTCTCGAATTCAGTCTGAGATACTAAAATGCACACATCTGCTAAGAACAGCATGGTCTCATACAACTTTCAATGGTGATGGAAATACTCTATAATCTGCCTTACCCAATGCAGTAGCCACTAGCCACATGCGGCCATTGAGCATGTGAATTGTGGTTAGTGCAACTGAGGAACTAAATTTGAATTTTATTGAATTTTAATTCATTTAAATGTAAACATCCACATGTTGCTAGTGGATACTATATTGCACAGCACCATTAGCAGCTGCAAACTCAGGGAGGACAGTTCAGAAAGATGGATCCTCAAACAAGGGAAATGACTCTCCCAGGTAAACTTTATGCCTTTTATACTCTTAAGTTGAACAAAGGGCCTCTACAACCCAGGGCACATCCTTTAATATTTGAGGCTAAGCTGGTGGCTGTGTCAGTGTTTGGTATGATACAATCACAATGCCCGTTGGCCAATTAAGATAGAAACATACAGAGCCCTTTAGTATTCTGCAAGGGAATAAAAGATTGCTTCAGTCTTAGTTGCTTTAATGAGGTCAGATGGGGTTTCTGCAGGTCCACTGTTCTAACCTGTGGGGCAGAGAGTAAGGCGGAAAAGGCATGCAATTTAAAATACACATTTAAGGAAACATGTAATTTGCTGGTAAATACACAACCTCCTCTTTTCAGAAGGAAGTTAAGGGGTGATGGTTTGGAGGAGGTACCCAAGGAATTACAAAAGAGAATAACAAGTGTTTGCTCAGAACACAATGCAGTAAATTCCCTGGTGCACTCAACCAGTATAACAAACAGGTCCTTTGTAATCTCTAAGATAAGGCTTATAATTAGCCAGGGACCAAGTGATATGAATTTGACATGAGCAGACATAGTGGATTCACCTGTGGTTGGCCTGGCTAGTAATCCAGTGAAAGGGGGGCAGTTGCTGAAGCCCTCAATGGGCACCAAGAGGGATCGAGATCTAATTACAGAGACCTTCATTCTAAGTCCATCCCCCCTCTAGGGGAGGCGATGGCAGCTGGACACCTGACTTTCGTAACTGCAGAATGAAGATGAAGCTCTTATTGTGCTGATTTGTGCAGACTATTTGCAGATGAGAAGTAGTAGAAACGATAGAGTGGTAGAATGGGAGTGATCAGAAGCCTATTATAATACAGTAATTTAATATCCTCAGTGGATCGTTGACCCTGTTACCTGTGAGGCAACTGTTTGTGTAGAATTCGCCCAGTTGGAGGACAGACTAGCAAAGATCTGCCTTTTGTGGAAGAGGCAGTGACAGGGAATTGTGAAATTAGCTTTGAGGAAGTTCCTAGAAACAACTGGTAGTGACAGTGCATTCTTTAACTGACACTATTCCGGTAGGTTGGAAAAGAGGACAAGGGCGTGACTCAGAGTGAATGCAGTAGAGTGGAAAGAACACAGGCTTGGGGGCAGACACACCTGGCTGTAAACACCTGTTTCTCCATTTAGGCTTTGCATCAAAGTCACCTGGGGAGCTTGTTAAAGGTACAGGTTCCTGAACCCTGCACTGACCTATTAAGCCAGAATATCTGGATTTGGGGCTCTGTAATCTCTATTTTTAAAATAAGCACACAAGATGATTGTGATATAGGGCTTCTCTAAGCCTTAGTTCTCTAAAAGGTGATATAGAACTCGCGATATCTGAGTCTTGGGATTGTTGTGTGAATTGGTGGTTTATTAGAAACAGCATGATTTTAATAAGGCAAATCCACGGCTGAAGAATAATAATTACAAGTTATTGAGCTTTGATTTGTTCTGCATGGTTTGTTAAAGGCACTGTTCTCCCTGCAATGCCAGCTACTCAGGAAACTGAGGCAGGAGGATCGCTTGGGCCCAGGAGTTCGAGGCCGCAGTGAATTGTGATTGTGCCACAGCACTCTAGCGATAGAGTGACAGCCCATCTCTAAAAACCATTTTTTTGTTGTTGTTGTTGTTGTTGTTTTTTTTTTTAAAGAAAAGACCCTGTTCTCCCTTTGGAAATCCTGGTAGATGTCACTCGCTTTGCTAAGCCTTCGTCACTGTGCTAAAACTGCTGGAGAGTTATTTGGCCAAATTAGCTGACAATCCCAAAGTCGCAAATTGTTTCTGAGTTTTGATAAAATCAGCGTTTTCTTTTCCTTTTTAATGACCCTGCCGTTAAACAATCTCCTTCGGGTCGGAGAATTTCTATGGGTGGTGAAAACATCAATTATGTTGTAACAGGTTGTCTGCTCCAGTGAAAGTCAAGGGCTACGGGTTGGACCCGCCGGAGAGGGTAATTTGCTGTGGCCCTGGAGGGGCGCTTGCACCCGAGGGTTCCCAGTGCAGCGCTTTCCGTGTGAAACGTTTTGCTTTCATTCGGCAGCTTTAGGCGTGAAGAAAAGGGGGAGGGGGTTGGCGTTCCGCCCTGGAGCTCTTGAGAGTGATGGTAGCTGCAAACCCAGCTGGCGCTCAGTAGCTGGTGCTGAGATTTCCGGAGGGGTGGGGCTGCCAGAGGAGGATGTGCACGTGAGACCCCGAGAGAGGTGGGAGTGGAGCTTCTCAGGTAGGACCGAGGAGCGCCCTGCGTACTCCCTCCTCCAGCTTCGGGATCCGGATTGGCTCGGGCAGCGAGGTCGGCGAGGTCAAGACCCTTTCCGCGCCCTCCCCGACCCGCCCCGCCGCGGCGGTGCTTATGTAGAGCGGCCGGCGCGGGCGGGGCGGGGGCATGCTGGCGAGGCCGAGGGGCGCGAGTGGCAGCGCGCGGGGGCCGGAGCAGCGCCCGGCCCCGGGCGCCCGGGGGCCGGATGGCGGAGCCCACGCGCTCAGCGAAGCCGGGGAGGTTTGCGTTCCGTTCGCCGCGCTGCAGGGAGGGCGCAGTGCCAGGCGCGAGCGCCGAGAGACCCAAAAAGAAAGGTTTTTATTTGCTGAGGATGAAGCCCCTGAAGGAGCCCGCCCCCAACAACAACAACAACGTGTCCTTTGTGATCCACTGTCAACTAGGCAAGGAGATCAAACACATTTGCAGCAACTGCAGTCGGGGGGAGGACGCCCGGGACGGTGAGTGCCGGGGTCCGTCGGGGCGGCGGCGGTGAGCGCGGGAGGCGGGGAGGTGGCTCGGGCTGTTTCAGTTTGGGAGCACCACCGGTGTCTGTCGCCTGGAGAACTGCGGGGACATCCGCACTCCACCCAGACATGACAGCCGCCCGCCGGGCACTTTGCAGAGTGCCACCCACAGCCCAACCCGGGCTCGCAACCCTGCACATCCCATTGACGTCTATGGTCCCCAAAATGAGGGTTTTGAAACAGTTAAAAGAGCAAGTCTGGGATTTTCATTTGCGAAGCCGAGGCTTAGGGGATTTGTCGGTGGCAAAAGCGCTGACTCCTGCTTTTTCCTACCATGGGCTTCTTAACTGTTGCCCAGTCCTCGTATTATGATGGGATACAGGGTTTGCTGGACTGCGTTACGGACATGGAGTTCCTTCGGGTGGCATCAGTTTGGAGAGGCGGTTTGGCGGCGGCGCCCAGAGCCCTAGAGACTTGTGGAGTTGTTGAATGACGCCTGCTTAGAGTAAAACATGGCTGTGATTTTTGGAGTGCCGCTGCTGGTCTCTGCTGGAATGATGCCCAAAGGCCAAAATGTGGAGAGGTGGGGGAGGGGGCGCGCAGCGGCATCTTCCAGGTGAGCCTGGGCGCGTGCGAGCCAGAGCTCCCGCAATCCAGTCTGAAGCAGAGCAGTGAAGGGGTGCCGGGCTGCCAGCGACTCTGGGCAGGAGGAGCCCAGAGCGAGGGATCGCCGGCGCGGACCAGGCAGAAGCCTCTGCAGCTGTGGACGCCCCTGTGTGGCTGTGCATTCGCGCGAGCCTCCAGGCGATTCCCGAGCAGCTCACCAAACAGGCTCTGCAGGGCCGCTGGAGGTCATGGAAAAGTTTTAGGAAGCAGATTTTACATTGAAAGCCTTAGCTACTGGCCGGCCTGAAGCTCATCTCCATGCCTGACACGCACACCTGCTTGGGCAGGCAGGTTTTTCCTATCAGCTAGGCAGGTTTTGCTGTTCCTTTTGGAAGAACAAACATTACTTAGGATCCCTCCCGTTCTTATTCGGCCTCCGAAGTGCAGAGTAATGAAATGACTCTGGCTTGGCTAATGTCTTTTCAAAATTAGAGTCCTGCTAGCGTCATTATCGTTTTCTTTGATTAAACTGCAACAGAGGCTGTGCAGGACACCACCAGGCATCCAAGAGGAAAACTGGGACGGCACTGGAGGAAGGCGCACATACAAAACACATGAACGCCCCTGCTGTTAGGTGTAGTGGGGATATACGTTTCTGAGAAGCACACACTGACTGACATGTGTTGGTTACTACATCAGCTGATAACATCGAGACCTATGGAATACAAATGAATTAATCAGATGACCCGAAGCCAGACCTTTCCCATGTAACGCAACAGAGCTTGAGATGCAGGCTAAAATGGTTATTAAATGTCAGTTGCTCTCTTGACTGAATTGCTGCCCAAATGGGCTGCTTCCACAACACTGGGAGTTTATTTAAATTAGTGTCTGTAAATGCTGCTACAGTAAGGAAAGGTGTATGTCCATACTCAAGGAAGTGTGTTTACAAATGTCATCATGAGTGCTGTCACTGGTAAATGCGGTATACCCTGTCAATGGAGACAGGTGCGTATTTTAACCTACAGCACAGAGTTCTTGAAACGTGCGTCATCTCCACAGCCTCACACACTTCCAAGGAGCTATGTATGGATGCTCACATATCACCTGATAGGATTATTTACCCTCAAAGGATTCTTAAATAGGGGAGACCGAATGTTATAGTGCCTCATTTTTGCCTAATTTCGTGCTGCTAATCCTGCCAATCTATTGTGTGGTGCACTCATTTAATCACCAAAATGGAATGAGGTCAGGAGTTTAACCCTTCTTCTTTTACTGGCAGAAACCAAAGCAGCACTGCCCACTGTGGAAGTTCCAATAAAATTTCACTTTGGGCAAGATTGCCCTCCCCATGATAGTCTGTAGGGAGTAGATGTTCTTTTAGAGAAATTCTCTGGAAGCGATTTGCAATTTGAGTCATGTTTTCTACATGCCAGGAGCACCAGCTATTTTAAAACATTTGTATTCTCAAGATCATAATGAGCCAAACAGATTTCCCCAATGTCCTGTTTGGTCAGGCTCTGTAGAGGAAGGTGCTTCTTAAGGTGGGGCACACCTGTATTATGTCCAGTACCATAAGTGTGCCTGGTTCCTGATTCATCACTGAGGAGGCCACTTGGTGGCACCCACAGAAAATTCTGATACAGCTTGAAAGCCCTTCTAGAAATTTTACACAGATGAAATTTTACAAAGGTATTGTTCACTGAGTTTCTTTCACACTTAATTTCTTTGCATATGAAATAGTTATTTAAGCATATTTTAATAACTTGCAGTGTAAGACAATCTATAACTAAAGAATAAACTTTAAAGGATAAAATATTTCTGGCTATTGAGAGGTATATAAAAGGTGAAATTACATTTTAGCAATTATCTTTTTACTCAAGAGTTTTTTTTTTTTTTTCCTGGTATCTACTAACTAGTATTAAAGATGTTTTGCTAAACTTATTTTAAGTAATTCTCTATTGTTAAGAAACCATAGAACACAATTCACCATTAATGGCCAAAGACAGTTTGTGTTTCCTTCCATCTTTGCTGTTTTGGTTCAATACTAAATCTATTATCAGGTGAGGAAACAAGCTTACATAGGAAAGCCACAGAGTAAATACAGGGTAGAACAAAGACTCACACCCTCATCTATTTCACTTTAAAACCAAGACGCAGCTGGGCGCGGTGGCTCACGCTTGTAATCCCAGCACTTTGGGAGGCCAAAGCCTGTGGATCACTTGGGGTCAAGAGTTTGAGACCAGCATGGCCAACAGAGTGAAACCCTGTCTCTACTAAAAATACAAAAATTAGCCAGCATGGTGGCACATGCCTGTAATCCCAGCTACTGGGGAGGCTGAGGCAGGAGAATTGCTTGAACCCAGGAGGCAGAGGTTGCAGTGAGCCAAGATCGTGCCATTGCACTGCAGCCTGGGTGAAGAAGCAAGACTCTGTCTCAAAAAGAAAAAAAAAAAAAAAAAGCAACGACAACAACCGAGACGCTTTCAACTGTACTATGAAGTTGATTTTTTTTAATGGCCATTTATCTCTGCCACCTACACTGAATGTGGAACATTAGGTATTGTGGTGTCTGTTTATATCTGTGTGCATGTGTGATGTATACATGTGCAGTCTCAATAAGCTAGGTTTATTATGGTAAAGAATGAGAAGGAATTGCAGAATTTTCTGCTGCATTTAATTTTTTTTTCCCTCCTTACCTACTTGATAGAGAGGCTGACTTTAGTGGGGATAGAAGGAGAGTAATTTACAACCTGGTAGATTAGAAGTTATGGACATCGTAAAGCCATAAGAAACACAGCCAAGTCATCACCGAACTTATATTAGAAGTTAATAGGAGAATATGATTTAATTTACAAATAGTTAAAAATCAAATTTAGAGAAAATCTATTCTAGAAAGTGAAGTATTCTGTATTTAATTTTAAACACATTTCTATTTTCATTTGAACTCCTTTTGAGTCCATTAATAGGAATAATTTTAAGAATTATAATATATTTAATAATTATGTATTAAGATGTAATTTCAATAGAAATATTTTAACAGTTTTTAAAAATATCTTGAAGCTTCTCAGTCTTATTTTATAGTGATACTTAAAAAGTAATAAAATGATGGATTTAGAAACAAGACGTATTGATTGCAACTGCTACTCAGTGCCTTTTACATGTAATTAATCAGTAGATCACTTCTGTCTTCATTTTACTATATATGATTCCTATTTTTTAAACATTTATATAGAAATTTACTAATCCATGGACTTGCTAGATGTTTTCCCGAGTTTGGTTTTAGGGATTAGAAATATTTAGCATATTTTCTAATGGATTCCAATGTGAACTTTAGGAATAACAATTTGTCATACTAATTCTCTGCTGTACGGATCGTAGAGTTCATCTATCAAGACAGCCTTTTAGGAGAGAATGCCCTGTGAGTTTCTATGGGTCACATCCCTCATTTTGCAGGTGAGAAAATGAAGATGCATAAGGATTAAGTGAGCAGTCTACAGAGGTCAAACCACCATTTGGTGTCAGGGCTGCGAACAGAACCTGTCCTTGAAGAGGGAAGCAGTTTTCAACTGGGGTTCACAGCTGGATTCTGGAAACGTACTGCCTGTTTTCAGTGTCTCCTTTGCTTGCTGGCTGGGTGATTTGGGAATATTACTATATTAGTTGTGGGGATTAAATGAGATATTTGGTACAAAGCATTTAGCATGGTGCCTTGCAAGAGAAAGTGCTTGAGAAATATTAGCTGCGATTGCTAGCGTTTGTATTGTTACCCCCCAAGTCCAATTTTGCCTTGGGCATTTCCCCCTGCTATACTGTGCTGCTTTGCCTCTTCTGTAATTAAACTTCCTTGGATTGAGTCCAAGATGAGAGCACCCACTTCTTCTCTATATTTAAACATATATTTCTAACAAGACAAATAAGGTAAGGATCAGACTGAGGACAGAGTGGTAGGTTCCACCTTGGGCAAGAGAAGGAAGGTCAGGAAAAGCCTCTTACAGTTGCAGAAGCAGTTCAGATTGCATCCACTTCCAAAGGAATTCAGATGGCACCAAAGATGGCACAGGGTTTTTAAGCAGAGGTGATGTGATCAACTCATCTATCTGTTGTTTGTTTGTTTGTTTGTTTGTTTATTTGAGATAGCGTCTCACTCTGTTGCCCAGGTTGGAGTGCAGAGGCAAAATCATGGTTCCGGCTATCCTCCCACCTGGTAGCTGGGACTACAGGCATGTACCACCACATCTGGCTAATTTGTGTGTGTGTGTGTGTGTGTGTGTGTGTGTGTGTGTGTGTGTGTATTATTTTTTTTTTCTTTTTTTAGAGACAGGATTTCCCCCATATTGCCCAGGCTGATCTTGAACTCCTGGGCTCAAGCAGTCCACCCACCTCAGCCTCCCAAAGTGCTGGGATTACAAGCGTGAGCCGCAGTGCCTGGCCCAAGATGCCCTTTATAAACGTTTATTATGAAAAAATGTACACATACGCAAAAGTAGACATAATAGGATAATTAATCCCCATAGACATATCACTCAGATTCCCCTACTCTTGTATCATGTTAAAGCAAATTTGAGTGAGTTTTTACAATGGTGTTGCTGTTAGTGCCTAGGCAAGGACCAGACAAGACAAGGACCCAGCTCCATGCTGCTCATAGCTCAACAAAGGATGTTTCAAGACCTTGAGCAGCCAAAAGACCAAGATTCTGCAATATCTGTTTCAGGCTCAGAGTGTGTCCAATAATACACTTTCAATCACCAGCGATTCAAAGTCATCTTGTCTTATTTTTAACATAACTTTGAGCTCACATATAATTTTACTAATAATTTCCCCTTCTGTTCTAATATTGCTCTGACACTTTACAGACATCTGTAAATAGTCACTTAGTGTAGGAGAAGACATACTTAAGCAATTTGTGAAATCTATAGCTTGAAATATCCTTATTTGTCTAAAGGAGATAAAAACATTCACATTGAAAAAGGTAATAGATAAAATATATCCATAAAACTTTAATTGGGGTGGGTGGAAAGGATCAGTACTTGTTTCCTAGCCCTAAACTTCAATTTCTTTGGTTCACTAACTTATATATGAATGGTGAGAACTTTTTGGACTTGACTAGGCTGTGGGGCCTTCTAGAAGTGTCTAAAAGCCTGAAGGGTGGTGGTCCATTGAGCCAGTTAGGAGCCACCATTGATGATGTTCAATGTGGTACTGCTGGTGGACAGGCTACCTGTGCCAGGGGTACAGCTGAGCTGAAAGCCAAGAGATAAAGGTGAGTTTGTTGAAGGCCAGGTAGCCAGAGAGAGGGGCAGAGGTGACCTTACTTCACCGCACAGGTTGTAAGGGAGAAAAGGTAAGTCCCACGAGGCAAAAGTTGCAGTAGAACCAGAAACTAAACAAGAATCCAGTTGTTGGCTTGGAAAAGAAGAAATGAATTATAGAGATTTTCAGCCCAGGGGAAAAAATCAGCCAGAAGGTTAGCAGTAGACCATTCGAGAGAAGTCATATGATGATTGCTTTTAGTGTTGTACTGTTTTTATACCCAAGGCCAGAGGAAGGATAGAACATGGTCATTTGTTTATTCATGTATCAAGCATTGATGCCTACAGTGAACTTAACGTGTGAGTAGAGAGGTAAAGAATGAGTTCCTGCCCTGAGAGAAACAGTCCAGCCAGGGACGTTGCTGTGACAGGTAGACTCAGGACGTCATGGACACACAGGTGGGGAACCCATCTCCTCCCTGGGGGAGAAGGCCAGCAGGTCATGTAGGAGGAGATGGTACTTGGGCTGAATTGAGTGGGATGAATAGGGTTGGGCTGGCAGATACCTGAGGGAAAGAGTCACTGGAAGCAGGACAAAAAGCAAGGGTAGAGAAAGGTCAAGAGGCCAGAGGAGGGCATTGAATGCTGCTCTTCCAGCAAGGGTCTGTCCTATCTTCTCATGACTGCTGTGTTTCTAGTGCTGAGAACAGTGCACAGGTATTATCCACTTAAGATATGTTCAATACATGAATGTACATGTTCGTTTATTACGGATCTAGTCGATGAATGTGTGTCCCTTTATTACAGTGGCTGTAAGGACAGTGGTGTGATGTGGCTGGGGGATGGTGAGAAGGGCGCCTGGGGAGATGGACACAGGCCACATACCAAGGGCCTGGGATACCACGCTAAGGAGCTGGGACTTGCTCCATGACGGGGGTTGTAGTATTCCCTGGAGGATTTTTTAAAAAGCATTTTTATTGAGATATAATTCATGCACCATAGGGTTCACTAACTTAAGGTATGTAATTTAATAGTGTTTAAGTCATGGAATTGTCATCCATCACCTCAATCAATTTTAGAATATTTTCATTACACCTAAAAAGCAACTCTGTTCCCCTTAACCTATCCATTCATTATTCCATTCCCTATACTCCGTCCCCAAATCCCAGGTAGCCACTAATCTATAGGTTTCCCTATTCTAGACATTTCACATAAATGGAACCATGCAATATATGGTACCTTATATATGGTAGCCAGGCAATATATGGCTTCTTTCACTTAGCACAGTGTTTTCAAAATGTATTCATGCTGTAGCATGTATCAGAATTTCATTGCTTTTTATGGCTGAATAATATTTCATTGTACAGATATACCACATTTATTCACCCATGCATCTGTTGATAGACATTTGGGTTGTTTCCACTCTTTGGCTTTGCTGAATATGCCACTATAAACATTCATGCGTGAGCTTTAGCATGGACACAGCTTTTCATCTCTCTTATGTATGCACCTGGGAGTAGAATTGCTAGATCACATTGTAACTCCATGTTTAACCATTTGAGGGTCTGCCAGACTCTTTTCCAAACTGGCTGCCCCATTTTACATCCCCGCAGCAATGAATAATATATAAAAGTTCAGTTTCTCTACAATTTTCCCGACACTTGTTATTATCTCTTACGATGATAGCCACCCTGCAGGACTGTTTAAGAAAGAAAGTCAGAAGGTTCTAACTGAGTTGGTGGTCAAGAAAAAGAGTTAATTCAGTCCACTTAAGAAAACTAGTGATTTTAGACACCTTACATAAATGTATTTATATTACACTTTATAGCTTGCATATCTTATTTCCTTGTGGTCATCAGAACAACCTTTTACAGTTGGAATTACTCTTGTGACCATTTAAGAGAAGAGGGTCAGAGAGTCAGAGTAGCTTATGGCTTCCTGAATGTCACCTGCCCATGCTGCTGCAGCTGAGCTGTCTCTCCGGCTCTGGCTTCCACCTTCGGGCCATCAAGCCACTTTCAGCTGCCTGGAGATTCACACTTTACTGAACCTCTAAGGAGGGACTGTTTATTTTGGCCAATGAAGTTTAACTTCTTAAAGCAATTAATTAAATGTGGATATGATCATTCAGGGAAATTTGGGCAAAGATGAACACCCAAAGCAAACTGTCAATTCATTGAAAAGTTGAGGTGGAAATTATCTGATGAAGAAGGTGTTTGGTTAGAATGAGGAGGCCAAGAGGACCTCCAATGCCTCTACCTGCTTTTGAGTTTTTTCCACCTGTAAAATGAATTTACTTCCATTCCGCTGGAGGTGCCTAAAACCTATCTAGATCAGGGGTTAGTAAACTATGGCCCATGGGCCCTCTGCCTATGTTTGTAGGTTGAGAATGTTGTTTGTGATTTTAAATGGCTGGAGAAAAACCAAACAAAGAATAATAATTCATGACACAAGATACTTACACGAAATTCAGATTTTAGTGTCTGTAAATACAGTCTTATTGGGAAACAACCATGCACAATTGTTTGCACACTATGGCACCTTTCAAGTTACAACTGCAGACTTAAGTTGCTGTCACAGAGACTCTCAAAGCCGAAGATATTTATTCTCTGGCCTTAAAAAAAAAAAAAAAAACTTTGCCACCTCCTGGTGACATCGAAGTTGCTGTAAAGTATCTCTCCTGGCTGGGTGCGGTGGCTCACACTTGTAATCCAGCACCTTGTGAGGCTGAGGTGGGTGGATCACTTCAGCCCAGGAGTTCAAGACCAGCCTGGGCAACGTGGTGAAACCCCTCTCTCTCTACAAAAAAATACTAAAATTAGCCAGGCATGGTGGTGCATGCCTGTAATCCCAGCTACTTGGGTGACTGAGGTGGGAAGATCACCTGAGCCCAGGAGGCAAAAGTTGCAGTGAGCTGAGATCACAACACTGCACTCCAGGCTGGGCCACAGAGGGAGATCCTGTCTCAAAATAATTAATAAATAAACAAAGTACCACTCCTGAATATTTTAGCATCATAGTCTGATTTTAGAATTGAAAAGGACCCTGTAGATTATCCAGTGTCCAATTACATATCTGTGTCGTTCACCTGAATTGCAGTGTTGGTCTTTTCAAAAGCTATTTGATGTTGTGGTGTACTCAGAGGCACAGATTTAAAATGAAAATCAGCCTACAAAGAAATAACTGATCTTAATTCAGTTTGGGGAGTATCTTTAGTGTTCCCACTCCCACCCTGACCTTTATGTGGGCTTCAGACTGGCACATGTTACAAAGAGGGATGGCTTTTCTAATCCCCACCTAAGAGTTAACCATCTTGATTCTGTTATTGTTTCGATGTGAACTTTAGAACAATTGCCTCTGCTATTTTGGCACATGGAGATTTGCTTCCTCAGTAATTATTTTGCAACCCACAAAAGTAATTATAAAATCAAATAATTATCTTCTAAACAAGCTGTAACCTCAGCAGAGGCTCTTGGGGGGAAAAAGTTCCCGTTCTTTCATTCTCATTTTTAGGGCTGTAACATTCTGCTTCCCTTGTCCTCTTACCTCGGTTCTGAGGTTATTTCAAGTACAATAGCAATCTGTAGTGAAGCACCATCTTCTTTTGATGCAGTCTCCTCGAAACAGTAGCACTGCTCCATGTCTATGAGTGGAAAGAGTGAGGAACAAGTAACAGAAGGGGAAAGCAAAAGTGAATGGAATTCTTCTGGCCATGGAAAGTAAAAGAAAAAAATGGGGCCGGGCACAATGGCTCATGCTTGTAATCCCAGCACTTTGAGAGGCCGAGGCAGGCAGATTACTTGAGGCCAGGAGTTTGAGACCAGCCTGGCCAAGATGGCAAAACCCTGTCTCTACTAAAAATACAAAAATTAGCCGGGCATGGTGGCACTTGCCTATAATTCCAGCTACTTGGGAGGCTGAGGCTGGAGAATCGCTTGAATCCCGGAGGCAGAGGTTGGAATGAGCTGAGATCGAGCCACTGCACTCCAGCCTGGGTGACAGAGCGAGACTCTGTCTCAAAGAAAAAAAAACGGGAATAACAGCCTACCAGACTCAATTGCATATTAGTTCGAATTATTGATAGATGCATTATAGGGAGATGTTGCTGATTCTGAAGGTGTTCTCAGTAAGATTTGGCACCAGTATGTCCTCACACAACTTGAAGGCTGAAATCTGCTGCACAATTAGGGATCATCCCTCTCTGACAGGCTGGGCATCTACCAGAATTAGGTTCTTTCTTGAAAGACTTGAAGTCTGTTTATGGGCAACTGTTTGTCTGACATATCCAGCGGATACTATAGATTGTGTTTATTTATGTTTGGAAACTGTCACCGGTCTGATGAGCTAACCTAATCCACATGATGAGAGGATGTGTAGAGAAGCAGATCTTGGCTGCAGGGACATTGCTGATCTGCTACATTTTCAAGAATCACATCTGCAAATTTCAGTAACTCACTGATTTATGCATCCCTTTACCATCCCCCTGAAAAGTCAAACAGGCCACCAGACAGGAGCTCATCATCCTCAAAATGAACATACAGTGAACCTTTTTTGCCTGCCCAAAGTCTGAATGTGCTCATATCCAGAACAAATAGTATGTGGCTGTTTTCTACTAGTCATGATATGAATTATTCATGCACTATTAAGCAGCCTGTGGTCGGAACACCACTACCCAAAGTAAAACTGAATACAAAAGAAGAGGCTTTAATATCTGCAGCTGAAAATGCCCTTTGCCATGGGAGTAGAAACGATGGGCTACTGGACCCCTCCCATCCTTGTCCCAGGTCCTTGAGGTTGAATCTGTGAATATCAATGCAGATTCCTGTGTTAAGACACTAGAAATGGCTTGGAATACCTGAAAAGTGTAGTAGTCATTGGGCTGCATGCCTAGGTTAATTTTTTTAGTTTTTCTAGAGGGGAAAAGAAGGAGAACTCATACAAAAAGGAGTATCAGGCCAGGCCCAAGCTGGTGGATCACTTGAGCCCAAGAGTTCAAGACCAGCCTGGGCAACATAGTGAAACCCCATCACTACAAAAATACAAAAATTAGCCGGGCATGGTGGTGCGTGCCTATAGTCCCAGCTGCTTGGGAGGCTGAGGTAGGATTGCTTGAGCTGGGGAGGTTGAGGCTGCAGTGAGCCAAGATTGTGCCCCTACGCTCTAGCCTGGGTGACAGAGCAACACTCCGTCTCAAAAAAAAAAAAAAAGCAAAAAAGAGTATCTATAGTCAAGAAATAAAAAGTAAAGAAACACATAATAGAAGAGTTATTCTTTGGAAAAAGAAAACTTAACAAGCATCTTGGAAGACGCCCATATACAAACCAGATAAAAGGGAGATTGCTCTGGTTTAGGCCAGATTGGCGGGCCTGCCCTGACATAGTGCCATAGAGTCCTGGAATTTTTCAGAACTATAGTTTAAAAGTTGTTCCCTGCTGTCCTCCATTTAGATGAGATACACTGTATTGTAGGGTGAAACACCTGCATCTCTAGAATATAAGCATCACCTCATAACAGTGGACATGATATCCCAAATTTAATTCTAGGAAGACGACATCTAATAGAATAACCTGTGATGTAAGTCAGGTATAACCAGATAAGTCATATGTTATTCCTGTGTGTGTGTGTGTGTATCTGTGTATATGGGTGTGTATGGAATGTCCTAGGGCAGAGTTAGTTTTGGAAACGTATGTATTGGCTAAAGAATTGCATTACATCATATAGAAATTGGTAGGAATATAACATTTTTAGATTCAAATTATTTCCAAAAGAATGTTTAATCTCATGCCAACATGAATAATCACCTCTTTAAAAAAAGCAACTGCTCAGAATGAAGTTGGAGCAGTTGTATAGTCCCTGTGCTCTCTTACCATTGTTGATGCTTCCAAAATGCACCACTGGTTTTATAAACAAGAGTTGAGGATCAGACAGGAATGACATTTCGCTTTTAAGCCATAATTATGACAGATGGGTCAGTGTGCATTGCTAACTCCAAATACATAATTAGCCATAATAAAATGGTACAAATCGACTTTGAAAATGTCATAGCCTAAATCGCAGTCAGATTTAACTGGGAGAATTTCCACCATGATTTTAGAAAGCAAGTATGGCTTATTTTTATTGCAGAAATCTAAGAGTGCAATTCCTGGCAGTGTTTACCAGAGAGAAGGAATTAGCAGCCTCTGGGGAGGGTTAGGAAAACAGAGCGCCCTGGGAATCAGGCTCTTAAGTTTCAGTTCCAGTAGCCTCCAAACCAACTGGGCTCAGACAGGTCATTCAGTCTCCCTGAATTTTAAAATTCTGTCATATTTTAAAATTCATTGTTTTCCTTCTTGCAAACGCGGCCCAAGTATAGGAGGGTCAAGCTTTTTTTCCAGAGGGTCTTGAAAATATGTAGGAGGTATCTGGAGATTTTTCACAAACAAAAAACACAGGGAGTCCTGTGCTTTGATATCCATAGTGCTGGCTTGTAGAGAGGGAGGAAGGAGATGGATTTCTCTTTTCTTCCCATCTTCTCCTCTCTGTTCATGGTGGTGGTGGGTGGGAGAATGGAGGGCCAAACAGGCTTGTATGTGTGATTCACAGGGTGGGAGGATGGTAGCCCTTTCATCTCAAGGTGAAAGCACAGAGGGAGCCCCAGAGCTAGAGGAACAGATGGCAGCGTTGTTGCTGCTACATTGCTTCTAGCTGTGCATGTCCTCACCCCGTGCCCAGCCAAGCCTCTTCAGACTGTGCAGGTCACAGAGTAATGGCCAGCTCTAAAGATCAATGTCCTGAAGGCTGCTCTAGACACCAGGGTACCTTGCTGATGGCCAGTCCCCTGTCAAAAAAACAAACAAACAAACAAACAAAAAAAAAAACAGTCTACACGGTCTTAAGCAAAGGTGGTTGGGCTGAGGTCTTCTAGGAAGTGCAGATCCTCTTCAGAATTCAGTCCTCTGCAATACAGCTAAATCCATAGATACCACAGAATTTTAAAAATGAACAATTGGGTCTATGACTTAGGGATATAAGGAATTAGAGAGGATTAGGGACTGGGTGGGAAGCGAGTGGGGAGAAATAGGGTACCGAGTACCTGCTCCTTTAGTCTCTTGCAAATGCTCTCTTACTTTGCTTGCTTAAGGATATTCAGAGTCACTATTTGTTGGAGTTTCTTCTTTCTTTGTCCTGCAAAAGTTTAAATTAGCGTTATTGCTTGTGAGTAAATAATAATTTTCTGCCTAGTGTTTAAATATATTGACGTCAGTACAGTTGTATCCAGTCCAAGGTGATAAGGCAGAAAAGACAAGTTCCTTCATTTGTCTTTTAAGCCAATGGGAAGTGTGGTCTGGCTAGTCCTCGGGTCCATGTTACTGCAACAGAAACCAGCAGAAGCAGTGCTCTTCCTACCAACACTTCTGAAGTTAAGGGGGCTACGTTGTGCTTCTTTGCTATTTAGTGTCCCAGAGCAGCTCTGATTACACTGTGAGAAACTATAATTCAAGTTCTATGGTTCAGTGTTGAGGTTTTTGCCAACTTCAATGAGATGTTTTCCTAAATGTGTTCCACCTAACACTTGCTGCACAAGATGGTAACAATAATATGTGGAATTTTTTGTTTTTGTTTTTGAGACAGAGCCTCACTCTGTCACCCAGGCTGGAGTGCAGTGGTGCAATCTAGGCTCACTGCAAACTCCGCCTCCTGGGTTCAAACGATTCTCCTTCCTCAGTCTCCCAAGCAGCTGGGATTACAGGTGCCTGCCACCACGCCCAGCTAATTTTTTGTATTTTTAATACAGATGGGGTTTCACCACGTTGGCCAGACTGGTCTCGAAATCCTGACCTCAGGTGATCCACCCGTCTCGGCCTCCCAAAGTGCTGGGATTACAGGTGTGAGCCACCGTGCCCGGCCTGATGTATAGAAAATTTCAAGATCACACTAGGGTGGAAAACTGAGTGGAACAAAGTTAAGCAAATGTTTTTATCTCAGAACCCCTGGTGTGAAAATGTGCATTGTAAATCTCTAAGAACAGGGTATAGATGCTTCTTTACCCAAATGTATTTTATCACACATATGTCTTGTTTTTTGTTTGTTTGTTTGTTTGTTTTGCGGAGTGTCACAGGTGACTAATGTCCTAGAGGAAAATTAATGTGCTGCGTTAGAATCTTCCAACGGAAAGTACTGTATTGACTGTGTTCCCACTTGTGAGAGATAAAGAAGCACACACAACACTGAGATTCCTTTGTGATTTGTTCTTTTCTACCAGAAGCTATGAGCTTGAAACTATAGCATAGTAATTGAGAAGAAATGTTTCCACTGTTGCTGGACATACTTTTTCAGTGATTTTTAGTTAACAGAGATATAAATGCAAATTAAAATATTATATCAATCATACTTTTGCTTCAATTAATCCAGGAATCAGAAGCTTCCTCTTTTCCGTAGCAGGCAGTATCACAGAATGATAGGGCAGGGTGATGCTTCTGGAGACCTTGTGATTGCAATGCGTGGAATATTTCAGGTCAGGGTTTTTCAGGCTGAGGACTGTTGACATTTTATGCTGGATAATTCTTTACTATTGAGGAGTGTCAGGTGCGTCCTATACATTGTAGGATGTTTAGCAGCATCCCTGGACTCTACCCACTAGATGCCAGTAGCACCCACCTCCCATTTGTGGCAACCATAAGTGTCTCTAGACCTTGCCAAATGTCACCTTGGAGACAAGATTGCTCCTGAGTTGAGAGCCACTGATTAAGGAGCAAGGTGGGTACTGCTGACCACGAGTGAGTTCACCAAAGCAAGAGTTCAGTGTGGACTAGTGTCTAGGAGAAGGCTTTGGGTGAAGAGGCTGGTTTGGATTAGTAGAGTGAGGAAGGGAGAAATGCTAAGTGGGGGAAATAACATGAACACTAGCAGAGGGAAGGAAGGAAGAGTAAGTGTACTGGCTTTTTGGATATTAGCAGTAATAACATCGCTTATTCACTTATTATGTGCCAATTATGAGAATTAATCTAATCTTTCCGGGATAGATACTATTTATCTCAATTTGGTAGAAAAGGAAAATGAGGCTCAGTGGAACTAGACAGTATGCCTGAGTCTCACTGGCAGCAAGTGTTGGGGTTAGAGTTTGAAACCAGGTTTCTTTTAATTACAAGATTGTATTAAAATGATATGAATTTGAAAGAACATCAGGTAAGATTAAAGAATGTTAAATTGTAGACAGAAATGTCCGGACTTCAGGGGATGCGCTGCATAAAGTAATGGCAGAGTCTTCAGCAGAGGAATGGTTTGGTGAAAAGGGCATATTGGATTCATCTCTCAGCATCAGCCGTGCAGAAGGAATGGGGAATTGATGGGAAGTGGACTGAGATGATGTGGGGCTAAGCAAGCTACAGTACAGGTGTGGAGGAGTGAGGCTTGGCATGGCTAGTGATGGCAGAATTTAATGGGCTTCACTCAAATAGTATTGCCGTCATTCAGCAGGCAAAATACAAAGAAAAGGTAATTACTAGCTCTCAAGATGGCTACAAAAATAGATGGAGGAGCATACTGAAATGAAATGAAGCTACGTAGCTAGGAGTACAGTGTTGAGTTGACATTGCGTATTATTGAAGAGTTTCAACAGGTGTTGGCAAACTTTTTCTGTAAAGGGTCAGATAGTAAATATTTTAGGCTTTCACCATATGGTCTCTGTTGCAACGACTCTACTCTGCTGTTCTAGTGCAAATGCAGTGAGAAGCAGTGCCTATGTAAATAAGAATGGCTGTGTTCCAATAAAACTTTATTTATAAGGAGAGGCAGCAGGCCAGATTTGAAATGAAGGTCAGATTTGTGCACCCCTGGTGGACTCTCAAGTGTGACAGACAGAACAGGCACAGACCCCGGATGTGCCACTTGCTAGTTGTGTGACCTTCTCAGAGTAAGCCTCAGTTTCTGCGTCTGTAAAATGGTGAATCTGATAGCATCCACATTTAGAGCTGGTGGTAGGATTAAGTGAGATAATGTGAAGTGCTTGGCCCTGATCCTAGCATATAGTAAGTGCTGAATAAATGGTGGCTTTTATTGTTATTGTGGTTACAAGTATTATTTTTATACTCCTGGCCTTTTTTCCTTCTTGATTTTCATTGTATTAAATGAATTCACACTGAATTTATGCTTGTGAGCGCAAGAGATGTTTTATTTCCACTTGTTATCTCTAGATTTCTTGAGTTTGAAGAATAATATGGAAAATATCTGTAGTTCCTACCAATGAGGATTGTTGTAAGTATAAAATTCATGTGAAGAAACTTACACAGAGTTTCCTGTCACTTAGCACTCAATATATTATAGCTAACGGGGAGGAAGAGAAGATGTTGAAAAATAATGTATTAAAATGCAAAACATAAAAAAATTAATTACTTAGAAATCTTGTGGAATTTCAATTAAATAGGAAATCTGATGGGGGAGATTTTAGCATTCAGTGTACATAAACAGTTTAGTTTTTCATGTTTGGAATCAATTAATTGCTTGGCTTTGTTAATTAGGGATTCCCTGAAGTAGAATCCATTGCTCATAAGCTAGGAATGTTAAAGCCAGTCAAGGCATTTGCTTTTCATAATGATCTGTTTGTATTATAGCTGAAACAAGATAAATCACACATGTGAAACAGCTGTCTGTTGGTAGTGAAGAATAGTTTCTGTTCTACATCTTGAGAATACTCATTACAAACACTCATTCATGTGCTGAGACAATGATCATTCAGTAATGTATGGAAGAGGTGAAAGCAGAACTCACTCAACTAGGTCTAGTTTCTTTAGGATCATGTGTTCAGAGGATACAGAGAGCAGGATTTATTAGCCTGAGCACTGTTGACATTTTGGGCCAGATCATTCTTTATTATGGAAGACTGTCTGGTGCATTGCAGGATGTTCAGCAGCATCCTGGCCTCCACCCACTAGATGCCAGTAGCAGATGTCCCCCACCCCACCCCAGTGGTGACAATCAAAAATATTCCCAGATATTTGGCCAAATGTCTCATGGGAGGCAAGATTACCCCTGGTCCAGAACCACTGATGTAGATTGATGTTTAACAGTGCCTGGAGACATTATGTCCAACATATCCCAGCAATAATAACTTATTCATATTGGAATATATGCCTGGTTTCTCAGGATAGTCTTAATTTTGGGTATTCTGCCCCACTGATCTAATGTAATTGGAACCCCATGTGTTCTGATATTTTTTCAGTTTGGAAATAGAGTGACCATCCCTATGCAGTGTTTGTCTATTTCAGGACTCAGTTGGAATACTTAGATGGAATATGTTTATTGTGCCACCATTCACTTTTAGACTTTGTGAATTTTGCTTAGACAAATAGTTGATGTACTTCATATTGGTTAGCAACATTGAATGTGGTTATATCCCAAGAGTGATGTAAGTCTACCACTAGTTTAATTGAAACGGATTCTATTAAAACTTTAAGATGCAGGGTGATACAGTTTTTTGGTCTGATTCTTCTCATATGAAAGCATGGTCATTGATTGTTTTCAGTAATATGCCACATTACATGTGGCTGGGAAGGGATGAGTTTTTAGGTGCATGAGGGAGGTATTGTTCTACCTGTCTACCAGGACACCTTTCCAGGTAAATTCTGGCACATTGGTTATATTCCCTGAAACAAGTTCATTTATTTTTAGGATGCATTTCCTTTGTAAAATAAGATCGACATTACTAATGTCTTTAAAACAAGTATTAAAAATTGCCACTTTTCTTTTTGACTCACCTTTGCCCAAGGAATACAATAGTAGTAAGAAAAATGAAATCAAAGTTTGCATTTCTTACTAGATTGACACCAAGTGCTAAATGGAAATGTCTGTTTAACCTGTATTAAGATGGTCACTTACAGAAGATATGCAGAAAGATGTCAGTATTTAAATTATCTTGAAGATATTTACAGTAAGAACATACGTAGTTTTCTGTATCACTATTCTTACCCTTATGGAATTTACTAGTGTAATGAAACACCCAAATTTCAGCATCAGGAAGATCAATTCTAGAATATAATATTTTACCTAATGCTGCAGAATAATTACCCATGGAGATATATTTCAGATATTATATAGCCTGTGAATAATTTTGCCAACTCATTCCTTAGTCTATTCTATATGTACCATTTGTTAAAGAGACACATTATATACTAAACATCAGTACCTTGAAAGATAATTGTGGCCCATAGTATTTTAAATGTTGACTATCCTAAAACATTAAGTTCAGCTTATTTATTTTATTCGGAGTCTGTTTATATGTAATAATGTGCTTTCATTCTCCTCTCTATTTTATTTTATACCATTTTACTGTAACAGAGGACCTATATAAACAAATGACAAAGCATCTCTGTTAGCTTTGAGCCCTTAGTCCTTGTGAGGTCATGATTATGCAGTAGAATAAATCCTATTGTTGCTATGTTTACAGCAGTGTTTTCCAGATTCTTTTTATTTGTGCATACAGGATATCCCTGTGCTTTATATATTTATGTGATATTTACTTTGTCATAAAATTTTTATTGTTTGAGAATATGGAAGATGTTATGAAAGATTTTTTTTTTGACATGGGATCTAGCTCTGTTGCCCAGGCTGGAATGTAGTGGCACGAACATGGCTCACTGCAGCCTTGAACTCTGGGCTTAGGTGATCCTCCCGCCTCAGCCTCTTGAAGACTATAGGCATGCACCACCATGCCCTGCCTAATTTTTATTTTTTGTAGAGACAGGGTCTCACCATGTTACCCAGGTTGGTCTTGAACTCACGCAATCCACTCACCATGGCCTCCCAAAGTGCTGGGATTACTGGTATGAGCTACTGTGCCCAGTGATATGAGAGATGTTTTGTTATTCTTTTATGTTGTTATCTTTAGTTTTGGTCAGAATTTCCTGTTAGAGGAAGTCTCGATTTTGTGAAATTAAAAAAAGTTCTGTCTCTATTTCTGAAAGTCATAAAAATGAACCTGACTTCTCTTTTCCCACTCTTATGATTTCATTGTTTTTCCAGAGTGCTAAGGCATTCATCCTAACTTGCAACTACATACATAAAGAGGCAACTCTATGAAGAATACCCCAGCCAGACCCCCCAAAATTAGGAATTACACAAAATTGCCTTTAAACTCTCTTATTTAAACTTTAGATTTTTAATGTCAACAAAATTCTCCTCATTGCTTTTTGGCAGGGCTATGATTTGGAAGAATGAAATGAGACTACTTTCCCCTCTGCACCTGTTTCCAGCCCTAACCAAACTATAGACATGCAACTGTTTGAAGTGACTTTTCATTTTCACTGTGCAATGACTGCATACACTTGACATATTCTAGCTACCAGGTTATCATCCTACTATTATACATGAGAGTATTACTGCCTGTTTTATGGACAAGTTGTCTTATATGGCCATGCTTTGTTAAAATGCACCATTATATCATTGATTCCTTCGATAAACAGCCATACTTAGCAGTTATTGGCAATTAGATAAAGAAAAAAGAATTTAAGGCAACCGTATAATGCTGTTTATTTCTAGCCGTTTATCCTAGCTGGTCAGCCTGAGAACCAGAAAGGAAAATGCTATATACAGGATTGATTCAATCTGTCAGAATTTTGAAACTTAATTCATGCAAACATGGCTACTGGCATAAAAGTTGTTTCAACTTTTATAGTATGAACTATTCTAGAAAAGAACTTTCTCAGTGCTATAAAGATAGAGCTGACTTACTTTCTTCCTGTCCCATAGAGTGCCCTAAACAAAGAGCTAGTTTATGATTTTTAATAAAATTGTTCATACTTTACACCAAATATAATAAAGCAAAATGGTCCTAAGAAATAATTCTTTTAAAACCTCCGTACGAACTTATCTTCAAGAAAATCTGAAATTGTTGTCTTGTCTAAGCCAATAAATGAGTGTGTGTCCCACAATATTTTGAGTACTTCTGAAGGACAGGACTTTTCTAATCCACAAAGCTGCATACAGAGCAGATGCTCAATAAATGGTTGTTGAATTAAATTCATAAAAGGCAGTTTGCTGGAGAAACCAACTTTTGTTAAAGTGCTTAATATAGATTTTTCCCCTCCAAACCACTTCCTCTCATATTTTATCTGGGAGGTTCAGTTATTACTCTCTTGGTGAGCTGAGAAAGAGCTCAAGATGAAAAGCTACTGTTTCTCCCCCAGTGGACATGTGGCTGAGTTCTGCAGATAATTAAAAGAAAAATTCCTGTTACTGGTTTTACGGTTGGGGCTGGGTTGTTATCTGAGTGTTATAGAGAGGACTTGTTTGCCAGACTTAAATTTTCTGACTGTGGCTTCCGTGTTTGCAAATAAAGATTTCCGTAGCCTGGCTCGTCTTCCTGAATTGAATCTTTCTTGAACCAGCTCAATCCTGTAGGTGCAACTAATTTTTATAAGTATCAAAGTGAACAATTGTATTTGCATTTGAGGCAGTATAAATGGCACACAGAAAAAGTCCTTTTCTGGTAGTGAAAAGCCAGGAAATAGATAAATTACTTTCAATGTTTCTTGAAGGATAGTTCAACAAATATCAAATGCTGTTAGAAGACCTATGAAAATATTGACTTCATGTTGTCTAATTTCTTTCTGCTTAGTGGATCTACACCAGATCTCAGGCAATTTCTATTTAAATAAATGCCCTAAAGCCTTCAAAGTATTCATAGGGTGTTTGCTTTGTGCCTGGCATGATAATATTGTGAATGTATTTGAGTTACTCTTGGCTTTGTTAGTCAATTTAGCTATAAGATTAAAACCCAAATTATTTTATATTCCCAAGACAAAAATTAATCATAGATATGTCTTATTACACCAGCTAATGGGCTCTGTTGTTGTTATTAATCTATAAATACTTCCATTTTTCATTAGACTGCCATTTTCACATAAATTAAATCCTAACAGATAAAAATGAATTTGGCATCCAATTAAGCCTGAACTTATTTTATTATATACTGTCCTCTCAGAATCTCCTTATTCCCCCCTCCCATTTTTTAGGTAGGGGTTTATCTTTTCAAAATATAAATATTCCAGAAAAGTTCTATATGATTTTTTTTTAAACCTAACAACCCATTTTACTGCATTGTTCTAGTTTCTGTTTAAATAATTCCTACAACCTTATTTTAAAATGCAAGCCCTTCTTTAGGTAAAAATAAAACTAGTGGAATGTCAAGGCAAAATTTGTTATATTTAAAGTATGATTTTATGATGAATTATAATACTAATATTTGCTGGGCACTTAACTATGTCCAGGAACTGTGTTCAGTATTTAAGTACATTATCTTTTGGAATACAAGAGCCCTATGAAGAAACTATTATTATTCTCATTGTAAAGTGATGAAATTTGCCTTAGGTCATGGGACTCATGACTCTCCATGCCAAAGCCGTGCTTTTACATGCTGCATTGCACATACTTCAGTGATAGCCTTGGGAAGGAAAGGTCACATTCAAGGTCATTGGTCATTCCTTTATGCCCTGCACATTTGACCACAACTTCCACTAAGTACCATCTGTAGATTTGTTAGGCTTAAACACAAACGTAATATTTATATTACAATGATGATATATACTTTTCATATAGCTAATATTTATTAGTGCCTACAACATGCTAAATCCATTGCTAAATGTTTACATATATTCATTCCTCATAGCAATTTAAGAGATAGGTTCTCATATTTTCTCTATTATACAAAGGTGGCTACTGAGGCTTAGCATATGGCTAGTAGCTGACAGTGATGGGATTAAATCCACCTCCACATTCCAAAAAAAAAAAGACCGAAGAAAAGAAAATTATAGAGAAGCTTAAAATTGTCTATAACTTTATCACCCAAATAGAACTACTATCAGCTGAGTTTCTTCTTCCAAATCCTATCCCTATGCATAAATAGATATGAAGATAGGCAAGTAAGCTATTCTTGTAGAAAAATAGAATTATACATAATATTTGGCAAAACTAAGCAACAAACTATGGCAATTTTTCATGTCAATAATGAGAGCTGTTTATAATTTTTAATGGCCACATAAACACGCATTAAATAGTTGTTCCTTAATTTAATCAATCTGTCATGGTTGAACATAGGGGTCATTATCTTTTTACAGTATTAAATACAAATAGAGCTTAATTTGTGATGTCACTCTTCAATAATATGTCAAACTTGACCAAAATTAGCAAATCTTCTTGTGGCATACGGGACAAACTCATGTGAAAAGCCAATGGTCACCTTGAAACAACAGCCTCAGTTCAAACTCGAGATAAACTTATAACCAAGACAAATTTCTAAGGAAACATGGTAGCCTCTAATCTTATCCTGTCATGCGAGAAAATTCTCTACATGTCATTTCTTACCTCTGGTTTGGAGGTAGATGCTGTCTCTTATTCCATAGCCCCACCTCCAGCCATGGCTCTGCCTGGAAATAAATAAAGGATAAATCTTAACTACAGTGGTTTGTCCTAACCATGAATATTCCAGGAGATGGGAAATAATATACATACTGAAACCAGAGCCTATCCTTTCTCTGAGAAACATTCATTCATTTATCTATTCAAAAAATAATCACTGATTACTTCCTATGTGTCATAAACGGTCCTTGCCCTCCACAGCAAACATGGAGGGTAGGGTCATGTCAGTTAGGATGCTTTTGGCTGCAGTCACAGAAGTTCTCCTGCATCTTGGCCCAAAAAGTAAGGTCACTTATTATCTTATATAGCAAATGTGTCAATGAGGCAGGCTCCAGACCTGATTACCCCGTGATTCTCTGCTCTGCCCACCTTTGCTTCAGGACTCTATCCTCAGGCCAGTTGCAAAGTGGCTACAATAGTTCAGGCCTCACATCCTGACACCATAGTGATCAGAGGCAGAAGTAGGACTTAGAGATACAGAATAGGTGTCTCTCTCTTAAGTGTGAGGAAGCCATTCTTAGAAGCCTCACTACCTACAGGCACCCCCCCAACCCCCCGTTAACCTACCTGTTAACCAATTCCTAACCAGAGATCCACCCACTAGAGCTTGGGTGGGATCAACCTCTAGGAAGCTCATGGTCTGGTGAAGAAGCTAAATGTTGGAGCACAGTCTGGGTTATATTAAAAAGGAAGATGGACAGATAAGGGTGCAGCATTGTCTTTTACAGAGGAAACTAGCATGCAGCAGTGACTGGCTAATTAATTAGCCAGGCAGACTGAATGGCCTTGAGGCAGAAATGATGGGTTTCTTGTATTTGAAGACTAGAATGAGGAGTAGAATTGGAGCCAGTGAGTGACTGGAGATGGGACAGAACATGTCCTTCTCAGCTGATGTGAAGACTCCAGGGCCTTAAGAGCAAGGAGGACCTATTGGGGGATTCATAGAGGAACCATGGCATACTTTGATTCATCTTTAGAAAAGATGTTCCCGGCTGCTGTGTGGAAGACTTGAGGGCAAGTAACAAAAGTCAGAACACAGAAACTGATGATATGGGTAACTGGTCTACATGAAGAGAGAAGTGGGAAGAGTTGGCAAATAGTTAAGAGTTACCTTTGACCAGTTTTGATGATGAGTTAGAGCTGGTGGGCATAAGGGAAAAGGTGGTATCAAGGACAACTCATGGGTTTCCCTCTGAGCAATTACATCACTGGCATTGCCATTACTGAAGAATGATCCAGTTAAGGGTAAGAATAATTCATTTTAGATAAAGTGAAGATGAGGTGCCTACGAAATATTATTCGGAGATGCAGAGTCATGATGAGACTAGTAGTAATTCAGATATTTTTCCAAATATTATTTTGTATGAAATAATATAATTCTCACAATAACCCATGAAGCAGATGCTGTTATTATCCCCATATTCCAGATGTGGTAACTGAGACCCAGAGAAGTTAAAAACTTGGCTGGTGTTACACAGCTAGTAAGAACTGTGTCAATGAGAAGAGCCTTCTGGGCTGGAAATATAAATTTAAAAATATTAAGATTATCAATGGTAATTAGAGCCATAGGTGCAAATGAAATGGTCTAGGGAGAACTGAACCATGGGACATTCCATAATTTAACTCAAAGCCTGAGAGGTACAAAAGTACTCTAGAGGAAAAGGAAAGGGAGGAAGGCTCCCTGGGGATCAGCTACTTTTGCATGAGTGTTCAAGTGTTAAAAAAAAGAAAATGGAAGGACTTGGCTCCTTTACAAACTAAAAAGCAGCTTATAAAAGGTTCTGAAATTCTGCCAGAGAGAGAGAGAGAGAGTGTGAAATATGGACATGTATGTTAGCACTTGATGTTCTGCCACTTACAAACTATAGAGTTTGTATAAACTCAGGCAAGTTACTTCTTTGCATTAGGATTAGGTTCAGCTGCATAAAACCAACTCAAAATAGTAATAACTAACGCAAGATAGGGATGAATTTTTCTCTCATATAAGAGAAGCACAGAGGCGGTCAGTTTAAGGCTGCTATGTCTGATGGCTCCACAAAGTTCTTAAAGACCAAGATGCCTCCTAGCTTACAACTCCATTATTACTATGAAGTGGCCCTTGTTCTCACAGTGCCGGCCGTGTTCCAGCCATCACTTCTCTGATCTAGAAAACTGGATGAAGGGAAAAGCAAACCAAAGAAATGGCACACCTCTTATCTTTAAGCAGATTTCCCAGAAGTCACTTGGAACACTTTAGTTCATATCTCATTGGTAAAAGCTTTATAATAGGCCACACCTACCCTCAGAGGAGGCTGGGAAACATTCTTTTAGTAGGGCAAAAAAATCAAGATGTATTCACTAAATAGAAGAATGGATTTGGCAGGCGGCCAGTTTTCTCTGCCATTGTCAATTCGCTCTTTTGTAAAATAGGGTTTGAAATATTCACTTCACCTTTCTTATTGGTTAAATTATATAATAACTAGGCAAGTGCTTGATAAATGATAGAACACTATTCAAATAGTTGCTGTGAGGATGACCGTTTACTCCTCTTGCACACAGTAAGCACTTAAATATGTTTTCAGTGAGAAAACCTTAAAAAATATTTTCTATTTGTAGGGTCTAAAGCAGGAAATGTGGATTGATAAGAATTTTTTTCTGCAGATCTTGCATTTCAGTGACAAAGCCTTTCTTTGCCTTCAGAATCAATTTCAGGACAGCCAAGATTGATATTTGATTAGCTCTGCAGTAAAGTCCCATCAATATTGCCTACTCTCTGCTGAACTCAGGCACTCTCCTGAGTTTTTCTGGTAGATAAGGTAGAAGAATTATTTGTGGGGATTGCAGCTCATGTCATTAACCCACCTGGTCCTCACAATTCTGACTTACTGGCAACAAACAAGGATTCCAGACCAAGGTCCCTTGTGGTGACTGTTTTTAAGGGAATGGCTCTTAATTCAGAAACCAGTTGAAATGATCATTAAGAAACAGAATGCAAAGATAGCAGGGCACTCTGGAAACTGTAGCTACTTATTGTGCTTAGAGATTCCCAGGCATGGATAAAAGTAAATGAAGTTTCTTTTCCAATTAAAATAAATCTGGGGTAGTCAGGAATTATCTGTGAATACTGATAATATTTTTAACTTTTGAGCGTGACCCCAGAAACAGATGATGCTTTTGCATTAAATAATGACCTTTAAGATTATTTCACCACACGGGGCAGTTTCTATTATCTTTCATTATATACATGCTTTATGTGTTAATTCCTCTAAAAATAAAATAACATTTTCCTTTGTATGGTACTTTGCATCTTAGGATTTTAAAGAGTAGAAATTTCCTCTTCTCTTTCTTCAAAATCCCTACCCTCATAATTTGAGTTGTATGTACAATAAATGCTTAACTAATTTTTGCCACATGAGTACATCATAACCTCCTGCACTCATGGGCCTTAGTATTTCCCAAAAGGTCCTGAAGGGACAGGGCTGAGAGCAGGACCCTTGACGTCAGCCTATTTCTCTATTTCTTGTGACTGCCCTTTTTTCTTTCCTTGACCTGTTGCTTTATAATTTAATGCTTAAATTTTGAAAAGGGAAGAAGGGACAAGCACAAACAGAGCTAATTTAATTAAGATGAGTTTCATTATGTGGCCTAAAGGAAAACTGAAAAGATACTATATACGTTAAAAAAACCATATTGCAAGTAATGCAGGAAAACATGTTTGACAGATGATAAGCCCAAATTGTAGCCAACAATTCAACCTGGGGAAAATTCCCACTGAGATCTGGTGGCTTGGTTAGTTTCATTGATGAGTCTTATTGGATAGTCATTAGCTGCTCTTTCTAATACCCTCCAGCTGACACACAAGACCCTGCCCACCAGCCACCACCTTCCTGTGAGATTCAAGAAAAATCAAGAGTGTGTACAGACCGAAACGGTTATAAGCAATCAACACTCTAAATTTGGAGTCAGGAAATCTTTAATGAGCACCCACAAAATGCCACTTATTATACTAGAGTTTCCATGTATTAATATAATGGTTATATATGCAATCAGAGAGCTAGATATTGCTATTCCCATTTCTTGTAGTTAAGGAAATGTAGTTTTGAGAGGCTGATTAACTTGCCTGTGGTTACATAGCAAGTCATGATTAAATGCATTTAAACCTGATGTTCAAAGTTCCAGTTCTAGGCTCTGAGCTCAACATATCCAGACATTTGGAGAAAAGAACTTAAAAATAAGGAAAATAATAATTTAAAAATAGACACTAAATCAAATGTGAATTCAGAGCTTCCTATGGGGCAAAATTAACAGGTGACTTTCTCTGTTGAGACCTCTTTAAAAATTTAACATCTTTCATGCAGAAGAATAACAAAAAGTCCCCAAAGGAATTAACAGGACAAAAATAATATGACATTTACCTCTGAAAAAAGACTAATGGAAGTCAATTTCTGTGTTCTGAGATGAGGAAAATTAAGAATTCCTTGTGAAAGTCTTGACAAAGATATGAGCAGGGTTCCTTACTTTCTGAGTAATAATTAAAACAGGTCCAAGTTAGAGCCACTGGTGGTAATTAAAAGACACACACACACACACACACACACACACACACAGAGAGAGAGAGAGAGAGAGAAGAGAAGAAGAAAAGAATGTTTTAGCAAGGATCAACACCCTTGCAAAAATATTCACTTCAGAAGTACTATTTGGATTTCACCTCGTCACTACACAAATGACAAATGGCACTGAAAAACTCGTCTGGGAGGTAATGGGAGCTACATAAGGAAACAGGGTCATGTCATCAGAGAGAGAAAATGAGAAATCTGAGCTTAAAAGGAAGTAGACTCAAGAAATGATTCTCAAATGGAATGTCAAGTTTCATCAGGTTCTCTATCATCCTACACTTAATAGGTAACAGAGTGGCTGTTATCATGAGATTTTGGAATGAGTTCAAGACAGAAAAAATGTCCAGGAGTGTATTAACCTTGACAGTATTAATGGAGGGAAGGACATTGCAAAGGTTGAATCAAAAAGCCTGCACTGCCTGGTCTTGAGCATCCTCAAACCATCCACAGGAAAAGATGTATGAATGACAAGTCTCTAGACTCAGTCCTGGACCACGGGAACTTTGTGTGAGTTGCCACGTTCTAGGCAAATCCCCTGACTCCTCTGTGTCTCGGTTCCTTTAACTATAGAATGGTACAAAAAGATACTCAACATTTGATAAATTGTGTTTCATGGAACACAAGTCTATGAGACCTTAATGGTGTCCCACAAAAAAACACCAGCCAACCATATTTGTGATTAAATTAAGTTTGGAAAGTAAAGGGTTCAACAGAGTTTAAAAAGTTTATTGTAGACCTTCTCAGAGCCATTAAAAGGCTACATTGTAATTCGATTCTTTGAGAAAATAGTACCATAGTCATATATACAGAAACAAATGAAATGTTATACCCCGCCTACATAATGGGGGTGTTGTGAAGATAGCTAATGAGATAATAGATCTAAAAGCATTTAGAATGAAGCACTACATGAACATTAGGCATTTTAAAATTATTCCCAGTGATTTCAGGTTTTAGGGACTGCCAGGCAGCACTGAGTATAATGGAATTTTCTACACTAAGGATCTTTCTTCTTAGCCAGCCACCTGAAGGCAATGGATATAGTTGGGAAGAAGGGAGTAGGATGCTAGGGTTCATTAGGAATGCTGCAGGTCTCAAAGAGTGATTCTCAGAACACTGCCGTCAAAATTACCTGGGCTGCTTATTTATGCATTCATATTCCTGGTTCACTAGATCTGAGATGGATTAAAATTCTTAACAGGTACTTCAGTTGATTCTTATATGCGCTAAATTTTGAGATCCACTAGTCTGAAGAGACAGCACAGTTGAGAGCCTCCAAAACTTTTCAAATTCATGTAAGTCCTTAAGGGATATTCTAGTGGTGAAGTGGTAACGAATTTCACCCCTAGTGGAAGGCTTATTAGCCAGGTGGTCTGACTGATACCAGAGGAGACTTTTCACTTTTAGAAAACTTTAGTTGAGCCCATTTTCTGTGCCCCAAAAGAGTGCTATTAGTATATGCCTATTAATCTTTATAAGTCTGTATTATCCCCATTTTACAGACAGGAAGCTGATGGGACTTTCCTAAGGTCACACAGTGAATTTGTTAGAAACCTTTTAGTTGCAAGTAAAAGAGAACCCCACTCAACCTAGTGTAAATAAAAAAGAGAATTTATTACTTCGTGTAAGGAAAATATTCAGGGTGTAATGGTTTCAGGCAGGGCTGGATCCAGAAGACCAAGTGATGTAATGAGGTTTCAGTTTCATTGAGTCGTCTCTGTTCTCTTTGTCTCTGTTGTGGCTCAATTCTCAGGCAGGCTCTGCCACTAAAGTGGCTGAAAGGAGTGGGCATGGTGGCTCACGCCTGTAATCCCAGCACTTTGAGAGGCCGAGGTTGGTGGATCACTTGAGGTCAGGGGTTCGAGACCAGCCTGGCCAACATGGCAAAACCCTGTCTCTACTAAAAATAATTTGAGCTTTCTTCTCAAAGCTCAAATTAGCTGGGGTGGTGGCACGTGCCTGTAATCCCAGCTACTTGGGAGGTGGAGACACAAGAACCGCTTTAACCTGGGAGGTGGAGGTTGCAGTGAACCAAGATGGAGCCACTGCGCTCCAGCCTTGGTGACAAAGTGAGATTACGTCTCAAAAAAAAAAAAAGGTGGGGGGGTTGGGGAGGCTGAAAGATTATCTGCAGCTCTATAGGACAGGGGTTGACAAGCTATGGCCATGCAGGCCAGATGCTTATTTTTATAAATAAAGTTTTATTGGAATACACACATGCCCGTTTGGGCATATTAGTCTACTGCTGCTTTTACAGTGCGTCAGCAGAGTAGAGTACTTCAACAGAGACTATATGGTCCATAAAGCCTAAAGTACTTACTATTTGGCTTAACAGAAAGAGTCTGCTCACCCCTGCAGGGGAAACCAGGCTTTGTTGAGGTGGGATTTGAGTCTGTGAAAGGCACTATTTATTTAACTGCAAGAAGAATATCAGACCCTAGGGTCTAAGGATTTAAGATGAAAAAAGGGTCTACGTTATTTAAAGATTGTTGCTTTGGATTAACACAAGACTTGGGAGTTTATTTACAATTTAAATAAGTTCTGTTGCCAACACAAATGTATTCTATAGATTAAATGAACAACAGAATGTTTTATAAGTTTTTGTAGTCATTATATATGTTAGTGGTTGAAGGACACATTCCTGGTAGATAAAACAAGAATTTTGTACTGACTATCTATGGAAGAATTTTGATAATAACATCTATTAGCTCAATAAGTCTAACAATATAGAACCTGTATAATTTTAAATTTAATATTTTAAATTTTATAATTTTAAATTTAATATTTTAAATTTTATAATTTTAAATTTAATATTTTAAATTTTATAATTTTAAATTTAAATAGGAACTTTCCTCCCTACCTGTCTGGTCCGTTCACAATGTGCTCTCTTCATTGCTTTGTGTTCATGGAATAGAAGTATCTTCATCCTTCCAACACAGTTCTTAGGAAATATGAAGTATTTGACATAATAGGACCGTTTCTTCTCAACGCTTATGAATCATCATTGTGACCTGCAGATTCTTTTAATATTAACCAAGGCTAAATGAAGATGTTTTAGTTTGTGACCCCTACTTTGACTAGGCTTAGAGCCTATGTAATCTGCAATCCCAGTTGAAAGAGCATGTTTATCAGTAGTTCCAACAAATTCCAGCATTGAGTCTCATTGCCTGGCCAAGCTCAATGGCTCATCCCTGAATTAATTACTGTGGGTGGAGGGTGGAGATGCAATGCTCTGATTGGCCAGCACTGGGTCACATGCCCACCTCTGGCGTCAGGACGGAGATGAACTTCCTGAACCACCCAGAGTGCGAGGAGAGGAGGAATGACTCTCCAGAGGAGAATTAGGAAGCCCTTGCCACCTAGTGGGGGTCAGAAAGAACTCACCTCCACCAGCAGCTATTAGGTGGTAGATTCCGGATCTGGACCCACATCGTCCTGGTTTCATAATATTTTTCCCCTATACACGATGGTTAGCATTTTCTAAGTGAAGCAGATCTGAGCCTATTCCAGGCCTGACTGGCACCCGCTGAGTTCATAATTGTAGCTTGAGCACAGGTCCTTAGTAGATAATGTCCTACCGGTTCTTCTTGTCCTAGTGATCTAGGGCGGGTATTCTCCAGGGCACCTACAGACAGGTGTACATCTATATTATGACATTTTATGGTAAGACAGCTCCTCTTTTCTCTTGCTACAGTAGGTTCAATTTATAATTGGCATCTGTTTTGCAGCCTTTTCAAAACAGCAGCTCATTTCCTCCCTCATCCCTGAAGCCCTCCTATGACTTTAGTGAGTAATACAAAGATTCAAAAAGCCAGACTCTCGCACATCGAGGAGACATTCTTGCAATGTCTTAATTAAAAGCGTGTGTTTCTCTTCTTTCCAGAATCACTTTTTCCTATTCATTAGTCCCTTCTCAATTTCTCCAGCTCTAAAATGGGGATAATATATAGCCCTCGCTCACAAGTTTAATTTGAGGATTATGTAAGGTAACACATTTTAAGTGCTTAGATCAGTGTCTGGAATAGACTTAGTGACTGAAAAATGTTAGCTGTTATGGATGCTGTTATCGTCATCGTCATCATCAATGATCATCTTTACCGTCATAATAGTCATCAGCACCGATACCTAAGGAAGCACTGTACTGTTTACAATCCCCCCTCCTGTTAGGAGGAAACGCAGAGTCCCATAGACCACATTAGTCATGTGGCCTCTTTCTGATAAAATGGCCTATGATTCCAAAACCAATAGAGCTACCCTCTTGCTTTCTTTAAAATTAGTACATCTTAGGGCACCAGGATTTATGGATGCTCTTGTATTCTTCTTGACTGTCAATTCATGCTTCAGGAACAAATTAACAGAAACATGACTTGGGCCATCTTTGGATCTGTGGATCCCTGAGTTTCCCTTCCTTCCCATCTCCCCGCATTGTGTGTCAGCACAGTGTTTTCCCAGGGGGCCACTAAAGGGCAGCTCTGCCTGTTCACAGTGCAGGAGGCAGCAGTACACCTATGATGAAAGCATCCCTAGGGACTTGCTCCCGGCAGTGAGGAGAGCTGCCTTTACCAGGCAGAACTCTGTAGAAGCCAGAGACAAAGGAGGAAGTTGGCCAGGAGCCTGAGCAAATCCGCTGACAAGTTTGGGTCCAGGTATGTGCAGCCTCCCTCCCTTCTCCCACCACTCCCAGCCCACAGGACTATCATATAGGCATGCACACACTATTGGTTCTTCCCCCATGAGCACTGCCATTCTTGTAAGCAGTAAGATTGATAAGCAACTCTCTCAATGTAAACATTGACCTCTCCCTCCAGAGATGTAGTGGGGAAGACTGCCAAATGTCATGATGTGGCAGAATGGTTGCGTCTGGGGTGTGGGTGTTGTTTTGTATGGAATGTAAGTGGCATTTCCTCTGATGGTTCCTAGGTAGAAAAGATAGCCACCTGTGTGTCCAAGCAGCTGAGGGGCACCAGAGCTCCCCCCTACCCATCCCCACCGGGACTTGCATTACTCAAGTCATCCAGTCTTTGGATTCAGACTGATAAACCCTTAGTTAAATGTTGCTGTCTCATTACCATATGCTCAGCCAGTATCAGTGTCCACAGCTTCGTGATAATACATAAATTGGATCCCTCTTTGACTGGATGCTAAGGGATGGGGAGGAGGAGGGTGGTGCACAGAGGCGCAGAAGAGCCTGAAAGGAGGAAGTGAGGGCAGTGAAGGTCAGTGATCCTCGTACTCACCGATATTAACATGAGTACTCTCTCAGGCATCGTGTCGGTGTTTAATAGCTCTTGGACAACATGGCCTTGTTGATTTATCTCCCAACTCGTTCATGGTGTATATTTTTCCTTTAACCAGGCAACCTCTCTGTGCTAAAAGAGTCTCTGTTGTCCCCATCGTTTTCCCTCTTTAATGCCCAATCCTTGTCCCATCCACTCCCCACTTTACGTCCCCATCCCATTCCTAATGAAACCAGGTAGGCACTCGATTTTTAGAATAAACATGTTTTACTCTTTAAAAAAAAAAAATCAAAAAACAACAACAAAAAAATTCTAGTTAATCAATTCTAGGTTGTCAGAAACTCTTCCAAGAGATCCAGCCTCTCTAAGTGTATGGCATGACTTCTTCTAGAGTGAAAAAGGAAAAATAGTGTCCTCATATGCCTGATAATTCACATCAACCCTTCATTTATTTATGATAAGGTAGCTCTGAAAGTGACAGTACATTTATAAAAGGGACCTTTCTAAATGGCTGGGCACCTGTGTGGCATCATTTTGCAGGGCAGGAGAAGGCAGCGCAGGCTGGCTGTGGTGGCTCACACCTGTAGTCCTAGCACTTTGGGAGGCCAAGGTGGGCGGATCACATGAGGCCAGGAGTTCAAGACCAGCCTGGACAACATGGTGAAACCTTGTCTCTGCTAAAAATACAAAAATTAGCCGAGTGTGGTAGTGCGCGCCTGTAGTCCCGGCTACTCGGGAGGCTGAGGCATGAGAATGGCTTGAATCTGGGAGGTGGAGGTTGCAGTGAACTGAGATCACGTCACTGCACTCCAGCATGGGTGACAGAGCAAAACCCTGTCTCAAAAAAAAAAAAAAAAAAAAAGCAGTGCTGCTTCAGCGTACTGAGCTGACAGCCTACCTTACCTCCACTCTGATCTTTGGTTCCCATTCCTAGGATGGTGAAATAAGGGGGGTATATAACCCCTTCTAATCACAAGCAAAAGTGAAGGTTATCAGATCCTGCAACATAAACGTTCTGTTATTGGGTTCACTTAGGGTTAAGAAACAATCCAATCTATGAGAATCTTAGGTCTTCCAAAAACCCTAGGAGCATTTAGCACATGGAGAGATCTCCACTGGGATCCCAAATGGTCTGCACTCCTGCCTCTGGTGCTGACTCTGACTAGACATCAGATGGCACAGACACCATGCTGCCTTCATTCCAGGTTGCTCACTGGGATACTGTATGACTAGCACTTTCTAGGCCAGCAGGAAGCCAAGGTGGTGCCATCCTTGCACATGCCTTTTGAAAGCCAAACCACCAGGAGAAATATGGTGCACCTGAGGAGCGCCCCAAGCCCCGGCCCAGCTCCTCCCACTGCGTGACCTAGGAGCCCACCAAGAGTAATCCCAGGCTGCCACAAGGGCTGGGGTTCAGAACACCATCAGGCCTGGGTACTTTGGTTCTTGTTCATTAAAATCATGCATACATTTTCTTACTGGCCTTTCTAAGGAGAAAGAAAAATCATCTCCCAATAATTTCCACCCTGTGGATAAAACAAAACCCAGTTTTGGCATAAGTGGGAGCCCAAACTGTGTGGTCCTTTAAGAGTGTTCTCTTGGATGGTAGGGCAGGAAAGACCCCAGGAGTTTGCTTGCCCATGGCTCGCTCCTCACTTCAGCCTTCTGAAGGAGCTCAGCTGCCCAGCTTCCAACGTTTTGATTCAGCATGCTTAGTCCTGGCAGTTGACATTCAAGCCGATTCATGTGTGGCTCAGCATTTTCTCCAGACAGCATGAGGTAGCCACCGTTGAGCAGGCCAAAGTGAAGCTGTCTTTACATGCTCCATTTCCGAAAAAGGCTGTTTGTGATTTCAAAACATGGCAGGCTGCGCCCTGCTCTCCCACTTGCCTTCATCCCTTTCTTTCTCTGGTTCCTGCAGTGGGAGACCACTTTATTCTGAGCCCTGTTTTTTTGTTTCACGTCTTTGTGTGTGTGTGTGTGTGTGTGTGTGTGTGTGTGTGTGTATGTGTCTGATGGAGTTTCACTTTTGTCACCTATGCTGGAGTGTAATGGTGCAATCTTGGCTCACTGCAACCTCTGCCTCCTGGGTTCAAGCGATTCTCCTGCCTCAGCCTCGGTAGCTGGGATTACAGGCACACGCCACCACACCCAGCTTATTTTTGTATTTTTAGTAGAGACAGGGTTTCACCATGTTGGCCAGGCTGGTCTTGAACTCCTGACCTCAGGTGATCCACCTGCCTTGGCCTCCCAAAGTGCTGGGATTATAGGGATGAGCCACCGCACCAAGCCTTCCCTTCCTTTTCAAACTGTGTTCATAAGTTGGCTCACTCTTGAGCCATCCTCACACTTAAGCCCTCCAATATCATTATCTGATGGCAAAGCTAGCCCCCATCATCAAATGAATTGGAGAAAAATGTAATGGGGTGATTAAAATATAAATCAACTAAACCTAATGTGATCCAGTCTGCTCAATAATCTACTGAATTTAAGAGCTAAACATCATGAATTTCATAATAATACTTATTAAGGATTCATTTAATTATTGAGTTATAATTATACCTTTATAATACCCTCTGTTCCTTGCCACTCTTGGTTTTTCAAAGGCACTTCTAATTTCATATCATTATTTTAATGGGGCAATTTCAGAATAGTTTGTATCCATTTCTTAAAGATGTGATTATGGAAAAGCCTTTTGGTTCTCATGGCACATTTTTTTAAAGACAAATAACGATACATATTTTCATACCTCTGAAGATGTGAGGGAATGAACTGAATCAAATGCAGTTATCCAGTTATCAGTTTAATAAGTCATTATTGAGTGCCAACTATAAGAAGCAAACTCAGTATCAACCCTGAATAATTGCTATCTTGATTTTTTAAAGGATTCTGTATATAATCTCTCTTTAACTTTTAGCAGATGTTTTATGTTGGCTGAACTCAGAGAATTCTCAAACTGAATATTTTAAAAACTTCACATTTTGTGTCTTAGGCTGTTTTGAGAATCAAAGAATGATAGGAAATCTTCCAACCAAACGCAGATACCCATCCCCTTGAAGCCCACTGGGATCCAGAGATCCCGGCATGAGTGCTTCTACAGGGAGTATTTCATTTTGGCTATAACACGTGTTTAGAGAAGTACTAGAAAATCATTCTGAGCAGTTTACTCAGGTTGAGAGTAATAAGTCAGGTTGTTTTAATATAAAAAATAGGTTATTTCATGGAAGAAAAAACTTGAATAAGTGATTCTTGGCCTTGTCTGAAGGCCAATACAGGAAATTAGAACTTCCTACTGTATGCTGTGGGGAGCCACCTGCAGTTCCTACAAGGAACAGGCTTCTAGTAAAAGTATCCAATACAGGTTTGAAGGTAGGAGAGTAAGTCTGGGAATATAGGTTTGGAGACTTGTAAAATCTGGACAAAAACAACAACAAGACTATACACCAAGGTAAGAAATGAGGGGAAAGTGATGAGTATGAAAGAGGAAGTGACCTGTGAGAATCAGACCTCTGGACTCTGGTGACTTTGCTTCTGTCCTGGACTCAACACCTCTTTGCTGTGGTTTCCCGCAATTATCACTACTTGGGTGGCTCTGCTGACATTGTTGAAGAAGCACCAACTCGAGCAGCTGATGCCATTTAAAAAGCAGAATGCTCAAATTCAGTGTTACTTCTGAGGCCATTTACTTGCCTGATTTGATTTCCTTTTTTATTCCTTGTCGTAGCTGTGTTGTTGTTGTTGTTGTTACCACTCTTCTCAGCCGTTCCATGACCCATACTTAAAACCTTCTGAATCTTTTATCTTCCTCCTTTAGCCTCCAATAATCTGTTCTTTTACCACTGCTGCTAGATTAATCTCCCTGAGGCCCACATCTGATCTACGCCGTTTGTGATCAGAGACCTCAGTTCAAACTTTCAATCACTCAGCATAAAATCTCCTGATCAGTAATACTTTTGTGCTCTTTTGATCCCACTTCTTCTCCTTCCTAAGAACCATGTTTCATACATTTCTCAGCCTTTTGTCTACATCTTCGATCTCTCACTTTCCCCTGGCTCTGGCAGCTCAGCCTACTGACCCCCAAATCAAGTCTCTCCTTCCTACCTTGGCAAATTTCCTCTCAATAGTTCTTCGTTACCTCAGGAAATAAAGTTCTAACCCCTAAAAAGCCTTTGCAAAAATACTGAATTATCTGGCTGCAAAGTTCTTGTCCCCATTGAGCTGCCATCCTATTCTGCTTCTTCCTTTGTCATCAAATTCTTTAAATCATGTAAAATCATCACATTGACATAGTCATGAAAACTAAAAATGTTAGCCATTCTTACCTCCTGGTACTTCCTCATGTTTATCCAGAGAGTTACCAAATCTGCTGATTCTCCCACCTGGCTGAATCCCATCTTTTCTTCCTATCCTTCTGTCATGCCCCTGCTTGAATCCTAGTTACCGTGATTGCAGTGTCCTCCTGATTGTTCTCTCTGTCAAGGATTTCCCCATATTCCAAGTCAGGTTACGTTTGCTGCTGCAACAATCTTCCTAAGAAACAAATCTAATTGCATCCTCATCATGTACCGTCTCGATCAGGCTGACCACCCCCATTCCACCCAAGTTACTCTTGAACTATTTTACCAGGTTCCACTCATTATTTTTTTCCCCAAAGCAAGTATCTTCTGGCATACTCTATAATTTATTTGGCTTCAGTGTTTGCTGTCTGCCCTTCACCCTACCTCTGCTTGTGAGCTCTATGAGTTGGTATTTTTATCTGTTTTGTTTACCATCATAGCCTAAGCATCTGGTACAGAGTGGACATGCAATACATTTTGGTTGAATGTGATAATACCAGTTTCCCATTTTCAAATTCTCCTTGTCCCTCTGCTCAAACCCCAAATGCCAATTCATTTCAAGGGCTTACATGATCTGGTTTCAGACCCTCCAACCCCTGTCTCTCTCCACTAGTGCTTCATCTCACCTAACGTCACAGGCTGACAGTTGACTGAGTTCCTTGAAGTCCCTAGACGTTCCATGCCTTCTTCCCTCTCTGTTCCTGTTGGGTCTGTTTCTCCTCCCAGGGATCCACTTCTCCTTCTTCCCCTTGCCAGGAGAACAGTCCCTCCTCTTTCAAAACTTAAGCTGAAAGTGACCTCCCTCGAGGTCTTCTCCAATGCTGTGAAGCATAATTAGTTGCTCTCTGCTCTTCGCTTACACTGAGTTTTACATTGTAGCTCTGTTGTGGTATGTTCTTACACACTGATCCCTCTATGTCCTCCTTGGGACTCTGTGCTCAAGACCAGTTTTCCTGTGTGTCTTCCCCAGAAATGATCAGAGTATCTGTCAGAGATTTAAGTGGCCACTTAATTAAATGATTGAAAAGAGGAGCTCCCAGTGCATTGAACCAGGTAGTAAAGGTTTAAGTGCCCTCTTCATTGCAGCATGTCCAAATCATCACTACCCTCACCCCTAAACCTGTGCCCTCCCCTGTCTTCCTTGTCTCTATGAATGAAGGATACCACTCTGCTGACCTGAATCTGGGAATTGCCAATGATATGCCTCCAGTCCTTCTGGTCACTCAGTCACTAAGTTCTTTTGACTTTGCTTCCGACGTGTCTCTCAATTCCATCTACTTTCTTTCAGTCCTGCTGTGAGGAGCTCTTAGTAGCTTATCACATCTGTCACCAATACAACTGCCACAGCACACACTCAAAATTCCATACGTATTGAATGAATGGATCTCCTGAGTTAAAACTATGTTCAGACCACAACAAGCAGACTATCATTTTTATATGGTCATTGGCAGGTTGAACTTGCAAGGAATGCATAGGTTGCAGAAGTCTGGATGATTTTTTTGAGGGAACAAAGTGGTTTGGGATTTGCCACGGCTTCAGATAACATTTTGCTTTCTGGGAAGTTGAATTCCTTCCACGCCCTCAATTTTGCCAAAGAGCTTATTTTCTCTGATTATTCCTTTCTTAAAAATTCAAGTTGGGGTATTGGAATCTGTAAATATGGAAAAGAGTTTGTTTATTTCATGTGGTAAAAAGAGGGTGGGATGATTGTGGCCTTTAAGGAAGGGTCCACTAGGCATTATGAGATTGAAAGTCTGAATATGCTCAAGTGTTTCATTATTGGGATTAGCATAGATTTTCCCTAAAGATACCCCCAGCTCTCAATTTCTAATAATTTTTTTTTAAGAAAGACTCCAGGAAAAGAAAAACTAGTGAAATTAAGACAATTGTAAAATCTAATGGAAGTGTGAGAGACTCTAAAATCGATCAGTAATCCTAAAGTACAGTCACTTGCTTAACAGATTTCAGTGCTGCTGAAGGTCTAGGTAAAGCCAGGTAGTGGGAAGTAGACAGCAGTGGGTATTGGAGGCGTTGGCTTTGGAATAGACAGTTGATAAATGTTTTCTCCCTTCTTTTTGCTCAGTAGACAGTGCTGTAGTGATTACGTCTGCCAAGTCTTATTTGAGAAATTGCCGAACCAGTAGTTACACTGACTCTCATTTGAATCTTCTGGTGGCCTCTCCCTGTTTTGGGTGGTAGTCCCTGGTTTGTCCAGAGAGCTCTCCTCCTCTTTCTCTTCCTCCTCCAGCCTATGTAGAAGTTGAGCAAATTTGGTTGGGGTGTTTTGAATTTCTAGGGCTTGGCCAACTGTCCTCAGCCTTCAGAACACAATGGTATGACTTCCATTCCAAAAGGCAAAGAGAAACTCTAGTCACGTGGTTTCTGTTACCTGTAACCATGGAAAACGTTGGCCATCTGTGAGGCTCCCATTTTAACACTTTTTTTCTCTCTTTATTTTCATCTCTTTCTTGGAAATAACAAGCTGAGGAAGTGGAGAGGCTGGCGGCAATGCGTTCTGACTCCCTCGTCCCAGGCACCCACACCCCACCCATCCGCAGGAGAAGTAAGTTTGCCAACCTGGGAAGGATTTTCAAGCCTTGGAAATGGAGGAAGAAGAAAAGTGAAAAGTTCAAACACACGTCAGCAGGTTAGATGATTTGTTTTTTCATTTCCCATTTGGTGTTTGTTGCCTTCAACTCTATTATCTTAATAGAATTTAATTGCAATAGGCTGTTTGAACCAATGGAGAAAAAATATCAAGCCTTGGAATTGCTCTTGTCTTTAAAATTTTTTCAATATCATCAAAAATGACTTTTTTTTATATTATTATACTTTAGGTTTTAGGGTACATGTGCACAGTGTGCAGGTTTGTTACATATGTATCCATGTGCCATGTTGGTTTGCTGCACCCATTAACTCGTCATTTAGCATTAGGTATATCTCCTAATGCTGTCCCTCCCCCGTCCCCCCAACCCACAACAGTCCCCAGAGTGTGATGTTCCCCTTCCTGTGTCCATGAGTTCTCATTGTTCAATTCCCACCTATGAGTGAGAACATGCGGTGTTTGGTTTTTTGTCCTTGTGATAGTTTACTGAGAATGATGTTTTCCAGTTTCATCCATGTCCCTACAAAGGACATGAACTCATCATTTTTTATGGCTGCATAGTATTCCATGGTGTATATGTGCCACATTTTCTTAATCCAGTCTATCGTTGTTGGACATTTGGGTTGGTTCCAAGTCTTTGCTATTGTGAATAGTGCCGCAACAAACATACGTGTGCATGTGTCTTTATAGCAGCATGATTTATAGTCCTTTGGGTATATACCCAGTAATGGGATGGCTGGGTCAAATGGTATTTCTAGTTCTAGATCCCTGAGGACTCACCACACTGACTTCCACAATGGTTGAACTAGTTTACAGTCCCACCAACAGTGTAAAAGTGTTCCTATTTCTCCACATCCTCTCCAGCACCTGTTGTTTCCTGACTTTTTAATGATGGCCATTCTAACTGGTGTGATATGGTATCTCACTGTGGTTTTGATTTGCATTTCTCTGATGGCCAGTGATGATGAGCATTTTTTCATGTGTTTTTTGGCTGCATAAATATCTTCTTTTGAGAAGTGTCTGTTCATGTCCTTCGCCCCCTTTTTGATGGGGTTGTTTGTTTTTTTCTTGTAAATTTGTTTGAGTTCATTGTAGATTCTGGATACTAGCCCTTTGTCACATGAGTAGCTTGCAAAAATTTTCTCCCATTCTGTAGGTTGCCTGTTCACTCTGATGGTAGTTTCTTTTGCTGTGCAGAAGCTCTTTAGTTTAATGACATCCCATTTGTCAATTTTGGCTTTTGTTGCCATTGCTTTTGGTGTTTTAGACATGAAGTCCTTGCCCATGCCTATGTCCTGAATGGTATTGCCTAGGCTTTCTTCTAGAGTTTTTATGGTTTTAGGTCTAACATGTAAGTCTTTAATCCATCTTGAATTAATTTTTGTATAAGGTGTAAGGAAGGGATCCAGTTTCAGCTTTCTACATATGGCTAGCCAGTTTTCCCAGCACCATTTATTAAATAGGGAATCCTTTCCCCACTGCTTGTTTTTGTCAGGTTTGTCAAAGATCAGATAGTTGTAGATATGCAGCATCATTTCTGAGGGCTCTGTTCTGTTCCATTGATCTATGTCTCTGTTGTGGTACCAGTACCATGCTGTTGTGGTTACTGTAGCCTTGTACTATAGTTTAAAGTCAGGTAGCGTGATGCCTCCAGCTTTGTTCTTTTGGCTTAGGATTGACTTGGTGATGTGGGCTCTTTTTTGGTTCCATATGAACTTTAAAGTAGTTTTTTCCAATTCTGTGAAGAAAGTCATTGGTAGCTTGATGGGGATGGCATTGTATCTATAAATTACCTTGGGCAGTATGGCCATTTTCATGATATTGATTCTTCCAACCCATGAGCATGGAATGTTCTTCCATTTGTTTGTATCCTCTTTGATTTCATTGAGCAGTGGTTTGTAGTTCTCCTTGAAGAGGTCCTTCACATCCCTTGTAAGTTGGATTCCTAGGTATTTGATTCTCTTTGAAGCAATTGTGAATGGGAGTTCACTCATGAGTTGGCTCTCTGTTTGTCTGTGATTGGTGTACAAGAATGCTTGTGATTTTTGTACATTGATTTTGTATCCTGAGACTTTGCTGAAGTTGCTAATTAGCTTAAGGAGATTTGGGGCTGAGACAATGGGGATTTCTAGATATACAATCATGTCATCTGCAAACAGGGACAATTTGACTTCTTCTTTTCCTAATTGAATACCCTTTATTTCCTTCTCCTGCCTGATTGCCCTGGCCAGAACTTCCAGCACTGTGTTGAATAGGAGTGGTGAGAGAGGGCATCCCTGTCTTGTGCCAGTTTTCAAAGGGAATGTTTCCAGTTTTTGCCTATTCAGTATGATATTGGCTGTGGGTTTGTCATAGATGGCTCTTATTATTTCGAGATACGTCCCATCAATACCTAATTTATTGAGAGTTTTTAGCATGAAGGGTTGTTGAATTTTGTCAAAGGCCTTTTCTGCATCTATTGAGATAATCGTGTGGTTTTTGTCTTTGGTTCTGTTTATATGCTGGATTACATTTATGGATTTGCATATGTTGAACCAGCCTTGCATCCCAGGGATGAAGCCCACTTGATCATGGTATATAAGCTTTTTGATGTGCTGCTGGATTCGGTTTGCCAGTATTTTATCAAGGATTTTTGCATCAATGTTCATCAAGGATATTGGTCTGAAATTCTCTTTTTTGGTTATGTCTCTGCCAGGCTTTGGTATCAGGACAATGCTGGCCTCATAAAATGTGTTAGGGAGGATTCCCTCTTTTTCTATCGATTGGAATAGTTTCAGAAGGAATGGTACCAGTTCCTCCTTGTACCTCTGGTAGAATTCAGCTGTGAATCCATCAGGTCCTGGACTCTTTTTGGTTGGTAAGCTATTGATTATTGCCACAATTTCAGAGCCTGTTATTGGTCTATTCAGAGATTCAACTTCTTCCTGGTTTAGTGTTGGGAGGGTGTATTTGTCGAGGAATTTATCCATTTCTTCTAGATTTTCTAGTTTATTTGCATAGAGGTGTTTGTAGTATTCTCTGATGGTAGATTATATTTCTGTGGGATTGGTGGTGATATCCCCTTTTTCATTTTTTATTGCATCTATTTGATTCTTCTCTCTTTTCTTCTTTATTAGTCTTGCTAGCGGTCTCTCAATTTTGTTGATCTTTTCAAAAAACCAGCTCCTGGATTCATTAATTTTTTGAAGGGTTTTTTGTGTCTCTATTTCCTTCAGTTCTGCTCTGATTTTAGTTATTTCTAGCCCTTCTGCTAGCTTTCGAATGTGTTTGCTCTTGCTTTTCTAGTTCTTTTAATTGTGATGTTAGGGTGTCAGTTTTGGATCTTTCCTGCTTTCTCTTGTGGGCATTTAGTGCTATAAATTTCCATCTACACAGTGCTTTGAACGTGTCCCAGAGATTCTGGTATGTTGTGTCTTTGTTCTCATTGGTTTCAAAGAACATCTTCATTTCTGCCTTCATTTCATTATGTACCCAGTAGTCATTCAGGAGCAGGTTGTTCAGTTTCCATGTAGTTGAGCGGTTTTGAGTGAGTTTCTTAATCCTGAGTTCTAGTTTGATTGCACTGTGGTCTGAGAGACAGTTTGTTATAATTTCTGTTCTTTTACATTTGCTGAGGAGAGCTTTACTTCCAACTATGTGGTCAATTTTGGAATAGGTGTGGTGTGGTGCTGAAAAAAATGTATATTCTGTTGATTTGGGGTGGAGAGTTCTGTAGATGTCTATTAGGTCCACTTTGTGCAGAGCTGAGTTCAATTCCTGGATATCCTTGTTAACTTTCTGTCTCGTTGATCTGTCTAATGTTGACAGTGGGGTGTTAAAATCTCCCATTATTATTGTGTGGGAGTTTAAGTCCCTTTGTAGGTCACTGAGGACTTGCTTTATGAATCTGGGTGCTCCTGTGTTGGGTGCATATATATTTAGGATAGTTAGCTCTTCTTGTTGAATTGATCCCTTTACCATTATGTAATGGCCTTCTTTGTCTCTTTTGATCTTTGTTGGTTTAAAGTCTATTTTATCAAAGACTAAGGTTGCAACCCCTGCCTTTTTTCGTTTTCCATTTGCTTGATAGATCTTCCTCCATCCCTTTATTTTGAGTCTATGTGTGTCTCTGCACGTGAGTTAGGTTTCCTGAATACAGCACACTGATGGGTCTTGACTCCTTATCTAATTTGCCAGTCTGTGTCTTTTAATTGGAGCATTTAGCCCATTTACATTTAAAGTTAATATTGTTATGTGTGAATTTGATCCTGTCATTATGATGTTAGTTGGTTATGTTGCTCGTTAGTTGATGCAGTTTCTTCCTAGCCTCGATGGTCTTTACAGTTTGGCATGTTTTTGCAGTTGCTGGTGCCGGTTGTTCCTTTCCATGTTTAGTGCTTCCTTCAGGAGCTCTTTTAGGGCAGGCCTGGTGGTGACAAAATCACTCAGCATTTGCTTCTCTGTAAAGTATTTTATTTCTCCTTCACTTATGAAGCTTAGTTTGGCTGGATATGAAATTCTGGGTTGAAAATTCTTTTCTTTAAGAATGTTGAATATCAGCCCCCACTCTCTTCTGGCTTGTAGAGTTTCTGCCGAGAGATCAGCTGTTAGTCTGATGGGCTTCCCTTTGTGGGTAACCCGACCTTTCTCTCTGGCCTCCCGTAACATTTTTTCCTTCATTTCAACTTTGGTGAATCTGACAATTATGTGTCTTGGATTGCTCTTCTCGAGGAGTGTCTTTGTGGCGTTCTCTGCATTTCCTGAATCTGAATGTTGGCCTGCCTTGCTAGATTGGGGAAATTCTCCTGGATAATATCTTGCAGAGTTGTTTTCCAACTTGGTTCCATTCTCCCCGTCATTTTCAGGTACACCAATCAGATGTGGATTCGGTCTTTTCACGTAGTCCCAAATTTCTTGGAGGCTTTGTTTGTTTCTTTTCATTCTTTTTTCTCTAAACTTCCCTTCTCGCTTCATTTCATTCATTTCATCTTCCATCACTGATACCTTTTCTTCCAGTTGATCGCATCGGCTCCCGAGGCTTTTGCAATCTTTGCGTAGTTCTCGAAACTTGGCTTTCAGCTCCATCAGCTCCTCTAAGCCCTTCTCTCCATTGGTTATTCTAGTTATCCATTCGTCTAATTTTTTTTCAAAGTTTTTAACTTCTTTGCTATTGTTTTGAATTTCCTCCCATAGCTTGGAGTAGTTTGATCGTCAGAAGCCTTCTTCTCTCAACTCGTCAAAGTCATTCTCCATCCAGCTTTGTTCTGTTGCTGGTGAAGAACTATGTTCCTTTGGAGGAGGAGAGGTGCTCTGCTTTTTAGAGTTTCCAGTTTTTCTGCTCTGTTTTTTTCCCATCTTTGTGGTTTCATCTACTTTTGGTCTTTCATGATGGTGATGTATAGATGGATTTTTGGTGTGGATGTCCTTTCTGTTTGTTAGTTTTCCTTCTCCCAGACAGGACCCTCAGCTACAGGTCTATTGGAGTTTGCTAGAGGTCCACTCCAGACCCTGTTTGGCTGAGTGTCAGCTGCGGTGGCTGCAGAACAGTGGATTTTCATGAGACCACAAATTCGGCTGTCTGATAGTTCCTCTGGAGGTTTTGTCTCAGAGGAGTACCTGGCGGAGTGAGGTGTCAATCTGTCCCACTGGGGGGTGCCTCCCAGTTAGGCTGCTCAGGGGTCAGGGACCCACTTTAGGAGGCAGTCTGTCGGTTCTTAGATATCCAGCTGCGTGCTGGGAGAACCACTACTCTCTTCAAGGCTGTCAGACAGGGACATTTAAGTCTGCAGAGGTTCCTGCTGAATTTTTGTTTTTCTGTGCCCTGCCCCCAGAGGTGGAGCCTATAGAGGCAGGCAGGCCTCCTTGAGCTGTGATGGGTTCCACCCAGTTTGAGCTTCCTGGCTGCTTTGTTTACCTAAGCAAGCCTGGGCAATGGTGGGCGCCCCTCCCCAAGCCTCACTACCGCCTTGCAGTTTGATCTCAGACTGCTGTGCTAGCAATCAGCGAGACTCCATGGGCATAGGACCCTCCGAGCCAGGTGCGGGACACAATCTCCTGGTGTGCCGTTTGCCAGGCCCGTTGGAAAAGCGCAGTATTAGGGTGGGACTGACCCGATTTTCCAGGTGCCGTCTGTTACCCCTTTCTTTGACTAGAAAAGGGAACTCCCTGACCCCTTGCGCTTCCCGAGTGAGGCAATGCCTTGCCCTGCTTCGGCTCGCGCACAGTGCGCTTCACCGACTGTCCTGCACCCACTGTTAGGCACTCCCTAGTGAGATGAACCCCGTACCTCAAACGGAAATGCAGAAATCACCCGTCTTCTGTGCCGCTCACGCTGGGAGCTGTAGACCTGAGCTCTTCCTATTCGGCCATCTTGGCTCCACCCCCAAGAATGACTTTTATATCCTATGTGTTTTCTTCTATCTCATGGTTTTTTGTTTGTTTTTAAATTAAAGAACCACCCTTTTAATTTGATCTATGAATAATCTGAATTTAGAACTCCGCCTTTGCTATAATTGAATGCTTTCATTCTGGCATTGATGATGCGTTTATTATATTCATTGTTATTTTCACTATTCCAGTAAAAGTGAACACATAGCAGAAAACAAGTTATATGGTTACTGGCAGATAAGAATAGGTTATTTCATGGAGGAAAAGCCTTGAATAAGTGATTCTTGGACATAGCAGGAAAACAAAGAATACAAATGAATCATTGTAGTGGCAAAGATAACTGTATGGTTTGTGGCTCAATGGACAGCAGAGAAATGTGGGGGAAATGAGGACAGCTGAGGGGTTAAGAGCACAGATCCTGGAGCCAGACTTCCTGGATTTGAATCCCAAATCTGATACTTGCTGGTTATATGATCTTGGTCAGTTTATTAATGCTGTGCCTCAGCTTCCTCATGTATAAAATAGAAGTATGACTAATACCTTACATGTGTTAATATTTGTGGAGAGTTTGTGTGGCGTCTTAGGTGGATATTTTTTAAATAAGTAAGGGTGTGCAGAGGGAAACGTGCTACAGGGAAAGACACAGAGTTTTGACTTTGCCCCATTGGGTCTGTGATCAGATAGTGGAAGAGCTATACAGATTCTCTTTGGTTTTGGTCTGTTTGGGCTGCCATAACAAAATACCATAGACTGGGTGGCTTAAACAACAGAAATGTGTTTCTCACAGTTCTGGAGGCTGTAAGTCCAAGATCAAGTTGTTGGCAAGATAGGTTTTCTTTTGAGGCCTCTTCTCTTGGCTTGTAGGTGGCAGCCATCTTGCTGTACACTCACATCACCTCTTCATTTTTGTGTGCACAGAGAGAGCATGTAGGTAAGCGAGTGTGAGCAGGCTGTCGAGAGTCTCTCCTTATAAAGACACTAATTCCATCATGAGTGCCCTATCTGCCTGACCTCATCTAATCCTAATCACTTCCCAAAGTCCCCTTTCTCCAAATACCAGCACATGGGGAGTGAGAGTTTCAACATATGAATTTGGGAGGGACACAACTAATTCCATGGCACTTTGTTTTGATTTTTCTAATCACGTGTCCAGTCATTGCCAGGGCTACCCCAAGGTTTTCATTTCCTTCTTCCCTCTACATCCTCAAAAACTCAACCTGCCTGCTCGCCTGCTCAGAATCATCACCTCTTCCATTTCTTGGGTTTCCTCCCTCTTTGCCTCACCCCCAAACTAACCTTGAAATAGGAGATGGGCTTCTTGTACCTGAATATCAGTCCACAGATCTGAGAATCTTAATGCTAATCACTTTTGGGAAAGAAAGAGAATAACATAGAAAAGCTGCAGAGTCTTGAAATCTTAATTCTCATGATAGCCATGTTTTCTGACTCTGTTTCTTAGATGGAAGCCCCACTATCCTGATGTTATATTTGTTAATTCCTGAGATAAGAATGAATCTCTGAATTTCATAAATTTCTAAATCATTACCCATATAAGTCCCACCACTCTGACTCTGCATTCTCTACTCTCTCAGTCATTGTGCTGGTTCCTTAAGGTGTCACAAAACCTGTAGGTCATTTGTACATCCTTAAAAACAACTGAGTGATTTACAAGTGAGCAAAACTCCAAATGTGTATCCTCCACTGAGACAGAAAAGGGCACTTAGGTCATTGTCTCAGAGAGAAGAAATCTAAATGAAATATATTCTTTAGGTAAAGTAAGATGTAAGACAGTGAAACAAGAAAGAAAATGGGAGTGTTTTGTAACCATTGAAAACGTATGTATATATAAAACAAAGATGCCATAAGGTCTCTTCCTGACTTTGCTAAGCAAAATAGTTTGTACACACATCTCGGTAATTGTCATTTGTCACCATGAATCCCTGAATGATGGAGTGATGGATGCATTTCCTCTTGGCAAGTCAAGGGCTTTGTTTAGTTCATTTGACAAGGCCACAAGGCAAAGCCCTGAGGCTTCTCACAGGACCGATTATACCAACTTCTTCAAGACATTGGAAAACATATCACCTGATAGGTGCAAATACAATGGCATCAGATTACTCATGAATTATTAAACATCTTCAAAAGTTTTGTTTTAAGCTTGTTTGAGAGAAAGAATGAAAACACGTGACAAGCAGAGTTGCTAACCTTAAATCATTCTTATCATTAATGATCATAGCAAGTTCTTGTGACCTCTGTGACCAGACTGATTAACGTGGCAGTTGAATGTGACATTTGTATGCAGTTTTGTTTTGTTTTCTTAGAGACATTCCGCTCCTGAATTAGAGAAAGTAGAGAATACACCACAGAATATCTTTATATCATGATAGATGGATGGGTGCATGATATAACTAAAGGTATGCTAGTTTTAAAAAAGTTGGCCAGGCACAGTAGCTCACTCTTGCAATCTCAACATTTTGGGCAGCCCAGGTAAGAGGATCCCTTGAGCCCAGGAGTTAAAAACCACCCTGGGCAACATAGTGAGACCTCATCTCTATAAAACAAAATTAACATGGGGACACATGTCTGTAGTCCCAGGTACTCAGGAAGCTGAGGTGAGAGGATTGCTTGAACCCAGGAGTTCAAGACTTCAGTGAGCTGTGATCGTGCCACTGTACTCCAGCTTGGGTGACCAGCTGAGACTCAATCTCACACATACACAAAGCAAACTTTTCCATGTGTGTGTAAGAGTCATATCTAAGTAAATATATGTGAGAATTGGTTGATTGAGGGAATGTTCATTGGTTACCCAATTTTAGCTAGTATACCTATCTTTGTCTTGTATGTATGTGTTGTTAAAGGAAAAGTTATTCATTGACACTTGTTGAAGATAAGGCAGTCTTTATTCAACACCACTGAGAGAAGTATAGGGACCACTGCAATATAGGGTCTTGCAGTGGGAGAAATGGTCAGGACTCAACTCTGATACAGCATGGGCAAGTGGGAATTTACAATCAAGGAGCAGAGTGAGGGTCCCTAGGTGGGAAATTACTGAAAGGAAACATCAGGAATAAGGGGGATTCTGGCTAAGCCAATCTAACAGGATTCTCGCTGAAGACAGGCCAGGGTGATCAGATATCACCTAGGAGATGGTGGGGACTGAGGAACCTAATGATTAGATAATGAGAATTATCTGATATTGAGGATGGGGAGATTCTGGTTAAACTGACTTACCAGGATCCTTGCTAAAATTGGACAATGGAAAGAAGAACATGGAAGGCCAAAGTCAGGCTCAGTTGAAAAGGAGTTCAGGGTGGGGGAAGGGAGAACGAAGAGAAGTTGGTTAATGAGTACAAAACCAGAGTTAGATAGAAGGAATAAAGTATAATATTTGATAATAGAGTGGACTATAGTTAAGAATTTTTTATACATATCAAATAGCTAGAAGAGAAGAATTGGAATGTTCCAACAAAGACAAGATAACTGTTTGAGATGACGGATATTTCCAGTTACCCTGATTTGATCACTACACATTGTATACATGCATCAAAATATCACATGCACCCCCAAAATATATACAACTATTGTGTATTAATTTTTAAAAAAAGGAAAAAGAAGTTCAGGGGAGCCTGAGTAGAGCTTGGTTAATGAGAAAATCCTGCTCAGTCTATATCATATCCTTTCATATGTACAATATTATCCACCATTTTAAAAAGAAAGAATAAGCCCATATATTCTTATTATTTACTTGTATTTAAAATTATATCCTTCTTTGAACACACAGACAGACGTCAATACAATGTTTACTTTGCTTGTTATTGTTTACAGACTGGGTTACATTTATAATTTGCCATGATTAGGTATACTGTGGTTTAACTGTAACTTGTTACAGGGGCTTATGTGTCTCTTTGTAATTAAATTTCTGGGTATACCTTTATACAAGGAATAAATTACAATATTTGATAGTAGATGGTGTACCTTATACAAGGGGACACTCAAATTTTATTTACCAGTTGTGTAGCAATAAGAAAACTACATTGGAAAATTATGATTTCAACGTTTCCCTCAATTTTGACATCAATGATTACATGGATGTTTTGAATGTAGACCTCCACTTCGAATGCTACTCTTACATCCTTCCTATTCTAAGCTGAAGGCTGCCATCCTTAAAAGGCCCTGAGCATTAAGACCCAGGGGTTGAGCTCCAAATGGTGGTAAATGCACTATTAAGACATGGAGTAGCTCTCAGCAGATGTCCTGCATCACAGGATGGCAGGAAGAAAACAGGAATGGATGGAACATAAAATAATGGGTCCTCAGGGAAGACAATCCTCACATGCCTTTCAGTCTGCCCTCCGAGGCCCTGCCCAGGGCTTGTGAACCGATGAGCCTGATACATTCAGCTTCTTATGTGAATCTGCAATGGGGTCCACAATGCATCTCCACACCTGCCCCAGGAATGAAGACAGATGATAACATCCCCTCTGAAATAGAACAGGCAGTGCCTCCCCAAAATAGTCAACTGCAGCGATCTTATCCAAATTCCTTGAAAATGAGGACTGTACTTATAGAAAAGTAGAACTGGCAGGCAGCAACTGTGAAGACACCACTGAGTTATGCTTTTATTTCCTTTGACAGAAAATCATAAGCTGCAGGGTCGGCCATGGAAATCTACAATGTGTCAGAATTCCCTTTGTGCTTCTAAGATTTTCTGCACACCTAGGGTCTTGGTCATTGGAAGGGAGAGAAAAACATGAAAAACTTTTACTGAGTGTCTACCACATGCCAGAATGTCACCTGGCTCTGGGTATACAGCCGTGAGCCAAACCAGACCTAGTCGGTGACCTCCTGGCATGCATGATATAATGGAGAGACAGCTGGTCAAACGTTGAAATTACAAAAATAAAGGTAAAATCTCACCTGTGATAAGGGCAATGAAGGAAAGGTACTTGGGAGAAGGAGAGGGGGGACTTCACTTAGTCTTGAGGGGTCAGGGAAACTTTCCTAAGGAAGAGAGGTTTGGGCTGGAGTCTGAGGAAAGTGTAGAAATGTAGAAAATGAGCAGCAGAAAGAGCTTGTGCAAAGGCCCTGTGGTAGAAGAAGAAGAGGTGAGCAGTCTGGGAGAGCGAGAAAGATCAGTGGCTGGAGAACGGAGAGCTGAGTGTGGTGCGGGCTGAGGCTGGCGAGGTAACCAAAGACCAGCTCCCCACTGATTCTGCCTTGTTTAGAGCAAATTCAGGAGTGTGAGTGGCTGCAGACAGACCAGTGGGAGGCATTATGCAGATGATAGTAGCCTGAACTAATGTCTGGTGGTAGAAAAGGATGGATTTGGGAGATTGTATAAGGAACAAATGACTTAGTAATGGGTCGAACATGAGAAGGAGAGATAGAAGCAGTGTCGCCTTTGGCATGGAATGTTCCGTTTTGACATTTGGGGGCAATATTATTTAGTCTTAAGAAGGAAATCCTACCATTTGTGACAAAATGGGTGAACCTGGAGGACACCATGCCAGGTGAAACATACCGGGTACAGATGGACAAATGTGGCATGAGCCCACTTCCATGAGGTATCTGAAGAGTCAAGTAGAAGGGTGGTTGCCAGGGGAGGGGGAAATGGGGAGTTGTTTCTTAATGGCCATAAAAGCTCAGTTATGCAAGATGAATAAGTTCTAGAGATCTACTGTATAATACAGTGCCTCTAATTAACAATCCAGTATTGTGCACTTAAAAACTTAAGACGGTAGATTTTATGTTAAATGTTCTTATCACACACACATACACACACACACCCCACAGAGGAGCACAAGGAAACTTTTGAAGGTGATGGATGTGTTTATTACCTTGATGGTGGTGATGACATCATGGTTGTATGCATATGTCCAACTCATCTACTTGTATATTTACATATGTAGTTTGTACACAATTATACCTCAGTAAAGTTGACAATTTTTAAAATAAAAAAAATTGGTTTTAAAGTGTAAAGTTTGACACCCTAATGTTGGTTTATGGTGGTGGCTTTACCTGAGATGAGTACTTTGGAAGAGTGACAGGTTTGGGGGTATGATTCCAATTTTAGATGTGTAGATATGTTTGAGTCAACTTTGTGATATCCAGAGTTGGCAGTTGAATATGTGGAACGAAAAAGAGAGGTCTGGGCTGGCTATGTAAATTTCAAGTCATTTGCATATATATAATAATTAGAGTGATGACTACATATAAGATTGGCTAGGAAACAAGAACAGAATGGAAAGAAAAGAGGGCCAAGGACGGTCTTATAGACAAGGGATGATTATTGTCCCTAAGACTAGATAGAGGAGGAGGAGGCTGTAAAGGAGATGGAGAGGCAGTGGCCAGAGAGGTAGGAGGAAAACTAGAAGCCTAAGATGTGGTGGACACCAAGAACAGAAGGCATCCAGGAGGCTACAGTTAACCATGTTTAATACCATAAAGTCAAGTGGAAGAAGTACAGAAAAATGTCCATTGACACTAGTGGCTCCACTCAACTGGAGATCATTGCTGACTTAGCAAGAGCTGCCTGGGTGGATTGTTTGGGGCAGATGTCAGATTAGTGTAGAGTGAGAAGTTAGTGGGAACTGGGGTAAGATGGGGTTAAATTTTTGAGAAATTTGGCAGCTAAGTGGGTAAGAGATAGGACAAGATAGGTGATGGAGGAAATCTATGTGTGTCTATAGGGGGTTGTATGTGTGCCTTCTGATTTGTCACCATTGTTTTATGATGCACGAGAGATCAATAGGAAAAGCAAATGTGAAAGAGGCAGTAGAAGGAGTTAGAAAATATGAGACGGAAGAGATAGGGTAAGGTGCTGAGAGGTGAAGAGTAGGCAGGTTACAAGGCACAGAAAGAAGGGCTAGTATCAGAAAAGGAATGAACTCTACTGCAATCAGAGGGAAGCTGCAGCAGTAGATAGAATAACACATTTGGTGACCTCATCCAATGGTGACTGAGTTTGTCTAGGTAATGAGCAAGGTTATCTCCTAACAGGGAGAGGAGGAGAAGAACGTACAGGGTGAAGTCCATTCCAGATTGATGATTATGACTCTACATGGTACTGGTGACTTTTTTTCATTGGCTTTTGGCTGTCCTGGTACAGCTAATAGTTGGGTCCATCCAGAACTGGAGTTTTGCCAGATGAGTAGAAAGAAAAGGAGGGCAAGGGAGATTGGGTTAGTTTCCTAAGCTGCTATAACAAATTACTATAAACTTGGTGGCTTAAAACAACAGAGCTTCTCCTGCAGTTCCAGAAATCTGAAGTCAAGGTGTTGGCAGGGTGGGTTCCTTCTGGAGACTGAGGGAGAATCTGTTCATGCCTCTCTCCTCCCTGCCAGTGGCCACTGGCAATCCTTGGTGTTCCTTGGCTGGCAGCTGCATAATTGGAATCTCTGCCAGTACCTTCACATGGCATCTCTCTGGGTCTCAAGTCTCTCTCTTTCTCTTTTTCTCTTATAAGGATAACAGACATTGGATTTAGGGACCACCTATATATCCAGGATAATCTCTTTCAGATATCCTTCAATTTGTTGTATCTGCAAAGACCTTATTTCCAAATAAGATCACATTCATTGGAACCAAGGATTGGGACTTGGATGTATCTTTTGGGGGACAAAATTTGGCAGGGGACCTACTGCAGTACTGAATTTTAGATAGGAAAGGAAAGGTCCAGAGGGTTCAGAGGAATTAGAAAAATCAATAAATATTAAGTTCCAAAGAGGTCAAAGAAGTTTAAATTGGTCAGTGGGAACAATTGCAGAAGCAATACAGAAGATGATGAGCTTATGGGTAAACAGCTGCATTCTTGAATTAGTGGTTTTTAAGGTGGTACAGTTATGGAGACAAGATACAAACTCAAACCAGCTGAGGTGGAGGAATAAGTTAGGAAACTGGAAATTGCCTTATTCAAAACATGGTAAATGATCCTACTTACTAGTAGACTAACAACTATATGTCTTATTTGCTGAATTTTGTACTGACTTAATTTGCCATTTTCAATCGAGGAAAAAAAGGAAATTTCCTCTTTGATTTTTGCATTAAACTAATTTTGAGTTGATATTTTCTTGGAAAAATTTTGTTTTTCCTTTTCCAAATTGAGATGTTTTGGTCCATCATATTTTTAAGCAATAAAGTACTGCAGTTCAATTGATTCATAGAAAATCAAAACCAAAATTTGCTTTTGAATGTTTCGCTCCAGCTATTAGCAGGCCCACCTAATATAGGTAAAGTAGTATGATAATCAGGCAGCAGCTTCAGATACAAATAATTGATTGCTTGTTCGTCTTCCATGCAGTTGGGAACCTGTGAAACATAGCCTTAGTCTGCTTGTGTCAGCCTCACCTAAATGATGATAATAATGAAGGGCTGGGCAGGAAATATGCTGGAAACTCTCCTGATACTCATGACAGCACCCAGAAACTTGCTTTTGCCATGTATTTTATTTGCAACACAAGACTGATATAATAGTATCTATGCACAGGACAGTCTTAGGTACTCAGGTGAGCATAGGTCTCCAGCCCTCTCCCTAAGCCCCCTCTGCCTAATTGTTATTCTGCTATAGGTTCCACTTACCCTGAAATCCCCCAATCCAACAAGAGCCAGCCCTTAACCCTGGGCTGTTAGCCAACCACTTCGCCTAGTTTCCTGGTTTCCCCTTTCCCACAGGGTTCCTTTATTTCTTCCATCAATTCACCCAGAGTTGCTTATGACTTTAACAACCACTATGTCCCAGGAATCACTTCCATGGAAGCCCGTGGATCTAGAATTATTCTTCTTTAAATAAAACTCCTTGGATAGTCAAGGCAGTCTACATTGGATTCTGCCTTTGGACCTGATGGTGATAGTCTTCTGGGCTGTTCTGGAAGAGTCTGTCCCTGGTGTCCAAGATGGTTGCCTTCCATGCTAACCCCAGATTTCTCATTTCTCTATCAGGAAACCCTAGCATGCCATGTCATTGACAGAGTACATTTGCAATTCTTGGAGTAGGGGAATAAACCCTTAGTTACATCACATTTTTTCTTGACATCTTTGTAGTGTGGTCTGGAAGATCATTGTTAATAAAGGGAAACATGGCTTCTTATCCAGCATAAGACTAGCTGTGTCCACCATGAAGACTCTATGGCCCATCACTGGCATAGCTCTTGAGCTGGAAGCTTAAAGCAAAGAGACAAAATTGATAGGTTGAAAAAATGGATGGTTTTGAATAGGCTCTTATGTGCTTGAAAGATGGAGGGTTACAGGCCTTGCACTCTAACTTAAGTGCTCCCTTGGTGTTCCATTTCTCAGTCTAACAGAGTAATATAGTCTACTTGTTCAGAGCCTAGGCTGTTGGCCTTCTGTAAACTATAGGAAGTTCATAAAGGATACCAGCTTACCATATTGAATGTATTTATGTGCCAGATGCTGTCATTGTTCATAGGAAATCCATACCATTGCAACAGGGAGGACGGACATGGCTCCTACCTCCCAAAGGTTATGTCTTAAATGGAAAACAGACAATAAAGCCAGCAATTACAATAAAGTAGAAGTGAAGTGATAAGAGATCAAAGGGGCTTTGAGAGCTTGAAGGAGACAAACCCAACTGAGTGGCAAGTTACCAGGAAAGGTTTGCTAGAGAAAGGGATGTTTAACCAAGGGGTTAGCAATGCATGTGAGGAAATCTCTCCTGGTGGGCAGAACAGAATGTAGGAGAGCCAGGGAAGAGAGGACAGGTTAACAGTCTACAGCTTAAAAAGAAATTATGGCCGGTCACGGTGACTCATGCCTGTAATCCTAGCACTTTGGGAGGCCAAAGCGGGAGAATTACTTGAGCCCAGGAGTTTGAGACCAGCCTTGGCAACATGGCAAGACCCCATTACCACAAAAAAAAAAAAAAAAAAAATTAAAAATTAGCTGAGTGTGATGGCACATGCCTGTAGTCCCAGCTACTGGGTAGGCTAAGGTAGGAGGATCACATGAGCCCAGGAGATTAAGGCTGCAGTGAGTCATGTTTGCACTACTGTACTCCAGCCTGGGCAATGGAGTGAGACCCTGCCTAAAAAAAAAAACAAAATTATGACTTGAAAAGGATTGTTGGGGGAAGGGACAGAGAGTAGTGAGAGATGAGGCTGAAGAGATGGACAAGAATCTGCTCATGAAGGGTCTTATGAGGTATGTTAAGGAGTCTGGGTGTTACCCTAATGCAATAGGAAATTATGAGAGGACTTGGCATTTTAAAAAGATTATTCTCTATATTATGGGAAAAGCTTGGAGTGGCACCAAGTGGTGTTTACAAGTTTATAATATAACAACTTCTATAAATGTTGTGTTGGTAATGAGAGAAAATTTACTTGTGATAGAATTAAGATGATACCTCATTCCTATCACATCAAATGGCATATTGTGTCCTTATTGATTCTGGTAACAAGGAGACTGGTTAGCAGGTGGTTGATTATAATGTTGGGGAGAGAGGGAGATAGCCTAGACTAAAATAGTGACATTAGGAACTGAAGACTGTGAACAGATCCAAGAGATATTTAGGAGACAGAATGAGCAAGACTTGATTACAGATTGGATGTGGAAGTGGGGAGAAGAATAAAAAACCACTCGGGTTTCTCACTGAGCAATTAAATGGATGGAGGTATGTTCTGTGCAGGAGATGCACGAGGGGAGAAGAAAAGACACACACACAATACCTTTAAGGCTAAACAAGCTTTATCCCACATAAATGGCAATGCAGATATAATAAGCAAATGATATATTAAGCAAATGGTATAATAAGCAAATTAATATAATAAATTGCAACGGGAAGGGGAGAAGTGAAAAGAGATATATATATATATATATATATATATATATATATATATATATATATATCCACACTTGCCAGACCATGGAGGGTTCACCACCAGACCGGGAAGCAACAGCCTGGGCTCCAGAGTCAGCCACTTGTTTCTGCACAGATGAGGAGAGGTCTCATGAAGCTTCAGCGTGGTCTGGGACCCTAGGTCTTTTTGTAACAAGTTGTTTGGCATGAGGCCCAGTCACGAAGGCCCTTCGCGACTGGGCTCAAGGAACACAAAAAGTCAACTTGATTTTTGCAATTCTCTATTGTTTTTCAATAACTAATATATAGGAATAGATTGAAATACAGATTTCTCCAAAACAGTGCTGGATGAATGTCTCAACTCATCTGTTCCAGGACTTGGTGACCATTGTTTGTGTCCATGTTCAATTGAGTTCAAATTTAATATTTAACTTTTCCTCCACATTGTACCATTGACTAAGTCAGGGACACTGAAGAGGAGCAGATTTGTGAGGGGAAAAGATGAATTTATTTGGGGGCATGCCAGCTTTCGTGTGCTTCTGAGACATTCAGATGGAGGGCTCCTTGGGTACAGATAACTGGGGTCAGGAGAGGTCTAAGAAATGCAGATTGGAAGTCATCAGCACCTGGATGATCATGGAAGCCCTGGGATGAAAACTCCAAAGAGAGAAAGTAAAGTGTGAAGCAAAGTCGAGGGTACAGTAACACCCTGAGGGCCACCAGCCTGCGAGTTCTGAACAGAGGCAGCAGAGCCTACAGAGAAGACAGATGGCCCACTAGAGTTTGGAGGAAAACCAGGAGGGACTAGTGGTCTCGGTGAACCAGAGGAGGAGAGAGTTCCAGAAAGAGGAGTCCACCCTGGCAGATCTTGACAAGATGGTGTCCGGTGGGCATAGACAACTCATCATTGGTGTCCTTTGGGATTATGACTTTAGGGAAGCCACATGGCTGGGATTTAGATAGCATATGGTTGAGGAGTAAATGAGAGGAGAGGAAGTAGTCGTCTTCTTTTAAGAAGTTTGGTTGAGAGGGAAAATGAGAAATATATAGTAAACACCAAAAGGGGATGTGAGCTTGAGGGGGATGTTTTTTAAGATTGGTTAGATTGTGTCAAGCTGCAAAATTTGCCTTAACATGGCTGTGGCATTCTCAGGGAAATTGAAACATCAGCAAAGTGACTGTTAAGCCAAATAAATATATTTGCACACATTTTTCAGCAATGACAATTACCGTGACTAGGAAAAACATGCAAATAATCAGAGCACTAGTTAGCATCTGATTTTAATAAGAAACTATCAAACCAAGTTGAGTAGCCTTCAGCATCTGGCCAGATCACATATTCCCTTTGGGTGAATGATTGGAGCATTTCATTTCTTCTTAAAAAAAAAAAAAAAAAAGATCCAGCATAGATAAGCAGGGAATATTTTTAGTTGTATATTCATCATGACCCACAAAGGGAACATCTAGTGGTTAGAAAGCAAAGCAGACTTAATGGTCCTGTTTTATGTTTTTAAAAAATCTCTAACAGGTACAGACTAAAGACTGTGGAAACCTGTTACCTTCTAGGGCTGCATAAAAGATGTAATTGTTTCTTCTCAAAGTGAACTTTATCCAGCACTCTCTGCTTGTAAGTCCAGGCTATAAAATCCTTAATAGCATTGACTCTGCTGATATCCTTTTGTCTTCTAGTGTTGAGCAGAGCACCTGGTACAGAATAGGTACCGGATAAGTACATATTGAACTGAAAGTCAATAAGACAGTCAGCCAGATATATATTTTTAAGTTTCTCTCTTTACTAAGATCTGAAAGACGAGAGGAGTTAGGGTACTTATGGATGCATAAGATGGAAGATCCCAGACTTTGAAGAATTTGCCATCATTCATGATTGTTTTTCAGTTTTTCATAGTTATGCACAGGTTAGGCTAAATGACTGCGTGTATTAAAAGCTCAGGTTGTTTGGACAGCATTATTGTTTGGGTTATCTATTGCTGTATTACAAAACCCCCTAAAACATAATGGCTTAAAAACAGCAACCTCTGTATTATCTCTTATGGCTTGGGGATTGACTGGGATCAGTGAGATTGTTCCTCTGCTGGTCTCTCTTGGGGTCTGTCATGCATTTTCAGGTAGATTGCACTGGAGTCATCTGGAGGCTCACAAAGGTGCGAGGAAAGCTGGGCCCCTTTCCCTATTTATGTAGTCTCAGGGCTTTTCCATGTGCTTTCTTCCTATGTTCTCTCCAGCAGGGAGCTGAGGGCCCCTAAGAGCACAAAGACTTGGAACCAACCCAAATGTCCAACAATGATAGACTGGATTAAGAAAATGTGGCACATACACACCATGGAATACTCTGCAGCCATAAAAATGATGAGTTCATATCCTTTGTAGGGACATGGATGAAGCTGGAAGCCATCATTCTCAGCAAACTATGGCAAGGACAGAAAACCGGACAAAAAACCAAACACTGCATGTTCTCACTCATAGGTGGGAATTGAACAATGAGAACACATGGACACAGGAAGGGGAACATCACACACGGGGGACTGTTGTGGGGTGGGGGGAGGGGGGAGGGATGGCATTAGGAGATATACCTAATGCTAAATGACGAGTTAATGGGTGCAGCACACCAACATGGCACATGTATACATATGTAACAAACCTGCACGTTGTGCACATGTACCCTAATACTTAAAGTATAATAAAAAAAAAAAAGCACAAAGTAAGATGCTTCCACGCCTTTTAAAGGCTTAGGTACAACATTGGCTTAGTATTATAGTCACATTATTCTAATGGATAAAGCAAGCCATGGGACCAGCCCAGATTCATTGTTGGGTGGACTAAACAAGGGTGTGGATGCCAGAACAAGGTTCAGCGGGGCCCATCTTTGGAAGCCAGCTACTACCATTATTCAAAGTGTGGCAAGACAACAGCTGCTCCTTGTTTCCTTCTTCCCAGGTAGAATGTGCTTCAACAATGTTACACTGATGACAACAGCAGGAGCAATCTCCTGTTGTGCTCTGCTCATATTACTATGTAATATGAAATATACTTGACCCTTTCCTCGCCTTATGGACTTGAATCTTGCATCATCAGACCCATATAGTATTATTAACTTCACTTGACAGGCGAGGAAACTGAAGCTTAGGGAGACTAAATAATTGCCAGTTAGAAATAAGAGCTGGAATTTGAACTTAGCCTGCAGTCTTCTCAACTATATTGCATTTCAGATCCATGAGGGTGGAAATCGATTATTCAGATGCTTTAAAACATAATTCTTCTACACATAACAGTGATATTACAAGATGCTTTCCTTTTTTGACATATCTCTATAAAGAAATGTGAAGGAAGAGAAGCTCATCAATAAAAACTGACACTGGAAGCCATGATACAAGTCTTTACTGAAAGCCTTTAAAGAGGAAAGTCAAGGTGTAGCATACTCATCTTCGTATGAACCCCACAGTATCTAGTTCAATTCCATGTACTTGGAGGATGCACTCTATTTGTTGAATGGCTAAGAAAGAGTAAATTGATACTGTCATGAAACAAACCTTCAAAATCATTCCATTTATGTTTTCAATATAACTATCTCTTTCTGCTGTATGATATATAGGAACAAAATATGCATAGATTAGGTAATCAGACAGTAATCACACAGGCCTCAGTGGTTGCTAGATTTGGGGCTAGATAGGCACAGAACTATTTCTATAAAAAGATACAAACTTTTTATTGTATAATGTATGTGTGGCTACTTACTTCTAAGATAAGGAGTTTTATGGGAGAGATGGTATAGACTAGTGGTTAGGGGTCAAACTCTGGAGCCTGACTGCTGAGTTACCTTGGCCAAGTTTTTTGTATTCTCTCTGCCTCAGTTCCTTCATCTTTAACATAGGGATAAAACTGGCACCTTAGGCCAGGCACGGTGGCTCACACCTGTAATCCCAGCACTTTGGGAGGCCGAGGCAGGCGGATCACCTGAGGTCAGGAGTTTGAGACCAGCCTGACCAACATGGCGAAACCCCACCTCTACTAAAACTACAAAAATTAGCTGAGCATACTGGCATGCGCCTGTAGTCCCACCTACTCCGAAGGCTGAGGCATGAGAATCACTTGGACCCAAGAGGCAGAGATTGCAGTGAGCCAAGATTGTACCACTGCACTCCAGCCTGGGTGACAGAGTGAGACTCTGCTTCAAAGACAAACAAACAACAACAACAACAAAAAAAACCTGGCATCCTATAAATTTGTTTTAAGGATTCAAAAAGAAGTTAATTGATGGAAAGCTCTTAGAATAGTACCTTGCACGTATGTTTTATCTACCATTGTTTTTTCTTCTATACATGCATTTGAAAAACAGAACAGACATCTAAGAGTAAGGAAAGGTTTATTTCCTGTTTTCAGTCTGTGGATGGTGTATGGATAACTTCACAATTCTGATAAGCTTCTCTTAGATCTAGGCAGTGTTCATTTCAGTGCTGAGTTTAGGAGCCTGCCTTTAGACACGTTGTACAATTCCACAAAGCTGGAGTTTTGTTCCGTAGTTTCTTGGGTACCAGCAAGTTTCTTCACTAAAGTATTTCCTTTTCTCTGTGAATTTACAATTAAGTGAGCAAACACAATGGCCACTGAGGAAATGCTTTATCCTGTTTCTCCTTTGCTATGTCACGGGCAGAAATATGCACGATAGAGGAAGAGATGTTCTTGGGAGGGAAGGTGAGCACAGTATCCTTTTGAAAAGCAGAAATTGATGGCAAGTCAGAAGGCTTGAAAATAGAAGGTACTTAAATGGAGCGACCTTCTACTTTATGTTCCAAACCTGGGCATTTCTGAGAGTGAAATGGGGTGCTATAACTACTTAGGCTGAACAATAATCTAAACCAAGCCTGCGCTAAGCAAAGCAGGGAGAATATGGTCACCCTGTACAAAACCACAGAGACAGAAGTGCAGGCCCTGAGGCCAGTGCTGTTTTACAAAGAGAAAAGAAGTGCCGGTTAACTTTCAAAAGAAAACAGAAGGGATCACTGCACCCCAGACACAGGAACATTAACATGGCCCTCCACTGTCTACCATCTCAATTAACTTAATTAATGGAGGTCGAGTATCTTTGCTTCTGCACAGAATTGAATTTCTTCGTTCCCAGTCCTCGCAGTTTCTGCCACCTCTCCTGCTGAATGTCTTGTCTGGAAATTCTGTCCCAGTGCCGTTTCTTTCACCAATAATTTATTTTCTATTCCTTTAACACTTCTTTTTCTCTCCAAAGTTCTGATGGCTCCTGTCATCAGCTCCCATGCCACCAGGTGTAGTGCCTCTGCCCCACTTCCAGGCCCTCTAGACATGCATGACACACACGTCTTACCACTGCCTCTCCTTGGACCAGGCCTGGGAGTCATGTCTGACTCTCCTGGAGTACTTCTCTTCATGTTCTACACATTGTTCTTTCTTTCTTCCTGTTCCTCTGCTCTAATTTTCTTTCCATTCTTTCCCTCTCCTTTTCTTCTTCGAACACTCATTTATTCCACCTAAAGCTTAGATGTCTCCTAAGTTCCTTTGGTTTCCTTCTTCCCAGGTAGAATGTGCTTCAACAATGTCATATCGATTGACTGTAGCAGGAGCAATCTTCTGTTGTGCTCTGCTCATATTACTATGTATTAATAATATGAAAGTCTCTACTAAAAATACAAAAAATTAGCCGGGCGAGGTGGCAGGTGCCTGTGGTCCCAGCTACTCGGGAGGCTGAGGCAGGAGAATGGCGTGAACCCGGGAGGCGGAGCTTGCAGTGAGCCGAGATTGCGCCACTGCACTCCAGCCTGGGCGACGGAGCGAGACTCCATCTCAAAAAAAATAATAATAATACGGCCGGGCGCGGTGGCTCGCACTTGTAATCCCAGCACTTTGGGAGGCCGAGGCGGGCGGATCACTAGGTCAGGAGATCGAGACCATGGTGAAACCCCGTCTCTACTAAAAATACAAAAAATTAGCCAGGCGTGGTGGCGGGCGCATGTAGTCCCAGCTACTCAGAGAGGCTGAGGCAGGAGAATGGCATGAACCCGGGAGGCGGAGCTTGCAGTGAGCCGAGTTGAGCCACTGCACTCCAGCCTCGGTGAAAAAGCGAGACTCCGTCTCAAAAAAGAAGAAGAAGAAGAAGAAATACACGTGACCCTTTCCATGCCTTATGGACTTGAATCTTGCAACAGACCTATATAGTATTATTAACTCTATTTCACAAGTGAGGAAATTGAAGCTTAGGGAGACTAAATAATTGCCAGTTAGAAATGACCAAGCTGGAATTTGAACTTAGCCTGTAGTCTAAGGCCACAGTGCTGGTTTCCAGCTTCATGGCCGCACTGGACCCAGATCTCTGTTGGCAGGTCCAGCTTCTTCCCTGAGACCAGCCCTCTGCAGAACCTCAAATAAGTACGTGTACACCAAATGCCTCATTTTCACCTTAGCAGGCTTCCCCTCCAATAGCACCCTGACTCTATGAGATGATTATCATTGCCTTTGAGGACACTTCTGAATTAAGCCTCAATTTCATTTCCATATCTAGTCGAATTACAGATGTGCCCTTTCGTTTCTTCACTGTCAGTTTAATCTAGCTATTCATTGGTGTCTTTTGGGTTTCCCCAGAATTCTTTGACCTTTTCCCTTTGACTTTTATTCACTAAAAACTTAATAATTATGTTATTAATATACATCAGCACTATAGTAACAATGGTAATAGCTAGTGCTTGAGTGCCCACCTGACAAGTGTGAACTAGCTGCAGTCTGGCTCTCAGTGCCCCAGCAGTCCTCTGAGGCAGTTACTTAGTTATTCCTAATACCTGTTTGATAGGTGAGGGTAATGAGGCTTAGGAGGGGCCCGTAACTTGCCCAGGGTCACAGGGCTGGTTAATGATATAGCCCTAGAGGATTGGAATTGAAAGGCTGTCTCACCCCAAAGTCTTCTAGGCTTTACTTGGAAATATCACAGTTACCCATGACTTGAAAACACACAGAGTGAAAAGGTTAAGATGTATGCATATCTGGGTATGTAAGTTTTAAACATACTTGAATTCAGAAATCTAATCTCATTAAGAAAACAAACTATTGGAAATAGGACTTGGTGATTTTGGTGACTAATTCTGGATTCCCAAGGCAGAGAAAGATACCTATATGATGTATATGAACTTGCCTGCTTTAAAAAAAAAACAAAAAACGACAACAAAAAAACACACAAGGTTTTTGTTGGTTGGTTTTTTGATTGTGGTTTCCTTGTTAAGTTGAAGGAGATAGAGAAATAACATCAGGCAATGAATTAATGAGGATTTGGAACTTGTTTGACTAAAACAAATATAAAGTAACCTTAATAATTTAAAAAAAAAAAAAAGACTGAATCAAATAGTTCTGGAAGGTCAGGTTTAAAGGTCTTTCTTCTTTTTGTTACCCTGAAGGAGAGTTGGGTGAGGGCAATTTGTGAATATAAAACGTGTAGAATATTAATGACATCACATGAATCAAAGAAAGTTGTGCTGAGTGCAGTGGCTTGTGCCTATAATCCCAGCACTTTGGGAGGCCGAGGCAAGAAGATCACCTGAGGTCAGGAGTTCGAGACCAGCCTGACCAATATGGTAAAACCCCGTCTCTACTAAAAATGCAAAAAATTAGCCAGGCGTGGCGGTGTGCACCTGTACTCCCAGCTACAGGGGAGGCTGAGGCAGGAGAACTGCTTGAATCTGGGAGGCGGAGGTTGCAGTGAGCCAAGATCACGCTACTACACTCCAACCTGGGTGACAGAGTGAAACTCCATCTCAAAAAAAAAAAAAAAAGAAAGTTGCATACCAAGAACCCACATTGCGTGGTATTCTGACCTGAGTTAGGAGGATAGGTTGATAACCTCAAATGCCTCTGAGGACTTTTCCTGTCGAATCAAATTAGCACGAAGCTCGGAGAGGTCTGTGTGGAGTAGAAGTCAGAGCGCTAATGATGTTCAGATGCAGATGTGATTTGGCCGTAGAAGACTATTGTAATGTTCAGTCTATTTTGGTCCTCAAATTAACCAAATGGTAGTTTCTAAAATAAAAAATCTCTTCTATGGCATAGCAACATTTTTAGGTCCTCTAAATAGTGGAACAAAAGTTCCATATTGTTGGGGTTTACCTTCTCTGAAAACCTCTGTTAAAATATAGGAAGCTGCCTGCTACCACTGCATGTCATTGTGGGGAAAAAGGGCTTCTAAATGCTTCCCAGCGTACAGGAAGGGGTTGTTTAATGCTGTAGTTTGAGCCTCATGTTAATTATATTTCCAGATGTTTCTATGAAGATTATACGAAGCAACTATGAACTGTAATTCAGCAGCATCATTTTATAATAATATGTTTATATGAAAAAAAGGTTATACAGTTTATCCGTTGTAGCACAAAACTCTATTTCATCCGTGGACAACTGAAAAGATTCATTAGCAAATCTGTTGTTACAACAAGGATGATCTTTGTTTTCCTGATGAATAGCTGAAACATCACTTGATAGAAGTAGGTCAGATATTTACAAGGATACCCATAGTAACGTGCCATTCCCCAGTGCCCATTATCACATCCGTTTCCAGTAGTTCTGAAAAGACTGGGCTCTTGTAATGTTGAATCCTAATCGTGGATACATTAATTAAATGCCTTTAAATCAGTCATTTAACTTGTTTGTCACCAACAGCATGCCTATAGAAGGTCTTTACTGTCATAATTTGGTATGTAGATTCTGACTAGAGGAAAACTTGAGAATCTTTTAAAAATATAAATAATCGATATTAAAGTTTGAAAGCGAGACAAAAATGCACCCTTAATTCTGACAGTCTTATACATTATGATCATTTATACATACTTGCTTTCATTTTTTCTTAATAATTCCACATAGTTGAAATCAAAATATAGATCTAATTTTACCTCTCTCTTTTTTGTTTTTTTATTTTTATTTATTTATTTGTTTATTTTATTATTTTTTTTTTTTGAGATGGAGTCTTGCTCTGTCCCCCAGGCTGGAGTGCAGTGGCGCGATCTCGGCTCACTGCAAGCTCCGCCTCCTGGGTTCACGCCGTTCTCCTGCCTCAGCCTCCCGAGTAGCTGGGACTACAGGCGCCCGCCAACATGCCTGGCTAATTTTTTGTATTTTTAGTAGAGATGGGGTTTCACCGTGTTAGCCAGGATGGTGTCGATCTCCTGACCTCGTGATCCGCCTGCCTCGGCCTCCCAAAGTGCTGGGATTACAGGCTTGAGCCACCGCGCCCGGCCCCTCTTTTTTGTTTTTTAAAGTTGACCTTATGTCATAGTAGAAACTCTAGCTCACTGTTGAGTAGTCACCCTCCTAATTCTAAAACATTCCCTTGGTTGTGTGCCATTATAAATAACCTTGCCACAGACATGTATGTGTTTCTTTTCTTTATTTTTTCTTTATGCATTTCTCCTTTATTTGTACTTTTTTCTTTGGGATAGAGATCTGGTTCTGGGGTGCACTGGGTGTGAATAGTTTTATGGTTTTATGGGCCCTTGCTTTCCAAAAAGGTTGTAACAATTTACACCTCCTGTGATATGGAGAGTAATGACTTCACACTCAGCAGGGCTGGAAGATAGAGATTTATAATGGTGTGAAGTTAAGGTGGTTAGTGAGAAATCAAGTAGGGAAGTAGGATGTTCCAGCATTAGACAGTCTGTCTGGAGTGGCCTCAGGGAAGCCGTGATCACTGGCCTTTATTTAGACTGATTTCTTGTTTTGTAGTTTATTATACTCCTGCTGTGAATGTTGCAAAGGACCAATCCACCGTAGTCCCACATTTTCCCTATCAGAATAACTGAAGTTTAGTATGTGAGAACTTTAGTAAGAGCCAGCTGGAAGATCTCTGGATCATAAACAAGCAGAAACCTGAAAAGACATAATATTTACAAATGGTATCTGATAACAGGATTAACAAAAAAAAAAAAAAAAAAAAAGAAAATACTTGAGGGAAAATAGTTGAATGTTTCTTAGGTAATTCCTTAAGATTAATTGTATGAAAATTGGAATTCCTTCAACCAATCATTCCATGAATTTTTTTTTTTTTTTTGAGACAGTCTCACTCTATCACCCAGGCTGGAGTGCAGTGGTACAATCTTGGCTCACTGCAATCTCTGCCTCTTGGGTCCAAGTGATTCGTCTGCCTTAGCCTCCCGAGTAGCTGAGACTACAGGTGCATGCCACCACGCCTGGCCAATTTTTGTATTTTTAGTAGAGAAGGGGTTTCACCATGTTGTCCAGGCTGGTCTCGAACTTCTGACCTTGTGATCTGCCTGCCTCAGCCTCCCAAAGTGCTGGGATTACTGGCATAAGCCACCGCACCTGACCCATTCTATGAATTTTTATTGACAAAGAGATCTGGGACCACAGGTGGCCAGGTGTTTCTGTGCCATCAAGCTTGAGACAAGAGGAATAAACCATTGAGAGAGGTGGCATAGATGGGACCAGATCACACACAAGCCCCTTGTTTTCATATTAGGGATTCCAGACTATCCCATAGGCAGTAGGTCACTGTGAAAGGCTTTAAGCAGGGAAGTAGTAGAGTTCACATTTTCTTATTTTTCTTTCTTTTCTTTCTTTTTTTTTTTTTTTCTGAGATGGAGTCTTGCTGTGTCACCCAGGCTGGAGTGAAGTGGTATGATCTCGGCTTACTGCAACCTCAGCCTCCCAGGTGCAAGTGATTCTCCTGCCTCAGCCTCCCGAGTAGCTGGGATTACGGGCATACGCCACCATGCCCAGCTAATTTTTGTATTTTTAGTAGAGACGAGGTTTCACCATGTTGGTCAGGCTGGTCTCGAACTCCTGACCTCATGATCCACCTGCCTTGGCCTCCCAAAGTGCTGGGATTACAGGCATGAGCCACTGCACCTGGCCCATATTTTCAATTCAAGACAAATTGTCTGGGCAAAGGATATGAACCAGCAAGTCAAAGAAAAATGCAAATGTCCCATAAATATAAAAAAGATCTTACCCTCACTCATTATATAATTAAGGAAATACAAATTGAAACTACTGAGATAGCATTTGTCACTTATGACTTTGGCAAAGATAAGAAATCGATAACTACACTCTGTCAGCTGGTGTTAAAGTAGACTGGGAAACAGCTACTCATACAGCACTGTTGGAAAGAGGAGTCAGTGCAAGATTTTTGGAATACGATGTGGCAAAAATAATCAAAATTTTAGATGCACTTACCCTTGACCTTGTAATTCATCACCGGCAAAGGATGGTAAGACAGGAAGAGCATTCCACATGCAGGAAAAAGAGATGCTGCAAAGTTTCAGATTTGAGGGAGGCCATGCCCAGAAGAAATGGTAAATTGCCAGGAATTTAACCTACATATATATAGTTGCAGAAATATAATAAGAAGGATGTACAAGGTTGTTTGTTACAGAATGTTTATAATCACACACAAAAAAGCTGGAAGCAAGGTAAATGCCATCAATGGGGGCTGGTTATACAAATCATGATCTTTCTACACAGTGGAGTACCAATGAGTCATAGAAAAGTATGAAGAAGACGTATATCTTCAGATACGGAGAGGACTTTGGGATACACAGTTAATGGAAAAAGCAAGATGAGGTGGAGAACAGTATGAATATTGTGATCCTATTCATTTGAAGGGATAGATTGTATATATCCACCTGTCGATTTCTGAATAATTTTTTTCTGCAAAAACATGAAAGAAACATTTAAGAGTGTGGTGATCATTGGGAAATAGAATTGGGTATTGAGATTAGAATTATTTGAATCATTGTCATATGTCTGCATTGCTTTTATAAAAAGTAAGTACAAAAGACGTTTTCACAGACTATTAGCCACACATCACCTTTGCCTAATTTAATCTTGGTTTATCAACATATATATTACTTACGTGTCATTCACTCTTCCAAGTTCGTCACATATCTTAACTCCTATTATCACAAACCCATATGAGATAAGAACTATTCATATAGTCTCATTTTGTGGAAGAAGGAACTGAGACAGACAGGTTAAGCAACTTGCCCCAAGGTCACGTGGCTCTTAAAGAACAAATCCAGGATTTGAACTCTAGTAGCCAGGCACCCCAGCCCACTACAGCTTCCCTCAATGATTTTGATTTGCCACCATTGAAACTGGAAGATGATCCCTTGAGTAAGGTCTTCGTAATGACCCTGGTACTGTTACTTGTTACTGACTTGAGGTTCTTTAAGTTCGGTCAGTGAGTAGTTGTATTTAGTAAGGGATTAAAGTTGCTTCTGGCACCTGCTCCAACAAGTGCCTCTTTTCTCCATGCAGAAGTTGCTCAGCTTTCATCTGAAGGCAATGAGTCCAATACATAAAGGCCACAGGTGCCCCTTGCAGCCCTCCTTCTTTCTCAGTCCTAGTTTTGCTTTCTGAAAGGGAAATACACAGAGGATTTATCCCTTCCAGGCATGCTGAGAGCCCAGCAGTTGGCCAGGCTATGTTCAAGTCTTCTAGACTCCCAGCCTGGGCTCCCTGAATACCCCTTAGCAGAATGCTTTATAGCTCAAGGTCATATGCCAAGGGATCTTTCTGCCCTCCTACTCCTTGCAGCAAGCTTGGAAAACAAAATACTGTAAGTCAAGCTACGTCCAAGGCCAGGATAACTAGACTAATACAGCTAAGAATTTTTCTCTTTTCAGAGTTATGTCATGGAACTGACAATAGGATTTGATCAGAAATACCTTCTTAGCAATGAATTATTTGAAAAAAACAATGCAAGGGAGCATCTTTTTTTTTTTTTTTCCTGATTGGCTGATGTTACTTAACGGCTCATAGTGCCCCATTGTTTGGCTCAGTTTTCTAAGCAAATTCCTTTGTTCAACAAACACTTACCTAAGATCTCCTTAATGCCAGGTACAAAAAGTAGAGAGCTAAATAAGATACAGTCACCCACACTGAGCACACACTAATGGAAGAAATAGAACTGGCAGCCAATAATTACGAGGCTGCAAGATAAGTGATTATGAAGCATATAAAAAGTGCTCTGGAAGCACAAAGTGAGTAATCCTTTAATTGTCTTAATTTAGTCCCAATTGATAATTATTTTCCAGGGAAATGGCCTCAGTCTCCATTGGGAAATACGAATGCCTTGGGTTATTTCAGCCGTTCACCTGTTCATGCATGCAACAAACTCGGAACACCTAGCAACACTGGCCCTGGTGGCTGCATAGAGAAAAATGTGATAGAGTTACGTTCATTGGGGTATTCACACCAACATTTGATTTTCTGCATGTTTTGCAAGTATTCATTTTGTACATACTAAGTGCTAAACCCTTAATTAGGCCCTTGGTTACAAAGAAGAAAAAATGCAATTCCTTCCTCTGAGAGACTTGAGTGTGGCCCAGTTGGAGCTGGAGTGGAGATGGCAACAGAGCACTGACGAAGCAAAGAAGATGGAGTGAGATTCCCTGGGGCTTTTGAAACTGGTGTTCAAGGTTGGAAAGGGAGAAGGGACATTCCAGATGCAGGAAGAAATGCTGCAAAGTCATAGAGTTAAGGAGAAGCATGTCCAAAAGGAATGATAGAAGGAACTTAAGTGCCATAAGAGCAGATTAGTTGGAATGCTCTGAGAGGTCAGGGCAGAGGGTCATTGCTTTCAATAATAATAGTTGAAAGTGATTGCATGCTTATGTGTCTAAGTGTGGTTTATGCATTGACTTGTTTAATTCTCACTGTAGCCCGACGAGGGATTATGTACTCCCATCTTGCATTTGTGGAAACTGAAACACATGGAGGTTTGATAACTTGCCAAGCTCGTATCTCAGTGAGTTGATCTGGTTCATTGCGCTCCAGGGCCTGCACACCTAACCGTGGCACCACCACAGCTACAGTCCTTGCAGAATGGCCAGGATTTTGAACAGCAGAATTAGGGGAGAGGATATTCAAACACAGCCAGTGGGATAAACAAAGGCACAGATCAGAAGTGTGTTTTGGAAGTTTGACTCAGTTAGATCAGGGGTTATAACAGGCAACTGCTGGGAGACATAAGTTGGGTTTAGATCATGGAAAGCAGTAACAGCTACAGAGTTGGGCTTTCATTCCACTGGAGGCTTTTGAGCAAGGAGGTGACATGATCACAGCTGGCCTTTGGGTGACTCACTGGCAGTTACAGATACAACCAACAGGAACAGTGGGAGCCTGGCCGTGAAGGCTAGTTAGGAGGCTATTGTAACAGTCTAGGCAAGAGACATTGGAGCCAGCATGAGGTGGTGGCATCCAGAATGAAAGGAAGCCAAGAAAAAGAGGCACAGAGGAGGAAAAAATAACAAGACTTGCAAGACAAAATGTGGGGGTGAGGGAGAAGGAGAAATTAAAGATAGCGCAGAGGTTCTGACCCTGGGTGACTGGGTGCCTTTTTAACAGCCATGGATAAGAGTTGAATTAAGATGAGAAGAGAAGGGGAATCTGCTTATGACAAGGAACTCTCATGGCCAAAGAGGATCCAGGGGGCCCCCATCACACAATGAAGGAGAGGTCATCTACTGGGAGTGCAGGACGCCAAGGCTGGATTCCACCATGTCTCAGAAAGGACGGGAACACTCTTAACCCTATGTGGCAGTTGTATCAGTTTCCTAGAGCTGTTTTTTGGTTTTGTTTTGTTTTGTTTTTTAGGGCTGTGAGGAAGAATCTGTTCCATGTATCTCCCCTAGCTTCTGGTGGTTTGTTCACCATCTTGGTCATTCCTTGGCTTGTAGAAGCATCACCCTGACCTCTGCCTTCGGCTTCACATGGCATTCTCCCTGTGTGCCTGTCTGTCTCCAAATTTCCCTTTTTTGTAAAGACACCAGTCATATTGGATTAGGGACTTATACTATTCCAACATGACCTTATCTTAATCCAACTGGTGACATCTTCAACGACCCCATTCAAAATAAGGTTGCATTCTAAACACTAGGGATTAAGACATCAACATGTGAATTTTGGAGGAATGTAGTTCTAACCATAACAGCAGTGAATGAGATGAAGGACTATTGCTCTCAAAAGATAGCCAGGTTTCTAGTTTCCTTAGGGATTTTCTGGAGGTTTGCAAGCAGTTCATTATTATCTTAAAAATATTATCAAGAGCTGTGGTCTATTAGCAACTCATTACCAGACTGGCAGATACGTTTAATCAGCAAAAGGATTGTTCCTATGATTAGTATCCTCCTGGTTTTCCAGCTCAAGAGTTCTTCTGAGTAATAGTAATCCTTCCCCCAGAGATCATATTCCAGAACAGTTGTATAGCCAGGAGCACATGCCCAGTGGCTAGAGAACTGCTTAAGAGAAAGAGCAAGTAAAGGTGAAAACCTGAGCTGTGGGTGACCAGGGCATTCAGGTGCAAATAAAGTCCTACCACATTCAGTTCCTATTAGGAATAGATCTGTGCCCATTTTGCTGTTTGGGGGGTGTCTAGCTTTGTCAATAAAGTAGTTTACAGTCTTTAACCCAAACTCAAGTTTTTTCTTATTGGAAAATGAATTTTATTGCCTTGTTGAAAAGAAAAAAACTTTTCCAAGAGCAAATTTTTTAAAGATATTTGATTTTTCCAGATCCACCTTCATCCTCATAAGGCATATTGGCTGTTGTGCCCAAGCAGGATCAGAGAAAAACACATTTGAATCATGATCACGGCCCTTCCTCATGAAGAGGCAATGCCAACTCATGGAGACACGGGCCTTACTGCTTACATGCGATGGCTGGAGGTTTGGGCATTGCAGAGATGGACAGATACCCATGAGTGAATCACAAGGAGCTCTGCCCTGGGTGTTTATAATTCAGATCCAGCCCTTCCCTAAATAGCTCTTAGGCGATATTCCATTTCCATGTGGGCATATTTACATTTACACTCCATTTATGCGATTTGTCAGAGCTTGAGGCTGATAGCTTAAAACCTTTCCCTTCCCTTCCAGTTTTCATTGCCCTCCCAATCTCTATAGCCTTGAAAATGAGCTTTTCTGAGCTTCTCATTAATTTTTCACTCCTCTCGCTGCAGGAGACTCACAGATAGACGGCACTGGTATTGCAGGCCAAAGAATGCTTGGCAGGCCACTGCTGCATCCAGCAATAAGTTACAGAAACATACCTCAAGGGATTTTGACAAATAAAATGCCCAGTACCTGCTTGCATTCTAATTATGGGGTTCCCATGAGACCCTGAGAAGGTTGCATTATGTACCAATCTCAGGGTGTGCAGTGATTTGCTCATTCTTTTTTAATTGGATGTTAAATTAAAAGTAGCAGTGTGATATACTAGCAAGATCACCACTCTGGCTATAACTAGCCATATGACCTTGAACAAGTGAGTTCACCTCTTCGAAACTTCTCACTTCATCCTCGAAATAAGTATCCTAGGCTAAACCACCTCCAAGATTTTATCACATCTAACCTTCCTCTCGTTTTGACAGCCACCGAGCATTCTTTTCTACAGATACAGAGAAACGGCATGTAACCAGTCTCCCTTGATGTCTGTTTCTCTAGCCATGAACAGGATTTGTGTGTTGGAAGGCTAAAAAATTCACCCACACCCAGTTTTGTATAAGAAACATGCTACATTGGACCTGTGTCTTCCACTTAGGGCAACCCCGTCATCCAGTGTTGTGACATCGGATGCTGCCTCTGAACGTCACTGCCCCTCCTTTCCACCTGACCCCTGACCCCCACCCAGCACAACTACCCTGATTTAGAAGATTTGAATGCATTTCTTTAGGAGCCTTAAAAAAGTCATTTCAAGTGCTGGAGTTTAGGATTTTGTAGGACGAGTCTGTCTACAGAGCTCTGTAATAAGCCTAGCGTCTCGGTGGCAAAATTAACCCTATTGAAGTTTTTACCCAGCTGGTTTAATTGGAACTGGGGTGTGTAAGGGTCAAAATGGATAAGACTTTTCATTGATTAGTTCATTAACCAACTAAACCAACGGTGCATGTGATTTGCTTCGGCAAAGTCTTCTAAAGTGAAATAACCTTCTGAATGTATACACGGTCTTCCAAGAACTAATAATTCAAATAACCAGTGAACAAAATAGGATAAAAGCCGGGTTTTGTCACCTTCTGTGGCCTGTATTTGCTGTCTAGAAGTAATTATCTTGGGAATGAATTCATTTGATCAGCAGCCAGGAATGCTGTCTGTGACAAATAAATTCCCTTACATTGTCCTTGAGGATAATAAATGATGTCACAAGAAGGAAAATATAAAAAGAAAACCTGGTAGAAAACACAATAAGTATGTGTTAGGAATTAAGTACTACAGTAATGATAGAGCTTTCTCCACCCAAATTTTATGTCATCCTAGGAAGGAACTTTTTGTAAAAGAAAAAAAAAGTTTTTAATGGCTTGCTTCCATGACTAATAGAAAACTAGAGGAATTTTCAGGCTAAGCTAAAAAGGAGAATACTTTTGGAAAAACACAGCAAGCACTTGGAGTACAGACAATTTGTTACATCAACATTAAATCAGAACATGTTGAATAACCAATGGATTTTTTCTTCATAAGAATAGAGAGTAGTCCAGAGCGCAGTATTTAAAACACCGAGCATAAAAACCCTGAAAGTGTCAGTCTTTTCATGTACCCCAAAAGTTGAAAAATAAAACACTGGGTTATAGTAGTAATTGCTTTGAGCAGGGCTCTGCTAGTGTTTGAAGTTCTTGGCATAACTCCATTGCACTTTCTGAACTGGGTTTTACTAGAAGATGAACTCCCCTAGAGCTGTTTCCTCATGTGTGAAGTGATGGGTTTAGAATAGATGGTCTCCTGAGGCTCCTGACAACCCTAATATTCTTGGATTTTAAAACAACAAATTTAAGAAAAACAGGTCAAATTTTATGTTTTCAGTTGCATTTAAATATAGTAGCAGCAGAAATGATAGATGCAACCTGTATCTGTTCTGTTAGCAAAATATCTCTTTGCACAATGCCCTTCCCAATCACTGCTCCTGGTTACAACTATTTGAAAGCACTGTATGATGTTATCTAAAAGCTTACTTAAGGAAGCAGCCAGGCTGGGGTCATGCCTGTAATCCCAGCTCTTTGGGAGGCCAAAGCAGGAGGATCACTTTAGGCTAGAAGTTTGAGACTAGCTTGGGCAACATAGTGAGACCCCATCTCTAAAAAAAAAAAAAAATTAATTAATTAATTAGCCAGGCGTACGGATGTGCACCTGTAATCCCAGCCACTTGGGAAGCTGAAGCAGGAGGATCACTTCAGCCTGGGAGTTTGAGACTGCAGTAGGCTATGATTGTACCACTGCACTTCAGCTTAGACGATGGAGTAAGACCCTGTCTCTAAAACAATAAAAATAAGAAGTCAAAGGGAAGCGTGGTTTGCCCTGTGTAAATGCTACAGCAATAGAGTTCATTTATGGGAATTTAGGATTACTAGAACAAATGGTGTCTCTTTCATCATTGCTGTTTCTTTCCTAGGTTAACAATTCACAAAGAATTACAGGTAAGATCAATCTTGCCACACTTTCTTTTGAGAAAGAACAGATGTTAATACTTAAAAGAAAGAACAATTAGGGGCCTAGGTGGGATCATAGGTCTAGGTGCAGACTTTGGGGATTTCACTGGTCCCCCCCACCCCATTCACTCCATGTTATTCTGCCTCCTACTTCCACTCATCGTGATGCCTTCATCCTTTTTCCTTCCACCCTTAGGAGTGTGTGCTGGTCTCTGTAAAGTTTCCTTCTCCTCCACTGAGTCACCAGTGGCTCCAATGGGTATCACTTTGCTCAAAGTCAACACGCTGGAGATGGCTGGCCATGAATATTATTATATCTTCAGTGTGCTGAAGGCAAATACCATTAGCCAGCAGTTTTGTGCCTAGGTAAGCCAGCATTCGGGTAAAATAAAGATGTGTTAGCCATAGGAATCTGAAAGAGCTGACCATGAAGAGATAGTCCCCAAAATAAATGTGGAAGAAACAGTTCAGGAAGAAGAAAAATGAACCCGTAATAAAGGACTAGAATGGAGGAAGCAATAATGAGCAAATAAATTGGCAACATTCTTTTATCAATGCAAATAAGTGCTCCTTGTTTAAAAATAGTAAAAATAATTATTATGAGCAATTTTAAAAGGAAGAACCAGTATCCTACGTAACAACGTATAAGAAGAGGAGGTGGCGTGAATAATGACATTCTAAGCTCACTGTATTATTCTGGAGGAAGTTGGTGATAGGGATTCATTTTGAACTTTCTGAGTCAAGTAAGCATATTAAACCTTTAAGGCTAACTACTCAAAGAATAGAAGTAGAGCATGTAACTTAAACCAGTGAAGAGGGAACAGGATAAGGAAAACTTTATCATTCTAATAGAAAGTAATGAAAACTCTAAGAAAATTATGGTAATTAGCATAGAATAAAAGGGTAGAAATATTAATAAATCCAAATATATCAGCAATTGCAAAACATATAAGTGTTCAATATATACCAATTAAAAGCTGGATATTAAAAAGTATACAACAAAATTCAAATATATCCTGTTTATAAAACATACTTTAAACATAAGGACATAGAAAAGTTTAGAAGGCGGTCATAAAAGGATAAACTAATATTTTTTAGAAGAATGCTAATTTATCTACATAAATATTAAATATATTTTCGGGAAAAAAGCAGCTATACAGTTGATAAAAGGAACAGTTTATTAGGAAGATGCAACAATTCAAAATACGTATGTATCTAACTTTATAGTCTTAAAATATATAGAGCATAAGTTGGCAGAATACAAAGATAAATGAACAAATCTATTAACTTATACCTCTGAAGAATTGGCAGATCAGGCAGACAAAAAGAAGTGAGGATATAGAAAGCTAAAATGCATGGTTAACAAGCTGTAAGACAGCCAAAACTTATCATAGGTTTGGAAATTTAAAAATGAACATTAAAATGTTTTATGGATTAAAGAATATACATTCATCATTAAACAAATATTTAGAACTGACTGAAAATATATTATGTGTCAAACACATGTGAGATATAGCATAAAGCAGTATGTAGAGGTAAATTTATAACCTTAAATGTATACCTTAGAAAAGTAGAAAGATTGAAAAGAGCCAAAATTAATTAATCAAAAACAATTTAAAAAATAAGATCCATAAAGCCTAAAAACAGTTATTTGAAAATATTTCTAAATTGGCTAAAAATCTAGGCAAAGTAATTGCCTAAAAATAAAGAAGATACACGTTTCTAAAAAAAAAAAAAAAAAAAAAAACTAAAAGGAAAAGAACATAGCTACAGATAGAACTCAGAGTTTTTAAACAAAAGGGAAAACTGAGAACAACTTTATGCCAAAATTTGAAAACCTAGGTTAAAAGGAGTTTCTATAACATAATATAAATTGCCTAAATGCATGCTAGTAGAAATAGAAAAGGCAACTAAACTCCAGCCAGTGTGCAATGAAATTAGTAGTTTAAAAATCTTTATTTTCTTTTAAAACATTTTTTGTTGAGATGTAATTTACACTCAGCAAAATTAACCCATTTTCATGTACAGTTTTAGGGGTTTGGCAGATACATACAGACATGTAACCCGCTCCACAATCAAGATACAGAACAGTTTTATTGCCCTAAAAAATTCCTTCATTCAGCATTGTAGACAACTTTTCCTTGCCTGTAGGCCCCAGTAACCAGTGCTCTCTTTTCTGCCACTATGATTTTGTGCTTTCCAGAATGTGGTAAGAATGGAATTATATAGTACATAGCATTTTGAGAATGCATTTCAGCTTCATCTGTGTTATGGTGTGTATCTGTCATTTATTCCTTTTTCTTGCTGAGTAGTATTTCATTACATGGATTTCCCATAGTTTACCCATTTGACCAGTTGAAAGACTTTTGGGTTGTTTCTAGGTTTAGGTTATTATGTACATACATGTTTTTATTTCACCTAGGTAAATAACTAAGAGTAAGATTTCTGGGTTATGTGGTAAGGGTATGTTTAACTTTATAAGAAATTGTCACACTGTGTTCATACCACTTTGCATTCCCATCAACAAGGTGATAGAGTTTCAGTGGCTCTGTATTCTTGGCAACACTTGGTATTATCCATTCACTTATTTTAGCCATTTTAATCAGTATGAGTCTCACTGTAATTCAAATTTGCATTTTCATAATGACTAATGAGCATCTTTTCATATTCTTATTTGCCATTTTTATATCTTTGTTTAAATATTTTGACCATTTTTTAAACTGGGTTGTTCATTTTCTTATTGAGTTTTCAGACTGTTTTATATATATATGTTATATATATATAACATATATGTTTTACATATAACATGTATACAGTATATGAATATATTTTAGATATCTAAAATATCTATATGTTCTGGGTAAAAATTACATACAGTAGCTTAAAATCATCCTTCTTTTTAAAAAATGAAGACTTAGGTGGTGATGATTTAACCATTCTACCAAACCATCGAGGAAAAACTACAAATTATTGTAGAAAATGAAATAAAGCTCCTCAATCATTTTATTGTATAACCATGATACGAAAGCACATAGTATAAGAAAGGAAAATTTGTAGAGCAATTTTACTTGCAACATAGATGAACTATTATCAAACTAAATTCATGTTCAAGTGAGTTTTTTGCATCCAATGATAGGTTAACATTAGACAATTTATTAATATAACTTACTGCCTGACCATATTAAGAAGAAAATCATATAGTTATCTCAAAAGAAGAAAAAGCACTGAGGATATCTAATATTCATGATTTAAAGAAAGAAACAATATTAGCAAATTACAAATAAAAGCAGACTTTTTTTTTTTTTTTTTGAAACAGGGTTTCACCCTGTTGTACAGGTGGTGTGCAGTGGTGTGATCACAGCTCACTGCAGCTTTGACCTCCTGGGCTCAGGTGATCCTCCCACCTGAGCCTCCCTAGTAGCTGGGACTATAGGTGCATGCCACCATGCCTGGCTAATATTTTGTATTTTTTGTAGAGGTGGGATTTCACCATGCTGCCCAGGCTAATCTCGAAGTCCTGGGCTCAAACAATCCTCCCACCTTGGCCTCCCAAGGTTCTAGGATTACAGGCATGAGGCACTGCACCCAGCCAAAAGCAGACATCTTTAACCTGGTAGTGTGTCCCTACAAAAAAGCACCGTATTGAAGGACAAAACACTAGAAACCTTCTCTTTGATGACAGTTAAAAGAGAAGAGTGTTCATCCTTACCACCTCTATTTAACGTTGTTCTTGAGGTCCGACCCAGAAAAATGAGACACAATTCCTGCACAGAGAGTGCAGGAGAATCTAAACAAATTTAGAACTAATATGTAGGACTTGGCAAGTTTGCTATGAATAAAATATAATTTTAAAAACAATTGAATTCATATGTAACAGCTACAAGTAATAACAAAACATAATTTTTTTAAAAGACTGTATTCCTGACAGTTCTATTTCCCCTCACCACTCCCCACACCCCCCCTCCAAAAAAAAAAAAAAAACCCTCAGTACTCAGAGCTGTGCTTCTGGTTTCTGTAGCTGATTCTCCATTTCACCCTGGACCTGGCTCTTTATCCTGCCACCTGGGAGAAATTGGATTCTCCTTGTACCTTCTAACTTCAAATATCTAGCTAGGTGGTTCTGTACTCCGAGTGTTGATTGATCCATTTAATTATATTCCCAAACTTTTTTCGAGTAATGACTATATTTCAGGCATTTTCTTTTGGCCAGCACCTATTTAGCAGGTTTTCTTTTTTAGATCTGGAAAATTTGTTCGCAACAGTTGCTCTCCAGAGCCCCCTAAACACAGCTCAGATAGGCTTTGTTTTGACCCTAGTTTCTGTATAAGATGTTCCTTTCTCCTTATTTTTGCTCACCTTTGATTCTCAGCCTTTTGGATGTCACAAATTGTCCCCATAGTCACCTTGAAGAGCCCTTCTAAGGTCAGCTTTGACATTTAAATGACCCTTGTCTGCAGGAAAACAGTGATACAATGCAATGCACATGGAAATATTTCCTCCTGGGCTTTCAAGAGTACGGACAATCTGCTGTTCAGCTTTGTATCCTCTGAGCCTAATAGACAGTCTTGCAAAAAGAGGGTGCCAGTTATGTTTAGAAATGGATTATACAAAACTTCAAACATCCAGAAAACAGAGCAATTTATTTTAGATTTGCCAAGAGGTGATAGGAAGGGGCTGCTTCATCTCCTCTGTCTCCTTTACCTTCTCTGTCACCGTGCAATCATACAGCGACCTCCTACAGGTCCTCCACTAAGAAGAGGACAAACTGGACAAGATTACAAACACAGTCCCCTCCCCCTTAGCTTTTGGTTTGCCCCCGTCTCTTCCTGCCCTGGGCCCATCCCTCCACCGCAAGAAGCCCCTGGGGCACAGGTGGGGACACTTACCAGTACATCTGCTCAAGCTCCATCCCCTGGAAGCTCTTGGCCATCTGGGCAGAGAACCCAGGGGTCACGAGTACACAGAGTGGGATTTCTGAGAGAGTGCAGGCTCCAGGGGGATGCACTCCATTGGCCCAGACATCTCACTTAGTATAGAAGGGCAGATCTGGGGAGAGGTCTTCTTAGGTGCCTGGCTCAGGGCAGGCTTTCTTGGGTCTCAGTGTGCATCCAGGAATATGTCAGCTTGTTTCCTGAAAAATTCTGACTCAATATGCTATCATCATTTTTTAGGTAGAACTGTAGCATTTGAGAGCTTGAAGAGACCTTAGAAATTGCCTCATCCAGAGTGTTCATTAAGTGGGGAAACCAAGGCCAAAAAATAATGAACTCATTTACTAATGGTCATGTGACAGGGTCAGCATTAGACAGTTAATAGAAAACCAGATTTCTGGAGTCCGGATGATGCTTCTGGTTCGCGTCCTACTAGCTATATATTCACAGCACCTATCACTGGAGTTCCTGAAAGGGTTGACAAATTTATGTTGCCAATTTTGTTGCTAGTGAATAAAACTGACAAATGGTAACCACAGTGGAAAAAACTGGGGAGAGGAGGCCAGAGAAAATGCAGCCACATGCCCTGCAGCATCTGCATCACTTGGATTTGTCTTTCTTGTGACATAATTTTCCTGAAATGAATAGGAAATGTCATTTAGAATCAGAAGTGGACAACAACGGGCTATCAGGTAAGCTGAAATGCCAGAAGCTAAGTAATATAATAGAAGGGAAGAACAGCATTGCATTGTTTTTTGTTTTTTTTTTTTGAGACGGAGTTTTGCTCTTGTTGACCAGGATGGAGTGCAATGGCGCCAACTTGGCTCACTGCAACCTCTGCCTCCCAGGTTCAAGCAATTCTCCTGCCTCAGCCTCCTGAGTAACTGATTACAGTTGCATGCTACCACACCCAGCTAATTTTTTGTATTTTTAGTAGAGACGGGGTTTTACCATGTTGCCCAGGCTGGTCTTGAACTCCTGACCTTGGGTGATCCACCCACCTCAGCCTTCCAAAGTGTTGGGATTACAGGCATGAGCTACGGTGCCTGGCCAGCACTGCACTGTTGACTACTACTAAAGTTGTTCATTTTTATCCCTGCAAGTTTCCCTTCAGAGTAACGTCCCCAAGATGACTATATTGGACCAAACTTGGCCTCTTAGGTCAGCCAGCATTTGGCCTTGAATACTACAGCTGTAATTCACTGAGTTTGTTCTTTAGTGACGAGAGACAAAAATGAGAACATAGCTTAGGGCAGTGGTCCCCAGCTTTTTTGGTACTAGGGACCAGTTGTGTGGAAGACAATTTTTCTGCTGACTGGGGGCAGCAGATGGTTTTAGGATGATTTAAGCACATTACATCTATTGTACACTTTATTTCTATTATTATTACATTGTAATATATAATGAAATAATTACACAACTCACCATAATGTAGAATCAGTGGGAGCCCTGAGCTTGTTTTTCTACAACTAGTCAGTCCCATCTGGCAGTAATGGGAGACAGTGACAGATCATCAGGAATTAGATTCTCATAAGAAGTGGGCAACCTAGATCCCTTGCATGTGCAGTTCACAATAGGGTTTGCCCTTCTTTTTTTGAGACGGAGTCTTGCTCTGTCACCTAGGCTGGAGTGCACTGGCGCTATCTCCATTCACTGCAACCTCTGCTTCCTGGGTTCAAGTGGTTCTCCTGCCTCGGCCTCCTGAGTAGCTGGGACTACAGGCGCGTACGACCACTCCTGGCTAATTTTTTTGTATCTTTAGTAGAGACGGGGTTTCACTGTGTTACCCAGGTTAGTCTCGATCTCCTGACCTCATGATCCACCCACCTCAGCCTCCCAAAGTGTTGGGATTACAGGCGTGAGCCACCGCGCCCAGCTGGTTTGCACTTCTATGAGAATCTAATGCCGCTGACCTGACAGGAGGCGGAGCTCAGGCGGTAATGCAAGCGATGGGCAGTGGCTGTAAATACAGATGAAGCTTCGCTCAGCTGCCGCTCATCTTCCGCTGTGCGGCACACGGTTCCTAACAGGCCACGGACTAGTCCTGGGGCCTGGGGGTTGGGTACTCCTGGCTTAGGGCGTCCCAATTTTCATTCTTTTGTATAGTATTTGTTCTTTTAACAAATATTTATTGAACAGTTGCCATTTAGTAAGTCTTGTGCTGGGTACTAAGAATATAGAGGTGAATCAGGCAGATGTCATTCCTGCTGTTAAGTACCTTCCAGTCTAATGGGAGATCGTCAAGATCTCAATGTCAGAAGCCAGACAATTTTTCTGTGGACCGGGGACAGCAGATGGCTTTAGGATGATTTAAGCACATTACATTTATTGTACACTTTATTGCTATTATTATTACATTGTAATATATAATGAAATAATGATACAACTCACCATAATATGGAATCAGTGGGAGTCCTGAGCTTATTTTTCTACAACTAGTCAGTCCCATCTGGCAGTGATGGGAGGCAGTGAGGGAATGGGAACGTGGAAAAGAGCTAAACCAAGAATGTAGGAAGCCCCTGATGAAGTAAAAAAGCAGAAGGGAGCTCTACCCATTAGCACACTGGCAGAGATGCCAGAATACATGCTTTGCTATAGAACATGGATGAAGACAGATGCTTTTTGCCTTCACTGAGAACAAAGTAACTCCAGCCTGAGGGATTTCGGCAGGAAAGCAACATTTCTATATTTTTTGAAAGTTTTTGTAATAGAAAACAGGCATCTAGAGGAGATTATCGAATATTGTCTGATAATCTTTACAGTAGACCCACAGGCGTAGGGTGGTCTAGCCATAATCTTCTTTGTGTCTGTGAGTGACAAATTGGGGGAACTCTTCAGGGTCAGTCCAAGCGTGATTTGTACTCATATTGTTGACAGAATTCTTAGTGATCTTGGGCGATATGTATCTACTTTGTTATTTAGAAACAGGTATTACAATATTTGAAACTGATATTAGGTTTTATGAACTATAGGCAAGATACAAGTAAGTCAAATGTTATCGAATTTCGTTTTTAATGCATTAATATGAATTACAAAGAGGCATCTTCCGAGCCAGCCATGTAGTTTTGCATATATTGCAACAACTTAAAAATATGTTAGCATTCAGCTGTATGTAGCCAGAAGAATACCAAATGTATCCAAGTCCATAAATTGAGAGTTGAGCCAAATGTTCTGTAAGAAAGATCATTCCGATTATTAGAAACAATCAGCCTCCCACAGCCATCATCATTCTCCTTATCACAGTTATTACTGTTCCACCCAGCATGCCACTCTAACACCGTGTCAGCAAAATCGCAGTTGTGTTACACATTTCAGGCCAATTTAGTTAGTGGTTATACCCTCCGCACTAACATAGGCAACTCAGTACAAATCAGGTATTCAGGAGACTGATAGCCGGGCCTCCTTGCCTCAAGCGAATTCCTTGTAGGTTTTGAATAAAATGTGTTCCAGTCCTTGTCCTCCATATTGGGTTTTAGTCCAGTTCTTTATTAATATTATATTTATTCACTTCTGTTCAGCAAAGACAAAAAGTATCAAGAAGGAGGAGTATCAAACACGAGGAGTGAAAGTTAAAGTAGTCCAGTAAGTAGATAGCCTTGAGTGCTGGACAGAATCTGATTTTGAAGAGCCATTCTTTCACCAAGGTCAGATATTATGATTTTCTTTTTATTTTGAGACAAGGTTTTGCTCTGTCACCCAGGCTGGGGTGCAGTGGTGCAGTCACAACTCACGGAAGCCTTAAACTCCTAGGTTCAAGCGATTCTCCCTCCTCAGCCTCCCAAGTATCTGGGGCCCCAGATGCGTGCCACCACACCTGGTTAATTTATTTTTGTTTTTATAGAGACAGGGTCTCAGTATGTTGCCCAGGCTGGTCTCAAACTCCTGGGCTCAAGGGCTCAAGCAGTCCTCCCGCTTCAGCCTCCCAAAGTGCTGAGATTACAGGCATGAGCCACCACACCCAGTGATAAAGTATCTTTCTGGTTTAGAGAAGGAAGCAGGAGACAGCTAAGGAGCCCAGCAACGAGGCTGAAGGCGACAGAGATGGGAGCATAAAGTTGATAGGTGTGTTTGACGGCACAATTATTCTACAAACTTTTAATGCAGAAGAGAGCATAAGATTAAGTACATTTCATTACTACCTATATATATTACACTAATATAATACAAAGTTTGGAGAAAAAATATGCAGCATTATTTCATCACTCACCCCTTCTTTCTCCCTTTTATGAACTGATTGTGTCTTCCCACAAATTCATACATGGAAGCTCTTTCTACCAGTGTGGCTGTATTTGGACATGGTACCTCTAAAGAAGTTATTAAGGCTAAATGAGGTCAAAGCAGGGCGCTGATGTGGAAGGATTAGATAAGAAAAGTCACCAGAGAGCTTGCTAGCCTAGTGTCTTTCTCTCTTAAAAAAGAGGTCATATGAACACACAGCACGGTGGCTGCCACCTGCAAGCCAAGAGAAGAGGCTCTGATCAGAATGAAACTTACCTTGCCAGCAACTTGATCTTGGAATTCCCAGTCTCCAGAACTGTGAGAAATAAATTTCTGTTTTTGAAGCAGCCTAATCTGTGGTGTTTTGTTACAGCAGCCTGAGCAGACTGATACACCATTTCCAGTGTCACCCCTATGAGAGGAAGCCCTGTAGAAGATGTGGCACTGTTAATGGGCTATTAATTTATAAAATAAACAAATAGAGAACAGAGCATATTACTTTTCAGGGTGAGTGATTTAAATTTTGAGTAAATGGCAGGCTGCATCACCATCCTCAGCGCTCACTTTTGTTCACTTTTGGGTGATGTTCTGCTAGGTCTGCAGGATGCAAGTAAAATAGACGTGGTCTCTGCCTTGCAGAGTCCTCTGTTGAGCCATTCTAGGTTTGATAGTTTCTCTTTTAACCAGAAAAAAAAAAAAATGTGTATTGTGGGATCCTCCCACTCTCCTAACTTTATTCTGGCATGCCTAAATAGGAACAGGCAGACTCAAAGCATAAATGTGCTCACAGCTGGGAGGTCATACAAAGATTAAAGTGAATGGAGGATGCAGGCAAAGGATGGAGGAAGGGACGTGACCTTGAACTTTAGAAATGTAAATTGATACTAAACTTTAAAGTGAATTATTGTGAAGGGTTTTTTTTGTTAGACCAGGCTTGTAAAGTTTACTGGGTAACCTATCAAGAGGAAGAACTGGGCTTTGACCCATTGGCTTATCACATTTCACGTTTTATGTGTTAAGTCATGAAGTACAAGGAAACAAGTGGATAGGAACAATTGCAGGTTTTGAAACCCAAAAGGTAGCAGGGTGGTCCCTTTTGATCTGTGTGCCGTTTCTTTTAACTGTGTGCTTTCCAGTAGTTAGAGTCTGAAATTATTGCAACTGGGAATGACCTTCCTTTCCTTTGAGCTCCCTGTTTTTTTAACCACATCCCCGCAAATGTTGTTAACTTTTGAGTTTTATGTCAGTCTACATAGACAGCCTACAGAGGTTAAAATGAGAATCTTTCCAAACCACAGTTCCCCTCACCCCTCCTTTTTTAAACAACAGACTTTTCTGGATAGAAATCAAATTGATAGCTAAAGGCAATAAATTTGACCATTTCTTTTCCACCCCCTGGTGTTAGTTCTGGTATCCTAGGAGCCAAACAAGTGATTGGCTCATTCACAAGCCTCTCTAAAGGTACAAGAGAAATTCCTTCTCTGATTAGAGATTAAACCAATGCTTCAGATCTTTCAAATACACATGCTAATTAGAAATCGTTGGGCAGCCATAGCGGGCAAAGCTTCTTACATTTATGTCTTCTCTTCCACTCTTTAACCTTGGGGAAATCATACTTGGGAATCTTCTTAGGAAAGCAAATCAAGTGTTGGTGACACTGTGAGTACAGATTAATATAATATTAGTAATTACACTTGGGAGGCTGTGGACACTTGAAAAATATGTCATTTTGTCCTGTAGGGAAAAGAACAAGTGCAAAGACTGAGGAGGTGATGAGACTCAGGGAATTGAAACTCGTGAAGAAATTCCAATGGTCTTAGTTTTCTGTTTGTCTTTAAAGCATTCTGATTTGGATATGTCAGCATAGTGACAAATTTATTTATTAAGCATAGCTTTCACAAGTGTCATTTTTAAGGAAAGTCTGTGTGTCTAGAGATGCCAGGAAAAATAACAAGGAGAGATTGGATCTATTCTATGAATAGTTTCAAGACGCATGTAGCTTCTCCCTCCTATCATGCGTGACTTCTGGAATACAGAAAGAGCCTTTAATTGCATCTGTGTACAATAAGAAAAAACAAAGGTGACATAGAAAGGCAGCATAGCATAAGTTTTTAAATGTATAGTGAATAATTAATCTGATATTAAAAAAGAAGAGGACTCAAGCTCTCTGTTACTATAAACATTAATAAGGTAGAGGATAAATAATTGGAAACATAAAGGCAAATTTTGACAAGTCAGGTTTACACTCTTGTTCCAGAACAAAGTTAACTCCTTGTAACCCACACAGTTATAGACCGGGTCAGTTTGAATTCCCTTGAGGCTCTGGCATTCTAGCTAAGGAATACTACTTCTAGATCTTCAAATGGTCTACTGGTTTTTATGTTTTCTATGGAAAATGGAAAGCATTGTACTTATTTAAGGTGGATATATTTCTTAAAAAAACATTATTCTTGTTGATGCAAATCAATCCATGTCTTGGCCTCCTGCCCTCACCCCTCTTCACCTCCTGCCCCTAGTTCCACCAGAAATAGTATAAAGGAATGCTTGTATTCTAAAATAATTCATTGTGGTAATTCATTGTTGTTGTTACACTGATCATGAGTGATTTGTAGTAGTAGTCTGACATTTTCTTCATTGTAAGAGCAGAGGAAAAGTTATTTTACTTTTGAGCCTTACAAAGCCATTTAACTTCATGCAAGGAAACTAATTTAAAGCTGAAGAATGCCCCTCTTGCCCTGGCTCACCATCTAGCCTGGCATAGAATAGTTAATAACCAGATTCCCATTCAGCCATGGCACATTGCCCTACTGCAAACTTGGCAGCCTCAGTGGGGCCTCCATACCACCTTAGCTATCCTACTGTGTTTCTCTAGAATATTCACTTTCCTTTTGTACCCAGAGACTTATTCCTTCTCTAGTATCCCCAGATCTCCTCCTTTCCATTTTCAATTTCCTACTCCCATCCCCACTATATGATTTTGCCTTAGGAGCCTAATATAGAAAACAGCAGCCCTCAGACAGGAATGCCCCCAACTTCCCACCGTCTAATGTACCTTTTCTCTGGGTTGCTCATCCTGTTGAAGTAGAAGAAATGTCCCGCTGCTTTTTAAAGATTAGCGTGCGTCCTGTTCTCCCACCTACTCAGAATCCCACGTCCTCTCCTCTCTCTTATGGATCTCAGTTTTCATTTATTACTGGATCCTTCCTCTACTCAGTCAAACATACTGAAGCACCTCCCATGTTAGAAAACACTCCTTTGACTTCATATTTTCCTCTGGCTACTAGTAGCTTCACCTCTCATCATGGAACTTCTCAAGTTGCTCACTGCTTTACTGAACTGCTCATGTAAGGCCCGCACCCTCCATGTTGCTACTTGAAAGATTTCCTCTTACTTAGCATCCCAGGAATATTTACCCAATTGAACAGTCCTTCTTATTTAAGGCCCTCTTCTCTTGGCTTCTGTTTCACTGTGCCTTCCTGTTTTTCCTCCTCTCTCCCTAGCTACACCTCCACCTCTCCCCAACCTCTACCTGTTACATCCCTGTGGGTTGCTTTCTAGGCATTTGCTTTGGGACTCCCTCTTTTGAGGATTTTCATCACACACTTGGCTTCAAGTATCGTCTACCCGCTGATAGAACCCAAGTTTATATTTCCAACTGGATTTCCTTCTAAGCGCCAGACCCCTACTCGATATCCCTGGTCTGTGTTGTGAGGGCCTCAGATTCAAGATGGCCAAAACGAAACTCATCATTCACTTCCCAGACCTGATCCACCTTCTGTGTCTCCTTCCTCCATAAATGGCCTGACGTCCACTCTTTCACTCAGGATGAAAACAGTAATTCTGAACACCTCCCTGTCTACCATCTCTCACATCCAATCAGTCTCTAAATCCTGCTGATCATAGCTCTTAATTATTTCTGGGATGTGTTCACTTTTTTCTAATTCCAGTGACTCCTTCCAAGGCTGTCCACTAAGGTCTCTTGCCTGAGCCATCACAACAGCCTCCTGTCGTCTTCCTACATCCACGTGGGCAACCTGCAATCAAGTCTCTGCCCTGTAGCCATGGTAACGGTATGAAAGCAAAAACATAGTCATATCATTTCCTCTTTAATACACTTCAGTAACTTACAACACATGAAGTCCCTGATGTGGCCTATGAGGCCCTGCCTGCTTCCCTGGCTTGGTCACTCCAGCCACACAGCCACCTCAATGCTCTGTGTTTCCGGCTCTGTGGCCTCTGCACGTGACCTCCCAGTCTTCACCTGGGTAAAGTCTTAGTTATCCCTTCCATGTCTGTCTAAATGTAACTTGCTCAGACATCCTCTGAATTAAATCAGGCACAATTATCACAGTTGTTCATCATGCCTTTTAGTTTCCCTCGAACTTGTCTCCATTCACCATCATATGTCTCCTCTTCTGATGATCTAATATTTGTCACCTCCAGTAGACTGCAAGTTGTAGGCTGTTGGTCTGTTCAGTCTCACATATTCCTGGCCTGTGGTGGATGCCCACTGATAGTAGTCAAGTGAATCAGTGAATGAATGATGAATAGGAACATCCTCTGGAATGGACTGAATTCGCTGGTCACGCAGACTGGCTCTTTTAGAGCCACTGGTGATGGGACAGGCTCCCACTCCCATGGGGTGCATCTTGCTTGTGAGGTAGAGTGTTCCTGTTTTCCATCAAAAATCACTCCTAGTGGAGATACTCTGTGGGTGTGGGTGTGGATGTGGGTGTATACCCTTTTACCTCTAAAGAGTGTTTAATCTTGAAGAATTCTACATGAACATGAAAGATAACTTAGGTAAAATCCAAACATAACTACATTGACCCAATAAAATTACATTAACTTGGAATGTTTCAACAAGAGATATTAATGCATAAACACACTTTTCAGCTTTCTCTTTACCAAGATTGTTTATAGTTTGTTTGCTTGTTTTTTCAATTGAGAAACAAACAAGACACACATTTAAAAATTAGCACTTGCCTCAGTCAAATTCTTCTGTAACTTGTAAGCCTTATGGATGATAGTAAATCAGGAAGGGTTGTTGATTTAATGTCACAACAAGGGCTAGTTTTAGTCTGCTTGACTGCATAATAATCAACAATATTCAAACAAGCAAATATTGAGTGTGTTATGAAACCCTGGTGGTGAGGGAAAGAATAACAATAAAACTAGAAAAGGAAGCCAAATACTGTAGGAGAGGAAAATATCTAGTCCTCAACCATCACTAGATTTATGGCTGATGCTCCTATATCAGTCAAAAGATAGATTCACAAGCAAAAGAACATACAAATTTATTTAATGTTAAGTTTAGTATAAGCTTTGGGGGATAAAGTCCCCAAGAAACAGGTAAACTTGTTATTTTTATGCTTAGGTTTGATGAAGAAGTGGATAGCTGTAGGGAAATATGACTGGAGGCAAAAGGGTCTGTAGTGATTTTTTCTAGTATTTGCAAAAAAGAACTGTTTGTACATGTGTATAAAACCCAACCCTTAAACTTGATAGATTTTCAGCCTGTAGTAGGTATGTCACAAAACTACGAAGACACACCATTCAGTAAAAGAGTGGAGGAAAAATTTTCTTTTTCCAGCTCTCCACTCACTCACCTCCAGAATTCTCTGTCTCCATACCTGAGTACCACACACTGTCTCCATACCTGAGTACCACTGTTATATTTATTCAGTTATTCCTCTTTTACCTCGCAATGGAAATCTTGGTATTTCCATCTCTTGGCTTCTTAAATTCCCAAATTGTAAGCTAGCTGAATGGTTGTGTTTTAGCATGATTACTCTCACCAAATTGTGTGATTATTAACTTTAGGAAATCCTCTGTGGAGTTGAATTAATCAATCAACAAGCATTTATTTAACTATGAATTAGAGGAAGGATTCTGCAGAATGTAAGAGGATTGATGCTTGTGCCCTGTTTATACCTCCTCAGTTACTTAAGGAGGCTAAGATAATGCTGATAATAAGGAAAGAGTAAAGAGAAGAGGTGATCAGGTGTTCCAGATTGCAATTTCAATGACTAGCTTGTTTAAGCTAGTTCTCAGATAGTAGTATACAGTACATTAGAATTTCTTAAAGATTTTGTTAAAACTGATGTTCCTGGGCTCAACTCCCCCAACCCTCCAGAGATCCTGATTTAGTAAATCTTGAATAGTCCCATAAACTTTCATTTTTCTAAGTGTCTTAGTACATTTTATGTTGTTATAACAGAATACCAGAATACCACAGACCGTAAGTGATTTATAATGAACAAAAATGTATTTGGCTTATGGTTCTGGAGGCTGGGAATTTCAAGAGCAAGGTGCTGGCATCTTTTGAGGGCCTTCATGCTGTGTCAGCCCATGGTGAAAGGCCAAAGGGCAAGTAAGGGCAAGAGCAAGAGAGAGTGGAACTCACTTCTATAACAGTCCACTCTCACAATAACCACATCAGTCCATTCATGAGAGCAGAGTCCTCATGACCTGATCCCTTCTTATTAACCCCACTTCCCAAGACCATTGCACTAGGGATTAAGTTCCCAACACATGAACTTTGGGGGACACATTTAGACCATAGCAGTATGCTTCCAAGAGATATGGATGTTGCTGGTCTGACCACACCAAGTAGACCTGGTTTAGTCTAGCCAACAACAGGAGCAGCTGACTCACGTGATTTCCGTCTACCACTTTTGCAATAAACCTGTGTTGTAAGAAATGAAAGAAATAGCTGAAAAAATATAGAAGAACCTCTAGTTATGTAACTCACAGAGTGATGTGGTCAGAATGTGGTCGATATATACTTAAAACAGTATATTGAGTGGTGGACAGTATTTCACCATTGGTACAAGCAGCACGTGGGCTGACCAGGTGCAAAAAAGTATGTTGCCAGAAACTGAATAAGTAGGAAAGGACAAGACATTTCTGAAAAGATAAAAAGGAGCTTAACTTTTGCAATAAGAATGCCAGTCACAAACTCAATGGTACGTCTCAGTGGTGCTGCTCATAATCAGTGAAGAGCTCTTAACTCAGGGGAGACCCACCTATTCAGGGAGGGAGCCTCGTGGGTAAAGCCAGATGCATAGAATACTGGGTTTCCCTACAGCATGCTTGCTGCTTAAGGGTTAATACCACTAGGTTTCAAAGAGGTCTTGCTGAACATCCATTCTCTAGATACCCCAAAATTATCTGAAAAGGCTTTCCTCCCTAGCCAGAGGATGCTTGTCAAAATTTGGCTAACTTAAAAAACACTTGCATTGCTTACTGACCCAGAGCTTCACCTCTGTAATTAGAATAGCACTTTTCTTTGTTTTCCCAGAGGGCAAAGGAGTTGCCAAGTATTTAGCAATCAGCATCTAACAAGCCCCATGGAAGGAACTATTGATTGGGCTGGAGGAGAAACAAGTACAATCAAGTTTCAGACTAATCGTCAGAATTCAACATTGACCAAGTTGTCCTGGAGACTCATTAAAACCCCTCTCTTTGGCTCGGAGTAAGGGAGTTTCTGGGTTTTTGGAGAAGGTCATTGGCCTTATGAAAAACCATGGTTCTGAAATTTGGAATATTTTCTTACTCTCAAGGAACCAAAAACACAATGAATAAAAATTGTAAATCCCCACAGTAGGTTTTATAATTATAAATGAAAGACAGGGAGAACTTTAGCATTTAACATCATAGCCAGTCCATTCACAGCAATTCCACTATGAATTGTGCATATTTTGGTGTCAATTTTGGTGTGGTTTCTTTTGGCTCGGTAACATAGAGCAACCAAGCCTGTTGCCACATCCCTTTTAGGTACCTAGGTAGACTGTGTGGGACCTCAAGAACGTACAAAATCACCCCGGAAGAAAAAAATGTTGCCATTGTTTCCAGTTTCTAAATGTCTACATTAGTAGTGAAAACTGTTCTTATTTTGAAAAGCTCACAAAACATCCTGGTGTGATAGCAGTGTGTACTATTTTGAAAATGTAGTTGATGTTGCAGTATGTTATTCATATGCAAATCACACCTTTAAAAATAATCTCTAACGTGACAGACAGACCCCCATTGCTTCCTTTATGGCCAGCCAACCTTGGTCCAAGAAGCCAGCTTGTAAAAGGAGCTCACGACCTTTGCTTCGTTCTTTGTAGTGTGAGGCAGTCCAAGCCATGCTATTTTCTTTCTTTCTGGAACTTAACAGGCTCAGTTTGCCTCGGCTTGAATTGATTGGAATTCATTTTATGATACTATCAAAACAAAAGAGAGAAATTTTTCTACTTATTTCCACCTATTAAGGTTTGTTACAAATGTGGCTTGGAAACATGCAAAATAAATTACTTCATCCTGTTGGGAAAAAAATGCCATGCTGTTAATTGCATTGCTTTTCTGGCAAGCATATTAGTGTTCAGTAGTAGATATAATTGGAGGCACATTATAAATTAGAGATGAGATGACCGCTCCTAAGCATGAGATCTCTAATAGCTTTGGATATAGGGTGGTATCTGAATTCTTTTCCAAGGAGAAACAGGAAAGTTGCTAAAAAAAAATGCTGACTGTGGTTTGTTATTGTTGTGAGAATTTGCAAATACTTTCTGTAGTGTTTGCATGGTGATTATGTTACTTTTATAAGAAGAAATTATTCTTGAAATAACAGATGTTAAAATTTTCAGGACTACTATTATTTCAATTCATCTCCCAGTACCGGAAGTAGCTTCTTGAGATGAGCTTTTCTCTTTCCAAAACAAAAAGTATATATAATTGTTAATATGGGATAGAAGTGTTTCTTTGTTCTGAACTTTTAATTTTGAACTAATTTTAAACTTACAGAAAAGTTGTGAAAATAGCACATAGCATCCTTATACCCCATACCTTGTGACACCCATTGTTGGCATTTGACAAAACCATAGTAAAGTGATCAAGAGCAGGATCTTAACACTGGTGCCGTATTATCAACTACAGCATTCATTAAAATGTCACCTATATTGGCAAGGTGCAGTGGCGCATGCCTGTAATCCCAGCACTTTGGGAGGCCAAGGTGGGCAGATCACTTAAGATCAGGAGGCCGAAACCAGCCTGGCCAACATGGCAAAACCACACCTCTACTAAAAATACAAAAAATAGTTGGGCATGGTGGCACGCACCTGTAGTCTCAGCTGCTCGGGAGGTTGAGGCAGGAAAATCGCCTGAACCCGGGAGGTGAAGGTTGCAGTGAGCTGAGATCGCACTACTGCACTCCAGCCTGGGCGACAGAGTGAGACTCCGTCTCAAAAAAATAAAAAATAAATTTTTTTCGAAAAGAATTTCACCTATTTTGTCCATTAAAGTTTATTTTCTTTCCTAGATCCTATCCAGGACTTCAAATTGAATTTAGTTAATATTTCTCGTTCTCTTTAGTCTCCTGTAGTCTGTAACAACTTACCAGTCTTTCTCTTTCATAAAAAAATTTCCTTCAGCACCATAGGAAAGGTAAAAAAGAAAAAAAATTTATTAAAGCAAATGTTTTATGTAATCTGCTGAAATATATATATATATATATATATATATATATATATATTTTTTATTTTTGAGACGGAGTCTCGCTCTGTCGCCCAGGCTGGAGCGCAGTGGTGCAATCTCGGCTCACTGCAAGCTCCGCCTCCCGGGTTCACACCATTCTCCTGCTTCAGCCTCTCCAAGTAGCTGGGACTACAGGCACCTGCCACCACGCCCGGCTAATTTTTTGTATTTTTAGTAGAGACAGGGTTTCACCGTGGTCTCGATCTCCTGACCTCGTGATTCGCCCGCCTCGGCCTCCCAAAGTGCTGGGATTACAAGCGTGAGCCACCGCACCCGGCCTATCTGGTGAAATATATATGCAAGATCATACGTGTGTGTGTGTTGAGGGGTACACATGGTGACTGAACAGGAAACATTTGAAATCCTTGTTTGCTTTAAGAGAAATATGACAGGGAGCTTGCCAATATGTTAATGATATATGACAACTTAGCCTAATTCATCAAACTTTACTAATTCAGATTACTTGAAAAAAGCCACTAAATTTAGTTTTTTTAAAAGAGTCTGAATTTTACTTTAAATTATATTTTGCAAATAGATGAAGTTTTATTCCATTAACTTACAAAACTCTTAATTGATACAGCCTTTCATTCTCATTGTTGTCTAGGAGATCCATTGAATATATAAGGCCAATTTAGAATTAGCATAAGTATTAGTTGTATGTGGTAGATTATGTCCACTTCAAAAAGTAATTTTCTTCCTTAAATATTCTCCCTAAGAAGGATCTTATCTTTTTTATTCCACTATAAAAAGGTATTGGCTATGCAAAGATAAACCAAAGCCTGAATCTTACCTATATTCTATAAATTTCAAATTAATATTCAAATTAACAGATTTTTAATGTATCAGAATCTTCAAGTTTTGTTACTAGAATATGATTTTGGAGAGCATTTGAACTATTTATAAACTAATCTACTCTTAGTACATTATCCTCTGTCCTTTTTCCACCACCACAGTCATGTGTATGCAAGAAGATCAGGAGCATGGTCTGGTAGGAAAATGTGGCAGTAATTCTCAAAACTTCACCTGTCTTTAAGAATGACTGTTGGTGCAGCATGGTGGCTTACACCTGTAATTCAACCACTTTGAGAGGCCAAGGAGGGAAGATTGCTTCAGCCCAGGAGTTTGAGACCAGCCTGGGCAACATAGGGAGACCTTGTATGTACGAAAAAATTTTAAAAATTAGCCGAGCATGGTGGTGCACACCTGTAGTCCCAGCTACTCTGGTGGCTGATCTGGGGGGGATCACTTGTGCCCAGAGGGTTGAGGCTACAGTGAGCCATGATTATGCCACTGCATTCCACCCTGGGTGACAGAGTGAGACACTGTCTCTGGCGTGTGTGTTGTCGGTGGCGGGGGGCGGGGGGTGGTGGTGGAGGGAAGTATGCCTATTAAATGGAGATACAAATGCCCCAGTTCCAAAAAGGTTTTTTCCCCCCTTTAATTCTGTTTCAACAGTTCTGGCACTGAGTATACAGCAGTTCAATTCTGACACTAACCATCCAGTTAGTGCAAACCCCACAAGTTGTAAGGCATGGTTGTGGTCCCCAACAAGACTGCCCTTACTGAACATGCCGGCCACAAGTGGTCCCCCAGGCACCCATGCTTCTGACTGACTGCCTACAAATCTAAGGGTTTCTACCTTTGGCTCAGTAATTCTCCAGAAGGACTCACAGAACTCAGGGAAGCACTTACACCTAATTAAAGGAAAAAGCTGAGACAAAATTAATGTAAATAGAGAGTTTATTTGGGCCAAGCTTGAGGATTGCAACAAGGAGCATAGATTCAAGTTGCTCTGAACATGGACTCCATTAGCAGCAGTTACAAGTGGATTTTTAAAGAATAAAAGGGTGACAGGGAGTGGGCTGATACAAAGTTGTTTATCAGGAATTCTCAGTGGTTTACAGAAATAACATTGATTAGTGATTGGCTATCTGTTGTTAAGCTATAGGGCGTGAGTTATAGTGTCTGGTGCAGCATTAGTAGGTTGATTTATGACTACTTGTGGCAACAGCAAACAGTTTTAAGGATGAATATATAGTTAAAGGAGGAAGTAGGATATGATTGCTGTCTCATTTTAACATTTCTATGGGCCTGATAATTTAAAAGGTCTCACATTCCTCAGATAAAAGTTCTTTTCTTTTCCCATTGACATTGTTTTTAGGATATTCTATATAAACAATCATATTGCCTGCAAATAAATATTTATTTCTTCCTTTCCAATCTGGATTCCTTTTATTTATTTATTTTTATCTTGCTTGATTGTGCTGGCTACTGAGGATATTTCTAAGAGCATTTTATTATACAGCACAGTGTTAAATAGAAGTAGTGAGTGGGGACATCCTTGCCCTGTTGCTGTTCTTAGAGGAGAGTTGTTCAGTCTTTCATCATTAAGTATGATGTTAGCTACAAGTTATTTGCAGGTGCCCTTTGTTTATTTTTTATTCTTTTATTTCTTAAAAAACAAGGTCTTCCTCTGTCACCTGGGCTGGAGTGCAATGATGCAATCGTAGCTCACTGCAGCCTTGACCTCCAGGCTCAAGCAGTCCTCCCACCTCAGCCTCCTGAGGAGCTGGGACTACAGGCATGTACCACCATGCCTGGCTAATTATTTTATTTTTGTAGAGATGGGGTCTCACTTTGTTGCTCAGGCTGCCTTTGTTAAGTTAAGGAATTTTTTTCATCTCTAGTTTTCTTTAAAAATCATGAATGGATGTTGAATATTGTCCAATTTTTTTCATCTTTTGGGATAATCAGATTATTTTTCTCCTTTTTTCTATCGAAAAGACGAATTGCAATTCAGTGCCTTTTGAATGTTTCACCAAGATAAACATCAGTCAGTTTAAATATTTTGGTTTATACTGTATTATACTTTCTTTATATATTACTGGATTGAATTTGATAATATTTTGTTAAGGATTTTCATGTTTACGGACATGAGAGATAATGGCCTGTAGTTTTCTTGTAATGTCTTTGTTAGGTTTTGTTATCAGAGGAAAGTTGACATTATAAAATGAGTTAGATGTTTCCTTCTCTCTCTCTCTCTTACCCTCTCGCCCCTCTCTCGCTCTTTCCAGACAGACTCTTGCTCTGTTGCCCAGGCTGGAGTGCAGGGCTACACTCACAGCTCACTGCAGCCCGGACTTCCGAGGTTCAAGCAATCCTCAGTTTCCTGAGTAGCTGGGATTATAGGCACGTGCAACCATGCCTGGCTAATTTTTAAAGTTTTTGGTAGAGACAGGGTCTCGCTATGTTGCCAGGGCTGGGCTTGAACTCTTGGGCTCATGGAATCCTCCCACTTTGGCCTCCCAAAGTGCTGGGATTATAGGTGTGAGCCACCATCCTTGGTCTCTTTCTTTTTTTATCTAAATAAGTTTATGTAAATTAGTTATTATTTATTCTTTAATGTAGAATTCAGCAAAGAAGCCATCTGGACCTGGAGTGTTCTTTGTGGGAAGGGTTTCAATTTCAAAGTCACTATCTTTAATAGCTACAGAACTATTTGCTGTCTTTCTTCTTGTGTTACTTTTGATAATTTATGTCTTTCAAACAATCTCTTCATGTCATGTTAGTTGTTGAGTTTATTAACCAAAAGTTTTTTACAATATTCCATTATTATCCTTTCAATGTCTATGGTATCTGTAGTGATGTCCCTTAGGTCTTCTTCCATTCCTGATATTCATAATTTTTAAAATTATCTTTTATTCATAATCAGTTTTCCTAGAAGTTATTACTTTTTCTCCTCTTTTCAAAGACACAGCCTTTAGTTTCATTCATTTTTCTTTCTAGTGGTTGTTCATTTCCTTTCTCATTGATTTCCAGTCTTTATTATTTCCTTTTCCTCTATTGGAATGCAATTTGATTTTGCCTCTTCCATTTCTTTAAAGTGGGATGTTTGTATCATTGATTTTCTTTATTATAAAAGGACTTAATGTTTTCAGATTTTCACTTTAAGCACTGCTTCAGCTGCATCTCATAAATTTAGTAGTTTACATTTTCATTATTATCCACTTCTGAATATTTTCTAGTTTCTTTTATGATTTCTTCTTGGACTCATTGGTTATGTATGCTAGTGTTGTTTAATTTTGTAATATATAACTCTTTTTCAAATATTTTTTGTTTTGATTTCTAAGTTAATTTCATTGTAGTCATAGAACGTATTCCATATGATTGCAGATATTTTAAATTTAACAAGACTTTTTTTATGGCCCGGTGTATAAAATAACTTGGTGAATGTTTTATGTGTCCTTAAAAAGAATGTGCATGTTGCAATTTGGAGTAAAGTATCTGATAAATGACAATTAGATCAAGCTGGTTTAAAGTATTCTTCAAGCTTTCCATGTCATTACTGTGTTTTTGTCTACTTTTCTAGAAAATACTGAAAATTTCTCAGTATAATTATGGACTTTGTTTTTTCCTCCTTTCATACTGTCAGTTTTTGATTAATGTATTTTCGAATTCTGTTGTTTAGGATTATTATGTATGTTGTCTTTAAAAATTGACTCATATTGTTATGTAATGATATTCTTCATATCTGGCACTATTTCTTGTCACGAAGGTTATTTTATCTGACGTTAATATAGCATTCCAGATTTCTCCTGTTAGTGTCTAAATAATATACCTTTGTTCCATTCTTTTACTTTTAACCAATCTGTGTCTTTACATTTAAATTATGTTTGGTTTCCAGTAGATAGCATATAGTGTTCAGGATTTTATTTTTGTGCAATTATCAATATGGTTGGATCTCATCTACCATTCTTGCTACTTATTTTCCATTTGTCTCATCTCTTCTTTGTTCCTTCCCCCCTTTTGCCATCTTTTGATTTGAGTTTTTAGTTTTTTTAAAAACATTTTATGTACTCTGTTTGCTTAGTAGCTCTATTCCTTTGTTATTTTATTGATTGCTCTGGGATTTACTATATTCACCTTAATTTTATCGCAGTCTACCTTCAGATAATATACTACTGTATGTGTAATATCAGTGCCTTAAAACAGTAAACCTCCATTTTCCTCCTTACTCCTTGTGCTATTATGGAAATGCACTTTATTTCAACATGTAAACCTCACAATGCATTATTACTTTTTTATACAGGTAATTATCTTTTAAATAAATATAAAACTGAGTAAAAGGTATTTTTCCATCCTACTTTTTATTTTTATGTAAATCTGAGTTTTATCTGATATTATTTTCTTCAGCCCTAAAAAACTTCCTCTAACATGTCTTACAGTGCAGACCTACTAATGATAAATTGTTATAACTTTTGTTATCTGAAAAGTTATTGATTTTACCTTAATTTTGTGGGATATTTTCTCTGAGTATAGAATTATAGGTGATTTTTTTTCTATAATATAAACTTATTTATTCATTGCCTTCTGGATTACATTATTTCTAATAAGAAGTCAAAGATGATTCTTATGTTTTTTCACCAGTATTTAATATTTTCTCTCTCTGGCTACTCTTAAAATTTTCTTCTTATCACTAATTTGGAATAGTTTGATTAAGGTATGCATTGGAGTCATTTTCTTTACATTTATCCTGCTTTAGGTTTGTTATGCTTTTTGGATATGTAGATTTATACTTACATAGTTTTTATCAAATTTTATAAATTTTAACCATTATTTTTACAAAAGTTTTCTGCTCGTCCCTGTCTCTCCTTTTCTTTTGGAATGAAAATTGTATGTATGTTACGACCATTCATATTGTTTCAGAGATCACTTAGCCTCTGTTCAATTTTTTCAGTGTGTGTGTGTGTGTGTGTGTGTGTGTGTGTGTGTGTTTCAGTTTGGATAGTTTCTATTCCTGTGTCTTCAAGTTCGCTATCTTTTCTTTCATACTGTCTAATCTGTTAATCTCATCCAGAGAAACTTTTAATTTAGATACTGTATTTTTCAGTTCTATATTTCTTTGTTGATTTTTTTTTAAATATCTTAAGCTTCTCTCAGTTTCTCTTACATTTATATTTTAAATCCTTGGGCATAAATAAAACAGCTGTTTTTAAGTCCTCATTTGCAGATTTCATTATCTCTGTTATTTCTGCATCTGTTTCTATGGACTGATTGTTTTTCCTGGTTGTGGTTCACCGTGGTCTCGATCTCCTGACCTCGTGATCCACCCACCTCGGCCTCCCAAAGTGCTGGGATTACAGGCATCCAAGCATTTATTTTAGTTCTGTATAGAGTATTAAGTTTTGTTCTGGCTAGCAATAATTTGCATGATCCCTCCAAAGCTTGCTTTTAAGTTTGTTTTGGATGGATATAAGGTAGCTTTTCCTCTATGCGTAGTTTAACCCTTCTATAAAGGCATTCTGGGGTCTGTGCAGAATGCTGCATGTGTTCACTGAGTTTTCTTCACTTTTAATGGTCAGAATTTGAATGACTTCAGCTTTCTGGTAGTTTTTCTTTCCCCAAAGGTTGTGACGTGCTCAACAGTTTTGAATCTCAGCTAAAAACTCAGGAGGATTTCTGTAGTTCTGCTCTGTGCAGCTCTCTCCTCTCTAGTACTCTGTTTCTCATATTCCAGTTACCTTGGTCTCCTTGTGAACTACAACCTCCATCTCTTGAACTCAGTAGGACTGCTAAGCTCTTTGGTATTGTCGTTCCTGTACCACAGACTGGAAAGTGTCTCCAGACAGAAAACTGGGGAGATCATAGGGCTCGCTTCATTTGTTTTCTTTTCTTATGTCTCACAGAACTGTTCTGCGTGTCTGAACTATCTGAAAATAGTTGGTTTTTAAGTTTTGTCCAGGTTCCTACTTTTTTACAGTCGAAGGTCAGGTCTGGCTACTGTGTCATGGCTGGAAGCTGAAATTCTGCTCCTCCTGCAGAGTTTTGTGCCCTGGGGTTTTTTTTTTTGTTTTTTTTTTTTTCCTTTTCCCTCTGTCTTTTTATATTTTAAGTCTTTTCTATAATATTCAGGAATTCTCATGTTAATGACTGGAGAATAGTCCTTTGAATGGATATACCACAATTTACATAAGAATCCCCACAATTCAAATAAGAACATAGACCCTCAGTTACACTGCATTAGTATTAATGTACATTTTTGTTATATCCATAGGGTAAAATGAAATTACTGTGTCAAAGGAAGTAGATATTTGACTAGCTCTTTGTACAAATTACCATATTGCCATCTAGACAGATTATTTTAAACTCAAAGGGTCACTATATGACAGTGTGCATACCACAATGATCTCTTTAGTAGTGGATATTCCATTTTTTTAAAATTTCCAATGTAAGTAAAAATTTGTATCTTATTGTTGGAACTTTATTTGGAACTCCATTTATTTTTATTGCTATGCTTGAATTTGCATGTGTCTTCTGGTTATTTGCATTTGTTAATTTAAATTCTGTCAAGTTAAAATATGTATGTGTTTTTTAATATCAAAAGTAGAGAAAATCTTACAATGAAAACAGCCATTCCCTATCGCACACCTCATTATTTTAGACCTATTGCTCAAAGGAAACCAATTTTAACTCTTTACAGATTTCTAAATTAGATCTTATAATGTCATAACCTCGGTTATTAATTTGAGATGTTTACTTCCTACTCTTAGGTTAGACTGTTACTCCAATTCTCTGTGTTCCTTTCCCCATCCTCTCAATATAGGCATATAGTTAAATCAATAATGAGTGTTCACATCATTGTGCCTGTGTGATGATATTCTCTACAGAGCTAATAATCATCTCATTACAGTTCTATTCTTGCATGGTTTTTTCTTTCCAGAAGTGTTTAATAGTTTGTCTTTTCTTCCTGCAATATTTCCCTATGATTTTCTTTTTTAGCTCTAGGATATTTACTAAGTGCCTTCATTTTTTTTAACTGTTAAGTTCAGGGTATATGTACAGATTTGTTATGTAGGTAAACTTGTGTCATGCGGGTTCTTTGTACAGATTATTTCATCACCCAGGTATTAAGCCTAGTACCTGTTAGTTACTTTTCCTGATCCTCTCTCCCTTCCCATCCTTCATCCTCCAATAGGCCCAAGTGTGTGTTGCTCCCCTCTATGTGTCCATGTATTCTCATCATTTAGCACCCACTTATAAGTGAGAACATGCCGTATTTGGTTTTCAGTTCCTGCATTAGTTTGCTAAGGATAATGGCCTCCACTTTCATCCATGTTCCTGAAAAAGACATGATCTCTTTCTGTTTTGTGGCTGCATAGTATTCCATGGTATATATGTGCCACATGTTTTTTATCCAGTCTATCATTGATGAGCGTTTAGGTTGATTCCATGTCTTTGCTATTGTGAATAGTGCTGCGGTGAACATACATGTCCATATGTCTTTATAATAAAATAATTTAAATTCCTTTGGGTATACACCCACTAATGGGATTGAGTCAAATGGTAGTTCTGCTTTTAGGTCTTTGAGGAATTGCCAAACTGTCTCCCACAATGGTCGAACCTATTAGATAATTTGCATTCCCACCAGTAGTGTATAAGTGTTTCATTTTCTCTGCAACTTCACCAGCATCTGATATTTTTTGACTTTTTAATGATAGTCAGTCTGACTGGTGTGAGATGGTATCTCATTGTGGTTTTGATTTGCATTTCTCTAATGATCAGTGATGTTGAGCTTTTTTCATATAAAACATATGTTGGCCACTTGTCATTTTTTGAAGTGTCTTTTCATGTCCTTTGTCCACTTTTTATGGGGTTGTTTTGTTTTTTTCTTGTAAATTTAAGTTTCTTATAGATGCTGTATGTTAGACCTTTGTCAGATGCATAGTTGCAAAATTTTTCTCTAATTCTGTAGGTTGTCTGTTCACTCTGCTGATAGTTTCTTTTGCTGTTCAGAAGCTCTTAAGTATAATTAGATCCCATTTGTCAATTTTTACATGTGTTGCAATTGTTTTTGGTGTCTTCGTCATGAAATCTTTGCCCATTCTTGTATCGAGAATGGTATTACCTAGGTTGCTTTCCTGGGTTTTTATGGTCTTGGATTTTACGTTTAAGTCTTTAATCCATCTTGAGTTAATTTTTGTTCGTGGTGTAAGGAAGGGGTCCAATTTCAGTCATCTGCATATGAAGTGCCCTGAAGTGTGAGGATCACTTGAGCCCAAGAGTTTGAGGGTGCAGTGAGCTATGATCGTGTCACTGCACTCCAGCCTGAGTGGCCGAGCAAGATCCTGTCTCAAAACAAAACAAAAAAACTTAGATGAAATAAATTTTTAGTAAAAGACAACTGGTCAAAACTGATCCAAGAAGAAATAGGAATCTGAGTAAGTCTGTAACCATTAAATAAATTGAATCATTAGATAGAATTCTTTCAAGGGAGAATACATCAAAGATTTTAAAGCAAGTTTTACCAGACTTCCAAGCAACAGATCATTACAATTTCAAGCAATCTCTTCCAGGGAAAGGAAAAGCAAGGGACGCGCCCTGCCTCATTCCATTAGACTCGATTAATAATTCACATTAACAAAAGAGAACATAGATATGTTCATTTCAGTAGACACAGAAAAATTATGTTACAGAATTTAACACCTGCTCATGATTACCAACCAATGCAGCAGAAGTAGAAAGGGAGATTCCTTATCTTAATAAAGCGTCCTGATAACAATAGAAACAAAACCAGATACTACACAAAATGGGAGCAAGCATCATTTTTAATGCTTTTCAGCATTTAAAACAAGACAAGGCTGCCAACTAATCGGGCTTCTGTCTCACCGATGTACCCATGGCCCTGTCCGGTGTAGTAAGTCAAGAAAACTATTTTACAATTATGATGACTGGAAAGGAAGGAACCAACTACTATTATTTGCAGACTCCATGATAGTTATAAGGCTAAAGTTGTAAGGCTGGTTGTTAGACATATTGAAAAGTATTGAGCAAGGTAACCTGCAAGTATCAAAAACCAGATTCCAACCAGAGACAAAGCAATAAAACTATATTAATTTTAGCAACATAAAATCCTAAGAAAATCCAGAAAGAAAATACAAAAGTCTGCAAAAATATTTCACTAACAGCCATGCACAGGGCAGATTTCTGGTCCTAAAAGTAGCTGAATGCACACAGATTGCTGGTGCCCCTTCATCTGTGGCTTCCCTGCTCCCCCAGTTCCCAGCCTCCCGGAAGCAGACACGCTCTGATGGCTTTTACTTTCCCTCCCTCTCCTCTGCCAAGACCTGCTCTAGCTGCTCTCACTAGTTGGCTCAAGATCAGAAAAGAATACAGTTATTTTTTTTTTTCCTTTCTAAAAACTCCATATTTCCTGGTTACCTCTCAGAGTTTAATTCTCTGGAGTGGAGAGAGAAGTTATCCGGTCTGAGTTCATCCCTAGCGCTCATATTCTTGGTACATTCTCAGGAATAACGGATAGTCTCTCCAGTCTTCCCCCCGGGAAGTGTTCTTCTATTAGAGGATGAGAGCTTCAACATAGCATAAATGTAAAGTAACAAATATACACATATACCATGTGACAAGTTAAATTTCAAAACAATCAGTAATCAACAGATTTAGAGTTAAAAACGTAATTTCTCTAGCTCAGCAGTTCTCAATCCAGGACATTTTTGCCACCTACTCCCCCGCCCCGCCAGACATTTGCCAATATCTGGAGGTACTACTTGTTGTCATTACTTGTAGGGGATGTGCTACTGGCAAATAGTAGATAGAAGCCAGGGATACAGCTCAACAGCGTACACTACATGGGAGAGACCTGCCCCCCAACAACAAAGAAATATCTGGCCCAAAATGTCGATAGTGCTGAGACTGAAAAGCCCTGGTTTAAAAGTTATAAATCTAAACCATCATCACAATAATAACAGTGCACATTTTTTGAGCACTTAGTATATCCCAGACTTGGTGCTAAGTAAACTGCATACATATTCTCACAGAGCTAGTCTTATACCTATTTTACGTATAAGAAAACAGCCTTAGGGAGGTTAAAAATAATTATGTAAGGTCACTTAATGACTGATGCATAAAGCTGGAATTCAAACTGCTCTGACTCCAGGACCTGAAATTTTAACTAGGCTAAACTGCCTCCCAAGTTGGGACCGATGCCCTCATTTTATAGATAAGAGAACTGTATGAGATCTTAACGTAGGTTTGTTTCTCTTTCTGTCCTTACAGTTAAATGCTATGACTTGGGACAGGCTCAGCCCAGAATTATTTTTACACTGCCAGAGAACTGTTTGGTTGAAGACTTGTATATCTCTTATTTTACTGCAATCCAACTCAACATAAAATGACCAACCTATGGCCACACAGTACGTTCAGGAAGAACTGACAAAAACCCCCTCTCTCAAACCTTCAACATACACACTCTCTCTCCCTTTCTCTCTCTCTCTCTCTCACACCAGTTTTCAGTCTTCATTGAACTTGATTCTGCCTCCTAAAGGGGTTCCTTTTTAAGCTACACCTTCTTCTCCCTTCTACCCATGTCTTACTTAGCACTGGCCTGAAAACAGAGCCTGAGATGAGGGTTGGTATGCAGATAGTTTATTTGGGAGGTGGTCTCAGGAAACAGGAATGAGGCAAAGCCAGGGAGGAAGAAAAGCCACTATCAAGATGTGTTTAGTTACTAAGGTTGCCACGGTCGAAGCTCTCGTCCTCATGGCTTTAAACTCATGCGTTACCAGGCTCCACTTAGGTTGTATAAAGGGCTTGGGGCAGATAATGGAAAAATGCACGTGAGCACTGCATGCTTGAGAAGGGGTGCTTTCAGTGAGGTTGTGTCTGCGCTCACACAGAACTGTCCACTGCAGCTTCAGCTGAATTCAGAGTTAAGCCTAAGGGATGAGAACGCATTTCTTCTAAAAAAAAAAAAAAGTTCACCAAGCCCAGTGACAGAACAGCAGGTTCGTAGGGGATTTCTCAACTAAGCTGTCAATCTTCTGCTTCAGATGACTAGACAAAGATGTGCTGGTGTGACAGGGATCTGCCATGTATGTGACCAAGTGGCCCTGGGATGCTTAGTGTGCTGCAGACTGACTCTTGACACACCAGTTCTCCACTTTTTTCTCCCAAAATTATACTGGAACTATCTGGTTTTCCTGTAAAAGTTCTAGATGAATTCAATCAACAAGATGCAGTCATTATGGCTCCAGTCCTCGTGGACACTATTGAGGAGGCTACCAGTAGGCAGATAACTGAACTGAAATTGGAGGAACATGCATTAAATTAACAAAAGCCAGCATTACAAATCCAGCATCGTGTAAAGTCCCACAACCCTATGCAGAGTGATAAATGCAAACTGCTTATGCCCTGAGACAGGCTAAAAGTGAGAAGCATTGCATGTAAGTGCAATTATGAAGTGACAGCAATGTCAAATGAGAAAGTGGTAAACTTCTTGAGTGTACCTTATATTGTCTTTTTTAAAAAGTAGCCAACATTTGTTGAGCACTTACCATTCCCATGCATTAAGTCATTTAAGGCTGCCTTGAAAAACTATTGAAGTATTTTAGAAGACATAACAGTGTTTACTTTTAGGGAGGATGGAGGAAATTGGTGGGGAGGGGCTGTGTGAGGCTCTTCTGGGGAACTGGCAGGGTTCTATTTCTTATTTCCTGGTGATGGATACAGAGGTATGCCCTTTTAAATAAACATACATCCACTTGCTATATACTTTTTTGTAAGTGTGTAATATTTTGCAATTTAAAGAAGGTTAAATTATTAAGTTTAATGACTAAATGGAAAAATAACTGCTGGAGAGAGAATAATAATGGTGAGAAATTGTTGAGCCTTTTATTTGAGTGATCTCATTTCATCTTCACAGTACCCTGTGAAGTACATGACAATATTATTATCCTCGTCAGATGAGGAAATTGAGGCATATAGATTAAATTACTTGTCCCAGGTGACACTGCTAGTAGGTGGTAAGGCTTGATATGTAGACATGTTATTTTCACTTTTTAAAGTGTCGAAAGTTTGCCTATTGAAGTGAGGTGCTCAATAGCATCTTGGTTTATTCGAAACCTGAGTGAGGTCTGAGCTGACTTAGTCACTCAGACCCACCCTTAGATCCGCAGAAAACTGAAGCCCAGAAATGCCAAAGACAAGGTGTCCCATGGGAAGAAGTCAGCCACCATGTTGTTTCAGAGCCACTGACACTTTTCTTTGGAAACCTGCCTCTTTTCCCCAGTCTCTTGGATTCTCCTTTAAATTAGAAGTCACTGGTTATTTGTAGCAGTAAAGACAAGAGACCACTTGGTTTCGTTTCTGCAGACTTGACCTAGGCAAGATGCCATGTTTAGTGAGTTTAGAGTTTGGTTTCAGTTGATATCCTTTTCATTGTTTGTCATATCTGGTCGTTTTTTGAAACTTGGGCTCTTTGACAGTATTGATGTCACATGGATTTGTTTGGGAAATGGGTATCTTTGAATAATCTCAGAGGACTATTAATAAAGGGCATGAAATGTCAAATTAAAATACATCCTTGGCTTGTAAAGGGCTAAAATTTGAATTTCCATCGCCATCTGACCTGCTTAATTCAACCAAACAAGTTTTTATTTCGCACCTGTTGTGTAACCGGTTAGTACACACTGTAAGTTTCACAAAAAATGTGATCTCTAGTCAAGGAGCTGGGATATATGTGAATGTGTGCATATTTTAAATCCCACTGAGACACACTTTTAAAATGGCATGTAACATAATTTGCAGTAATTCACCTTATAATTTTAGCCTGCACAGATCACATCACTTTCTGTCTCCGTTATGTTCATCAGTGATAGTAGCGCCATATCAATCCATCATCCCCCGGCGACTGTAATCTCCTTCCTTAGCCGTCTCCTTTCCTACACTTTTATCCCACCTAACACAGAGCTCTGCATGTGCTAAGCATGCAACAGATGTCTCAAATAAATTAATGCAACCATACCCTCTCCACTCAACTTTTGATTTTTACAAGCCGGAGCATAATTTTAAATATTCATGTTGCATACAGAATCTCATATTACTTTCCCCCTTAAACCAATATTTAGTGCTCAATGCTGGTCCTAGAAGCTAGATGGAATCAAATAAGAAATTCAACATTTGATCTGTTTCTACCGATGAATTAAAGCTTCCGAGAAATATTTTAAACTTTTCCAAAATGGAAATGGAATGTAAGCTGAATGTGTTGATGGGTCTTCTGCTTCCTCCACCGTTCCTGCCAGAAGCACCTGGGCTTGAACATGCGCCATTGTTCACATACATCCAGAAGCACCTAGGTTTCATGGATGTATGTGAAGACGGCACTTGTTCCCCAGTTATGCTTGGGATCCCTTCACATCCTCAGAAAGGCCAGAACTGTACTGGCCTCAGGGAAGCAGGAATCAAGAAGCCACTTGCCTGGGAGTTTTACCCAAGTCCCGCTGGCTTATCAGATAACATCCTCGTGAAGCTTCTCTGTGAGTTCATTGCTCTGAAGCTTGCCCAACCAGGGCCTTTTTTTTTTTTTTTTTTTTTTTTTGAGACGGAGTCTCGCTCTGTCACCCAGGCTGGAGTGCAGTGGCATGATCTCGGCTCACTGCAACCTCCACCTCTCAGGTTCCAGCTATTCTTCTGCCTCAGCTTCCCAAGTAGCTGAGACTACAGGTGCGCACCACCATGCCCAGCTAATTTTTGTATTTTTAGTAGAGATGGGATTTCACCATGTTGTCCAGGTTGGTCTCGAACTCCTGATCTCGTGATCCACCCGCCTCGGCCTCCCAAAGTGCTGGGATTACAGGCGTGAGCCACTATGCCTGGCCCAGGGCCCTTTCTAAGAAGGGCAGTATGGTGCAGTGGAAAGAGCCCAGGCACTGCAGCTAGAACTAACTGGGTTTGCAACTCTACTTAGCTACATACTAGACTCACTTTTGGATGATTCTTGCGGTGCTATGAGCCTCAGTTGCCTCATCTGTAAAATGGGAATGATACTACTTCTAATGCTAGGAACTATTGAGAGTTCCTATGAGTCAAAAAGTACCTAGCAAATAATAGACCCTGAACAAAGGTTTCATCTCGCCTTATTAGAGGGCTTACGAAAAACCTCCTCTCCTTGTCTTCTCTTTTCAGCCTCTCTGTTTTTCTACCTCATAAAAAAATAGTTTTTTTAAACTTCATTTCTGTTTCTCCCCAAGCATATTTCTCCCATGGTGGAAGATAGCAAATTAGGCCTTGTGCATGGTAAGAGAAGCTTCTCTTCCAGAGCAATACCCAAACAGGCTAGCGTCATGTAATACACTTTGGAAAACCCACTGGGATTAATTTAAGCTTCTAACACTAGTTGGAAAAGAGCATTTGGCTTCAGAATTGACTCGAGATTTTTCATGTATAAAGTTTACCAATTTCATGATAATTTGGTCACTTTTCTCATAATGTCAGAAAGCTACCATACAGTCCTACACATACTGACCTCATTAGTGGGAAAATAAATTTTCTCCACATTAGAGGAAGGTGAGGCTCTGTGATGTATGGGGAGTGCTGAGGGTGTTCCCTAAGAAGGCCTCTCAGGGACCCACTAGCCCAGAACAGACGCTGGGGGAAGAGGCCCCCAGAGCTCCCAGCCCCTGCAGCTACAACTTATATCCCAGGTTTGTTGTTTTTGCATCTCTGCTTCCTACTGAGGAGGAGGTTCAGACCTCTGCCTGTGCTCCAGCAGGTCATCCCTGAAGGGCAGGGCCTGAGAGAGGCTGAGCGGATAAATGCTTCTGCTAAAGCTTTAGCGCCTGGGGTCTCAACAGCTCACCTTCAGCTCCGGGAACACTTCCAGCAGAACAGATGTTTCCATGAGAAGCCGACGGCTGTTCTTTTTCCCCACTCACCCTTCCCTGTGTCATTTCCCAGGAATCCAAACTTGTAGAGACAAAGTCTGAGTGGTAAGAGTGTGTGCCACAGTTTTTCCCTTGTATGGAAACACCCAACTCAAACCCACCTTTATTTATTAGGGAGTTGCTTCCTGGATATGCACCCTGCCTGTCACATCAAATCGACCTGCTGGATGAAATACGTGGTGAAGGGGCCCATGGACACATGGTCCGTTAGTTCTGGAAATGCCTCTCCTGGTGCCTCCTCTTCTCTGTGGAGAAAACGCTTTCCCTTGCCAGTGTCTCAAGAGTTTACAAATATTTTATTCATTCTTGCCACATATGAAGGACTTCCCTCCTCGTCTACAATCTAGCTTTGCAAACTAACTTTTCCTTTCCTCCTTCTTCCTTTCTTCTCCCTCCCTGCTCCTCCCTCTCTCCTTCTCTTCCTCCCCACCTTTTTTTTCCTGGAGGAAAACATTCCATTTAAACAAAGTAGGACAACAGAAGACCCGGTGAAATTGAATAACAAGGGGCCCCACTGTGACATCCTAAACCCACACTGCTGAGATAGGACTTCTTGGCATGGAGAGTTAATAGGAAGATGATTATCTTAAATGAGTTAAGGACAGAGTCCAGGAAGGCTGACTGTCATCGAAGCACGCTGCTGGCCGCTTCTGTCTTCACAGGGTGGGGAGGAGAAAGTGTGGGAGTGGTTTGGGATGGTAGCAATTTAGAGGAGACTGAAGGTGGGGATGGCTGGTTTTCTCTTTTCTTCTCGCTAGCCCTTGAGTGTGGGACCTCCTTGCTTCCTTGACAGACTGTTAGGCTCATCCCTTTTATGTAATCCTGCAAGCCTGGATGGCTGTGGCTGCAGAGGGCATGCTGCCCTTCCTCTCTTCTCTACCCCACCCCCACTTGTAGGAGAAACCGGGGGCATGGGGAAAGGCAAGACATCATCAGCAAGGACTCCATGCAGTCCTCATTATTGTTGTCATTTTAAAGCATATGTTTGCCTCTTGTAGAGAAAACTTTTACCCAGCATTGCAGTGTGCGATGCCTCTGTATGTCTTCACATTTGTATCATTAAACTCAGTGACAGGGTGATTGGGAGCTCTGTGCCAACCCCCAGATGACAAAGAACAAGCCTGGCACCCTAGTCTAAAGAACATGAGGTCTGCAGGGCATTCAGACAGGTGCAGCTGACAGCCAGCTACACAAGACAGAACCAGATAAGGGTGTAAAGGAGGCATGGTCACCCACCATGTGGAGGGAGTGATGTTAACTTAGGTCTTGGGTGGTCTGCAGAAGGAACTTTCACTAGCTGGAGATGGATGCGTTTTCCAGCTAGGGGAAGCGATGTCAGCAAAGAAGTACAGTGTGCCTGGAGGGAATCACTAGAATGTGGATGGGTTGGCGATGGAGGCACTTAGAAGGGAGGTCTGGGAGGAGACGGAATGGTGAGAGGCACAGACTCCAGAGCCAGGCTGCCTGGGTCCAACTCCCAGTTCTGTCACTTAATAGATAGGTGACCTTGGGAAAGCTACCCAATCACTTTCTGCCTCAGTTTTGCCCTCTGTAAAATGGTAATATAGTACTTCCTTCAGATAGGTCATGTCTTCTCATATTATTGACCATATATACTAATTATATAATTATAACATATAAGTCTGTATAGTTAGCTATTAAACAGGAGTTAATGATTATACTATGTAGGATATTATCGTAGCTATTATTATTTGAGACATTGTTTGTGTGGGGTCTCACGTGCCAATTTGATAAATGTGAATTTATTCTTTAAGCAACAGAGAGACATGAAAGGGACTCAAGGTACATTTTATATGATCTGACATGGTTTCCAGCAAATAGATCTGGCAGCTGTATGAAGGCTAGGTGGGAACGAGTAAGGCTGGCTGTAGGAAGACACGTCAGATGTCTCTTTCAATCTAGACAGGGCCTCACCCAGGGCTGCAGCAATCTTCATGGAAAGCAGGCTGTGCATGAAATGATGGTGATCATATGAGCAAGGCTTCACAGTGAATCAGTTTGGGAATCTTGGGAAGAGGGACTTACTGAGTTCAGAAAGTGCGTCATGCAATGTGAAGTTCAGGACTGCATGAGTTTTAAATATATACATGTGCATATGCATATATAAGTATGAAGGTGTAAATATATATATAAAGTCTTATAATAAGTATTATAGGCAGTATTATGACATGCCACGTATTTATGGTGTGACTGCCTTTGCTTCTGTGTGATACTGAGGCAGTCTGTTCCTGAGCCCGACAGCCACCACTCTTCAATAAAGACTCATCCTCCGTAATGGAATACTTGCCCGCACTTTCCAAATGGTAGGCAATCCAATGAGGATTGAAATAACTGTTTTAAAAAAACATTTTTAAGAGTTTCAGTATGTAAGGACTTTGTGTTTTACATCTAGGTATCTTGCATTTTCAAAGGTTATTTTTAATTGGTATTGCATAACCTGCTACTGATTAATTCCCCAAATTCATATTCAGCTTGTGTCTGTAATTAGGTGAAGTCGAACCCTCCCAAAGGAAGAGATGTGGTGAGCTTCCTCCACACCTGATCTCAGAAGAGCTTCGTAATTGTCAGAAGAAGTAAAGCTTTAAAAATATGTGTGCACATCAGCACAGTGTTTGTAGGTTAACATGTCCTGACAATGTCAAGCTATTGATATATTGGCTTACCCAATACAGGACTTTCCCACTAGAACGAGGGCAATTTGTTTGTCAAACTTGTAAGAATTTTAGTGACAGTTGTTGAAATGGGGGATGAGTAGATGGGGGTTCATTGTACTGATCTCTCTACTTTTAAATACTTAAAATATTTTGTATGTGTACTTTTTTATTTTTAAAGAGAATTCAACTTTTGGAAATTGGAAGATACTTTAGGTATAATTCCCTTAGAGAGTACATGGCATGATTTTAGGGCCATCGGAAGGACCACTTATCCAGTCTAGCCTGATGCTATCAGCATCAGATCAACTCTGTGAGTTAAAGTTACTGTCTTTAGTTCTTTTAAAGACAAACAAGGGTTACTACCTATGAGCTTGCACAGTGCCACAGAAATATTCGTTCGAGGCAGCACATATTCAGTGTTTTTTGTTTCTTTCATTTTGTTGAATTACCTGGCTTCTTAGAAACCAGGGAGGAAGTGTCTCAGGAAGTGCTCACAAGATGAATTTGGAAGTAACATAAAGAAAAATCAAGAATGTAGCAAACTTCCCAGGGTGTGGCTCTCAGAACTTGGGAGGAGAAAAGGGCCCCCCGAAGAAAAGTGAAAGAATAAGTAGCTTGGATATGAAGATAAACATTCTTATTTGATTTCACCTAAAGCCAGCTCAGCCTGTATCCAGCTCCTGGGTGTAGGTAATGACTTAGGAGAGAATCCCATTGCCTTTCTCCCCTCTGCGTGGGGAGATCCCAGCTGAGCTCCCCAGGGATCAGATTTAGCAGTGGGAACATTTTAAGGGTTTTGAGGGAATCTCCAAATCTGTATATTCTTACAGTGAGGAGCAGAGTTAGCATTGAATGGGGCTGTCATAGAAGTATAAATGAAGGACAAGAAGGAGAGCAAAAAGCTTAACAGCTTGGCCCTTTCTCTCACCCAGGTGCAAAGCATTAAACATTTAAAGGCTTATAATGGGTGTGTATATTAAAATGGGAACAGGAAGGCCACCTAAATTTAGATTCTACAGCCAGCCTTGATGAGGGAAAATGAAAGTCATTAATATCCTCCATGAAATTAGCAGCTATCTTTCATTCTTGCCGATTTGAGGGTGGAGGGGTATAGTTGGGGTGTTTTGTTGTTGTTGTGACAAGAATGCCAATGTGCATAACCATTCTTCTGAAACAGAAAAAAGAACAGCAGGTTGAAATCAAAACCATGATGAATTGTGTTTGTATCTGTTGTCACTCATACACACTAGAGGCTCCCATCACATCCCTTGCGTTACCTGTGCCCCGGGCCAGGTAGGAGTTGCATGCTTTCAGGCTTCACAGTGGTGTGTGGTCTGAGGCAGAGGCTGGGGACACAGGCAGTCCTGAGGGGCAGTGTTTCAAATGGCAGATTTGAGGATGAAGAACCCTGCACCCGAAATCAGACAGCCCAAGTCTCAAAGGAGTCAGGGAGCTTGCCATCTTAGCTGGGTGGGGGATGCAGGTCCTCCCATGTGCAGATGATCCAAGCAAATAGAATGCCCCCACTATCCAAAAGGCTGAGCCAAGATCCTCATCAAAAGAATCCAAGGGACGTGGGAGTATGAACTGCAGAGAGCTGGGTTATGAGCACTGCTCCAAAATCTAAGCAGGTCTCCCTCCCCACAGCATTTTAACCAGAAGCTACCATTGGGACCTCTTGTTGATGCTAGGAGAGGGATGCATCCCACCCAACTTGGGATGCCACAGAGCACAGCTTCCCATACCATGGAGTTTCCAGTAAATTGTGTTCCTGGGGCTCATGTCACTGAAGGCTATAATAACATCTGTTTCCATTTATTTTCTGAAATGAGTCAATAAAATAACTGTGTGTGTTCCCTATAATACAAAATCATCCGAGAGCATTTAGGTGTGCACATGCAGTAGTTGGTGTCCAATGAACAGGCTCACATGACTCAGTCATTTGGTCGTTTGATTGTTCCTTGGTACCCCCCTCACCTGTGGACATTTTGGCCACTAAGTTCAAAATTGCCTTTATCCTTAGTCAAATATTGTTTCATTCCTATCTCTAAAGGCCTTTTGATTAAAGACACAAACCCATATTGGTTAGCTTGGGCTGCCATAACAAAATACCACAGTATAGGAGGCTTAAACAACAGAAATTTATTTCTCACAGTTTTAGAGGCTTGAAGTCTGAGATGAGGGTGCCCACATGGTGGCGTTCAGGTGAGGGCTCTCTCTTTGGCTTGCAAATGGCCACCTTCTCACTGTGTGCTCAGGTAGTGGAGAAAGCCAGCAAGCTCTCTGGTGTCTCTTCTTATAAGTATCTCTATGTCTTACATGATGTCTTTTCTTATAATCCCATCACCCATTGGAGGTTAGATATTAAATATAGGAATTTGAGAGGACACAAATGGCCAGTCCTTAATATGACCCAAATCTTGAGATTCAAGCTAAAGATGTCCAGGTAGGGTGTTGAACACAGAACTTTGTCTCCATCTACTCCTGAAGCACCAGTAAAATGATAAAGGGGCATAGAGGCATGAATCCACAGGACAATGAGAACAGTGGAAGAGGCAAAAGGAAAGAGAAAAGTCTTCAAACTTTCACGGCTGGGAAGCAGGTGAATTGACTGAGCAAACCAGAGAAAGTTGAAAACCAACTGCTGAGGAGTGGAGAAGCCAGGGACAGATGAAGAGTAACAAGAATCAACTGTAATAATTTCCTGCTATAGTGGCAGTCTTAGATGGTTTTAGAAGGGATTTTTCCTGAAAATTCTCAAATATCTGCTCTGCTCTAATTTGTATTTGTATTCTGATTTGTAAATACAATGGTAGTCTTTCTATTGCACTGGATTTTTTTTTGTATGTAGCTTGATTTTATCTGTTTTTAAGACCAGCAGCTTTTTGAAGTTGTTCTCGTTTACCTTTTAGTCGTTTTTTATGCTAGCTTCAATGGAAGAAACCTATTGAAAAGTTATTTATAATTTCTACTCCTATGACTTTATCTTCTGTCTCCCTCCAGCAAAGGAAAAAAATATGTCACTCTTAAAAATTCATAAAAAATTAAAGAATTTAATTTAAAAATCCCCAATATCTAGTGGTATATTCCTTGTGCTTTAAAAAATATTATGTTTCTGGGCATGGCGGCTCATGCCTGTAATCCTGGCACTTTGGGAGGCCAATGCAGGCAAATCACTTGAGCCCAGGAGTTTGAGACCAGCCTGGGCAACATGGCAAGACCCCATCTTTACTAAAAATACAAAAAATTAGCCAGACTTGGTGTTGCACACCTATAGTCCCAGCTACTTGGGAGGCTGAGGTGGGAGGATTGCCTGAGCCTGGGAAGTTGAGGCTGCAGAGAGCCATGATCATGACACTGCACTCCATCCTGGGCAGCAGGAGTGAGACCCTGTCTCAAAAAATAATAATGTTAAACATAGTCCAAATTAAATAAATGCCTTTTGTATGAAGATATTTCCACATGGAAGATGTCCAGATTGTGCATCTGTGCTTGGTTAATATTTGATATTAAGAATTTAATAATATTTAAAAACATTTATGTTATTCAAGTGAGATTTCCTTCTCGGGACTCAGACCAAATGGTGATGCAAGAAGAAAGAAAAATGGTTCAAATCATACAACTGAATTGGCTGGATGTGAGTGTGTGTAAATTAGAATTTATGTTAGTCAGTTCACTAATTGGCAAAAGTACTGCATTCACATTTAAGTAACAATAAACATCAGTGTATCTGGAACCTAGTGAGTGCCAAATAAATGTCTGGAGGGGCAGGGAGAAAGAGAAGGGGAGGAAAGGAAGGAAGAAAGAATTTCACTATTTACTTCTTAAAATTTGCAAGGACAAACCCAGATGCCCATAAAATATTACTTGCTATTGAAAGTGTACTAAATGCTAGCTGAACCTCTGCAACTTAGCAGAATGGAGAGATGGTTTGCATCAAGAGACCAAACTCTTCCCACTAAAGAATGGCCTTGAACAAGCCTCTTAGCCCTAGAACCAAAAAGGAGGCCCACAGTGGTATCCAAGCTAAATATCTACCGTATATTAAGTGCATTTCTTGGCTTATTTAAAAAGGTGACCCACCATGGTATCCAAGCTAAATATCCACCATGTGTTAAGTGCATATCTGGGCTCATTTAAACATCACACCACCTTATGTGATAAGTATTTTTCTACTCTACAAACAAGGAAACTAAAATGCAAAGAGGTTCAGTAACTTGCCCAGGATTACACAATTAGTAAATGGTAGATATGGAATTTGTGCTCAGGTCTATTGGACTACAGAAATCTGTACTTCTAATCAATTGTCAAAACATTACTATATTCATCGTAGGAGAGGCAAATTTTTACCTCTATTCTTTTCAAGTTTTTTGGCTGGGACTGAGAGTTACATTGATATAAGACAGAATCAACAGGAGAAAAGCATAGAAATGTATTTAATGCAAGTTTTACAATGGGAGCCTTCGTGAAGAAATGAAAATTAAGACACAGAAATGAACACTTATATGCTGAACTGGACAGAGCAGTAAATTATGAAAATATAACAAGGTAAAGCAGATTGGGCTAAGGTAGTTAATTGGGTGGAGAAGTGGCTAGGAAGATAAGGGTTCATTTAACAAGGTTGGTTTAAATAGATTTCTCTGGGCCTGGATCTCCTTTGCTTGACGATAAGAATACTTTCCTTCTGGTGTAAGAAGGACATCTTTCACATGGAAATTATCACCTGCTTTTAAGAAACAGAAGGAAGAAGCCAGGACTGGTAGCTCATGCCTGTAATCCCAACACTTTGGGAGGCAGAGGTGGGAGAATTGCTTGAGGCCAGGGGCTTGAGACCAGCCTGGGCAAGAGAGTGAGACCCCATCTCTACCAAAAAAAAAAAAAAAAATTAGCTGGGTATGGTGGCACATGCCTGTAGTCTCAGCTACTCAGGAGGCCGAGGCAGGAGGATCACTTGAGCCCAGGAGGTTGAGGTTGCAGTGAGCTATGGTCATGCCACTGCACTCTGGGCTGCGTGACAGAGAGAGACCCTGTGAAAAAGAAAGACAGGAAAATAGAAGGAAGGTCACCAATGGTCTTTGTGTACCTACTGGTTTTTAAGTGCCTTTAACTCAAAATAGTCAATATGTCAGAGTGGTATATTTTGGGGGTGGTATGTTCTTAAGCCCTTCAGCACCCACACGTTTTTCTGGATGCCCATTTGATTCACAGTGCTTCAATATTCTTCTTTGCCCTTTCTATCTGTAGTGGAAGCTGTAGTTGGCAGCATAACATAATGTATTTTTTCAGTGTTTCAAACATATGCATTGTATTAGTCCATTCTCACACAGCTATAAGGGACTGCCCGAGACTAGGTAATTTATAAAGCAAAGAAGTTTAATTGACTCAGTTCTGCATGGCTAGGGAGGCCTCAGCAAACTTACAATCATGGCAGAAGGGGAAGCAAACACATCCTTCTCCACATGGTGGCCGGAGGGAGAAGTATGAGCAAAAGGAGGAAAAGCCCCTTAAAAACCATAAAATCTTGTGAAAAGTCACTCACTGTCATGAGAACAGCAGCATGGGGGTAATTATGGGAATTACAATTCAAGATGAGATTTGGGTGGGGACAAAACCAAACCATATCATGAAAACAACTGACACTATTTCTAATGAATCGTATGGAAGTTGGCTGCAGAAGTAAACCATCTGACTAGAGGTTTTTTAGGTTTTGGCAATACTGACTACCTGCAGAAATTTTTTTTTTTTATTATTATACTTTAGGTTTTAGGGTACATGTGCACAATGTGCAGGTTTGTTACATATGTATCCATGTGCCATGTTGTTTTGCTGCACCCATTAACTCGTCATTTAGCATTAGGTATATCTCCTAATGCTGTCCCTCCCCCCTCCCCCCAACCCACAACAGTCCCCGGAGTGTGATGTTCCCCTTCCTGTGTCCATGAGTTCTCATTGTTCAATTCCCACCTATGAGTGAGAACATGCGGTGTTTGGTTTTTTGTCCTTGTGATAGTTTACTGAGAATGATGTTTTCCAGATTCATCCATGTCCCTACAAAGGACATGAACTCATCATTTTTTATGGCTGCATAGTATTCCATGGTGTATATGTGCCACATTTTCTTAATCCAATCTATTGTTGTTGGACATTTGGGTTGGTTCCAAGTCTTTGCTATTGTGAATAGTGCCGCAACAAACATACGTGTGCATGTGTCTTTATAGCAGCATGATTTATAGTCCTTTGGGTATATACCCAGTAATGGGATGGCTGGGTCAAATGGTATTTCTAGTTCTAGATCCCTGAGGAATCGCCACACTGACTTCCACAATGGTTGAACTAGTTTCCAGTCCCACCAACAGTGTAAAAGTGTTCCTATTTCTCCACATCCTCTCCAGCACCTGTTGTTCCTGACTTTTTAATGATGGCCATTCTAACTGGTGTGAGATGGTATCTCACTGTGGTTTTGATTTGCATTTCTCTGATGGCCAGTGATGATGAGCATTTTTTCATGTGTTTTTTGGCTGCATAAATGTCTTCTTTTGAGAAGTGTCTGTTCATGTCCTTTGCCCACTTTTTGATGGGGTTGTTTCTTTTTTCTTGTAAATTGGTTTGAGTTCATTGTAGATTCTGGATATTAGCCCTTTGTCAGATGAGTAGGTTGCAAAAATTTTCTCCCATTCTGTAGGTTGCCTGTTCACTCTGATGGTAGTTTCTTTTCCTGTGCAGAAGCTCTTTAGTTTAATTAGATCCCATTTGTCAATTTTGGCTTTTGTTGCCATTGCTTTTGGTGTTTTAGACATGAACTCCTTGCCCACGCCTATGTCCTGAATGGTATTGCCTAGGTTTTCTTGTAGGGTTTTAATGGTTTTAGGTCTAACATGTAAGTCTTTAATCCATCTTGAATTAAGTTTTGTATAAGGTGTAAGGAAGGGATCCAGTTTCAGCTTTCTACATATGGCTAGCCAGTTTTCCCAGCACCATTTATTAAATAGGGAATCCTTTCCCCATTGCTTGTTTTTGTCAGGTTTGTCAAAGATCAGATAGTTGTAAATATGCACCATTATTTCTGAGGGCTCTGTTCTGTTCCATTGATCTATGTCTCTGTTGTGGTACCAGTACCATGCTGTTTTGGTTACTGTAGCCTTGTAGTATAGTTTGAAGTCAGGTAGCGTGATGCCTCCAGCTTTGTTCTTTTGGCTTAGGATTGACTTGGCGATGCGGGCTCTTTTTTGGTTCCATATGAACTTTAAAGTAGTTTTTTCCAATTCTGTGAAGAAAGTCATTGGTAGCTTGATGGGGATGGCATTGAATCTATAAATTACCTTGGGCAGTATGGCCATTTTCACAATATTGATTCTTCCAACCCATGAGCATGGAATGTTCTTCCATTTGTTTGTATCCTCTTTGATTTCATTGAGCAGTGGTTTGTAGTTCTCCTTGAAGAGGTCCTTCACATCCCTTGTAAGTTGGATTCCTAGGTATTTGATTCTCTTTGAAGCAATTGTGAATGGGAGTTCACTCATGAGTTGGCTCTCTGTTTGTCTGTGATTGGTTTACAAGAATGCTTGTGATTTTTGTACATTGATTTTGTATCCTGAGACTTTGCTGAAGTTGCTAATCAGCTTAAGGAGATTTTGGGCTGAGACATGGGGTTTTCTAGATATACAATCATGTCATCTGCAAACAGGGACAATTTGACTTCCTCTTTTCCTAATTGAATACCCTTTATTTCCTTCTCCTGCCTGATTGCCCTGGCCAGAACTTCCAGCACTATGTTGAATAGGAGTGGTGAGAGAGGGCATCCCTGTCTTGTGCCAGTTTTCAAAGGGAATGCTTCCAGTTTTTGCCCATTCAGTATGATACTGGCTGTGGGTTTGTCATAGATAGCTCTTATTATTTTGAGATACGTCCCATCAATACCTAATTTATTGAGAGTTTTTAGCATGAAGCGTTGTTCAATTTTGTCAAAGGCCTTTTCTGCATCTATTGAGATAATCGTGTGGTTTTTGTCTTTGTTCTGTTTTATGCTGGATTACATTTATTGATTTGGTATGTTGAACCAGCCTTGCATCCCAGGGATGAAGCCCACTTGATCATGGTGATAAGCTTTTTGATGTGCTGCTGGATTGGTTTGCCAGTATTTTATTGAGGATTTTTGCATCAATGTTCATCAAGGATATTGGTCTGAAATTCTCTTTTTTGGTTATGTCTCTGCCAGGCTTTGGTATCAGGACGATGCTGGCCTCATAAAATGTGTTAGGGAGGATTCCCTCTTTTTCTATCGATTGGAATAGTTTCAGAAGAATGGTACCAGTTCCTCCTTGTACCTCTGGTAGAATTCGGCTGCGAATCCATCAGGTCCTGGACTCTTTTTGGTTGGTAAGCTATTGATTATTGCCACAATTTCAGAGCCTGTTATTGGTCTATTCAGAGATTCAACTTCTTCCTGGTTTAGTGTTGGGAGGGTGTATTTGTCGAGGAATTTATCCATCTCTTCTAGATTTTCTAGTTTATTTGCATAGAGGTGTTTGTAGTATTCTCTGATGATAGATTGTATTTCTGTGGGATCGGTGGTGATATCCCCTTTTTCATTTTTTATTGCATCTATTTGATTCTTCTCTCTTTTCTTCTTTATTAGTCTTGCTAGCAGTCTATCAATTTTGTTGATCTTTTCAAAAAACCAGCTCCTGGATTCATTAATTTTTTGAAGGGTTTCTTGTGTCTCTATTTCCTTCAGTTCTGCTCTGATTTTAGTTATTTCTAGCCTTCTGCTAGCTTTTGAATGTGTTTGCTCTTGCTTCTCTAGTTCTTTTAATTGTGGTGTTACAGTATCAATTTTAGATCTTTCCTGCTTTCTCTTGTGGGCATTTAGTGCTATAAATTTGCCTCTACACAGTGCTTTGAATGTGTCCCAGAGATTCTGGTATGTTGTGTCTTTGTTCTCGTTGGTTTCAAGAACATCTTTATTTCTGCCTTCATTTCATTATGTACCCAGTAGTCATTCAGGAGAAGGCTGTTCAGTTTCCATGTAGTTGAGTGGTTTTGAGTGAGTTTCTTAATCCTGAGTTCTAGTTTGATTGCACTGTGGTCTGAGAGACAGTTTGTTATAATTTCTGTTCTTTTACATTTGCTGAGGAGAGCTTTACTTCCAACTATGTGGTCAATTTTGGAATAGGTGTGGTGTGGTGCTGAAAAAAATGTATATTCTGTTGATTTGGGGTGGAGAGTTCTGTAGATGTCTATTAGGTCCACTTTGTGCAGAGCTGAGTTCAATTCCTGGATATCCTTGTTAACTTTCTTCTCGTTGATCTGTCTAATGCTGACAGTGGGGTGTTAAAATCTCCCATTATTATTGTGTGGGAGTTTAAGTCCCTTTGTAGGTCACTCAGGACTTCCTTTATGAATCTGGGTGCTCCTGTGTTGGGTGCATATATATTTAGGATAGTTAGCTCTTCTTGTTGAATTGATCCCTTTACCATTATGTGATGGCCTTCTTAGTCTCTTTTGATCTTTGTTGGTTTAAAGTCTATTTTATCAGAGACTAGGATTGCAACCCCTTCCTTTTTCTGTTTTCCATTTGCTTGATAGATCTTCCTCCGTCCCTTTATTTTGAGTCTGTGTGTGTCTCTGCACACGAGATGGGTTTCCTGAATACAGCACACTGATGGGTCTTGACTCCTTATCCAGTTTGCCAGTCTGTGTTTTTTAATTGGAGCATTTAGCCCATTTACATTTAAAGTTAATATTGTTATGTGTGAATGTGATCTTATCATTATGATGTTAGTTGGTTATTTTGCTCGTTAGTTGATGCAGTTTCTTCCTAGCCTCGATGGTCTTTACAATTTGGCATGTTTTTGCAGTTGCTGGTACTGGTTGTTCCATTCCATGTTTAGTGCTTCCTTCAGGAGCTCTTTTAGGGCAGGCCTGGTGGTGACAAAATCACTCAGCATTTGCTTGTCTGTAAAGTATTTTATTTCTCCTTCACTTATGAAGCTTAATTTGTCTGGATATGAAATTCTGGGTTGAAAATTCTTTTCTTTAAGAATGTTGAATTTCGGCCCCCACTCTCTTCTGGCTTGTAGAGTTTCTGCTGAGAGATCAGCTGTTAGTCTGATGGGCTTCCCTTTGTGGGTAACCCGACCTTTCTCTCTGGCCTCCCGTAACATTTTTTCCTTCATTTCAACTTTGGTGAATCTGACAATTATGTGTCTTGCAGTTGCCCTTCTCGAGGAGTATCTTTGTGGCGTTCTCTGTATTTCCTAAATCTGAATGTTGGCCTGCCTTGCTAGATTGGGGAAGTTCTCCTGGATAATATCTTGCAGAGTGTTTCCCAACTTGGTTCCATTCTCCCTGTCATTTTCAGGTACACCAATCAGACGTAGGTTTGGTCTTTTCACATAGTCCCAAATTTCTTGGAGGCTTTGTTCGTTTCTTTTTATTATTTTTACTCTAAACTTCCCTTCTCACTTCATTTCATTCATTTCATCTTCCATCACTGATACCCTTTCTTCCAGTTGATCGCATTGTCTCCCGAGGCTTCTGCAATCTTCGCGTAGTTCTTGAAACTTGGCTTTCAGCTCCATCAGCTCCTTTAAGCCCTTCTCTCCATTGGTTATTCTAGTTATCCATTAGTCTAATTTTTTCCAAAGTTTTTAACTTCTTTGCTATTGTTTTGAATTTCCTCCTGTAGCTCGGAGTAGTTTGATCATCTGAAGCCTTCTTCTCTCAACTTGTCAAAGTCATTCTCCATCCAACTTTGTTCCATTGCTGGTGAGGAACTGCGTTCCTTTGGAGGAGGAGAGGTGCTCTGCTTTTTAGAGTTTCCAGTTTTTCTGCTCTGTTTTTTCCCCATCTTTGTGGTGTTATCTACTTTTTGTCTTTGATGATGGTGATGTACAGGTGGGTTTTTGGTGTGGATGTCCTTTTTGTTTGTTAGTTTTCCTTCTCCCAGACAGGACCCTCAGCTGCAGGTCTGTTGGAGTTTGCTAGAGGTCCACTCCAGACCCTGTTTGGCTGGGTGTCAGCAGCGGTGGCTGCAGAACAGCGGATTTTCATGCACAGTGCACTGCACCGACTGTCCTGTACCCACTGTTTGGCACTCCCTAGTGAGATGAACCCGCTATCTCAAACGGAAATGCAGAAATCACCCGTCTTCTCTGTCGCTCAGGCTGGGAGCTGTAGACCAGAGCTGTTCCTATTTGGCCATCTTGGCTCCACCCCCATCACCTGCAGAAATTTTTAACCACTGACTATGGGAAATTTCCTTTTCCCTTTTCCATTTCTCCCACCTGACTCCATGATGTAACGTCCATATGAAATATCTATCAGGTTATTTTGAGGGAATAAGATTCAAAGAATAAAATGCAAAGAGAGAGAATTTTGTGTCCAGCATGTTAGTGTGCATCTGACATTGATAGGATTGATTCACAGTGTGGTTACTAGAGTTTAGCTTTTGGTCTTAGTTGCACACTTTGCTAAGTGTTAACCTTAAGTGTGTGCTTTACTGAAACCTCTCGCAGCCTTTGTGGCTCAGAAGGTTGGAATAGAAAATCCTTGACTTCTCACTTATTTGAAAAACATTTGATTTCATATCTCTTTGATATTTACCATATATTCATATAGTATGAAGATGTGCACTACATGAAGTACAAAAAGAATTGAAAGTGACTTTTTTATACAAGAATATAAACATATATGTTTCTTTAATGCTGTATTGTGGGTAGATGATATATTATGCTTGAAAGCCATGACATTTTTTTTTGTACTAGATTTTGCCCTGTCTTTGGGTTGGATGGTTTATACAAATCTTGGCTTAATTGGAGCTATATTTACATTCTCTTGTGTTTGACCAAAGAAGATATGACTAAGAATTAAGAGACCATGTGAGACCCACCAGAGTATCCTCTTCTTCTCTAAATAGTAGAATGCTCTAATGACAGCAGCCAGAAATTTTAGCCACTGGCCTTTAGGAATCTAGATTTAAATGAAGTAGGTTTGAAGGGCATAATGTTATAAAATTAAGAGAACTGTGTTCTGGCCTCATCACTTTGAAAAAGTCATCATTCTGAATTTCTGAGAATATGTGTTAAAATTGTTGAAGTGCTTTGAAAATAGTAGCATAAATCTGCCTTTATTAAATTGTTAATTTCTTTGATGACTTCATCAAGCACAGTTTTATAGCTTTATGGATAATCATGTCTCCCTATGATTTATGTTAGTTTACATCATTATGGAAATATAATGCTTCATTAAGCATTAGGAAATTAGAAGTTCTGTTTTTACCAAAGGACTATCTTTTTTAAATGCATTAAAGAATTTTTAAATTTCCAATCTTCAATAGACATCTCTTTAAAATATGGAATTTCCCATTTCTCCTTAGTGTAAAATAAACCTAGTTTTATATTTTCCTAATGCTTCGGGGTCCTTATTAAAATGTTTCTTACCATGCCATGCCCAGAATAATGATGCTCACAGGCACTAATAAATGGTGTAAGAGGATTTTGTCTTTTTTGCTTTAAAAGCGCCTCTCCCGTTTTCATATCTGCAAGCTGCTGCTTCTCCTTTCAGCCAGCCTCTTGCTTTCTAATTTACGTTTCTAAGTAGATATGGGCTGGGAAACCAGACTACAAAGCCCATTTAAATTGCACCTAAAATTAAAATAAACTAGCTAAGACTGGGAGCTGGGGAAATGCTCAAAATGCTTTAACTAGGTGAGTTTTAATGCATAATTTGTGCTGCCAGCTCCTTTGCTTCTTGACTTTCTGCTAGCTAGCAACTTGACTATGTGATTAGACAAGTGAATGCTACGGTGACTTAAAGCTCCTGAAAGCGTTCTGAAGTAATTCCTGGGTTCACATAGAGGAAAAAAATTTGTTAAATCCATTTCAAATTATTAATAACAGTGAAGTTGCTATAATTTAAAATACAACAATAAAAAAGAAAAAATATTAACTGAGTTTCAAAATCATTCTCAAAATTAATTGGATCACCTATTCCAGTGGTTTCTTTGAATCGGGAAAAAATGGACTCAGTAGGGAAGACCTTTTCTTCCATTCACTTCAGCTCACATTGTGGAGGATTTTTTTTCTTGCATATTTTTGTTAAGCAATTATGAGCTCAGTATACATTTTATAACTCCATTGAGGCAAATTAAAATTTTAACTGAACTTTCTCATAAACTAACAATATGAGGCTTGAAAATAGTTTCATGACCTTGTTTAAAAACTCATCAAACCTGTAGTTTTGCACAGGTGCATTTTAAAATAACTTTTTAGGTGCATTCTAAATTAACAAAGACTGATATGCCTTTAAATAAAGCCAGTTCTGTCAAATCCCCACCTCAGGTTTATAACCTGAGTCTTAAAATTTTTTTAACCCCCTTTTCTTCTACAAATCTGTTTCTTATCTTTGGAGTCTTGGTAGTAGAAGAAAATTGTGTTTTCCCTATATCAGAATAAGTTCGTTGCAGGCAGTTTTCATAAATGGAGTCTCCATACATGTTTTTAAGTGTGAAAATTCCTTATTTGGAAAATTAAAGTGCCTTTTCTTAACTACACAAATTAGAAAGTAACAGTAACTTTAAAATGAACATTTAAAAATCTAAAAATTATACTTTTACTGGTGATATAGTAAATCCCACTAAAGGTGTTCAAAGTAGTTACACAACCCTTGTTAGTAGTATTCCTTACACATAACATTCTAACCTAAAATATGTTAAAGCAACAGCTTTTTTCCCCTATACTTTCTGCTGAATGTTTTTCGACCAGCCTCATCACTGTGGTTGCCTCTAAGACTCAGTCATTGCCCGTTGGTTGTTTCTCATCTAATTTCTTTCTCTAATTTCCTTCCCCTGATTTGATACTGAGCTCTGTTTGGTTGTCTCTTTTCTTCTGATTTCTTGCCATTTCTTCAAATATATTCAGTTGACCATAAAAAATTTTCATTTGAAAATCCCAATTCATCCAAAAGATAATATGACCTCCTTCATCTCACCTCTAGCCCAAAGCAGACCTCTTTTCAACCTCCCCATCATGGTTGGGGTATCACTCAATGTCAGTGCAGTAAGGGATTGAAATTTAGAAAATTATGTGCTTACATGATTAGGGAAATGGAAAAATTATGGACAGTTGCCTGAATGCAAACAATTAGAGTATAATATAGGTGGGTGGGTAGTCAGGGTTGGGGAGATACCCAGTAAAGACTCAGCCACAGGCCTTTGGCTTCAAGTACATGGTTGCATTCTCAAGCAAAATCCTTAGGAAAAAAAAAATCTCTGGCAAACATAGAAGAAATAGGAGGATCTTAGTCCCTAAGAATAGGGAGTTCAAGAATGAAACTAAGAAAAACACTGAGTTACTGAAACTGTGGTACCAGAATCAGAATATTTGAACAGAGCAATATTAGCCCTGATTTGCTCTGCATTTTAAATACCAGAATAGGTGTCTTATTCACCACTCAATCTCCAGGACTAGGTCTGTGCTAGGACATAGGATGTGCTAAAAACAAGACAAAAATTGTCAAAAGAATGAATGAAATTCAAAGGCAACTCATTCAAAATGTGCTCACTGACTTCAAGCAGAATGGAGAGTTGAGGTCTGGTTGCCCTTCCTGGGTGATGTGAAGTCCTGGAACCAGGGCAGGATCAGCCTCCTGTTTGGGCTGAATCTTAACGGAAGTAAAGCACAACTAGCGAGACCAGCCCCTGATATTCCTGTAAAATTAACTTAAGTCACAAGAGAAGAGACGTGGGTACTGCATTTAATTTCTATGACTCTCAGGAAGGGGAAGATCACAGATAGGAAACAGGGCTAATGTGTAGCTCTCACATTAATAGACAGAACAGCATGTGGAGACTCACGCGTCATCTTTTGCTCCAAGAACCACTGCAGGAATGTACCAGGAAAACCAAAATAATTCACAGAGGCTTTGAAAGAAATGGCACAGCACAGTGCCAAGGGAACACTGTGGGAGCGAGACCGGCCTCACCAACTGCATGGGAGCTGAGTGAGGCTTCTTGATGCCTCTTGCTACCAGCTATCCCCCATGCCCCTGGCAAACTATATGACACAGCAGAGATGGCCAAGATCCCCTCTGGAACGTAACCCCATTGGCTTGAGAACCACTCCCCTATCCCCCACAGTGGCCTTGGCAAGCCCCACCCAAGAAGAGTTTGAGCCCAGACTCGCCTAACCCTGCCCCCACCTGATGGTATTTCCCTACTGGCCCTGGTAGCTGAACACAAAGCAGGGAAACTCTTGGGAGCTTTATGGCCCCACCCATCATCTGAGAAACCAAAATACTTACCCTGGCCATCTTAGGGCAAGCTTAGAGCCCCCTACTACTACTGCAGTTGGTAGTCTTTTGAAAGTACCACCTCCTGACTAGAGGCCAGCCAACTTAGGCCATTACAGCAACTCAGAACAAAATTACTCTGATTCCAGGAGGGAGAAGACAACATCTAATTCCACTGCCTGCAATATCCTGGCTAACTAGAGGTCCTGTGGGTGTACACTTGACAACTTCACCACTAGCATAACCAGCATTCAAGAAAGCCAGCATACCAGACATATTTATAACCAAAGACTCTCATAGAGTGTAATTTACTTCCCTGCCACCTCTACCAGAGCAGATGCTGGGAGACCTGAAGACAAATCACATCATAGGACTCTTTGCAGACATCCTCCAGCACCAGCTCAGACAGAGCCTGTTGCCCTGCTGAGTGGCTAGACCCAGAAGAGCAATAACAGTCACTGCAGTCCACGTCTCAGGAAGCCCCATCCCTAGGGGAAGGGGGAGAGCACAACATCAAGGGATCACCCCTTGGGACAAGAAAATCTGAACAGCAGCCGTTGAGTTTCAGACTTCTCCATGGAATTAGTCTACCCAAATGAGAAGAAGCCAGAAAAGTAGTTCCAGTAGTATGATAAAACAGGGTTCTGTAATACCCCCTGATCACACCAGCTTCCCAGCAATGGATCCAAACCAAAAAAATATCTGAATTGTCAGATAAATAATTTAGAAATTTAATTTTTAATATTAAGCTACTCAAGGAGAAAATGGCGAAAACCAATTTAAATAAATATTTTTTTTAAATGCAGGATATGGATGAAAAATGCCCCAGAGAAACAGGTATCATAAAGAAAAAACAATCACAGCTTCTGGAAGTGAAAGATATACTTAGATACAAAATGCAGTGGAAAGTGTCAACAATCTTCTAGAAGAAGTAGAAGAAAGCATTTCAGAGCCTGAAGACAAGGCTTTTGAATTAACCCAATCAGACAAAGGGAATGAAAAAAAATTTTAAGTGAACAAAGCCTCCAAGAAAATTGAGATTATGTTAAATCACCAAACCTAAGAATAATTGGCGTTCCTGAGGAAGAAGAGAAATCTACAAGTCTGGAAAACTTATTTGAGGGAATAATTGAGGAAAACTTCCCTGGTCTTGCTAGAGATCTAGACATCCAAATGCAAAAAGCTCAAAGAACACCTGGAAAATTCATTGCAAAAAGATTATCACCTAGGCACATATTCATCAAGGTATCTAAAGTCAAGATGAAGGGAAGAATCTTAAGAGCTGTGAGACAAAAGTATCAGGTAGCCTATAAAGGAAAAACCCATCAGATTAACAGCAGATTTCTCAACAGAAACCTTACAAGTCATTTGGGATCAGGGTCCCATCTTCACCCTCCTGAAATAAAATAATTGTCAGCCAAGGATTTTGTATTCAGTGAAACTAAGCTTCATAAATGAAGGAGAGATAAAGCCTTTTTTCAGACAAACAAATGTTGAGCGAATTTGCCACTACTAAGCCGGCACTACAAGAAATGCTAAAAAGAGTTCTAAATCTTGAAATAAAACCTCAAAATACAGCAAAATAGAACCTCCTTAAAGCACAAATCTCATAGGGCCTATAAAACAATAACACAATGGAAAAAAAACACAAGGTATTAAGGCACCAACTAACATGATGAATAGAACAGTACCTGACATCTTAATACTAACATTGAATGTAAATGGCCTAAATGCTCCACTTAAAATATAATGGCAGAATGAATAAAAATCCACCAACCAAATATCTATTGTCTTCCAGAGACTTATCTAATACATAAGGACTTATGTAAACTTAAGGTCAAGGAGTAGAAAAATATATTCCATGCAAATGGAAGTCAAAAGTGATCAGGAGTAGCTATTCTTTTATCAGACAAAACAGACTTTAAAGCAACAACAGTTAAAAAAAAATAGGGACTTAAATAATGATAAAAGAAATCATCCAGCAGGAAAGTATCACAATCCTAAATATATATGCACCTAATACTGGAGCTCCCAAATTTATAAAACAATTACTACTAGACCTAAGAAATGAGACAGCAACACAATAATAGTGGAGGGGCTTCAATACTCCACTGACAACACTAGACAGGTCATCACAACAGAAAGTCAACAAAGAAACAATGGACTTAAATTATACACTGAAACAAGTGGAGTTAACAGATATTTACAGAACATTCTACCCAACAACTGTAGAATATACATTTTTTTTAATACATGGAGCATTCTCCAAGATAGACCATATGATAGGTCACAACACAAGCCTCAATAAATTTAAGAAAATTGAAAGTACCCCAAGTATCCTCTCAAACCACAATGGAATAAAGCTGGAAATTAGCTCCACATGGAACCCCTAAAACTACAAATGCATGGAAATTAAATAATCTGCTCTTAAATGCTCTTTGGGTCAACAATGAAATCAAGATGGAAATTTAAAAATTCTTTGAGCTGAACGATAATAGTGACACAATTTACCAAAACCTCTAGGCTTCAGCAAAAGTGGTACAAAGAGGACAGTTCATAGCCTACGTCAAAAAGTCTGAAAGAGTGCAAATAGACAATCTAATGTCACACCACAAGGAACTAGAAAAACAAGAACAAACCAAACCCAAACCCAGCAGAAAAAAAAAAAAAACAAAGGTCAGAGCAGAACTAAATGAAATAGAAACAAAAAAAAATTACGAAGGATAAATGAAACAAAAAACTGGTTCTTTGAAAAGATAAACAAATTTGATAGACCTCTAGTGAGATTAACCAAGAAAAGAAAAGATCCAAGATCCAAATAAGCTCAATTAGAAATTAAACAGGAGATATTACAACCAATACCACAGAAATAAAAAAGATTATTCAAGGCTACTATGAACACCTTTACACAACCAATACCACAGAAATACAAAAGATTATTCAAGGCTACTGTGAACACCTTTACACACACAAACGAGAAAATTTAGAGGAGATGGGTAAATTCCTGGAAATATACAACCCTCCCAGATTAAATTAGAAATAGAAACTCTGAACAGACAAATAACAAGCAGTGAGATTGAAAAGGTAATTTAAAAATTGCCAAAAAAAAAGGTCCAGGACCAGATGGATTCACAGCTGAATTCTATCAGACATTCAAAGGAGAATTGGTACCAATCTTACTGAAACTATTCCAAAAGATAGAGAAAGAGGGAATCCTCCTAAATCATTCTGTGAAGCCAGTATCACTCTAATTCCAAAATCAGGAAAGGACATAACAAAAAAGGAAAACTACAGACCAATATCCCTGATGAATAGAGATGCAAAAATCCTTAAGTCAATAAATGTGATACAGCACATCAACAGAATTAAAAACAAAAATCATATGATCATCTCAATAGGTTCAGAAAAAACATTTTACAAATTCCAGCATCCCTTTATGATTAAAACTACCATATATATATGTATATATATGTGTGTATATATATACACACACACACATACACACACACACACACACACACACACACACAGACACCATGGAATACTACTCAGCCATAAAAAGGAATGAAATAATGGCATTCACAATTACCTGGATGGAGTTGGAGACCATTATTCTAAGTGAAGTAACTCAGGAATGAAAAACCAAATATTGTATGTTCTTATTTATACGTGGGAGCTAAGCTATGAGGATGCAAAGGCATAAGAATGATATAATGGGCTTTGGGGACTTGCGGGGAAGGGTTGGAGGGTGATGAGGGGTAAAAAACTACACATTGAGTACAGCATACACTGTTCGGATGAATGGGTACACCAAAATCTCAGTAATTATCACTGAAGAACTTATCCATGTAACCAAAAGCCACCTGTTCCCCAAAAACAATTGAAATAAAAAAATTTCTGTAACTCTCAATAAGTTAAGAGCAATGTTTATTTTTAAATTCCTTCAGTTCAAAATCCTGTTTAAATTTTTGAGAGATTTTATCTTCCTTTAATTTGATAACATGTGGCATTCTGCTTTGAAAATGGTTAAAATATTTTTAGAGCTTGCTCAGAATGGTTGGGTAGACCATTTTAGAGGATACATTTCACTCCTTTGACTGTACCTCAAACACAAACATAACCTCCCTTAATCCTTTCCTGTTATTTTATTAATGTAGAAAGGGAATTTACAAAGCTGGAAGTTTAGAAAAATAAGCTAAACTCAGCTGTCATTCAAAATCTGACCTTCATATTTCGTAATCTCCTTTTTTCCAGCATCCTTTCCAAGAACCACTGTAAGTAAAACAGTGCACTAGACCCCTTTAAATTTGAAGAAATTCAAATAGTCACCCACTCCATGACTGTAAACAATTGACTCTCATCTCAGGCATCAAATTCATCTATTACAGTAGAGTTTTAAGTACTACCCCACTCAAAAGAATCTTTCAGATTTAGTAACTCAGAGGAGTTACAGTAACTCAGTGGGAGAACTCGTTGAGGTCTTTGTTCTAGTTCTGATCAACTAGTGGAACTTCCTGGCTCAGGTCATCGTGGAGCCAAACCTTTCCCTTCCAGTTCCAGCGCAAGTCTCACCTACTGGCACCTGCCTGTGGGGACTGCTCCCTCCTCTAAGCCCACAGCAGCCCCTAGTCTCTCTCCTCATCATATGGCCCTCAGCTTATCAGCTTTCTCTAGAGACTGTGCCCTAGTTAGACTGCATGTTCTGCAGACGCCCGTGCTCTCCCACTGTCCTCTATGTCTTGCCCATAGCAGATGCTTAGCAAGTGTCTATTCACGATGTCATGGTTTGTGACATAGTGATGGTGATTACTGTTTTTAGAGAGACCACTGAGTTGTTGCAGGCTTGGTTCCAGACCACTGAAATAAAGTGAGTATTTCAGTAAAGCAAGCCACATGAATTTTGGTGTTTCCCAGTGCATATAACAGTTATGTTTATGCTATACTGTAGCTATTAAGCATTACGTCCAAAAAGCAATGTACATACCTTAATTTAAAAATACCATATTGCTAAAAAAAATGCTAATGATCATCTGAGCCTTCAGCAAGTCATAATCTTCTTGCTGATGGAGGGCCTTGCTTCTGTGTTGATGGCTACTGACTGATCAGGGTTGCTAAAGGTTGGGGTGGCTGTGGCAGTTTCTTGAAATAAGACAACATTGGAGCTTGTAGCATTGATTGACTGTTCCTTTCATGAAAGATTTTTTGGCACTATGTGATGCTGTTTGATAGCATTTTACCCACAATAGAACTTCTTTCAAAATTGGAGTCAGTCTTCTCAAACCCTGATGCTGCTTTCTCGACTAAGTTAATATAATATTCTCAATCCTTTTTTGTCATTTTAAGAATGTTCACAGCATCTTTATCAGAAGTAGACTCCCATCTCAAGAAACTACTTTCTTTGCTCCCCCGTAAGAAATCCTAGATGGCATCTTCCAACGGAAGGTTATTTTGTCTCCATTGAAAATCTACTTGGTGTAGCCACCTCAATGCTCTTAGCTAGGTCTTCTGAATAACTTGCTGCAGCTTCTCTACCAACACTTGCTGCTTCACCTTTCAGTTTTATGTTATGGAGACAGCTTCGTTCCTTAAACCTCATGAACCAAACTCTGCTGGTTTTAGACTTTTCTTCCACAGCTTCCTCACCTCTCTCAGCCTTCGTAGAATTGAAGAGAGTTAGGCTTTGCTCCGGATTAGTCTTTGGCTTAAGGGAATATTGTGGCTGGGTTTGATCTTCTATCCAAACTATTTTGACTTTCTCCATATCAGCAATAAGGCTGTTTTACTTGTTTATCATTCATGTATTCACCGAAGTAGCACTTTGGCCAGTTAGCCAACTGGTGAAAGAAGCCCTGGCTTTTGGCCTATCTCAACTTTCAACATGCCTTCCTCACTAAGCTTAATCATTTCTAGCTTTTGATTTAATATGAAAGTTATGCGACTCCTCCTTTCACTTGAGCATTTAGAGATCTTTGTAGGGTTGTTAATTGGCCCAGTTTCAATATTGTTGTGTCTCAGGGAATAGGAAGGCGTGAGGAGAGGGAGAAAGACGGGAAATGGCTGCTCGATGGAACAGTCAGAACACACACTTCATTTATCAATTAAGTTCACTGTCTTATATGGGTGTGATTTGTGGCACCTCAAAACAATTACAATAGTAACATCAAAGATCAGATCGCCATAATCACAGACCTAATGATGACAAGTGTGAAAAATTGCAAGAATTACCAAAATGTGACACAGAGACCCAAAGTAAGCACATGCTGTTGAACAAATGGTGCTGATAGACTTGCTCAATCCAGAGTTGTCACCAGCTTTCAGCTTTCAATTTGTATAAAATGCTGTCTTCTAAGCACTAAGACAAGGTATGCTTGTATTTTGTTATGGGGGAAAGCTATGTTTGGAGAGCATTGGGGCAAATTAGTCACTAAGGCAGCTTGAATTAATCAATGAACAGTCTTTTCTTCCCAGAATATGCAAGGATCTTTTCAAAGCCTAGAAACAGGAGGCATTTGATTTTGGTTTGGTTGTTTCTGCTCTGTTTTTCTTTTTATAGAACATAAAACGTAATTTTTCAAGATGTACCTAGGCATTGAGTTAATGGAATGTGCCTATTACCTAAACCTATTCCAATGTCTTAACTATGAAGAAACTCAGTATGTGGTGACGGAATAAATGAATAACTGAACTGGTTTTGGAAATGTCAACTTAATTCAGAAATTCTGCATTCAAAATGGAATTTTTGAAAGTTAAACTATTTGAATTAATTCATCTATGTGCTGTTTTCTGTCCTCTGTTATCTAAAATAAAGATTAAATAACATTCAAGTTTCTATGTTTAGCAGTTCCTATTGCTTGAATCCCATGCAACTGCTTTCATGCTAAGATGTCTTTATGCTGCACAGGTGACCCATGCATTTGTGCGCTGGGAATGGAAATGATTGAGGCCATTGCTGGCATCACTCACTAGGGAGAAAGTCTTGTTTCTCCAGAAATACAAAACTGAGAGGACAAGCTCTTGGTAGAAGAGAAAAATATGTCTGTTGGGCTCACCTGTAAAACCTCATTCAGAAAGTCGGCTTGGGCCTCCTGGAATAGGAATCATGCTATAACTCAAGACATGCTAAGGAAAATAAGGGGAGAGAATTCTCACCCTCTTGTGTCCTGAGCATTAAAGATAGAGCAGTTTCCCCTGAAGGCAGCATGGAGCAGCAACCATTATCAAAGAGAAGGAAAGCCAGATGCTAATTAAAGGCAGTGAGATGGATTTTCTCCAGTACTACTGCAGTAGGAGAGAGACTCCAGTGTATACTGAGCTCAACTCTATGGAAACTAAAATGTAGGAGTCCTCATAAGCACTGGGAGCTACTAAAAGAAATGTACTGAAGGGCCTTAAGGGATGTGATGAGGCCATCTGTGTGTGCTAACTGGTGCTTATTGAAATTAGGTTCCTAGCCTCCCCCAGAGACTGGAAGATGGGGACTTAATACTTCTCGATGATTACATGTCAAAGAGATGGCTCCCAGGTCTCTGGAAAGACGCTCCTGGGTTGTAGAAGATACATGTACATCTCAAAGGCACAGAGAAAGGATTTACAATTGTAAGCTTTCTAAAGTAAATGCTCCAAGAAAAGGGAATTTAGGGGTCTATTTTCAAGTGTTGATTAGAACAAACAGCAAATATTTTTGGTGGTGTTGAAACTTTTCAGGCAGGCATTTTAAGGTTACTGGGATTATCTTCCTAGGGACATGGCTTTGAGCTGCTAGAAACTGTGGTAGTGTTTGTTTAAGTCCCTTAGTGTTGAAAAGTGGGTGAAATCATTTGTACTGAATGTTGTAGTTCTTACAGGCCAAGGTTGAAGCCTAGTTGGAAAGAGACCTCAGAGGGACTGACTCAAGTTTGTTCAAGGTGAGAGTCTTTGTCACCACCTTGGGAGAAACTCAAAGGGGAAAATGAGATGGTTGTCAGAGGCACCTTGGCCCAGCCACCCACTAACTAGGTGCATTTCCTTCCAGTGGTGACCTTGGAGCCTTCGATTGTATGTTTATGAGGAAAATGTTGTTTCCTTATATACCAAAAAGCATTCGTTGAGTGACTTCTGTTTAAGGATGCACTTCCTGGCTGTCCCCTGACATTTTCTTGTTTGTCAAGTTAAATATGATCTTGCAAGGAAGAGTTAGGACTTAGGGTTTCACATATAAGCTTATGTTGATTTCCATCCATCTTGAGCTTCTTTAGATCAAGGATCAGAAGCTTGAACATGACATGGAGCCATGAAATAATTTTTTTTTACGTGAAAGCCACAGTTTTATACTTAGAGAAATCATATCAAGAGGGTTAATTTTGCCATTTGCCTTTTTTTTTTTTTTTTTTTTGCCCCAGAGTTTGAAAGCTTGTTCCTCTTCCTTCTACTTTTGAAAAAAGATCCCAGTTTTCAAAGTTCTTTCCTTTGGGTCTTCTACAACAGGGGTTAACAAACTATGACCCATAGTCCAAATCCATCCCACCGCCTATTTTTGTAAATAAAGTTTTATTGGAACACAGCCACATACATCCATTTGCATACTGTCTGCAGCTGCGACAGATGAATTGAGTCATTTCCACAGAGACAGTGTGACCTGCAAAGCCTTAAGTAGCAGCTATTTGGTCCTCTTCACAAAAAGTTTACCAACACCTGCTCTATTTATTCACAAATTGTTTTTTCCATTATATTTGTATTTTCTATCTATTTGAATCTGCTTGAACTGGAAGGGTTACAGAACCCATATTGCACATTTGTATTCCCAAAAAACTTTAATCTGAGGAACTGAACTTGAAAGAACAGCATTGTTTCAAGCCCCAGTGAAGCTTCAAAGACAGAGGTCAAGTCAAGTTACATACCAAGCTAAGCTAAGCAGGTTTCCTCATAAACTAGAAACTTTTATTGGCTCACATAATTAAAGACATTCATCACACACAGCAGAGGAAGATACAAATAATTTCAGCAAAGCTACTGTTCTTCATTAATTATAAAGAAATTTGTGGCTAAGTCTCTATTTTGAAATTAAAAATAAAACCACAATAATAAAAACCTTCATTTCCTTTTCTGGAAAAGAAAATGTAACCCTTCCTCCTAACTTACTCATGCTTTTGACAAAATTAATCTCCACTTTCCCTCTGCAGAGAATTCAAAACTCTTATAATCCAAAAGGGTGAAAGGAGGACTTTAGTTTGTAATATTATTGTTTCTGTGCTCTGAGGTGAAGAAAGGGCAACTTTTAAAAGTATTTAAGCTCACAGCCAAATATATGTAATGTTAGATTCTCATGATCTTCCTCTCTCTGAATTTTGACATATTAAAACTAAGTGATCACTTCCTATGCCTAGGATGGTTAAAAACACAGATAATAAATATTGATGAGGATGTGGAGAAATTTGAACCCTTGTACACTGTTGCTAATCAAATTAAAATGGTGCAGCTGCTCTGGAAAGCAGTGTGGCATTTCCTCAAAAAATTAAAAATGGAATTACCGTATAACCCAGCAATTCCACTTCTGGGTATATATCCAAAATAATTGAAAACAGTATCTCGGAGAGAGAGTTGCATATCCATGTACATAGCAGCATTGTTCACAAAAGCCAAGAGGTGGAAGCAACCCAAGTGTCTGTTGACAGATGAATTGATTTTAAAAAGTGGTCTATACGTGCAATGGAGTATTACTCATCATTAAAAAAGAAAGGAAATTCTGACACATTGTATAGCATGGATGAACCTCGAGGACATTGTATTAAATGAAATAAGCCAGTCACAAAAATAGACAAGTACTGTATGGTTCCATTTAATGAGATGCCTAGCATAGCCAAGCTCATGGAGACAGGATGTAGAATGGTGTTTGCCAGGGATTGGGTTGTAGGGGAATGAGGAGTTACTGTTTGGTGAATACAAAGTTTTCGTTTTACAAGTTGAAAAAGTTCTGGAGATGGTTGCACAATGATGTGAATCTATTTGACACTACTGAACTGTGCACTTATAAATGGTTAAGATGATAAATTTTGTTATTTATAGTCTACGAAAATGTTTGTAAAAAAATGAAGCTGTCAGTACCACGGAACTAATAGTTTTGATATAATGCATGACAGAGTCCAGACAAACTTTCTGTTTAGCCTCTATCTTCATGGTTTCACAGAAATTAATTTATCTGTTTAGCTCTGTCAGGTGACAGAATGTTTTAATGAGGTGAGAAATCAAATCAAGTTGATTGATCTGTTTTCATCACTTGTTCCTGTAATATTGTGTAGAATATAACCTCGGGCAAGAGTTTCCAGTAACCCAATGGTGAGGACCAGCAGAGTCCCTTTTATAAGTATGCCAGGAAGAAAAAGAAAATGCGTTTGACGGTTTGCATTTGCCTTTGAACAGCATTGAGATCAGCTGGGTTCCCATCAGCCCCATGGCCAAATCCTTTATCCCCTCCCTAACTCCAGCCAAGATTGTACTAAGAAGCAGAATTTGAATTCTAAATTGCTGCCTTGGCTCAGACCTTTACTCAGATCAACCCAACTCAAATCAACTGGGGGTCAGTCTCTAGAACTAAGAAACTGCTGGACAATATTATGGAACAAAGCTCCATTCATGATGTCCTAAAGAACCTGACTCAAGCAAATGAAAGAAAATGATGTCTGCTATTTTTATTTGTGAATTAAGGATTGCCTGTTTGTCAGCTTCCACTATGCATGTGACATTTATTTCAAAATAAGTGTAAAAATACTCGTCGAAAACAAAATCAGTTGCAGTCACAAAAAATGAGCGGAGAAGTCTGGGTGCTCATTTAAGGGAGCAGTGTGCTTCCTGCCCTGTCTCGCTGCCTTGTCATCACCGTGAGGATGATGGCGTTCTGTAAGATCAAGAACGCTTCAACCAGACCTTTGAGTAGCTGTTAGACCTTTCTTCTCTATTTTCTTTATTCCACACAGTTTGAGATTTCTTCTTTCTTTTTTTTTTTTTTTGTTGTTTTTGTTTTTCAGTTTTTTTATTTTTTTTTCTTTTTTTTTTTTTTTTTTTTGAGACGGAGTCTTGCTCTGTCGCCCAGGCTGGAGTGCAGTGGCGCAATCTCGGCTCACTGCAAGCTCCGCCTCCCGGGTTCACGCCATTCTCCTGCCTCAGCCTCTCCGAGTAGCTGGGACTACAGGCGCCCACCACCACGCCCGGCTAATTTTTTGTATTTTTAGTAGAGACGGGGTTTCACCGTGGTCTTGATCTCCTGACCTCGTGATCTGCCCGCCTGGGCCTCCCAAAGTGCTGGGATTACAAGCGTGAGCCACCGCGCCCGGCTTCAGTTTTTTTCAATTGCAGTTACGGTAAACATTTGATTCTCAAACCTGCTGCTTAAATATTCTGGGATTTTTTTTTCCATAATAGTATGCAGTTACTAAAGGTTGATTTTTCCCACATACGGAAGAATAATTCATTGCCCCTATTTGAAGATAATGGATATTTTCCACACTATTTTTTATCATTAGGTGACAAATGCTTGGGTGCAATCCAGCTAAACCCAGACCCTGCTTCTGGTTGAAACGCCTTGCCATGCAAGGGGAGAGGGCTGAGGCTGAACAAAACACAATATGCTTAGTGTGCAGAATGGGAAAGCACATTTCTAAATTACTTGGACATTAAGGTTGAAGGTTTCATTATTCAATTAAAATAAAAGCAGTTTAAAGAAATTTAAGAAGAAATAGAAAACATGACTACTCTCTGCCTCCTGGGTTCAAGCGATTCTCCTGACTCAACCTCCCCAGTAGCTGGGACTACAGGCATGCGCCACCACACCTGGCTAATTTTTGTATTTTTTGGTACAGACAGGGTTTCACCAAGTTGGCCAGGCTGGTCTTGAACTCCTGACCTCAAGTGATCCACCTGCCTCAGCCTCCCAAAGTACTAAGATTACAGGTGTGAGCCACCGCATCTGGCCGAGAATCCAATAGTTTTACTTTGGGTATGTGTATGTACTTGTCCTTTAGGTGTCATATCTAAAAAGCCATTGCCTAATCCAGAGTCATGAAGATTTACACCTGTTTCTTGTGAGAAGTTTATAGTTTTTGCTCTACTGTTCAGGTCTGTGATTCATTTTCACTTGATTTTCTAATATAATGTAAGGTAGGGGTCCAATTTCATTATTTTGCATGAGGATATTCAGTTGTCCTGTTACCATTTGTTTAAAAAGTCCTATTTTTCCCCTTTGAATTTTCTCAGTACCCTTGTCAAAAATCAATTGACCGTAATATAAGAGTTTATTTCTGGATTCTCAATTCTATTCCATTCATGCCATTCTATGCCTGTTTTTATGCCAGTACCATACTGTCTTGATTACTGTGGCTTTGCAGTAAATATTAAAATTGAGAAGTGTGAAAAAAAGAAAAAAAGACTACTATATCTATTGAACAAATTGTATTGGTAATTAAAAACCTTGCCAAAAGAAAACTTTAGGCCTAGCTTGCTTCATTAACGAAGTCTCCCGGATATTTAATAATGAAATAATATTAGTTTTACATAAACTAACTCTAGATAATATAAAAAGAGGAAAGTGCCCAGCACAGAAAGACACACTTCACATGTTCTCACTTATTTTGGAGAGCTAAAAATTTCAACAATTGAACTCATGGAGTTAGATAATAGAATGATGGTTACCAGAGGCTGGGAAGGGTAGTTGAGGGTAGAAAGGAAGGGAAGTGGACATGGTTAATGGGTACAAAAAAATAGTTGAAAATGAATAAGAACTAGCATTTGCTAGCACAACAGGGTGACTGTAGTCAATAATTATTTAATCGTACATTTTAAAATAACTAAAAGTATAATTGGATGGTTTGTAACTCAAAGGATAGATGCTTGAGGTGATAGATACCCATTTACTCTGATGTGATCATTACACATTGCATGCCTATATCAAAACATCCCCCATACCCCGTAAATATATACACCTACTATTTATCCACAAAAACTTAAAATTTAAAAAGATGTGTAAATCCTTTTCTTCTCAAACTATGTGTGCAGGTATCTCCTGGGGATCTTGTTGAAACACAGATACTGATTCAGTAGTTCCGGGCTGGGGCCTGAGATTCTGCATTTTAAAAAATGTTTTTACATTTTCAATTGTGGAAATTTGCATTTTAAAATAAACCATCAAGTGATACTGATACCCCTGGTGCTCAAACACTTGAGTGATAAAAATGAATATAAATTAAAAAATAAAATGAGGAAAGACTTCTCAACTTGTTTTAAAAGACTAGCATAAATTGGGTTCCATAACATGGTAATGATACCATAAGACAGAAAAATTATAGGCCAATATCTCTCATTATATAAACACAAAAAGTTTATATAAAATATTAGGAAATTGAATCTGATGATATATTTAAAAGGATAATATGTCACAGTTAAATTTGGATTGGTCCTGTGAATGCGTAGTTTTTTTAATATTCAAACTCAACCAATATTATTTATACTGTTAGCAGAATAAAGGGGAATATCTTATGATCAATTCAGAGGTGCAGATAAAATTTAATAAAATTTTACATTCATTCTTAAAACTTGAAGCAAGGTAGGAATAGAAGGGAACTTCTAAATTCTGATATAAGTTATTTACAAAAACTAAGAAGAAAACTCACAGTAGATAACAAACTTAGTTGTGAAATAGTGAAGGATATTCTCCTGAAATTAGAATAAGAAAAGATGGACTGTTTTCACCTCTTCTGTTCAACATGACACTAGAGGACCTAGCCAGAGCAATAAAGGACGAGAAGGTAATAAAGGTTTAAAGATTGAAAGCAATAAATAAAACCATTATTTGTGAATGACATAATTATGTACCTACAAGATACAATAAGATCTACTCATAAACTACTAGAACTAAATGAATTTAGCAAGATCTCTGGATACAAGGTCAATATATAAAAATAAATTGTATTGCTCTATACCAGCAACACATATTGAAAATAACTTTTAAATCCTATTTTTAGCCACATAAAAATAAAATGAAGAGATGGAGCATATTCATGGACTAGGAGATTCAATACTGTAAAGTTGTCAGTCATCCCTAAATTGATCTCAAGATTCAGTGTAATTCTAATAAAAACCCCAATAGGTTTTATTATGGAAATTGACAAACTGATTCTAAAATATGTGTGAATTAGCCAAATGTGGTGGCACATGCCTGTAGTCCCAGCTGCTCGGGAGGCTGAGGTGGGAAGATTGCCTGAGCCCGGGAAGTGGAGGCTGCAGTGAGCCGTGATCGTGCCACTCTACTGTACTCCAGCCTGGGCAACAGAGTGAGACCCTGTCTCAAAAAAAAAAAAAAAAAAAAAAGTATGTGTGGAAATTCAAAAGACCAGAAATAGTAAGAGCAATTGAAGAACCAAGTTAAAGGATGTATACTACTAGATGTTCAGTCTAATGATGAGGCTACAGTGATTAGAACAATGTAGTACAGGTGCAGGATAGGCAAAGATACCAGTAGAAAATAAGAGAGTGCCTAGATTTCAATTCAAACATATATAACCATCTAATTCAAGGGAAAATTACTGTTGCAGTGAAATAGGCTCTGTAAAATAAATGATGCTTAATCAATTGGTTATCGATTTTTAAGAAGCAGTTATTATGCATATCCTCCATGAGCATGTCTATTCTGCTTTGGTATAAAAGTCTTGTTATAGCTCAGTATTTCAAGGATAGGCATCAGAATCAACAGAAAATCTGCACGTTTCTTCCCTGTGTAGTTCTCACCACCTGAAATGACTCTTGAGAAGTAGCTGAGAAAATATTTGCCTTCCTAAGTATGGATATTACCTTATCATATACATATACAAGAAGAAAGTTAAATTATACCTTTGTGACTTCTTTCCTCTGAATAGTTTAATTTTTTCCTAAAGTAGGAGAGTGTTAATAATAACCGTCACAGCTGATTGAGTTTTATGTTTAAGGCAATGTGCTTGGTCTTCATATGTGAAATCTCATTCAATGACAATTAACTGCTAAACTTAATAAAAATGATTTAAGAAGTGATCACAGTTTATAAATGTTATAGACTGAATGTTTGTGCCCACCCCACCACCAAATTCATATGTTGGAGCCCTAACCCACACGTGGCTGTATTTGGTGCAAGGAAGTAACAAAAGTTAAACGAGGTTATAAATGTGGATCCCTGATCTGGTAGAATTAATGTCTTTGCAAGAAGAGACACCAGAGAGCTCTCTTTCTCTGAGCACACAAACCAAGGAAAGGCCTCGTGAGCACACAGCAAGAAGGCAGCCATCTGCAAGCCAGGAAGTGAGCCCTCATCAGAAGCCAAAAGGGTCAAGATCTTTATCTTGGACCTCTGGTCTTTAAAACTGTGAGAAAATAAATTTCTGTTGTTTAAGCCAGTCTATAGTATTTTGTCATGGCAGCCCTAGCAGACTAATATATCGAGCCAAAATTCTGCCTAGCAGAGAGCAAAATATTGTATCTTTAGTTCTTCTGTATATACACGAAAGCCTATCTGTACAAGTTTGTTCATTTGCAGATCAGCTTGACAAACTATGGGCCATATCCCTAACTTGTGAGGCTTAAAAAGGCAGTGATAATGTCATCCTTAAGTGTTCTCACACTGGAATCCCATGGCTTGGGTTCAAGTGCAGCTCTGCACCTTGTGCAGGTCATGTAACATCTTCTTCATCTGTCATGTGTAGATAATAGTGCCAACCTCTCAGAGTTGTTGTAACACTTACATAAAGTACTATGTGGAAAGCACAGAGTGCATGGTTCCTAATACATAATAAGTGTTACCATGGTGATGATGGGGGAGAAATCAAGTCTTCACACAAAATGTCCCCTTCAGGCAAAATATTTGTCTGGATAGACATCTGACATAGCTATGCATAGTTACGATTTTTTAAATTTTGGTTCAAAATTATTAGCTAACTGGGCCAGGCGCGGTGGCTCACGCTTGTAATCCCAGCACTTCGAGAGGCCAAGGCGGGCGGATCACGAGGTCAGGAGATCGAGACCATGGTGAAACCCTGTCTCTACTAAAAATACAAAAAAAAATTAGCCGGGCGGGGTGGCGGGCGCCTGTAGTCCCAGCTACTCGGAGAGGCTGAGGCAGGAGAATGGCGTGAACCCGGGAGGCGGAGCTTGCAGTGAGCCGAGATTGCGCCACTGCACTCCAGCCTGGGCGACAGAGCGAGACTCCATCTCAAAAAAAAAAAAAAAAAAAAAAAATATTAGCTAACATTCTTCTAACCATAGATACTAAGAACCAAAAAACCCTCAGTCTAACACTGCTGTCTTTCTCTGATAAAAAGTCAAAGCAGTAAGAATGTAAAACCTGACTATCTTAACACTGTCTTCTGAAGACTTCACTGCAGCAGGGTTGATCCAACCATGAGTCGAAAAGCAAGCTGCCAAGCAGGCAAGCTTATTTCCATTAACTTGGCACCACAAAACACTTTGAACAAGGGCGCTATTATCTTTTAGGTAACAGGTGGTAGCTGGGGTATTAAGCCGTTCTGGGCAGGATTTCAGATTTCCATTCTTCAGTGCTTTGGGCAATACACTTCTATCATAAAGCGATCAATAATAATTAGGTGTCTGGAATGAAATACAGTACACCATTATACTTCCTACATCTGGAAGGAGAAACCCACTTCACTAGCTCTGAATCAATGAATTTTCTTTTTATTCCTGGGGGGAGTGTTAAAGGCAGCAGAGAACAGGGTGGAAATGGGAATTGTGGATCTGAGCGCAATCACAAAATATTAGATGTTATGATACACCCTCTTACGAGTAATAGAAGCAAACCCCAGAGCATCGAGCGTTTGTGTCTAACATCAACACTTTCATCACATGACATTCTCTTTCACCGCAGGGTCACCTGTTTCACATTTAATGAAACAGTCTGTCCTAATAGGTGATATATAGGTGAAAGGACAAAGTGAAGGTTGTACATGGGGCTTAACATAGTTTATTTTTCAGATCTTAGTTTTATCAAGTCATGTTTTACCATGTTCCCGTAACAAGGGACCAATAAATGGAGAAGGAATTATTTCTCTTGTGTCTCATCGTTCTCAGAAAAGACAACTGATATTTATTCTGTTCGAATTTGATTTGAAGTTCCCTGTGCAGGTTGGTGCAGAGAGATAGAAAATGGAATCTGTAAGTTGTAACATAAATTTTCCTCGGTGCACTCCCAAGAATGTGCAGCCTGGTCCTTGAAAAGCTATCTTCTCCCAGTTGCTTCTGACTTGTCACTTTAAGCATGGTCTTCAAGGATAGTCAATCCTATTTTCCAAATTCAGAATCCTTACTTCTGTAAAATTACTCACCTCTAAAACTTTCTGTTGGCTTTCTTCCCCCAATACTTCAAGTTTCCGTCTTGCTCTCTGGAGACTTGGAAAGAGACTAAGCAAGTGTTTGTTAAGAGCAACCCTTCTACACTCTTGTCTGACCTATTTGAAGGAATGACCAGGAAAAGGCTTACTGTGGCATTTATTGCCTTATAACCACTCTTTCTTTCATTAACAGGAGTTAGTTTACTGGCCAGCTGCATGATTTTATTATATGATGACTGAGTGTTTTATTCCCCCTCAGAAACTATTGCAATAGTACAAAGAAGCAGAGTTAGTAACAATGTCATTTAATTTTTTTATGTGGGAAATAAAATATAAATTGAGAAAATGAGTTAAGCATCAATATACAGTTTAACAGTTGGTCATAAAGTGAACACCGTGTAACCGCTGCCCAAGTCAAAAATATTAAATATTGCCAGCACCTGGAAGCCCCTTAATGTACCTTTCTAATTGTAATTCCCCTCCCCACCAGAGGTAGCCACTGTCCTGATATTTTATTGTAATCATAGCCTTCCTTTTCTTTGTAGGTCTAAAGCTTAGAGATACATTGCTCTAAACCATATATTGAGTTTTTCTGGTTTTTGAACTTTATATAAATGGAACCATAGTATATGTGTTCTTTTGCCTAGTTTTTTTTTTTCACTCAACATGGCTTGTAAGATTCGTGTGTTTACTGGTTTTTTTTGAAAATTTGCAAACATAAGAGAAGTTGAGAGAATTGTATAATGATATAACTATATATTCTCTAATTGCATTGCCATCACACAACTAAGATTTGCCTGTATCTATTGCTTTTTCCTTCTGAAGTGTTTTAATGTAAATTACAGACATCTGTAATCATATGTCTCCAAAAAAAATAAGGAAAGTGTTCTGTATAATCCAAGACCATTATCATATGTAGCAAAACTAATTATAATTCCCTAATATGATGTAATACCCAGTTCATATTCATATTTACCTAGCTGACCCCAAAATGCTTCAACAGCTTGTTTGTTCAAACTAAGATCCAATCAGAATTCATGAAGAATGCACTTTTGACAGCATGCTGAAAATGAGGCTGTTTCCCTTCCTTTTTTTTTCACATATATCTACTCAGTTAACACAGCTCCCATAGGACCTGGCTTCAGGTACTTATCCCATAGTCAAGAGGAAAACAAGCAGCCCCCTCTGTTAATGACATGGTCTACCTCATACTGTATCACTCCACAGGAAAGTATGCTATCTGAATTACTTTCAGAAGACAAGCCTAATAGAAATGAAATCAAAACCAAAATTGTTATCTTGAGGAGATAACTCCGTAGTACTGGGCTGCTTGAGCTTCTTCAGGAAGTCTATAGCTTTGCTTTATTAGGGGAATGCACATGAGGGCCGGCCCAGCCAAGGGAGCTCATTGGAATGCAGGTCTCTACTGACCAAAGTTTCTACCAAGACCACAGGAGTGTAGGTAGATAGATGGTTGGTCATTCTGATCTATTAGGATCTTCCAGGTCATCATGTCTTCCTAACTTGATATTGCTGGACTTAGGGTTTTCGGTTCTGTTTGTTTCAAATGTTTACCAGAAAGCTCTTGATGAAAGAGCATGGCCCCTGCTGGGCGAGCTGACCTCCCTGGTGCCTTCTTGCAACAGAACACCTCATTTGCTTTCTGCAATCTGGTATTTAGATCAGCATCTCCCAGAGGCTTTTTCTCAGAGTACCAGCCCCATGGTACTCCATAAAAGGGTCATATTGTCCAACGAACTGGGGAGAAATGGTGAAACTGAGTTACACTGCTTCCTTTATTCCAAGTCTTCTCAGGGCCTTCAGTGTGGTAATGAACACTGTGATTCTCCAGCAGTACATGGCATTTCCCAAAATTATTTGTGCACAGAACCCTTTTCTCAGAGCATCTCTGTGGGTTACTGTTCTGCAAAAACAGACTTTAGAAAGTGCTGATGTAGATGACTTGGATATAATTGCAAACCATAGTAAATAAAGTCTCTTCTCCTACCTCATGGGCCATGAAGAATTTATCCAGGCTCACTATGTAGCTTTACTCAAGTAGAGTGGTTGGGTGTCTGTGTTGGAAATGAAGAATTTTGTTCACGTAGACTCTGCTAAAGTTCTTACTGTGATCATGGGGGAGGGGCTAACATAGAGCAGAGATCAGGATCTATGCTTATTGTCTTGCAACAAGGACAGTGAGCCCTCAGATTTCAAGCTTGTCCAGCCTGCAGCCCCTGGGCCACATGCAGCCCAGGACAGCTTTGAATGCAGCCCAACCCAAATTCGTAAACTTTCTTAAAAAGTTATGAGATTTTTTGTTGCGATTTTTTTTTTAGCTCATCAACTATTGTTAGTGTTAGTGTATTTTATGTGTGGCTCAAGACAATTCTTGTAATGTGACCCAGGGAAGCCAAAAGATTGGACATCCCTGATTTAGATAAAAGTTCCATGTGGTTTGGATTTTTAGAGGGGAAAAAAATTCTAAACTGACCTGCCTCTCTCTGCTTTTGAGGATCACTTGGCCTTAGTTGCCAAATATAAAAAGAATTTTCTGGCTGGGCACAGTGGCTCACACCTGTAATCCCAACAGTTTGGAAGGCCGAGGCAGGCAGATCATTTGAGCCCAGGAGTTCGAGACTAGCCTGGGCAACATGGCGAAACCCCACCTCTACAGAAAATACATGTTAGCCCGGTGTGGTGCCGTACGCCTGTCCTAGCAACTTGGGAGACTGAGGTGGGAGAATCACTTAAGCCTGGCAGGTGGAGTTTCCAGTGAGCCAAGATTGCACCACTGCATTCCAGCCTTGGCAACAGAGTGAGACTCTGCCTCAGAAAATAATAATAATAATAATAGTAATAATAATAAATTTTCTTTCATTTTGAATTAGCGATTCGATAAGCTTTCCTTGGATTATCAAGTAATTAAAAACCTTCTTACCTAGTAATAACTGGGTTACTGGCAAAATGTTTAGATATTCATGATACCTGAGGTAGTAAAAGACCCAATATGTGGTACTCATACAAATTGCCTCTAGATTAATGTGACTTTTTATTGAATATGTTTAGCATATCATGTTGTCTAAAATTAGACATTCAGAGTTGCATTCTTTTTTCTTTTTTACATTCCTTTCCATTTTCAACATATCATTAGATTGACAACCTTGTTTCTTTTCTCATTAACTTCCTTATGAAATAAAAGATTAACTGATATTTGCCACCTGGTCTTTTGAAATGGAAGACCACTAGGTTTTTCTCATTGCTCCCCTTTCTCCTCTTTTATATATTGTTTATATAAACTTAATTTTGAAACATCTCTTTATCTTAAGAAAGCATTTTTCCCTAGAGATAGCCTAAATGGGGGTTGATTGTTTCATTTGGAATCCTTCTAGGCTATAGTTGTTGCATCATACTAATACGTGGGTTGATTATTATGTTTTGAGTCTTTCTAGGCTGCAGTTATTGTATCATATAAATAATTCCCATTACTCATGAAGCCAGATGGGAAGTGGAGGCACGTTCTAGATTCTGGAGTCTCATTGCATTTGTCACTTGTAGATTTCTAGCCTAAAAATTTCCTTTCACTGGAGTTGTAAGATTTACAAAGGATAAAAGCTATAGATTTTACTTGCAAGTAAACTACTCAGCAGTAAGCTACCACAAATTTCATCATTTCTCAATAGCTTTTCCCCCTTCAACTTTCTATTCCCTTCAGAATGTAATTTAAAGGCAGTTGAGCAGAGAATTCAACAGAGATAGATTATCCTGGAGAGAAATCTAAATAAGTTTCTGCTCTGGTAATCTGAGCAGGACCAAATGACTTGTTCTAACATCAATATTGTTTTTTCTCCAACTTCTTCATCTTTTTTTTTTTTAATAAAAAAAGCAATACTTAAAAGTTATGGAACATAAGAGTTTCTTTCTTCCATCAGTACTGGGAGCACACAGAAAATACCCGGCCCAGAAATTGTACATCTATCTATATATTCTAGAAAAATCCTTATATGTGTTTACATGAGAGCCTGAACAAGTATGAACACAGTAGCGATGTTTGTATGCCACAATGTGGGAACAACTTAACTTGCCTTCAGCTGCAGGCTGGTTAAATGAATCATAGTGCCTACATCCCATGAAATGGCATGTAGTACCCAAAAAGAATGAGGTGGGAAGAGCTATGGAACCATTTGATAAGTTAGAGGAAGAAAAAGACTTGTAGAACAACATGCATAGAATGATTTCATTATTGTTTTTAAAATGGTATTTGTATATGGTGTGGGAAGGTATGACTGTTGCAGGGGAGAGGCGGGGAAAAAGATGTAGGCAGTAGTGGATTTGATCAGTTAGGCTATGGAGGGAGAGAGAGTGAAAAGGACTGTTTTCTCTTTATTTCTCGAATTTTTTACAGTAAAATATTTTCACGTATTATTTTTATAAATAAGTGTGTGTGTGTATGTGCAAGAAATTTTTTAAAATGCCCTATTTTTAACAAATTCATCTAACCTAGATATTCCACCAAGGAGAATGAGCCCATCCAAGATGCTTATTTTAAATTCATCAATGTCAGGCTGGGCGCAGTGGCTCACACCTGTAATCCGAGCACTCTGGGAGGTGGAGGTGGGTGGATCACCTGAAGTCAGGAGTTCAAGACCAGCCTAGCCAACATGGTGAAACCATGTCTGTACTAAAAATACAAAAAATTAGCCAGGCATGGTGGCGGGCGCCTGTAGTCCCAGCTACTTGGGAGGCTGAGGCAGGAGAAAGGCTTAAACCCAGGAGGCGGAGGTGGCAGTGTGTCAAGATCGAGCCATTGCACTACAGCCTGGGCAACAGAGCAAGACTCTGTCTCAAAAAAAAAAAAATTCATCAATGTCAAAGAGGCGTAGGATTCCCTGGGTCATCACAAATTCATGTGGAGAGGGAGACTGGGAAAATACATTAAGGAGGTATCATGGGGAACTGGCTTTCAGTAAATACAGCATAGACTGATATGGTGGCTCAGAAGAGGAGTTTAAAAAATGACTAAACTGGAACTACCGTCACTATTAGTAGAGGTGGTCTTTGGTCTTTTATCTCCAGACTCCTCGTTTCTGAAGTACTGGCTCACATGCAGACAGATTTCAGAACAACAAAGTGGAAGAGAAAGCTGTGAGAATTGCCCTAGTCTTCCTGTTTTTTCCTTCCTTTACAAACCAGTGCAAAGATTGGTGTGTTTTAAACCGGAGATTTGATTATTCTTCAGGTATGGTGAGTCCAACAGATAAGAAGACAACTGCCATTGAAAAGATTGTTTTACTCCCAAATCCCAAGAGCAAGGGGCATGCCACCCAAGCAGGGCCACACAGGGGGAGGTATGGGAGGAAAATGTGGGCATGAGCCTTTTTTGTGGTTTCCATGGGAAGGAACAGGCAAGACAGAATAAGCAGGCTTAGGACTGGCCAGCGGGAATACTTTCAGTGGGCTCTGTCACATAGGGGTGGTCTCTAGTCATCTAGTACCAGCCCTGGGGTGCTGAGGACAGGTGCACAGTGGCTGGGAATGTACGAGCTCATTAAAGGAGGTGGTCAGGACTGTGGGCCCTGAATAGATTCATTTGGATGTGAAAGGCACATTCAAAGAATTCCATTCACTCTCTCTGGGAATCAGCCAGCCACAGGAGAGGCAGTCCATCCAGGGTCGGCAAAGGCTCCGAGATGTCAGGGCATCAGTAATACAGAATAAAAGTGCATGGTGAATACACAGTGGTAAAGATGCAAGAATAGCCATGCCTTTTGAGGTTTCATGCCTAGTTTTTATATTAAGGCAGAGTTTGAAGGCAAGTTTAGAGAGCCTTCCTTGGACATGCCAACCTTTAAATACAGTTTCTTGGGGCCATTTTTGGCACTGTAATTGAGAAATCATTCTCCCAGTCGTATTTCAGGCAAGGGAGATATGCGAAATATCTTTTTTTACATGTCTGGATCTTCTCAGCTACCATTGTTGGTCTATAAAAGCAAAGTACAGTTTGTTTTCTTCCTTTCTCTCTTCAGGCTATCTTATATGTTGGTTTTGAATTGTAGATTAGATGTTTCTAGAAGTAGTCTTTGCATCTTTGCTGGTTTATGTAGTTTTGTTTTGGTGTTTCAGTTGCCAGCATCACATTGTAAAGCATCTGATGGTTTTCTGCATTGACTGCAGGCTGGAAATTTGGTTATTTTCTAAAGATCAGGAAATTGCATTGGCCACCTTCTAAGCCGCATATTCATTTTGGGGAGAACCAGATTCCTGATTTTTCTATTTTGGTTCTACTGATCAATTAGGTGTTAGAGGTTTAAAACATTGCTGAAAAGAAATTTACCTTTATATGCTATATTTCTAATTTTTAAATTTTAATGTTGGCCTCCTAGCTTTCTGTGGCCTAAAGTTTATTAATTTCTTAATTGTCTGCTTAGATTTACTATTTTCATTTTTTTAACTAATGCATTTGCTATTACAGGCATTTTTCTTTAACAACTTTATTGAGGTATAACTTACATACCATAAAATGAACCCACTGTAAGTATACAACTCAATGATTTCAGTAAATTTAAAGGGTTGTGCAGCCATCACTGCAGTCCAGTTTTATAACCAAGTGGTTTACACCGAAACATCGCCTTGTGTGGACACTTGGATTTTATACTGCCCTGTATTTTATTTTATTTTTTATTTTATTTTATTTTGTTTTTTGAGATGGAGTCTCACCCTGTTGCCCAGGCTGGAGTGTGGTGATGCAATCTCAGCTCACAGCAACCTCCACCTACTGGGTTCAAGCAATTTTCCTGCCTCACTCTCCTGAGTAAGCTGTGATTACAGGCCACCATGCCTGGCTAATTTTTGTATTTTTAGTAGAAATGGGGTTTCACCATGTTGGCCAGGCTGGTCTTGAACTCCTGACCTCAAGTGAGGCCCACCTCAACCTCCCAAAGTGCTGAGATTACAAGCTTGAGTCATCGTTCCCAAACTGCCGTGTATTTTAATAACTGTATAATATCAGAGTGATTTTTGGATTTGAGAATAGGTTTTCTTGTTTTAAAATAAGTCCTTCTGACTTTATTTTTTTATATAAAAATAATATCTGCTCTCATGCTTTTCCAGCACCTCTAGCAATACAGATTTTTGCTTAAAGGGATGGATTTCTTTGTTCTGTTCGCTTTCATTTTCTACCTCCCAAAGACCAGACACTCCCAGGCAGTCAGCTCACCCTCACACCTCGGTTCTCATTTTAGCTGATTTATCTTATCCCTGCCATCCGTCGGGCTGGTCCACAACACATCATACCTTCTTTCTTTCTCAGTGACTCACTCCTCTTCTTCTAAATTCTTTAACTTTTCATAATTCCTTCTTTTTTCTTCTTTTTTCATGTTGTTCTACCCAAAGCCAAAATTATCGAGGAAGGAGGGTCAGACCATACCCAGTCTGTGAAAAGGGAAACCATTGTATTTTCTTTTTTCCCCATATTAACCCCAATTCCCCCTGTGTTTTACGGGTCAGTCATAAACCAGGTCCAATGGTTGTCCCTTTGCAGCAGACAGCCCACAGTATTTTACTTCCTGGAGCAGTGGTGAGCTTGTCATAGTGTAAAAGTTAAAGCAACTTCATGTTGGATACTCATCCACCATATTGGCTTCTGATTAACCCCAGGTCTTAGAAGGCCTCTGAGATTTCCAATTTATCTACTGTTCTTTGTGCAAGAGCATGTACTTACCGTAAGTGCTGCCCTTAGGTCAAAACAACCTTGATGTTACCATGCTTCGGTTGTCCTACACTTTCTTTTCAATCATGCACACCCTTTCCATATAGTATATAAGCCCTGGGTCTGGGAGAATAATGGCCTGGGGATCCACTATCTCATCGCACTGCTGCCCAAGACCCAGCCGTGGCTTCTGTTTGTGAGTCCCTACTACAAATTCAGAAGATGAATTTGTCAGCCTTTCTTTGTCCTCTCAGCTTCCTCAGACATGGGGGGTAGGTGTGCATACACCTGCCTGCTGCAGAACACTTTGACCCCACTTAAACTTAGCTCTGACTTTGGAAGAGCTGCTGAAAGTAAAACCAGAAGAGAGGCATCGTGCATACCTTGTTAAGAGAGATGATAAGAAGAGAATAGTTCCTGGCTGGGCGCAGTGGCTCACGCCTGTAATCCCAGCACTCTGGGAGGCCAAGGCGGGCGGATCACAAGGTCAGGAGTTCGAGACCAGCCTGGCCAACATGGTGAAACCCCATCTCTACTAAAAATACAAAAATTAGCCCGGCATGGTGGCGGGTGCCTGTAATCCCAGCTACTCGAGAGGCTGAGGCAGGAGAATTGCTTGAACCCGGGAGGCGGAGGTTGGAGTGAGCTGAGATTGCACCACTACACTCCAGCTGGGCAACAGAGTGAGACTCCATCTCAAAAAAAAAAAAAAAAAAAACTGAAGAGTTCCTTACAAGGAAGAAGCTCCTGAGAGTAAAGTGGAATTATGTCACTTTACCGTGACTTTCAACCCCAAGTGAACTAACAATCAGATTGCCTTCTGTTTTTAGAGCCTTGCTGTTTTCCTATACATTATAATCATTCTCACAACGATGTTGCATCATGGAGAAAAAGGGAAGAACATTAAAATCTCTTTCTGCTCTTCCACTTACTGCTGTGGGACTCTGAGCAAGTTCGTTTGGCTGGGCCTCAGGTACCTCATTGTAAAATGGGAATGATCACACTTTACAGGATTGTGGTGAAGATTAAGTTAAGTAACATAATTTCTCACACTTCTCAAAATGATCTGTGCATTCGCTGTGGGCTCAGGGTTCTATACCAGGAATGGACAAAGCCATAGAAGAAATCAGCCATCTCTTTCTAGCATGTCACTTTAACTGGGAAATTGGTGGTGATGGAGCAGGAGTATTTTCTTATTTAAATTAAAACAGATATATTATGTGATTTCTACATGTACTTTTAAAGGAAACTTAGTACATTAAAGAAACGTACTTTCTTTAATCCTTGGCATGGGCAACTTTGAGTCATACCCTGGAGCCCCTAGTATTCTCCCTTTGCCATAAGGAATGTTTCCATGGAAAAGTTTGAGAAGCACTGGTGCACGCAAGCATCTGGCATAGTCTGTGCCACGTAGCACATTCTCATTTAACTTCCCATGTCTGTTTAATAAAGTATCCAACTGCATTTCCCTAGCACATGCTTGATAACGTCTCTTGGATGTGGCTAGCATTGAACTTGTCATGCATCCTCCACCCCCGATTCTCACCCCGTATTCCCTGCCTTAGTCATGGACAGCACTGTCCATTGAGTTATGCAGATCAAGAACCAAGGCATCCTCCTTGGCTTTTCTCTTTCCTGCATATCCCTGTCCAAGCTTTAACATCTAGTCGTGTCTACATTGCCACCTTCACATGTCTTGGGTGCATCTTTTGTCACTGTCAACAGCATCTTCATCTCAGCTGCCATCATCCCCTGCCTAGATGCCTGTAATCACCCAGTCATTGGCCTCTTTCCAATCCATTCTCTGTATTAAAGTGAATGTTCATCTTTCGTATCCTCAAAGCTGATCATTTCTTCCCATTGCTCTTAGAATAACATGGTCCATGAGGCCTTTCATGGCCCAGCCTCCTACCCCATCTCAAACATTCTTCATCTGATGCTGGCAGCTGCAGCCACACCAGCTTTCTTTCTGTTCCTTCCTGGCACCATGATTTCTCCGTCTGGAGGGGGCTGCTCTATCTGGAGCATATCCCTCAGCCCCTACCCAGCCCCTCTCAGCTCAAAGATCTCTTCTTCAGAAAAGCCGTTTCCAACACCCCCATCAGGGACAATATTTACCATATGCTCTGATAGGAACTTGTCCCTTTTCTTAAGGAGGACTGATCTCAACTTGTGGTCACACATTAAGTAATATCATCATTTGATGTTGGTCTGAATGTCACATGAGTCTGTAAACTCTATCACGGCAACGGCTGTCTCTTTGGTTACCATTATTTCCAGCCCCAGCCGGTGCCTTTGACTGTGGACAGCGGATCCACAGTTGTTGAGTGACAGCTGATGTCCAGATGACTGAGTGCTTAGCCTGAGAACATCCACATTTCTCTTAATAGCTCAGGATCTTGGACCTCCAAGTCCAGGGTTCTGCTCACCTCACTGCAGATCTTCCTTTAGTGCTGTAGACCAGGTCTCTCCACTTTAGTCTGTGGTTTAGAACACCTAGGAAACCTCATTTTGTTTAAGAGAAATCTGTTTTATTTATGTGGTTAAGTACAGAAGCAGAAAGCATCTGTTTATATTCAGATGGTTTTTTGTCACCCAAACATCTGTAACAAACCCCGTACTTAAAGCCCCCCTGCTTCACCTTACCTGTCCAGTCTTCTTCCACTGTGCTCCTGTGCTGCTTAGTAGATCTTTTCTTTTCTTTTCTTTTTTTTTTTTTTTTTTTTTTTGAGACAGAGTCTCCATGGGTTGCCCAGGCTGGAGTGCAGTGGCGCAATCTCGCTCACTGCAACCTCTGCCTCCCGGGTTCAAGCAATCCTCCTGTCTCAGCCTCCCAAGTAGCTGGGACTACAAGCATGCGCCACCACGCCCAACTAATTTTTGTATTTTTAGTAGAGATGGAGTTTCACCATGTTGACCAGGCTGGTCTCAAACTCCTGACCTCAAATGATCCACCCACCTCAGCCTCCCAAAGTGCTGACATTTACAGGTGTGAACCCCCGCGCCCGGCTGCTTAGCAGATCCTTCCAAGTCAGGCAGAACTTTCTAACCTAACTGCATGCAATTCCCCATCCCTTCTCCAGCCCTTCCCTAAGCTCTGAATGGAACATCTTTCTGCCTTCCTGCCATCATATAATGTCATCTGGTTTGACAAAACTCTCGAACCCCCACACAAACACTGTTTCCATGTTTCCTGCACCCAGCTTTCCCCCTTGTCCTCCCATACAGCCCTCCTGCCATCACTTCTGGGGGAACAGATTTATGTCTCTATTTTAGGATTAATATGTTCTCCGTCAGCTCTATGTGAGTGCATCCTAACCTAACATTTATTTTTCTCCCTCATACCACTTAATTCATTATAATTTAAGAGAGGGAGCTAGAACGTAACGTTTTTAAAATAGTAAGTTCCAAAATATATAATAAGTGATTCTCAGCCGAGTCATGCCTGAAAATAACCCAGAGAGCTTTTTTATCAAAATGGAGATGTCCTGGTCCCACCCCGGACCTATGAAATTGGAGTGGCTGGGCTGAGGCATCAGTGTTTTCCCAGTGTGGCAAAGTGACTTGACTAAGGTCACTCGACTCATGTCCCATAGCTTAGAGGGTGGCAGAGTTAGAACCACAATCCTTGTTGCTTGCTTTCTTCCTAGTTCTTCATATTCTTTGGACTAAATTCCGTTGAGGACAGTGTGTGTTTAATTAATCTGTATCTGAATTTGTCTGCATAAAGTAGTTTCCTTATTTTATAGCTGATGATTTTCCCATGAATATGGTTTCAAAGCCTGTGGAGGTTGAGTCAGTGTGTACCAGAGACTGCGCCAGCTGCTGGAATAGCCTTCTTTCCTCCCCATGTTTGCCCGTGTCCCTCCTTCGAGCCACAGGCCTGCCTCTTGGGCCGCCCCCCACTTCCCCACTCCCGGGCTGTTTCTACTTGATTTGCCCCCCAGTGCACCCACTGTTCCCTCTTCCTTCCTCCATCCCCGCTGCCACCTTCCCAAGCACTTGACCTAGGGGCATGGCGGGCCATGGCAGAGGTGCATTGGGTAACTGAATAGTTCCTTCTCCACTCGGCTGTTCCAGCTTGGAGCCTAAGAGAAAAAGGCAGTGGAGGGGCCGCGCCATGGAAGCCACCCTACCTTTAGACAGTATTGCCTCCGGACCCTGGGAGGCCACACCAGAGAGCTTCTCAGAAGACATTTTCACACCATTTTTTAAAATAGTTGGAAAGCAACGGAATCCTCAGTGAGGCGTGATCTCTGTGAACTGGATCATTGAAACAGCAGTCCCTCCTGGGAGGAAGTACCATGTTCAGGAAAGTGCAGTAAGACGTGAGGTTTGGCTGACATCCCAGGTGGCGTTTCTAGCATTGAATCCCAGTTCCTTTACTCAATAGCAATGTGACTCTGACAAATTGTTGAGCTTTTCTGTGCTACAGGTTCAACCGTAAATTGGGGTTCAATTAAATAAGAACGCCTACCTCGGCTGGGCACGGTGGCTTACGCCTGTAATCCCAGCACTTAGGGAGGCCAAGGCAAGTGGATCACGAGGTCAGGAGATCAAGACCATGCTGGCTAAAACAATAAAACCCCGTCTCTACTAAAAATACAAAAATTAGCTGTGCGTGATGGCATGCACCTGTAGTCCCAGCTACTCAAGAGGCTAAGGCAGGAGAATCGCTTGAACCTGGGAGGCAGGGGTTGCAGTGAGCTGAGATCGCCCCACTGTACTCCAGCCTGGGTGACAGAGTGAGACTCCGTCTCAAAAAAAAAAAAAAATGCCTACCCTGTCATAGGTGGTAATTTGAAGATTATTGGAAGCTTAAATGACATAATCTGATTAAAAGGCTTATTATGATAGTATCAAAATATATTAACTGGTATGTCTCATTAGCTCACATTAGCAAAGCACAATTTACAGAAGCTTTCTCGTACATTACATTGCCATATGTGTTAACATAGGATCCTTTAGAAGACAGCTTTGTTACCTACTCACATCTGCCTCCCTGTTTGTCTTTTGTTTGTAGCCCTGGAAAGGAAAATATCTATGAGGCAAAGCAGAGAAGAGCTGATAAAGCGAGGAGTCCTGAAGGAAATCTATGATAAAGGTAAGGAGGATTGGTCTGCCGTCCCTGGACCAAAGAGTCATGTCTGGGATCTGCATGCATATTGCTTGGAGTTCCATTTCATTTTCTGCATCACCAGATATCAGGATTTGAACCGTTAAAACTCCAGACAGTTCTGGAGAGAAAAGAGAACATAGCAGACAGTGCTGAAGCTGTCAACATTATATGAGACGAAGGAAATAAAACTCCCTTTTCTGAGCATTGGAATCAAACCACAGGAGGCTAAGCAAAATGATGTGGCCCCCAGGAATGATGCAGGCACTGGTTGTGAGTCTGTTGGTGTGCAAATACACACGACCAGGGTGCAGTCACCTGTTTAGGCCCTTTCAGCAACTAGGAATTCCCTAGACAAATTCGAGAAATCCATAATCACCTAGGATTTCCTTAACATGTTTTTTTTTTTTTTGGTTGTCCATCTCGCCACAATAGAATAAATTGAAGGAGATAAATGTGTGATGTATGACTATACATTTAAGATATTGTAAATGATAATATTATGGTGCTTCAAATGCTCTGTGAATGTGTCCACAGATATTTGTTGGTGAATACCACATGTCCTTTGCTTATTGAATTATTGCCTTTGAATATGAATGTATGCAGTGATCTACATGGCATATCAAGTATCCTTCACTCCTCTTTTCTAAGAGCTTTGTGGTATTTTATTTTATTTTATTTTATATATATATATATTTTGGAGATAGGTTCTTGCTCTTTTGCCCAGGCTGGAGTGCAGTGATGCAATCACAGCTCATTGCAGCCTTGACCTCCCAGGCTCAAGGGATCCTCCCACCTCAGCCTCCAGTGCTGGAACAGGTGTGCCACCAACCTGGCCTATTGCAATCCTTTCCAGGCTCAATTGGAATCTCCCACCTCAGCCTCCCAAAGTGCTGGGATTACAGGCGTGAGCCACCACACCTGGCCTTTGCAATTTTCAGTTGAACTTGCATGCATGCACCTTCTCTTCTTGCTCCTCCCTCCTCTTCTTCCTCCTCCCTCCTCTCCCTCTTATCTCTGTCTCTCACTCTGAGGACTACACTCCCTCTGTTAGCGCTTTAAGTGAAATAACAGACTGTCACTTCCAATCTTGTTACAATCATCAACAGTGATTGTCTATGTCAGGTCTTCTGATTGTTTCAGGCAGGTGTTATCTGGTGGGCCAGATTATTAAATCACATAATATTCTGCTTTAACGATCCATCCTGACAGCCAAAGTGCTCCTGTAATCTGCCGATGCAGTCCATTTACTGTGTTTTTGTAGGTCTTCTACATGCCTCATGTGTGTTCCACTACAAGAAGGCAGGTGGTATTTCTGGGTTCTGGCGCATCTTTCAAACTCCACTGTTTTGTGAGTTGGTTCTTATTCCTCTGGTGAACCTGACCGCCTTCATTCTTGTCATGGGCCTTCCCCGTGGTACTTTTGAAGTATTTTCTCTTAGCACAAGTTACTGGCCTGAAATGCAAGCGAAAAGTGGCCTATCTCTTGCCCTGCCCTGGTGGCAAGGCATAATGGAGGCAGAATGTGAAGGTGCATGATTCCAAACTACGTTCTGTCATTTATCAGAACCTCCTGGGGTCAAGGAAGCCCTATGGTAAGCCAGCTTTAACCATCGACTTCTGTGTACGACCAGACCAGCATACCACTTTTTTGATGGATTAAGCTCTCCGGGAAAAGAATCCATAGTTTTGTTGCATTTCTTCAATGTCTTGCTGCTTGTCTGATCCCCCAACCCTCCCTTGTTTTGTTGTTGTTCTTGTTGTTGTTGTTGTTGAGACAGAGCCTCCCTCTGTCACCCAGGCTGGAGTGCAATGGCACGATCTCAGCTCACTGCAACCTCCGCCTCCTGGGTTCCAGTGGTTCTCCTGCCTCAGCCTCCTGAGTAGCTGGGACCACAGGTGCACACCACCACACACGGCTACTTTTGTATTTTTTTTTTTTTTAAGTAGAGATGGAGGTTCACCATGTTGGCCAGGCTGGTCTCAAACTCCTGACCTCAGGTGATCCACCCGCCTCGGCCTCCCAAAGTGCTGGGATTACAGGTGTGAGCTACTGCACCCGGCCCCTCCCTTGTTCTGACTTTAAATCTCCATGCTTCATCATAAGCTCCTTTCCCCATATTCACCCCCCAGGAGAGATGGAAAATGTTTAACTAAAGGTATAATATTATATAATAAGCACCCGAGTGCTTAAACAAATATTATTGTTACAGCCAAAACTTGTTCAGATCCAGTTAAACAATCCCTCTTCTCCCTCAGGAATATTCTGAAGTAGAGAATGCATGTTCTGGAGCATTTATTATTTCTGTTACATCTAATAACTGGGTTAAGATAAGAATTGCCTAAGTGGCTTCCTGACTTATAAAAAGAAGTCACAAACTGTTGGAGCAAAAGCCTCATTTGATGGGGAAAGACACAGGATCCCTGAGACAGGAGGGCCCCTGAGGCTGCTCTCAAGGAACTCTTGACTGTTGGTGCCCCAAGTCCTCACCAACAGTTAGGAGTCCCCTGAGAGCAGGTGATGTGCCTCTGTCACACTTGCTTCTTTCTCCATCAGCACACATGGAGCTGACACAGGACCTGCACTCAGTAAGTGGCTGCAGGCCGGGCGCAGTGTCTCATGCATGTAATCCCAGCACTTTGGGAGGCCAAGGTGGTGGATCACTTGCGGTCAGGAGTTCGAGACCAGCCTGGCCAACATGGTGAAACCCCGTCTCTACTAAAAATACAAAAATTTGTCAGGTATGGTGGCATGTGCCTGTAGCCCCAGCTACTTGGGAGGCTGAGGCAGGAGAATCACTTGAACACAGGAGGTGGAGGTTGCAGTGAGCCAAGATTGCGCTCTGTACTCTGGCCTGGGCAACAGAGCAGGACTCTGTCTCAACAAAGGAAATAAATAAATAAATCTGTACATACATACATAAATAAGTGATTGCAGAGGGAGGGACCAGTCTAGTCCCCACCTGTCACATGTCACCACAACTTCCTGTTTTACTTTGATCCTTGCACTTATCACTGTTCTTTCTGTTGTTTGTTGACTGACTTTGCTCACTAGCACATAAACTGTAGGAGGGCAGGGGCCTCAGAGGCTGTGATTCCCCAAGCCCCAAGTCATGTCTGATATAGTTTAGATGCTCAAAAATGTTTGCTGTTTGGATGATGGGAAGAGGAGAAGAGACAGGCTAAAATGAAAACTTCATTGCACATAGTAGTGTATAGGTTTTTGTTTTCTATGGGATTTTCTGATAAAAGTGTTCATTTTGTATCTCTGTGGATTTTAATCTCGTTGCCTCATGTTATAGAATATCTAGAGTTAGGAGCATGAGCCCTGGAATCAGATTCAATTCTAGTTCCACTGTTGACTAGCTGTGCAACTTTAGTCAAGTTGCTTAACTTCTCTGTGCTTCTCTTTCTTTATCTGAAGGTAGGGGTGATGTTGTGCTAAGGATTACAGGAGATAGCACATATGAAGTAGAACAGTGACTTTTTTATAACAGTGACTTTATAGCAATCTATAAATTCTCAATAAGGGTTAACATGCTGTGATTGTTATTAGTCTCATCATCGTCATCATTGTCCTTTATATTTTCTTCAAACCCTTTATGTGCCTCACCCTAGGTGACCCTATCAACAGGCCCAAGAATTCAGAAGGGTGGACATCACTGTCCCCTTTTGTCTGAGGATTTAAAAAGTACAAAGATCTATGACCTCCTCAGAATGGCCTTCGTGTCAGTGTCCACCGAGAACCCAGTCTTCTGTACCCGAATTCGGTTCCACCTGGCTTTCCTCTTAGCCTCTAAGCAAGTCATTTTCCTGTCATTTGTTCTTCCCTTTCTATAATATCATTCTTCTTCCTGTATCTGAGATTCCGGGGGGTAAAGCAAATTATTGCCACAACCTGATGAACAGCAAATGGCAAAGAGACTTTGTTTTTTTAAGTTGTTCATTTCAAGGATAAATCTCATAGATTTGGAGCAATCATTCCATATTGCCTGGCTGCTAATTCCTCATTTTGCACCATCTCCTTGTGTTAGCACACATGACTCTAGCTAGTTACCGGCAGCAAAATCGTTTCCACCAGAGATGCATGGACCCTGACAGCTGCCGCACTGATTTGTGATGACTATGTCAGCCCGTCCACCTGCATGCAGCCTGCAGGCCCCACCTCTGTTTGTGCTGCAGTTGTGCTGTTTGTGTGCATGATACTACTAATGTGGTGGAAGATAATTTATCTTTAGTAGGCAGGATTTTCCCTTCCAGTGCTTCTTACATTATTGATTTTGCCTGATAATGCCCCACTTGTTCATAGAAACCATGAAAATAAACTAGTGATTTGAGAGTCATAATTATTTGGGCAGAGTACACACAAAATTAATGAGGTTTATTACTCTGACAGTGCTCAAAGTTCCTTCCATTTTTCTTCGTGGGTTAAAATCCCAAACTGGTCAATGAATTTAATTCAGGCAAAATGAGAGCTTGGGTCTAAGAAAAATAATCTCAAATGTCGACTGAACCGGCACAGAGATTCCTCATTTAACAGAGTGTGTTAGACAAGAAGAGCATAGTTATTCAACAGCTTTTTTTTATTATTGGCTTCCATATTGAATCACATAATTTTACAATCCACAGATTTAGATAAAAGTTTTAAAATCAAAGGAAATAGTTTGATCTCTAGATATATTGAGGCCAGGTAAGAATGCAGCACACTTTGAAAACCACATAAAAAGAAATTTTAAATTATGTTAGTTGTGATGGTAGCACAGACAGAAAACTGTAGGTTCTTTTTTCCCCATTTTCCCGATTTTCTACAATATGATTGTTTTATAAAGAACACAACTTAAATGTTAAGATGAACTCTGCCAACACTATGAACAGTAAAAATGTTAAAACAATTAATGGTGTAAAATAATCTATAGTTCAACAGTTTATTTTTATTTATTCCTCAATCTTATGACCTATTTGCTTAAATTTGAACTTAATTTAAACAAACTAAACAAAGTTTAATTAAACAAAGTTCTCCTTGGCTCCTGGGCTATGCATGTATTTATTCATTCGACAAATTGGCACCAGGTGCTCCCTCGGTGCCAAGGAGTTGCCTTGGTGTGGAGCTACAGCGATAACCAAAATTGCAAAATCTTACCATTTCAGAGCTTACCTTCTACTCAGTAATAGGAAATAATACATATAGTATTTATTGCCAAGGAGTGATGAGCGCTCTGAAGAAAAACGAAGCAGCAGGATAAGGAAATAAAGTCAAGCGAAGGGGAGGGGGTTGTGATTTTAGGTCAGTGCAATCATGGAGGACCTCTTGCAGGAGGTGATATTTTCACAGAGACCTAAATGAAGTGACCGAGTGGCTCAAACAGGGGCATGGGCACCCAGGTTCTGAAACTTGGTCCTACTACGACTTTAAGGCAACTTGTAACTTCATTCATGAGCCCTTAAGTTCTTCAGATTGCCCTGGGATGTTTCTTTTCAATGAAGGCCTCTCTGTGGCGTTTGCTTCTCTCTCATTACCCAGTAAATCCGAGCATGTCACTGCCTGCTCAAAGCCTGCAGTGGCTCCACATTTCACTCAGAAATTCCAGGCTTCTACAACAGCCTAAAGCCCTGCATGATCTGCCCTCCAACCCCTAACTTTTGTTTTTACTCTCTTCATCCCTCCTACAAACTCCCTTTCCCTGGTGCCACTTCAGCCCTGCTTCCTGGCCCTTGAGGTTTGCGTTGGCTGCACCGTCTTCCAGAAGCCTCTTCCCCCAGATATCCAGTTGGCTAGCTCCTCTTTCCAGCCTTGGCTGAGGTGTCACCTTCTCAGTGAAGCTTACTCTGCAACCACCAAGTTTAAAATTGCTGCCGCCTTCTCTAAGTTCTTAGACCCCTTACCCTCCTTCTTCCTTTTTTCTTCTCTCTCTTATCACCTTCCACCTTCAGACGCCTGTAAATTATGTATTTATCATGTTAATTTTTTCTTGCCCATCTCTCCTCAATTCGTAAGCTCCACCAAGCAGGGCAGGGGTCTTCATCTAATTTGTTCCCTGTTGTAGCCCAAGTGTCTATAGCAGTGCCTGGGACAAAACTGATGTTCAGCAAATGCTAATAGAAAGCAGTGAATGCAGGCATGAGGTAATTTCTGCATGTTCACATGACTTGGTTTATTCACTGCACCGGCGAAATCCAGAATACTAAGAACACTGATCCCCCTTAGTTATTCAGTTTTATGGTCCATAAAACTTTATTGCCAGTTAAATAGGTAATATTATATTATGTATATATTTGTATACATGGATGCCAAATGCCCTACTTTCAGATAGTGTCTTTAAGTGGTATGGGAAAAATATAGCAATGTCAGTCAATAGTAGAGTCGTCCCGAGGTATACGCAAGGGACTGGTTCCAGAACCACCTCCTATACCAAATTTCGCACATCCTCCAGTCTCAGAGTCAGCCCTGTGAAACCCATGTATACAGAACATCAGCCCTCCAAACACAGGTTTTTCATTCTGTTTTGGTTGAAAAAAAATTCACATATGAATGGACCTATGCAGCTCAAACCCGTGTCATTCAAGGGGCAACTGTATATTGTTTGGCCATTAGTAAAATAGTGATAATATTTCTCACACTTGGCGAGGATCTCAAGCAGTCACCTGGCTAGCTACTGATTATTCCAATGTAGGCAGGAAGCAGCTGAAGCCCAGAAAGGTTATTGATGTAACCTAAGTCACAGCCGGTGAGTGTGAACTCTTAAAACCCCTGCTGAGATCATATGTTCTTCATGTGGGATTTACAGGGACACAGGAAAGCTATGCACATTGGTTGTCTGAGAATCTTAATAAATATTCCTATTACTGGCTGTTGCAAGTAATCTCTACAAATAAACATGATGCTGTATTTGTAGAATGTTAGGGATAACAGTGGTGATTGTGCTGTTTCCATCACTGAATTTCTCTATGAAGCCTCAATTCTATCACAGTGTCACTCGCTTTGTGTGGTAATGGGTATGTTTAATTCACGTGGATGTATCTTTTATTGGGAGGATGGGGAGGGAAAAGAAGACCACTTCTCTACCATCCGATGAAATGACATTTTCCCTGCATGTTAGACAATTCCACACCCTAAATGTGGCAGCCTGCCGTGAGATCATTGAAGCTGCCACAGCTCACCTAGTAGTTTCCACTGCAGTCCTACCTAGACCTGGGGGAAGAGGTAATCCCACAGGGAGGGGAAAAGAGATAAGGAGGGCACGTATCCTGCAAGGAAAGAAGAAAACTGACAGTATGCCAGTGAGCACCATTGCTTTCCATTGTGTGCTGGAAATTAGAGATAACATGCCACAGCAAGTAATAAAGTGCATTGAGGTATGTTTTTTTCCTTAATCAGGTTGGAGCAACCTTAATCAGGTTGGAAGGTGTTATTTTTAATTATAAACACAAACAGAAGCTTCCTGAAATGGACAACTGTTCTACACAGGGGTCGCATTTTTCCTCTTCTGACATTCAAGATGAAAAAGCCCAATATTTAAATTAAAAGGTCATCATATTTTAAAAATAAAAATAAAACTTCTCTGTATTAGAGGAGACAAATGTAGACTCGAGCCTTCTTAAATGCCATAGTTTATCTGGTATTCCAGGTGCATAGACTTTTAAATCTTGACGTTTATAGGAAATGCTTTTCACAACCTTTACCAGGCACTGTTGTTTGTCACATTTTTAGCTCTTTCTGATGTCTCACCTAGAAATGGCATTTTCTGAAAGCTGTGATTTGGAGTAACCATGTGAAAATGAAAAGAGTGTTTACTTTCAGCATCAACAACCTATAATCATTTGTGTGGCACCTAAGCACTTAATACAATACATTTACTTGGACTTGCTCTTTAAACAAAATCCACCTTTTAAAATGTAAAGGTGTTAAATTCAGACAAATGGAAAGTGGTTTAAACAATAAGAATAAAGAGCAATTGTGATAACAATTCTCTTAAGCAACACTGTTCTCTCAGAAAACCACTATCCCAAGCCTAAAGAATTCATGAAATAATAATTATTATTGTAATAAGCATTCCACATAAATGTATTCATTCATTATATATCTGTGAGTACCTGTTGTGTTTCAGGCACCATCCCGGGCACCAGGAATACTAGGAAGGCCAAACCAGGCATCTCTGGCTAATAGAACTTACAGTCCTGGTGACGGGTTTAGGCTGCTTGGCAGTTACCATGGAGAAAGGATAGGATTTTCCGATGCACATGGACGCATCACCCACCCAGGTCTGGGGACTTAGGGAAGACATCTTGGAAGGAGCGGTATCTTAGAGGAACCCTGCAGGGTAAGAATCATGCTAGAGAAGATAGGAGGGGTAAGGGAATGTTACAAGCCAAAGGACCAGTACAGTTGGAGGCATGGAGTCAGGAATAAATGAAGAGAAGGGGTAAGAGTGCCCAGCATGTCTGTAAGGAAAGGGGGAGTCAGGGCAGATCATGCAGCCTGGAAAATTATGTTCATTGTTTATTCTTCATCTTGAGAACAGTGAGGTGCTTTGGGAGGGTTTTCCACATAATCAGATTTGCAGCCTCATCACACTGCCTGCAGGGAGACTGACTTGCAAGGAGAGCAAGATATGAAGCAGGGATACCACCTAGCTGACTGTTGCTGGGATTCAGATGTTGTGATGGTGGGTAGTGGGGAAAAGGGTAGTAAGCATGGGGAAAAAGAGAGGACAGACTGGAGAGTTCTAGGAGATGAGGTCGAAAGGGCCCTGTGACCACTTAGATTTGGGGAAGTGAGGAAAGGGAGTAGGCAGTGCTGAGACTCAGGACTTGGGCGTGGGCGACTGGGTAGACCATTCTCTGAGCTGGGATCCCAAGAGAAGTGAGTTTAGGACACAAAGCATTGTGATGATGTGTCCCCATTGAGTCTCAGATATCCAAATATCTAAGTAGACCACTAAATATACAGACATGAAACTCAAGGGAGATCTGGGCTGGGCCGGGGATGGTTTGGACTGGTCAGTGTATACATCCTGCAGTCATGTAAATTGATGGTATTTCTCAGAGAGAATGTAGAGTAGGAAAATAAGGTGGCCCTGATAGAAAACTCCATGGAACCCCACATTTAATGTTTGGGGAGTACAAAAATGATCTAGGAGTAAGAAGGACCCTCAAAAACTAAGAAATGGTCAAAAAATAGGAGGTCAACCGAAAATGTGTAGCATTATGGAAGCCAAGGCAAGAGACTGTTGCTCAGCTGGGGACAAAATGGCCCACACTGTCAAATGCAGACACATTAAATAGGACGAGGGATGAGAAAAAGATCAGGAATAAAAGTGCCCTTTTGATTACATTTATGCTGTTATATACATTCTTCAGTTACCTGTGAAGCCAATATGCAGGCAGCAGGGTGTAAGTTAAGATGCTCAGGATGCAGGTAATAAAAAGGTTAAAGAGCCTGAAACAATAAGCAAATTTAGAAAGTCCGCAGGCTAATAATTTTTGTATGTTTGTCCTCTAAGATATCCCAAATGCCTCGAACAATCTTAGCGTTTGTTGGTGCTCATTTCATATTTATTGCATGAAAGAATGAAACTCACATAATAAAGTCCAATTGTAGGGCAGCTCCAGGGCTGGTTCATTCATCAGCTGTATACCGTGGCTAATGAATGCCATCCTCTGGCTGTAACTCCTCGTGGTGACAAGATGGCTACAGTAATTCCTGCATCACGTGCGTATACCACAGTGTACAGGGAACAAACGAAGGCTATGTCTTCTTGGTGTCTTGATGACAGCAAGAAAATTTTGCACCAAAGGTTTTTCAGGATTACCCTCATGTCTCATAGATGAAAACTGGGGCAGATAACCATCAGATATTTTCCCCTAATTTTGACAAATGTTTCCATAAACTTAAGTATCGCAAGTACAGTCAACTCCCTGAGTGCTGCTGCATAATGTAAATTCATATTGGAATATCCACCATGAAACCACCCTTTCTAACTGCTTACCTGGACTCCTCCTGTGAACTCATGGCAGGGCAGGGTACGTGGGGCATGGTGGGCATCAATGCCTCATCCACGTGTCCCCGGCCTTCCAATGCTCTATTACTCCCCAGCCGCTGACGTGCATTGACCTTTATAACTGGAAAGCCAGCCAAACTTTGGGAGTCTAGTAGCTGATGAAGGAAAAGCTGGAAATATCTTAGAAAAATGTTCCAGATTTCATACTTTTGCCCAAGACTTGCGTAAAGTTATACAAGTCAATGGGGCACGCCACCCCTTTCATAATGTCTAAAAGAACAGTACTCTTGTAGGAGTCCTGAGCCAGGGGTTCCAGTTCTGGCTCCCTCATGTTCTGTCGACGGATGATACAGGGCATCTTTTCATCTCTCTAGACTCTGGTTTCTGATTGAATATAACCCCAGGACCCTAGACTGCTGCTGCCAGCAAGGCCATGCGTTCCTTTGATCCCTTCTCACTATTCCCAGGCCCCAGCCTGCTTGATTGAAGGCAGTCTGTTACCAACCAGGTGATCCTCCTAGAGTCTGGGAATCATCCCATCCTCCCATGGAATGATGAACTCTTCAACTCCATTCTGGCCGTTGCCTGTCATCTCATAAAGGACATAATCCTATTTCGGCTTAAAGGACATAATCCAATGTGGGAAGTTAGGTCATCACCTGCTTAGGGCAGGTACTCGATCAAGGTTAGCTATGGTCTCCACATGCCACCTGCTCTCCCTGCTCTTCCTGCTCTTCTGCTCTCTTTTCATGCTTTTCTCAAGTCCTCTTCACAGTCCCCACTCTACCCCAGGTAGAGCCGAGATCCACTGAAGGCTCAGGACTCCTCCAAGGGCCATATCTGCCTCTGTAGTTCTGTCTCACTGCTCTCACTGTCCATGTGTGCCCTGGAGCTCATCCCCCATCCCAGCACTCCAGGTTTCCCACAACTGCAATTTCTCCAATAGGACTACAGTACACTAAGCCAGACACTCATTATGGTGGAGATCAGTGTAGCAGCATCATTTTAACCTCTCTGTTCCAGAAATGGATTGACTTTTGCATACATGTAAGGCTCATGGTTGTGATTTTCAAGTCTACCTTGAGCGGTGCTGTACGGTAGAACTTTCAACAGTAACAGAAATGTTCTGTCATCTGCATCGGCCAATGCAGTATCCTCTAGCTACGTGTGGTGGTGGAGCACTTAAAATGTGGTTACTCTGATTGAGGAACTGCTTTGTGAATTTTATTCAATTTTAATGAACTTGAACACCACTACATGTGTCTAGTGAATGCCCTATTTGAGAGCCCAGCTAGAGAAACAGAGCTGTGCAAATTTTGAAATGGCCATCCCCTATAACTTCCCTCTCCCAACACTAGCCTTTTTTTTTTTTTTAGATGGAGTTTCACTCTTGCTGCCCAGGCTGGAGTGCAATGGCGCAATCTCGGCTCACTGCAACTTCTGCCTCCAGGGTTCAAGCGATTCTCCTGCCTCAGCCTCCCAAGTAGCTGGGATTACAGGCATGCGCCAACACACCCAGCTAATTTTTTGTATTTTTAGTAGAGATGGGGTTTCACCATGTTGGCCAGGCTGGTCTTGAACTCCTGACCTCAGGTGATCTGCTCACCTCGGCCTCCCAAAGTGCTTGGGTTACAGTTGTGAGCCACCACGCCTGGCCAACTCTAGCCTTTTCTAAAATCTTGGATGCTAGGCTCAGTTGGGCTACCCTATTAATGATGAAAGAGGCCCCTTGCACAATGATTGACTCTGTGAGATTCAGACGATCATATTCCATAGGAGAGAAACTGTGACATTCTGTTCATTTTATATTCAATCTCTGCCCCAGTTGCATTTTTTATATCAAAATGCCGAGAAATAGCAAGATGGTAACTCCTCTTTCAGCTACAAACCTTGGAGCCAGAGTCATTATTTGGAAATAGTGGTCAGAGCCCTGATAGTTCATGAGGATACATCATCTGAGAACCAGTGCACTTGGCGTGCAGACTGCTGTGGAGCCATAACCATACCCGGGAGACAGGCACCACACAATTCCATGTAATGAGGCGCTCAGGTTACCAGGAGGCTGAAGGCGGGGGAAGCAGCCCAGACTCCACATGAGCCATGGTTTATTGACCATGAGGTGCAGTCAGAGGCAGCAAATACTAATAAATCCAGCAGGAAACAGCTCCAGGGAAGTGCAGCTGAAACAAGCTACCCAGGGTCAGTGTCTTTGCCACTCTTGTGGTGGAAAGTCATTGCATCTCACCTATTTAATGTTTTAGGCAAAGGCTTCTCAGCAAGAAGGAAAAGCCTGTTAAAATCAAAATAGGATATTAAACTCAGAACAATAACCACAATAACAAAAAGCAAGATGATTCTTTGAGTACAAAAACAGGTACCATTTCATTCCTTGTGTGAAAATATCCACTCCAAGTAACACAGAATCAATTAAATTCTGAGAATGAAAATAAATTTTGCAGATTTTCAAGGTAGTTGGATTCAGAAGGATTTTGTGAGATGCCTGCATGAGACAGAAAAGAACATCACGGCTTTTGCAAGATTGTTCTTGCATATATACTGGTTTATTCTTAATCCAAAGACTTGGCTGCAGGTAGGGGTAAAAAAAACTGGAAGATTCTCTGACTTGTGGATTCTGAAAATATAGGTTCCCTGGTCCTACAGACCGCTGCAGTGTCTGCCTCAAATCCTGATAGTGCACAGAGACTTTTAAACACACACACACACACACAAACAAAATGACTTTTCCTCCCTTGGAAAAGTCCAAAAGTGCCAAAGAACTAATGTATTCGGTTGGTACAAATGTAATTGCAGCTTTAATGAAAAGTAATGACAAAAATTGCAATTACTTTTGTACCAACTTAAATAGTTTTTTGTTTTTTTCTTCTTCCAAGTAAGACTGTCAAGTCTTTTTAAACGCCCAAGCATCGAAAGATAGTAACACTCATTAGTAAATAGGCAACATTTAATAAAAATATATTGCTTTCTATGCTCCACATTTAAAATTCTTTAAAATGACAACTATGGCACCATGTAATGACACCAACTCCCTAAACTCAGGCAAACTGGAGAAAATATCTCCGACAGAGATTGACAAATGCCACAGAAACATTTCCAGCTTCTTAGGCTTAGAGCTTTTAATCCATCGAGGAAATCCTTAGATAAGTTATTACTTACTTAACTGTTACTCAACACATCATTTTACATCATTTTACTGACTATCAGGGCAACTGGTAGCTTCGATTGCTGTGATTTAAAAGGTTGTTGGGATTAAGCTTTTTCAAAGCTCTGCATCTTGTGGCTAAAATGACACCTCTCTGAGATACAAAACAATGGCTATGCCCCCTTAATGAGTGGATTTTTTTTTCTATTCACATAGAAAACATATCAATGTCAAAAAAGTACATAAGACGAAGTCTCTATTTCAGCCTCACTAATGTTAGGACCACTAACACCAGAATGACACTTGTGTGGGAAGCACCTTAGACTCTCCATTTGAGATGCACAAAGGGCATGTCTGGGAAGCTAAAATGGGAACACAGAACATGCTGAACAGCAGCTCTTGTCTCAGAGAGAAAAGGCAATTAGCATATGCTTGCATTAGGCTCCTCTTCTGTGTCTTCACAAGGATAATTATTTGCTTTAATGCAGGGTGGCTCGACTTCTTTATTTTGCTATCTATAGCCATAGGTGATCATCAGTAAATTAAAATGTGTTTGAATTTTTGCAAGCATGCATGTGTAAACTCAACACATTTGCCTTACCAACAAAGAAGCAGTGTAGCTAATTCTTCTTATCATTTTTGGTCTAAAAATGTCGCATGGCACTTCACTTACATAATGTTTCTTTACAGTGGAAGCATAAATGTAGCCATGGTTTCATGATGTTCATTATTCTCTGCTACAAGGACTAACAGTTAAGAGAGTTTGAGTTTTGTTAATGGCAAGTACATGTCTTATTTATAAAGGATTCTATATTGTTCTTGCCATCCTTAAGAAATTAAAATTTCCAAATAAGCCGTTTTAAATTAAATCACATACACTCTCTCTCTCTCTGTCTCCCCCTCCCTCTCTCTTACCTTATAGTACTAGCTCAGCATCTACTGAGCTGGGGACTTCACACAAGTTGTTTAACTTTCTAATGTTCACTTTTCTCTAAACAATGAGAGTGATTTTGGTACTAACTTCATAGGGTGGATGGAAGGAAGGAAGGAAAGGAAGGAAGGAAGGGAGGGAGGAAGGGAGGGAGGGAGGGAAAAATAAACACAGCCTGGCACATAGTAAGTTCTCTGAAATATTGTTCCAGAGGTTGTTGTTATTACTCTCATATATAAAAAGTCTAACATAATGCTGGACACCAAAGACACTCCAGAAATGTTTCTTTCTCCTTTCATTTCTTCCTCCCTGTCTCTCTGCTGTGTACAGAGGCTTTTTGTGCAGAGCACAGATTTCTAGATCTATGTGAAAACTTTACTTACAAGTTTTTTAAAAATAAAAATATAAAATTTTATTTAGCCAACAATAAAGCAGAAATTCATTCATTTACTTTCTAATTCTTGCTGTAATAGGTCTAAACAGTATGCCAGACAAGAAAAAGAAAACCTGAATATAAAATGCTGTGCTGTGTTGGCTCATCTGATATTTCAGGATGATTTGCAAGTTTGGGTGGGGGCATTTTTTCTCATCTCTTCCAGCCCTCATGCAGAGAATACTTTGATCTGCAAGGAAGCCAGGCATCATCCAACACAGTCCTTTTCTTTTCAAGGGGCAGACACTAAGGTCCCCAGAAGCTAAGTGGCTTGTTGTGAGCTAGTGATGGCCAGGATAACAGGGCTCTCCCTGTGCTCTGAGTCAGGGCTCCTTTCCACTGCAGCTGCGCTTCACCCCACCTGTCTCTCCTGAGAATAAATTAGAGGCTTTCACCAGCACATCTCTGTTAACTGAGGTTAGCAGGCCCCCCAGGAGAGCATGGTTTCTAACACCGTCCTTTCTATCACCTGTCAATGCCTCCTTCAATTTCTTTTTACCTGAGGCGGAAAAAGCATTCTCTTCCCTTGAGTCTCCAGACTGTTAAGGATTTGAGGGACCCTCTATTAGCACTCTTCTTCTGTCTCTGAATTGCTGAACCATCTTCTGTCTCTGAGTTTCTGAACCATGTGAGAAATAAGACAAATGGGAGATCGAAGTAGGGGATCTCCTTTATCACTGGCAAAAGCTGGGCTGGAGGAAGTCATTGATGGGTCTGATCATGCTCCTCCCCTAGCCTTGACCTCAAATCAGCCCACCAACTGGGAAAGTCTGAGTCTGGAATCAACACGGGTCCAGGGCAGGAGGGAAAGGATGGATTGGCTCCCCCAGTGGAGACACAGGGGCCAGTGCTTATACCCCAGCAATGAGGCAGCAGTTAAGAGGGGCAAGAGGGTAGGCAAGCATCAGGAGCCCTGAGGAAAATGTCTCCATGTAGAAACCAGAGGAATGAGGAATGGGTTTCCCCTCTAACCAAACTATTATTGTTTTAATGTAACATGGCAGCATGCAATTTTTTTGTATTTTTTAAAATAAATGTAAGCATCTTGCAGGGGAAAAAAAGTGAATGATCATTAAGTTCTATATCATGCCAGATTCAGTTCAGAGTTTTGCCAACCTGCACACATATTTCATTTTCCTGTCATTGTAATCCACATGTGCATACTGTCCTCCATTCCTGCTTTTGTACTTGACATTATTTCAAACACATTTCATGCATCCACGTCACTCATGTGGTCATTTCATTTGCATTTCTCTAATTCCTAGCAAGGTTATGCATTTTACAAGTGGCACCTGGGACTTGATTTTTTTCTTTACCAGAACAAACACTCTTCCTACTTGGAAGAGTTTGTTCTTTTATTAGTTCTGTGTAGCACATATGTTTCCATTGTGCTGCTTTTGTTCTTCTGTTTGGTGCACAACATTTCCTTTTGCAAATTAAAAATCAGAAAGTTTTATAAGGAAGTCAGAACTGTCCATCTGGCTTCCCTCTTGAACAACCTGAATAAATAAATAAATATATATTTGTTTCTACTGTTTTTTGTGCATTTTTATTCTGGTTTTAAAGTTTTATTTTTAGTTTTTGGATCTGCGTGAAATGTATTGCCATATTGGTTCAATATATAGATATAAAGCAATTCTTCATAGTCATAGTCAATGGTTATTTATTAAGTAAGGATTTCTTAGCTCACTAGAGATACATTTTAAACATGGGTTTTCAAAAATATGAACCATAATTCATATCATAGAAAATCAGATTTAGTGGTGAGCTTACATTTATTAATGTACTTTTGTGTTTCAGAATTAGAGTTGACACTTTTAAAAATCCTAAATTCCGGAGGGTCCTGAACCCTGAGCCTTTTCAGAACAAAATGTCCTTCCTTCATACAGTATTTTACCAGATATGGTGGCTCATTCCTGTAATTTCAGCACTTTGGGAGGCTGAGGCAGGAGGATCACTTGAGCCTAGGAGTTCAAGACCAGCCTTGGCAAAATAGCAAGCCCTTATCTCTTAAAAAAAAAAAAAAAAAAGCCAGGCATGGTAGTGTGCACCTGTAGTCCCAGCTACTTGGGAGGCTGAAGTGAGAGGATCACTTGAATCTAGGAGGTAAAGTCTGCACTCCAGCTGGGTGATGGAGCAAGACCCTGAGAGCGAGACACTCTCTGTCTGCTGTCTGTCTGTCTGTCTCGTGTTCTCTCTCTCTCTCTCTCTCTCTCTTTCTATATATATATATATATATATATATATATATACACACACACACACAGACATGCACATACATAGATGTATGTATGTGTGTGTGTGTGTGTGTGTATATATATATACACATACCAGATTTTTATATCTATTTCTAAACAAAAACTCTTGTTACATAGGTACCCATGAGAGCCTGAAAGAATTCCTGTCACCCATTCTCCATAATGACAGTCATCTATAAAAAACAACTTCGGTTAACCATGAGCTTTGAGAAAATGTAATTGAGCAGAAGTTGATAGTGATCACCCCAAAACCAGGGGGTGTCCCTAAAGCCAAACAAAGAACAATAATGTAGCAACAAACCATTTTTTTAAGCCACTTGGACAAGATCCATTTGAGGTGTTTGGCTCATGCCTCACTTATGGGAGGAGTGGCAGGCTGGGGTGTGGGTAAGCCCCAGGGCCCTGGCAGCAGCCTACTGGGCAGTTGTTTCTAAAAGTATCATAATGAGCTCACAACAAACCTCTGGCTTCTCCATGAGGTCATTGTGAGGGATTGGAGGTTTCTGGTAGATGATGCGTGTTGTCATCAACAGGTGTTTGTCTATTGAATGAGTTTGTTCATTCTCTCTGATTTGGTGTTAACTTTGACTCTCCTAACATCTTTGTTTCTTATGCTTCACCAGAAGAGGCGAGTAAGGCTGGCACAATCTTGGTGGCCAGTTCTATATCTTAGATCCATTGCTTTCTATGTCTCATGATTTAAGACTCATGACATTGACCTAAACTGACGTCTGCATACTATTCTCTGCTGCTTCTGTAACCCGCTTCTACCTTGTTAGATGTGTCTGCCTCCGAAACACATTTTTCTTTTCCACTTCATCCTTCTGCTCTCTCCAGCCCCATTGTCCTTTGTGTCAAATTCATATTCCTGATTCACGGTTAGACAATGCAACTTCCTGCTTCCTCATGCTCTCTGTCCCACGTTAGCCACACAGCCAGCATTTCCTGCCCTAAACCTCACCAGGATGAGGCACAATTACACTGCAGTTTCTCTTGGCTCCTTTACTCTTTATCCTTAATTCAGTGTTTTCTCAAAGTGTGGAACCCTGACCAGCAAAAGGAGCACTAACATCACCCAAGGACTTGTTAGATGTGCACATTCTTGGGTCTCACCCAGAAACTACTGGGTCAGAAGCTCTGGGGGTGGAGCCCAGCAATCTGTGTTTTAATAGCTTCCGGCGGGTTGCTATGCCGGCTACAGTTTGAGAACCACTGTCTTAACCCATGTCTCGTCCTGCCTTCTTTCTTCCTGCTGTTTGCATTTTACTAATTGTAATAGGAAGCAGCTCATGATTGGAGGTTATTGTGTACCATTTTTCAAAGCCATTATCACAGATAACTTCAGAAGTTTATGTAAAACATCAGCATAATTTCCAACACTCAGTGAACACTGTCTCATCCCCACTAACAAGATAGCGATGACCTAGCTAGATGGGGATACAGATAATGCCTACGCCCCACCTTGGTGAGGCAAGTTACATTCTCCCTGGGGAGATTTTTTTAATAATGTGAATTTTTTAATGCTGGTAAAGATGCTAATAAACATTATCGATAGGCTGGGCACAGTGGCTCACACCTGTAATCCCAGCACTTTGGGAGGCCGAGGTGGGTGGATCACTTGAGTCAAGGAGTTCCAGACCAGGCTGGGCAGCGCAACATGGCAAAACCCTGTCTCTACAAAAAATATAAAAATTAGTGGGGCATGGTGGTGTGGGCCTGTGGTCCCAGCTACTCTGGGGGCTGAGGTGAGAGTATCACTTGAGCTGGGGAGATGGAAGCTGCAGTGAGCCATGTTCATGCCACTGCACTCCAGCCTGGGCAACAGAATGAGACCCTGTCTCAAACAGCAGCAACAACAACAAAAAACCCAGTACTGATAAATACTAGCAGGACATGGAGAGACTAGTCTTCAAATTCGTAACACTTGGAATTACCAAGCATTAGGAATTCCCAGATAATTCCTTAATTAATGATGGGTATATACGGCCCATTACATTAATGTTTCGTGTGTGTGTGTGTTTGTTTGAAAATGTCATAATAAAAAATTTAAAATATTACTTAAAAGTGGCAGTATTATTCCATCCTTAAATGAATCCAAGTCAAATAGTTTTTACTTTTGTTGCTACCCATCTTGGTCATAAATGATATTAATAATGAATTTGTACTTATTGAATGGTTTTCATTTCTACTAAATACATATATACATATATGGACGAATGGGTGGTTGATGGGAAGATAGGTAGGTAGGTAGGTAGACAGATAAGTAGATAGAGATAGATAGATGGATAGATAGACAGAACATGGTTATCAATATTAATGTTGAAGAAATTGCCAAAAGCTAAAATATGTGTATGGTCTGTACATTTCTTCTAATTGTGTAAATTGGAAAATCTTTTAATAAAACAATTTCACAGGATCCATATGTGTGTCACTAGACATTGGAATATTAATACATGAAAATTTCATTTACTGGAATTTATCCTAAAGGGGGAGAATTCTAATTGCAGAAAAATTGTATGCAAGATGATGGTCCTCATTGCATTTTTTTCATAATAGCATAAGTCTATCCCTTTGTGACCAACCAAATGGGAGCTAGCCAAGTAAATATCAATATATAGTCATCCAGTATAATCATTAAGATGATAGTTATGCTTATAATAGTATGGGGGAAGCAAGACACAAAATTTGGCACACAGTAAGATTACAATCTTGAAAAACATGTTCAAAAAGAGGAAACCCTTTCTGTTAGGTTGGGTGGTGGTATGATCAGTGTCTCACACCTTCTTCTCCTGTTTTTACTTTTTCAAAGGAAATGTGTATTTAGCAATTATAACAATGGAGTTCCCAAGATTATTTCCTCTCCAAAGTAGTTTGGGCCTTTGTGATTTAGCCACATTACTTTTAATCTATAGACAGCCCAATTTTTCAATAGTTAATATGTCCCAAGAGGAGCAAGCAATATTGCTTCTCTGTTACCAGCCAAGCCCAGGACTCATGGAGAGAGTCTAGAGTCATCCAACCACAGTTGCATCTCTTCTTTCTAATGTTGCTTCTATGGTACTCTTAACTGTTAAAATATATGGCAATCATTTGATTGCATCCTTCCCCCAAAGAAGCAGAACTTGGCAAGAGCCCTGAGACCTCCATCCCCTCTGGTTGTTTCATCCAGCACTTTTATTATACTTTGGAACATCAAGAATCAAAGTGGTTTCCTAGAGATGTGTTAGGCTGAATGGCAGCTGCATCATTAGTCCACCAGCTGGGAAACTGAAACAGAGCTACTTCCCACGGCATCTGTTTGAACATGCTAAGTAAAGGCACGTTAAGAAGACTGGGGAGCATCCATGATGGGATAGCGACATACTGATGCTCAGCCCTTCCCATCTCAAAGACTCCCAGTTCATCTGTGTGATTTCCATTGCGTGGGCTTACAGTCTGCACTGCTTTTGCTTTCTTATTAATGAGTAATCGTCATATTGTTGTTCCCAAGTATAATAACTTTTACTACCATTTTGGGCATATAAAAAAGCGGAATTTAAAAAAGAAAAAAAAAACAACACACTCTTCAAATGCTGGTGTTTTACACTGTCTGCTTCAGATGATTTTTTTTGGCATTCATCATATTTTTTCTATGCTTATAGAAGATTCAGGTCAAACACCATATGCCCTTGAATCATATGCTATTTCAGGCCTGTTGGTTTGTTGATTACTCTGTTAAACAGGTATTCACTGGACGGACTCTAATTGGGGGTGGGCCATGGAGGGATTCTGTGCCACCATAGATCACTGATTTATAAAATTAAACTAGAGGTGGCACATAGCAAAAGGAAAGCATTATTTACCCAAGAATCACCTTGGAGTCATTTCACTGTTTCTTTTCTATGAGTCGTCATCTTGCTTCTGGTTTTAAGTCAGGTAATTGCTCTGCTGGTTTCTGTTTCTGACTCGGCAGAACTTAGTCTTTCATCTGGTGTTTATTCATCTCACTGGAACAGCTTTCAGTTCTCTTTAAAAATTAATTTGACTTTAATGTATAGTTATCTAAGACTCCCCTGGGCTAGGATGAAATCACACAGGGGGAATTTTGATTTGACAAATGGCCATTGTATGGGAGCCTTTGATCCCGCACCGTGGTCCTTGTTTTGCTGAGCTTTAAGCAACATCAAAGTCTGCACTATGTGGCATGATTGGTGGTCGGCACCATGAGAATTCTGGCACTTCCCAGCATCGCTGAGTGGCTGCAGCCTGTTAGGTGCAGATGAGAGCTGTCCTAATCCTTTATCAAAGTAGAGAAATTGGACGAGGGTGGAGGCAAACAGAAAACAGGACCTTGGTGCCTGTTGAGTGACATGAAGCCCTTTGCTCCCTAAAGTCGGAATTCCCAATCCTGGTCTTCCAATCTCTGAGGCTTGCTGAGTTTTTTCCCAAGTTTTTAGAAATTATGAGAAAAAAATAATTTTAATTTACTTTTTATTTTTAAAAATACATAGAAAATGGCTGGGTACGGTGGCTTATGCCTGTAATCCCAGCACTTTGGGAGGCCAGGTGGGTGGATCACCTGAGGTTGGGAGTTTGAGACCAGCCTGACCAACATGGAGAAACTCCGTCTCTAATAAAAATACAAAATTGGCCGGGCGTGGTGGCACGTGCCTGTAATCCCAGCTACTCAGGAGGCTGAGGCAGGAGAATCTCTTGAACCCGGGAGGCAGAGGTTGCAGTGAGCCAAGATCATGCCATTGCACTCCAGCCTGGGCAACAAGAGTGAAAGTCTGTCTCAAAAATAATAATAATAATAATGATAATAATAATACATAGAAAATGTGATGGATTTGGGATAGAAAGACAGAGAGAAAACAGGCAAAATGCTGAAGATCATTGGAAATGGTTGCCCTGATGATTAGACAACATATCTCTAACGATCAAATAAGTGTCTTAAAAACAAAAGAACAGTTGTTGGTTTTAGAGGGTGACCTTGATAAAGATTGTTCAGCAGCATCTAGACTCAGCAGATGGTAAGTGCCACTCTTTCTTGAAAGGCAGACATTGTCTAACTCTGCAATCTCCTTTTCTCTCTGACAGATGGGGAACTCTCTATATCCAATGAAGAGGACTCCCTAGAAAATGGGCAGTCCCTGAGCTCCAGCCAGCTGTCTCTGCCTGCCCTGTCCGAAATGGAGCCAGTCCCAATGCCCAGGGATCCCTGTTCATATGAGGTGCTCCAACCGTCAGACATCATGGATGGGCCAGGTAATGCCCCAGCAGGATTGTAGAGCAGGTCCCAGACACCAAGTCCAGCCAGGCACCAGGGATCTTTGGCCTGGCTGGACTTGGAATTCTATTTTGGACTATCCTGAGCATAAGGATCTGGAAATTTAGTGAAACAGATTAGTTTTTAGTACATACTGAGTACTTTTAAAAATGGAATATACTTACGCTTATTATCCTACAGTGTTTAGAAAACTCTTTACTACCTTAATCTCTTTAAAGGCGATATGGCTTATTTTTGTAACGTTAATGATTTAAAATATTATTATTTTGTTTTTTAACATTCGTCTCTGTTAAGATAAAGCTGAGGAGTCCTACATTTTTATATGATACCTATCTAATTCATCTGTCTGAAAGGTCGTTTAGTCTTAGTCCCAGTATGCCAGTTAATAGTTGTCTCAATTTACTGGATAGAGTCAATTAATTTAATTGTCTCTTAAATTGTATATAATTTACTGATTGAATTGTATCCTGCTGATAGCTGATTTTTGATGCCATCTGACTGTCATCTCCTTCTTTGGTCCAAAGGTGGCTGAGTGGCCAATACTCATCCTCTCAGAAGGTTTGCAGAGTGGTCCTAATTTGCCCCAAAATAGGTCCCTCCTGACAGCTAGTGAGCAGTGGTACTTGTCAGGAGATGAGTCTGGGAGAAGGAACCTCTTGCAATATCCAGAGTATAGATAGAAAGGCGTTCCTGCCCATCATGTGCAAAGTCCACATCCACAGGCAGTCACGTGGGACGGTAGCAGGGATAGGGTTTCACAGGGTTAATTCCCATGCTTCATTATGGGACCTGGTGAGTCATTGCTCCATCACTGTGTGCCACATTGACAATAATAGTGTCCCTGAGACAGGAGAATGTAGTGCTCATGAGGATTTTCTACAGGGCTTTGGTGCTGCACAGAACACCTGATCAGGGAGGAGGAAGGAGGGTGGGGAAGGGAGGAGTCCCTTACAGACTTTCTCACGGAGGCGGTGGCAGGAGGTGAGAGGACATGCAGTGTGGTTACACCCTCCCATCCCGGGGAGGGTTTCCCAATGAAAGCAGTGCTTTTTTAAAAGAATCCAGACTTCCTTGTGACATTGAAGTCAGATAGATTTGATTGTTATAGTAAAAATCTGTCATTCCAGCAGAATCACAGAGTTTCAATCTGTCATCAGCCAAGCTACCGGCATGGTAGGAAGATGTGTGCCACCACCCAATGACAGCTCTTCATGAAAGCCAGTCAGGGGTTCCCCCATGAAGGAAAGGAAGAGGCGGGTCCAGTGCAGTGCAAAGAGAAATGGAGGAATTGACAAAAGAAAACTATAGTTGTGGTGATCAAGAAGAGAGAGGAAAGGGGAAGATTAAAAGGTTGATTTAAAGCATCCTTTGCCTCGTCAAAATTTACAGGAGCTGGTGGGGGCAGGATGCTGTTGCTAAAACTACAGAATTTGGGCTGAGAGGCTGCTGCTCAGCACCGGGCACTCCAGAACCTGGAGGAGCAACCGTCCAGTGCCTGGGGGTGCAGTCTATGTGGTGTCAGCATTCCGGGCTGTCATCTGTACCCAGTGTCGCAGGTCTGAGAGCAGAGACAGAGCGGACCCAGTGGACAAAACTGAGCCCCTCCACTTGTTTGAATCCACTCCCTCTTGCCCCTCAGCAAAGGGCAAGCAGGCCCCAGCGAGGCTGCTGGCATTCAGTTCTGGTTTGGTTTAGAGGGGCTTTGCACCCTGGGTCTTCTGCACTGGCCACCCTGGTGATTCCCACTGTGCCCCATGAGTCCCATCTTAGAGCATGTGTAGGGTTTGCATGACCAAAGCTGAGTTTGAAATGGTCAAGTGTTTGACGGTTTTGAGAAAACGTCCTCCTCCTCTTTCTCCCTGTTGCTCTTCCCCCCTCCACTCTCTGTCTTCCTCTGCCTCCTCTCTCTGTCCTCCTGCTTCACTGGATTTCTGGTGTCCTCACTGTAGCTCTCTACACATGCGTGGCGGCCTAAAGCATCGATGCTCCGCCGTGTTGCCAACCCGAGTCCCTGTCCTGTGTTCCCCGCTGGCCCCGCCTGCACTGCGTTTGTGTAATGTCTCCTGTGTATCATGTGGTTGTCCCCTCAGTGTCTGAAGAGAGTCCCTCTGCCAGTGAGTCTGGAGTCCTCCTGTCCCAAGATCCTTCAGCCAAACCAGTCCTGCTACTGCCCCCCAAAAAACCTGCTGCTTTCCCTGGAGACCATGAAGAGACCCCAGTGAAGCAGCTGCCCCTTCTCAAGCAGCCCCCGGCCCTGCCTCCCAAACCCACTACCAGGATTGCCAACCACTTAACAGGTGAGTGCAGACATCTGGGGCAAGCAGTCCCTCCTTCCCTTCAAGGGATTTTCTTTTTCTCTTGTTCTTTTAACTGAGGCCTGAAGGCAGCTCTCTGGGGAGGTTGCCCTGTGGGATGTTTGGGTGTTTCTGTGTGTGTCTTGATATCTGCAGTCATGACCAAGGTTTGTGTTTTTGTGTCAAGCAGCATTTGATATCCACCTACCAGCCATATGCTAAGAGCTTTCAGTCATGTGTATCTGTACATGTGTACATTGTATTTAAGTGACTAATTCAAGATTATTTGCTCATCTAGGTGAAATCGATTCAATGTCAACATTTTTGCAAAGATAAAGAATAGTGCCTTCTTCATACGAGTTTGTCAAGGTTTTAATTTTTTTGTCTTTATGTTATTGATCTGAAGCCCAGTGTATTTCGCTGATTAAAATTCATGTCAGTGCTGTCTGTTCTCTTAGGGAAAAAAAAAAAAAGACAATCTGTAAATTATGTGGTAAATACTTTTAAAAAAAAGAGTAAGCTTAGCAATGTTGTCCTAAAATGATTGTGCACGTACTTTGCAGTGTTTCTGAAGTGTTACTTAATGAATGTAGCCACAGGTATTAAATTGAGCACTCAGTGAAATTGTACTTCACTGCACTTTGGCACATGAATTAGATACCACTTTGTGATTTAAGGCTGTGGTATAATCAGAGATTAAAATATTTCAGAGGGTCATTTCTCCAACTTTGATAATAGTTTCACCTGATGCTGATCAACTGCCTTTTTGAAAAGCACTTGGTATTTTGACAAATAATACCTAGGTAATCATTATAACATTTTGTAACATGTAATGGGGGTGGAATTAGGGAAAAATATTCACCTATCTTATAGGAGAAACACTGAGGTTCAAGAAAAATAAGTGACTTCCAGGGCTGACAGGAATTCTGTAATAGAGGCACAATCGATGCCATGTTTCTCAACTCCTAGTTCAGCTAATGTTGTTTCCATAGCAGGCTGTCTTTCACGTGATACTGAGTTCTATAAGAGTCCATCTTAGATATGGGCTCAAGTCAAACTAATCTATTAATGTGTATGTCCATCCAAGTCAGATGTGTATGGCTTGAAAGAGCAAATTTCCATCTAATGGAACCATCTAACATATCAATAACACTTTAGTTTGGTGTCCAAAAATTGAAATTCACAGAAAACTACAAAGGAGAAAAGGTCCCATAAGCCTCCTTCTAGGCAATATCCACTGTCCATCTGTCTATCTATTGAATAAAAATTGAATGTTGCTGTACGTATTGTCACCTGCTTTTTGCACTTGGTGATATGTTGTAAACTGATTCTCGTGTTAGTAAGCGTTCCACAACATGACTTTATTAGCTGCTTGGATGGATCAGGGTTTACTTGACTGACCCCTTAAAGTTTTTCTATTTTTCTTATTGTTAAATCACAGAAGCAAACAACTGCAACAGCCTGCATATATCTTCATAAGCACTTCTGAGTTTTCTCTAATTTATTTCTAAAATTAGAACTGTTGAGTCAAAGATTACTCACCTTTTAAGGCTTTGATGTCAAATTTCCCTTAAGAAAGATTAAACATTGTACAAAATAAACCCCTACATGTAGTACATATTTATTCAACACATCTACAATAGGCAGAATACTGTACTAAGTAATGCAGCTGTCCTCAACCTTTCTGGCACCAAGGACCAGTTTTGTGGAAGACCATTTTTCCACGGACCAGAGGTGGGGCGGGAAAGATTGAGGATGATTCAAGTGCATTACATTTATTGTACACTTTATTTCTATTATTATTACATTGTAATATATAATTAAATCATTATATAGCTCACCATAATGTAGAATCCGTGGGAGCCCTGAGCTTGTTTTCCTGCAACTAGACAGTCCCATCTAAGGGTGATGGAAGACACTGACAGATCCTCAGGCAGTAGATTTTTTTTTTTTTTTTTTTTGAGATGGAGTCTTGCTCTGTCGCCCAGGCTGGAGTGCAGTGGCGCAATCTCGGTTCACTGCAAGCTCTGCCTCCCGGGTTCATGCCATTCTCCTGCCTCAGCCTCCCGAGTAGCTGGGACTACAGGCCCCCGCCACCACGCCTGGCTAATTTTTTTTGTATTTTTAGTAGAGACGGGGTTTCACCGTGTTATCCAGGATGATCTCCATCTCCTGACCTCGTGATCCGCCTGCCTCGGCCTCCCGAAGTGCTGGGATTACAGGCATGAGCCACCGTGCCCGGTCCTCAGGCAGTAGATTTTCATAAGCAGCACGCAACCTGGATTCCTCGCATGCGCAGTTCACAATAGGGTTCGCGCTCCTCTAAGAATCTGATGCTGCTGCTGATCTGACAGGAGGTGGAGCTCAGGAGATAATGGTGAGCAATGGGGAGTGGCTGTAAATATAAATGAAGCTTTGCTCACTCACCCGCCACTCACCTCCTGCTGTGCAGCCCGGTTCCTAATAGGCCACGGACTAGTACAGGTTCATGGCCCCAGGGGTTGGGGACCACTGGTTTAATGAATGCATGTATATATATATAGAGAGAGAGAGAGAGAGAGTACTAACATAACTACTGTTAGCAGTAACACTTGCAGTTCAATGCAGTCTGATAAAGAGAAGGCTGAAGCTTGAAGTGACTTTTCAAGCATGAAGGACATTTATAGAAAATGAGGGAAGAGTGGCCGGGCACGGTGGCTCACGCTTGTAATCCCAGCACTTTGGGAGGCCGAGGCGGGCGGATCATGAGGTCAGGAGATCGAGACCACGGTGAAACCCCGTCTCTACTAAAAACACAAAAAATTAGCCGGGCGTGGTGGCGGGCGCCTGTAGTCCCAGCTACTCGGAGAGGCTGAGGCAGGAGAATGGCGTGAACCCGGGAGGCGGAGCTTGCAGTGAACCGAGATTGCGCCACTGCACTCCAGCCTGGGCGACAGAGCGAGACTCCGTCTCAAAAAAAAAAAAAAAAGAAAATGAGAGAAGAGTATTCCAGGAAAGAAGACCCTAGACAAAGCCTCAGAGGTGGCAACATTTTGGGTCATTGGAGAGTTGGCTGAGCAGGGATGGAAGCTTCATTCTGAGGTATACTGAGAGACAGCACTCACTAGAAAAAGGCATAAAAAGATTTAGATTTTAATCTCTAGGCAGTGAAAAGACTTTGGAGGTTTTTGAGCAGAGGAGTGATATGATGAAAACTAGCCTTTAAGAGATCTTCTTGGATCACCATGTAGAAGGAGCAGAAAGAGGAGCAGGTTGAAGGCCTATCAGAGAAGCCACCACCGAGGCTAGCTCTAGGCCACGCACTCCAAAGTCAGATCAGTTAAATGTACTGATCTGAGCCAGGGATACCATTGAAGAGGCTTCTCCAGTCATTGAAATATGGGCTAACAAGTATCTGACTGATTATCAGTGAGAAGAGAGAGAGCAAACCATTGTAAAAAGAAGAGTCAGCAGAATTTCTGAACTAACGACACCTCTGATTTATCTAGTTATCTCATTAATGGAGGCAAACTTGAGTTTCATCTATGAGCCCAGGAGCTCAGGTGGCCTTGTATCCAATTGGTCCCATCTCTCTGGCTTCCCTGGTCCTTTCCTGAGAGAGTAGACTCTATTTATATGCCTCACCTCTATACGGCTTGGATCAAATGAATAAAAATACACAAAAAGCTTATATCCTTACTATGTAGTACCTGGTAACCTCTTAAACATGATAAAGCAAGACAGGTGGAGAAGTCTGTGGTCTGCAAATCTAGTGCTATCCTTTTGGGCTTAAACTCAATTAGACTTGCTTAATTTTTATAAGTGAGCAATCAGTTATAATGAATCTGCATCACCATGAGGTAGCTACATTAACCCTGTTCTGTTACTAATTGCTCTGAAGACATCTGGGCCATGTCAGAAGGAATTAATAAACTAAGAATTCTAGAACTCTAAATTGAGATTTATGAGTTTTAGTCTGTTCTCAGTGTCTGCTGCTCTGTTGACATGTTTGAAAGGAAACACAGGACAATTGAAAGACACCAAGCGTGATGAATGGGGAGTGACAGTGGCTAATGGTCTGGTAGAATGCTGGAGGAAATGTGAGGCTGAACTGGAACTACTTCCAAATTCACAGTCAAGGAAAGTCATGCAGAAATACCTCTACTGTGGCATTTGCTTCCGCTTTATCAGGAAAATGTAATTAATTTGGAGAGTATTTGTCTTGCAAATTTCTTCTGTTCATCAGCCAGGTGGGGAGAAGTTCTCTCATTCTCCCTGTCTGTCTTGCTTCGTTTCTTGTTAAAATCTCCTTCCATCTCACCTCCTCCAACATCAACCGTGCAACAGCATGTGATACAGGGCCAGGAGTTGCATCAGTCTCCTTTGTTTCCAGAAGTACAGTGTCCGACAGAGCTTGTTGTGTAATGAATGTGATCTGAAGTGAAATGCATCCTTCTTGGAATCCTTGGGGCGATGGATGACCCCAAAAGGGTGATGAAGGCAAAAGCCCCTGTCTCCTACCTCTCTAAGTCATCATCAATCACTTCTCCACGGCATCCTGGCTCCAGAAGTCAGATGTTCAATGCCCTGCCGCATGAATAACCTATGCCTTCTGCATAAGATACCTGTGGCAGGTGCCCCCGGCATGCCAGTTGAATGAAGCATAAATCAATTTAGTTGGACTTCACAGTCAGATGTTCACATATGGGTAATAATAATGTCAGCCTTTTTTGAGAACTTTACCACATACTCTTTGATACTGTTATCATTATTACCTCTTTTCACAGATGAACATGAAATTTGGAGAAATTAAAGGACTTCATCGTAGTTACTTAGCTATTAAGTGACAGATAAGCATGAACCTATTTTGTTTGACTCCAGAATCCTCATTTATAACCATTTGTTTATACTCTCTCCACCAAGATTCCCTTTTTTTTTCTTTTTTTGAGACAGGATCTCACTGTGTCTTCCAGGCTAGAGTGCAGTAGTGCAGTCACAGCTCACTGCAGCCTTCACCTCCCAGGCACAAGTGATCCTCCCGCCTCAGCCTCCTGAGTAGCTGGAACTACAGGCATATGCCACCACGCCTGGCTAATTTTTGTATTTTTTGTAGAGAAGGAATTTCACCAAGTTGCCCAGGCTGGTCTGGAACTCCTGGGCTCAAGTGATCCACCCACCTCTGCCTCCCAAAGTGCTGGGATTACAGGAATGAGCCACCTTCCCCAGCCTATTCCCAAATCTTAAAAAAAATCAGCATTCTTTGTGTTTTAGCATCGTATGTTTTAATCTGCTTAAGAAGTTAGAAAATCAGCTCCTTTGTTTTTATAAGTTGTATTATTCTGCTTGAGCTGCCACAACAAAAGAATGTAGATTGGGTAGTTTACACAACAGAAATGTATTTCTCTTAGTTCTGGAGGCTGGAAAGTCCAAGATCAAGGTCCATAGGGTTTGGTTTCTAGTGACATCTCTTTTACTGGCTTGTAGACAGCTTCCTTCTCTCTATGTTCTCACATAACAGGGAGAGAGAAAGAGATCTCTGATATCTCTTCTGCTTTTTTTTTTTTTTTAAAAAACAGTTTCTACTCTGTTGCCCAGGCTGGAGTGCAGTGGCATGATCTTGGCTCCCTGCAACCTCCGCCTCCTGGGTTCAAGCAATTCTCCTGCCTCAGCCTCCCGAGTAGCTGGAATTACAGGCTTGTGCCACTATGCTTAGCTAATTTTTGTATTTTTTTTTTTTTTTTAGTAGAGGTAGGGTTTCACCATGTTGGCCAGGCTGGTCTCGAACTCCTGGCCTGAAGTGATCTGCCCGCCTCGGCCTCCCAAAATGCTGGGATTACAGGCGTGAGCCACCAAGCCCGGCCTGATGTCTCTTCTTATAAGGACATTAATCTTATCATATTAGGGTTCCATCTTCATGACCTCATTTGACCTTGATTACTTCCTTACTCCAAATACAGTGACATTGGGGGTGAGAGTTTCAACAGATGAATTTAGGGGGTGGGGGGACACAATTCAGTCCACAGCATGACTCAAGGACAAAAATTATCTAGTTCTTCAAAAATTAGTCATATACTCAAGGCACTTGGTTATAAAGAGGAGGATCTGAGTTCAGTTGTGTCGGCTTTCAAAGAACAGACCCAAAGGAGACAGTTTGTGTAAGAGTCAGGAGCAGGGGCAGACCACATGGGAAGCATCTGACCACAGTTAGAGATTATTGACACTTCAGCAAAGAAAGGAAACCGAGGCTTATCCTTGAAAACAAGTCCTACTGATAATACACACCTACCCAGGACTTATTTGCACAGTGGTTAGAATTCAAAATACAAAGAAACTTAATATATTCTCAGAACTTAGTTGATTGCTCATTTCAATGTTACCAAAGTATTCGCTACTACAGCTTTGCCTGACAAATGGTGTCCATGCCCTGTGTTATTCTCAGCCCCAGCATGTGTACCTGTGTAATGAGAATCCTCTCTCCATGCTTGACCAATATTCCTGGTTATAGCTGTCTCTCTAGTTTTGCGGACTTTTTCACTGTTCTACAGTCACATGCTGCTGCGTAATTTCATTATGTGTCTCTGTTTTTCTCTGATGCTCTCTCTCCCCCATTGATCCCCACATTCCCCACCCTCCATGTCCTCTTCTCCAACCCTCCAGAACCACCTGGCTACTTCTGCCTCTGTCCCTCCCTTCCCTCCCAGTAATCCCTGTGCAGTAAAACCAAAGATTAGACCACTGTGAACTTGGATTTTATCTATGCCTTTAAATAGAGAAAAAGGAATGTTTGCATAGAAGTCTCAGAGGTTTAAGTTTTACACTCTCTTGGTAACTGATACTTTGAAGGTGCTCTGTGTTCTTTATGAGATGGTCAGTCAAGTGCAGCCATAAGGTTTATTATAATCATGGGCCCTAGAGACTGGAGGCACGGTTCACCACACAGGGCACATGGGGAAGCCTCAGGGTGGTCAGGAGTCAGGAAGCAAGGAGAGGGGAGAGCCGAGGCCAGAGCCTTTATTGGGGTTTCTACAGAAAGGCAAAGCAGGGCAGACAGAGCACTTTAGGACTGGCTAGTTTGCATGGTGTCAGCAGGCTCTAAGCTATACAAGTGTTCTATAGCTGCCTGGTACCTGGCCATGGGATGATTAAGGCAGAGGAGTAATGCATCCTTGGGTGGACAGGCCTGATAGAGGAAGTCTGGCTCTGGACTGGTTCGTTTGCATGTCAAAGGGCTGCTCCTGGCTCGGCCCTTGCTAACTCTGAGAATTGGCCAGCCCCAGGAGGGACAGTCTCCCCAGGCAGAAGGGTTTTTAAGATGGCAAAACTCATACAAAAAATAAAAAATGGAAACAACACAGAAAGAATGGGGGAGTTAGCTGAATTTACTTTTTATACTCACTTTTCTACCCATTTCTCCATGTTTTTCCAGTCTTGTTTCTATTCTCAAAATGCAGAAGTTTTTTTCTGTAGTGCATACAAGGACCATCTATTGATTAAAACAGTTTTGAAGGATGCTTTCCGCTCTGATTTCTATAACCAGGGCAAAGATCGTAGCAAAATACCTGTCTTTTTTGTAGCACTGTTAGGTTGGAGATTTAATTCACTCAGCGCTTATGTTTTCAATGCCTGCTATGTGCAAGGTGTTCTGCCAGCCCTCATACAACGTACAAAAATGGCTAAGGCCATCAGCGGGAGGAGCTGCAGGCTGTGATAAGCTACAGAAAATGTTTAATAGGAGGAGATGTAAACATAGCTCTAAAAAAATTCAAGTATAACAAGTCAAATCCTTTTGGAGGAATCAAGAAAAAGCATTATTGAGGAGGATTTATTTAAGACAAGCCTTAAAGATGAGTAGGATTTTGACAGGTAGGATTGGAGAAGGAGGTTGTTCTTAAACAAGATGCAAAGGACACACAGGCACATGGGTACAAGGCTTATGATGTTCAAGAAATAGCAACTAGTCCAATCAGCAGGGATGTAGGATTCTTGTGGTGTAGTAAGGAAAATTGGGGCTGAAAAGTGGATTGTGGTGAAACTGTGGAGAGCCGTGAATGTCACGAGGAAGGATTTAACTTTGTAGGAGGAAGTTAGCATCTTTTGTGCACTTTTTAGCAGCAATTGCTTGATTTCAGCCAAGCATGTCTCCTCAATTGTTCCTGTGAATAAGATGGACAGTAATGCTGTTCAATGGATTTATAACTGGATGTATAAATTCACTGGGGCACGTCCAACATCAACATGAAATTGCAAAGGGCACCAGGCTTCCTTCCTTTTGGATATTTTCTAAACATCCCAGGGGTAAGTTTCATGAGGGCAGGGATTTAATCTGATGTGTTTCCTGCTGAGTCCTTAGCTAATGCTGGACAGGAGGCTTTGTGAGGGAGAGAAGCCCTGTTGCTGAAGGAGGAGTTTGATGATCTTTTGCCTGCATCTTCATAGCAGGATACTTGCATTTTAGGGAAGTTAGCAAAATGTTCTCCAGTTCTAAGTTCTGCCATGAATGAACCCTGATTCCCCTGTATTCTGTAGTGTTTTAAGGAAACATGATAACCTAGATGTAAAAGCAACCCCTTTAAAGAGTAGCAGTTAGAACATGACAGTCACCCATATTGGTCAAACTCATGGTCCAGCCGTAGGTCTCAGGCCGTGCACTAAGAATTTTGGAAGGAAACAGGCATGCTCTTACACACACCAACTACAGACAGTTAGACCAGCCATTAACATCATTGTAAATGCAAAAAATACGAGTGTGACCTCCAACAGTGAATAAATATCATCTGACATCCAAGAGATGCAAGGTAAGAGATGAGCTGCAGCCATCTTGTTTTTCCTTTGAAGTATTTATGGATATAGCTTGAACTTACACTGTCACCATGAATATTCTACCTCTTAAGAGCTCTGTGTGTGTGTGTTTGTATATATATATATATATATATATATATATATATATATATATATATATATATATATATATATATATATATATATGGTTTTGGGGAGTGTATGTTGAGATGCGGTCTCACTATGTTGTCCAGCTTGGAGTGCAGTGGCACAATCATAGCTTACTGCATCTTCAAATTTCTCGGCTGAAATGATCATCCCGCCTCAGCCTCCCAAGTAGCTGGGACTATAGGCATGCACCACGACTCCCAGCTAATTTTTAAAAATTTTTTTAGAGACAAGGTTTCTCCATGTTGCCCAGGCTGATCTCCAACTCCTGGGCTCAAGCAATCCTCCTGCCTTAGCCTCCCAAGTAACTGGGACTACAGGCGAGATCTGCCACATCCAGCTCAGTATTTTCTTTTATATGATCTCAATTTACTTTCAAACTTCATACGTATATCTCCTGTTTTGCGTGTTTTGAGAGCAGATGAATGTGTCGATGCTCACCCTGATGACGTGGTGACTTTGATTTGATTCCCTATCCGCTTGGATGAATGAATGCTCCTTTCATCTCTCCATCTCTGCATTTCTCACCCTCCTTTATGCCTGTCCTGCAGAAGGCCCAGGTTCAACAGCACAGTGATCAATTGAAGGGCATTCTTCTCTTCCGGTCTCTCTAGGAGCAGCAGCACCAGTTCATGGCTGCAGACATAAACAATATGATGTGTTTTTATGTAGGTGATTTATAATTTCTCACAAAATACTTACCGATCCTCTCAACAGGTGTTTGTTCCATGATTAGAAGGACATCTACCATTTTGACTCTCTGAGAACAGTTCCCTGGGCTGGGCGCGGTGTCTCACGCCTGTAATCCCAGTACTTTGGGAGGCCAAGGTGGGCAGATCACGAGGTCAAGAGATTGAGACCATCCTGGCCAATATAGTGAAACCCCGTCTTTACTAAAAATACAAAAATTAGCTGGGCGTGGTGGCGTGTGCCTGTAGTCCCAGCTACTCAGGAGGCTGAGGCAGGAGAATTGCTTGAACTCAGGAGATGAAGGTTGCAATGAGCCAAGATCACACCACTGCACTCCAGCCTGGTGACAGAGCAAGACTCTGTCTCAAAAAAAAAAAAAAGAAAGAAAGAAAAAAGAAAAGAGAGCAGTTCTCTGGCAACGAATAATGTGTAATTTTATTGAAGAAAAAAAAACTGAGTTACATGCCCTGCAAGGGTGACGTGCCTAAGTGACTCAGTTAGCTGGAGAGTGACTCTCATCTCCAATCCTTCCCTACTCATGGCCATCTTCCCAGGGTACATTTAATAATGCATTGTATATTTCAAAATTGCCAAGACAGAAGATTTTAAATGTTTTCACCGCCAAAACATGATAAGTATGTAAGGTGATGGATTTGTTAATTAGCCTGATTTAATCATCCCACATTACAAATATGTATCAAAATGTCATCCCATGAATATCTGCAATTATTATTTGTCTAGTAAAATTTTTTTTTTAATTTAATGTTTCTTTGTGGAAAGTGGCTCTGAAACTAAGTCAGCTGAGGGTGCCAGGGTTGTGTATGTTATCATGGCCCTTGAGGTTATGATTCCAGATCTGAGGACGGTCCTCACGGAGGCCAGATGTCTGCTGTGGTTTTCACATGCTGACCTGGCTTGGAAGGGAAAGCCAGGTTTGGGGCATTTCACAAAAATAACATTTTTTCATTATTCTTGTTTCTCTCAACATCATCCCTCTCACCACAAGGGGTCAGTCAGCACATTTTGCCTTTGACCAAGGCAAAACGCCAGGCGAGTGATCATCCCTAGGCGGGCCTGGTGTTCTGAAGGAACTGATGGAGCTCCTGTTGACCTCTTTCTTGCACCAAGGGGAATCTGATTTAGTAGATTAGTGATGCTGGACTCTCATTTCTGTTCTAAATACACTGCCAGTAGGCCCTTTAATATAGTCCACCATCTTCAGGTGGAGTACCTATATCTAAGATTAAGTAATTAAAGGAGATAAGTAATTCCAACTCACTGCAACCAGTTGGCAAATGACTGAGAAAATTTTGCAACACCTTTATTCATTAGGCACTAAGTGCTGTGCTCATTGACAAGTAACTGCCGATACAGCAGCAGTTACAAATGGGCCTCTATGGCAGGTGCTGATTAAAAAGTTCATTTGTGGCCGGGTGCGGTGGCTCATGCCTATAATCCCAGCACTTCGGGAGGCCAAGATGAATGGATCACTTGAGGTTGGGAGTTTGAGACCAGCCTGGCCAACATGGTGAAACCCCCCCCCCATCTCTACTGAAACTACAAAAATCAGCTGGGCGTGGTGGCGAGCACCTGTAATCCCAGCTACTCAGGAGGCTGAAGCATGAAAATTGCTTGAACCCAGAAGGCGGAGGTTGCAGTGGGCCGAGATCGTGCTACTATACTCCAGCCTGGGTGACAGACAGAGACACCATCTCACAAAAAAATAAATAAATAAATAAAAGGTCATTTGTGGTGGTAAGAAGAGAGGCTAGAGGTGTATTTATTTAGCCCACACTTATTCCGTGTGTAGACTACAGCCATACAGCACGAGGACCAACTTTAGAAGTCATCTTTGCTTTTTCTTTCCTTGTCTGAAGTCATAAGCCAGGGCTGTGTCGTGTTTGGAAATACAGCCCTCTTGGGTTTTATGGCTCTGTGACATTCACGGTTTGGGTTTATTTTCCTTGTTCTCTGGAACTGGTCGTTTTTGCTTCTTCCACTCCATCAACAGAGACAGTTTTATGAATACACTGCATCTCAATCAGTCTGGCTGCAGAAATAAGTCAGCAAGCAGAGAGCTCTGTGTGTGTCCCAGCAGGAGCAGCCACCATCATCATTAGAAAGGGAAGAGGTAGCGTGTATCCTCCAACAATTAATAAATATCACGCATCAGATAGATGCAAAACCATTTATTCAGTGAGGTGCTGTCAAGGGAAAGGAGGCATTTTTATCCCAGGAATCAAGGGAAAGGAGGCATTTTTATTCCAGGATATTTAGAGGTAAAGAGACGAAATCCCAGGAAGGTTAGATGTCTTCCTCAGGCAGTTAAAAGCAAAGCACGCAGGTTTTCAGACTCCTAGGTCATCCACTGGTTTTCTTTTTTTTTTTTTTTTTTTTTTTTTGAGACAGAGTCTCACTCTGTTGCCCAGGGTGGTGTGCAGTGTACAATCTCGGCTCAGTGCAACCTCCGCTTCCCAGGTTCAAGCGATTCTCCTGCCTCGGCCTCCCGAGTAGCTGGGGCTACAGGCACGTGCCACTGCACCCAGCTAATTTTTGTACTTTTTTTAGAGACGGGGTTTCACCATGTCGGTCAGGCTGGTCTCGAACTCCTAACCTTGTGATCCGCCCGCCTAGGCCTCCCAAAGTACTGGGATTACAGGCTTGACCCACTGCACCCGACCCCATCCACTAGTTTTCAATACTGATGTAGTGCAGTGTGCATCAGAACAATACACTGAAACCTAGAAATCTCTCCTGGAGCGTTTTGTGGTGGTGTTTTGTTGCAAGCATGGAGAACCACCATGGAAGTCCTTTGCAAGCCTCTCTGCTCTATTACTTGATTTACTTTCCAATCGCCTCTGCTCTTTTCCACTGTTTTCTTATGATAGTACCACCACATATTAAACACTCTCTGTTGTTTTTTTGGCTTCTACCTTCCCACCCCAGGCTGGAAAGCATCAGGATAGGTGGATTTTCAGAAGTGTGGTGAAAGCCCTATTAGCAACACTGCAGCTATATAAGGTACTTTGCAATTTACAAAGCATGTTCACGTGATCCTGTCTGACCCTCCAAATAACCTATGGCAGAGGTGGGGAATGTATTATGATGTTTGTCTCAGAATCAAGACTACATTTGTTGATCTCCTGTGATGCATCAAGGACTGTACTGGGGGTATTTTATACTCAGGCCTTCTGCTGACCTATATGGAGACTTCGTAAAATTAGAAAAAGTGCCCTGTAGAGGATGCCCCTTCCTCTAGAGTGACTCAGCCCCATGCCAGGTCAGGCCTCAAGCTAGATTTCAACCCTAAGTTCCCCTCAGCACCTTGCATGGAGCTGTGTAGTTATTAATCTATTTACTTCTCATTACAGATCTATACTCTGGGCAATACTCCCTTTCTACAGATGAGAAAACTGAGACTCAGGAAAGCTAAATGTCTTAGGAAGAGTAACAAAGTTTGTTGGTCTTGGAGCTGTACTTAAACCCCAGCTCTTCTGAGTTCCTTTTTTTTTTTTTTTAATTTAAGCTCTAGGGTACATGTGCACAACGTGCAGGTTTGTTACATATGTATACATGTGCCATGTTGGTGTGCTGCACCCATTAACTCATCATTTACATTAGTTATATCTCCTAATGCTATCCCTCAAGGATCTAGAATCATTCTTCTGAGTTCTAAGCCAGTGGTGGTTTCACCAGGACATTCTGCCCTCGGCCCACAGCAGAAGCCTTTGCACCTCCTTCCCAGCCCTCCCAGAGCAGTGCTGGGATAATCTCCTCCTCCAGAAGGCTCTGGGAATTTGTCATTTTGCCTATGGAGGGAGTAGCCTCTTCCGAAAGGAATCCCTCTTTCAGGGGTGCTTCTCAGACTTGATAGATCAGCGTCCCCTAGAGATCTTGCCAGAGGGTCTGGGCTGGGCCCTGAGCATCTGCCTTTCTGATAAGGTCCCAGGCCATGTGGCTCCTGCTAGTCCATTGACCACACTTTGACTAGCAGACCCTTAATATAGCAGAAACCAGTTACTGAGTTCCACCTTTTCCTGATGCCCTGAAGACATGATGAAAAGGTAAACAAATGTTTATTGGGCATCTACTATGCACTAGGCTCAGTTCATTCTAGCAGGTAAAACGGGAGGAAATAGCCACACTTAGTGAAATTTAATAAATACTACATCACATATACCCCTTGCAAGGAAAAATCAGCAACAAGTTAAGAAAAATGAAAGGGATTGAATTGACTCAATAGGCAATGCTGTGACACAGGGAAGCACGAGGCTTTGGGGGTCCCATGGGCAGGCGCCTCAGCCAGCCTCGGGAGGATGGGCTTCCTGAAGGAGGCAATTAATAATGAGGATGGTGATAGCATCAAGAATTATGGTTACTCTCTGTGGAATAACTGTCTGGAGTGTCAGACACTATGCCACACAGTTTATGTACTTTATTTAATTTTACAATTGTCCTGTAACACAGGGGTGTCCAACCTTTTGGCTTCCCTGGGCCACATTGGAAGAAGAATTGTCTTGGGCTACACATAAAATACACAAACACTAACGATACCTGATGAGCAAAAAAGAAAAAAAAGGAAAGAAAAGAAAAAGATCCATGCATAAATCTCGTCATGTTTTAAGAAAGTTTACAATTTTGTGTCGGGCCACATTCAAAGCCGTCCTGGATCGCATGCAGGCCGCCGGTTGGACAACCTTGCCATGACACATTATTTCACAGATTGGAAAACTGAACATCAAAGAGATTAAGCAATTTTCTGAAACCAGCAGAACTGAATCAGTGAATGATTTTATAGTTTATCTTACACTTTTTAGCCCAACAAATGTTGGTAATGATTTTGCGCCTCTTTACCCAATAAGAACTTGCAGCACCAGGTGTCATTTCCATCCAGGTAGATCAGAGTGATCTGGGAGTTTGTTTACAAAGCAGATTCCTGGGCACCACTGTGGACTTTTTGAATCTGAACTCTGAAAGTGAGGCCCAGGAATCTGCCTCTCCCAAGCTTCCCTAATGAGGCTGATGGAAACACTACTTTAAGAAGTTGGCTGCTGGGAGCAGTGACTCACACCTGTAATCCCAGCACTTTGGGAGGCCGAGGCAGGAGGATCACGAGGTCAGGAGTTCGAGACCAGCCTGGCCAGCATGGTGAAACCCCATCTCTACTAAAAATACAAAAAATTAGCCGGGCATGGTGGCGTGCACCTAGAATCCCAGCTACTCAGGAGGCTGAAGCAGAATTGCTTGAACCTGGGAGGCGGAGGTTGCAGTGAGCCAAGATCACACCACTGCACTCCAGCCTAGGCGATAAAGTGAGACTCCATCTCAAAAAAAAAAAAAAAATTGGCATCTTGAAAAGTGGATGCCATGCAGTAGAATCCTGATCTATCCAATTCCCTTTGTCATCCTCACTATAAAAATGTAATCACCTCACTAAACAGAAATGGGTACTAGATATATATTTCTTGGTTTGTTTAGTAAATTTACAGAGTGCACATAGGGTAAATAAAAAATCAGCAAGAAGGCAGAAGAACCTAAATGCTTTGAATCAACTACGTAGGAAAAGCTAATCGTTTGGTGAAGTACTTCTTGCTTGACACAAAATTTTGAAGAAAGGCTCTTTATGCAAACTTGTCTAAAACATCCTTAAAGTTTAGACAAGATATAGATAGAACTAGAATAAAAGATTTTATTTCTATAGGTAGAAATAAAATAGAAAAATTCACCCACAACGATATAAGACATCATTTATAAAAGGCTTAATGACAAATGATTTTTATAAAACTCAATTGGAAGTGCCATTAGACAAATTGGTTTAAGAAGTATCCTTTAATTGCACATTCTAAATGTGGACAAGATAATCATTAGGTGAATAGATTTTAGGCAAATTAGCTTTTAGTAAATTGGTTTAGGGAAAATTGGTCTTTTACTTTTTACATGTTGGGGGCATAGAAATAGAATCTGGAAATTATCCCAGTGACCCCCCAGGATGGACATTGGTCCAGATGCTGGATGGAATTGGTGCATCCTGGCCTCGAGTGCTGCAGTATCCCTGCCTCAGGCAGCAGCATACACCAAGCGATTTAGCACCCTGAGCCAGTGATTCTCAGCTCCTTGTATATGCTGAGCATTTGGGAAGAATTTTTTTTTTTTTTTGAGATGGGGTCTCACTCTGTCACCCAGACTGGAGTGTAGTGGCACAATCTCAGCTCACTGCAACCTCCACCTCCCGGGTTCAAGTGATTCTCCTGCCTCAGCCTCCCGAGTAGCTGGGATTGCAGGCACGTGCCACCACGCCCAGTTAATTTTTATATTTTTAGTAGAGACGGGGTCAAAGTGCTGGGATTACAGGCATGTGCCACTGCACCCAGCCAGGAAGCGTCTTAAATCCAAATGTCTGGCCCAAAGATTCTGGTTCAGCAGGTCCAAAGTAAAGCCCAGGAACATGAAGTTGCATCAGGCAACTATTGGAGGTGTTCCAAGGACTCTGTGCTAAGAAATAGTGCCCTTTTGTTAGGAGAAAAGGACAAAAGTAAGAGGCCAAGAGTTATTTTTGACTGTGGCTTTTTACAAATGCAATGCTGGGCCAGGTGGCCAGCACTGGGTGGCCACCCACTTTGGGAGGCCGAGGTGGGTGGATCACCTGAGGTCAGGAGTTTGAGACCAGCGTGGCCAACATGGTGAAACCCTGTCTCTACCAAAAATACAAAAAAAAATTAGCCAGGCGTCGTGGTGGGCACCTGTAGTCCCAGCTACTCAGAGGCTGAGGCAGGAAAATCACTTGAACAACCCAGGACGGGGGAGGTTGCAGTGAGCCGAGGTCACACCATTGCACTCTTGCCTGGGCAACAAGAACGAAATTCTATCTCAAAAAAAAAAAAAAAAAAAAAAAAAAAAAAATTTAAAAAAAAAAAGAAATATAATGCTGGACCCCAACCTAGAATCCCTGAGAAGAGGAATGAGCATCATTGTGATTCTGATGCACCCCCAGCCCTGGGCCTGAGGACCACAGGGCAGTGAGCACATTCCATCACTGCCCAGCCTCAGAGTCCTGCTGCAGCACGTATAGGAGGAGCCATCTGGGAACTAGTTGGGAAGACAGGGCTGACCCAAATGGAGCCAGCAGTAACCAGCACAAAACAGAGCCAAATTCACTGGAACTGCTGACCACCAGGGTTGTAGGAGTTAAGGGAGGAAAGGCTGCCAGAGGAAAGCGGGTCTTCATTTGCTGCTTGAAGGGTGAATGCAATTTTTATTATCAAGGAACAGGAAGGCATTTCAGGAGGTGAGTACAACAAAGGCCCTGAAGAGAGAAGGAGCGTAGTTATTGGGAAACCCAGAGGCCAGAGTGGACGAGAGAGATGTAAGTGGGAGACTCGTAGTAGAGTCCAGACAGAGTCATACTTGGACTTGCAGCATGGACTGAGCATGGAGCCATCATGGACCTCACACATGCGCAGCAGGTGCTGTAGGGAGATAGATATCTGGTACAGAGGGGACAGATCAGAGGGCTGGGATGCCATTATCCACATGATAAGAGGAGATGAGTGTCCTAGGCTGGTGTAGTGGTCAAGAAGCTGGAGAATACAGAAGTTTGAGTGGGAAAAGGAAGATTAAAAGCTTAGATGGAAGTTCAGAATGACAGATAATATGCAGCTGGTTGCAAATCGTGCCTCTAGTTGTGTTATGGGGAATGACTTAGTGTTAAGATGTAAAAATATACAAATAGGCATTGCCACTCCAACAAAGACATGAGCTGCCCAGCCTCTCCTCAGTTATCCACAATGTTGGGGAAAGATAGAGACTGCATGGCTAATTCACAGAAAGCAGGTAATTCCACCTGATTTTAGCCCTTTTCTTACTTTCGTTCACTTTTATGAAATCCACTGCGCCAAAAATGATTTTAAATGATTCACTTTTATTCTCTGTCCTTCTTTAATTCATAGCTATGTGCATCAAAACAACCAGAAAGGAAATGTAGCAGGAAAGAAGGCCTGGGGTTCCCCACGACCCCAGCATGCCTTTCCTGGAACAGTAAGAATAACCGTCTCCACTAACTTGGTTCAGCTGGCCGTTTTTTCCTTGCCTGTTTTCATAGAATTGCTGGGGCTCACTTGGCCAATTTTCTATTGATGAAACCAAGTAGGTTTTGCTATGGAAGTAGTCACAAGAAGTGGTGGAATGTTACAAGAAGCTATTGATTAACAAGATGGGCAGAACTCAATATAATCACTGCCCCTTCCTAGGCAGAGAATTCCACTCTGCCCTCCTGGTTCTTTCTCCTGACCAAGCAAATGAGCACCTACTTGCCTTAGAGAACCAGAGTCTTCAAATGAAGGACTTTGGGTTAAGGGTCCTGGAGCAAAATCCTTAACACATCAGGACATACTGCATTTGCTAGGTTTGCACTGAGGCTTTTTTTTTGAGACAGAGTTTCACTCGCCCAGGCTAGAGTGCAATGGTACAATCTCAGCTCACTACAAAGTCCATCTCTTGGGTTTAAGTGATTCTCCTGCCTCAGCCTCCCAAGTAGCTGGGATTACAGGCACCTGCCACCATGCCCAGCTAATTTTGTATTTTTAGTAGAGACGGGGTTTCACCATGTTGGTCAGGCTAGTCTTGAACTCCTGGCCTCAAGTAATCCACCCGCCTCAGCCTCGCAAAGTGCTGGGATTTACAGGCATGGGCCAGCGCGCCCGCCTGCACTGAAGCTTCTAAGAGCTGTGTAAGTGGACCCTTCACTAAGAGGAGCTGGACAACGGTGTTGAGTTTTTCTGTGTCTGAGCACTTTGGAACTAGCTAGCACTAGTTAAGTTCCTGAATGTGGTGACATTGCACCATGTGCATGAGGGGTCACAATGAACAGGACAAGCCCTCGGGAATGAACATGTGGAAGCCTGTGGTTATGACTGGTTTGCATTCTGGTGTTGGGGAGCAATCTTATCAGGCCCCCTGAAATGATTAGAATTTTCTGTGTCTTAGCAGTAGGATCAGAAGTTTAGTGTCCATACGCCACAACTGTGTGATCCTAAAATTATAATCCATTTCAAGCTCACATCTCCCTCCTAGAGTATCTATTTCTGGGGAAGGTGTGAATTCATCCCACAGCAGATCATCATAACTTTGGCTCATTCTGTAAACACGATTTGCATCTCTTGTGATGTGAGCTGGGCACTGAACAAGATGCTGAGGTTTAAGATACAATAATAAATTACACACCATCACTCTTCAATGGGAGAGGAGACAGTTATGTAAACAGGAAGTGCAGCATTGTGTCTTCAGAGACCCTGTTTCATCATCTGCAAACATGAGATAATAATGGCATCTCCCTCAGACTTACTGTAAGGATTAAACTAGTTAGAATACAAAGAGCCCTTAGAACAGTGTCTGGCACATGGTAAGCACGATAGAAGTCTTGATTATCAGGACTGTCGTCATTCCTGCTATCATCATTAACACGGTTAACACGGACATAACGTGCATCCACGTTCCCACTCTCTTTCCACAGAGTGGGAAGAGGGATGTAATGATCAAGGAATATTTTCAGGGGGGATTGTTTGTGAGTTGGATCTTGAAGGGCAACTAGTAATTGACCAAGAAGACAAAACAGAGAATATTCCAAACTGAGGGAAAGTGACATGCAAAGGCCTAGGGTTATGGAAACATCAGGCAGTTTAGGAAACTCAGCAGTTCAGGAGTGAGGGTGGATGGAGTGGGTAATGGTGAGAAAAGTGGGCTGGAACTAAAAGGGAGGTGGGGAAGCCATGAGTGCTCCTCTTCAGTTCCTTACTGGGATAGGAAGAGGCATCTGTGGAAGGTGAGGATCCTGGAGGAGGCTGGGGAAGACTGCAGCAGCTCTTGGGAGAATGGCCAAGGCCACCTGGTCAACTTTGTTGAGGGTGGAGACCCTGAATCCGTGGGCCACCAAATAAGTAGAATCCACAGGAGAAAAGTGATCTGGGCCATAGGAGAGGTTCTGCTCTGGCTTTTCAGGTGCCGCAGGTAAGGTTATTTCCAACTGGGGGAATAAGAGCAGACTTCATAGAGGTACAATGTGGACATGAAGACATGAACCAAGCAGCAGCCAGCCCATGGAAGGCCTTGAATGATGTATCAGGAAGGTTTAGTCCATGGATGGGTTTTAAACTGGGGAACAACGTGATCAGATTTGTGCTCTAGGAATGTCATTTTGGCAGGACTCTAAGTTAGACGGGAGGAAGGCCACGTTCGAGGCAGATAGATCATTAGAGAAGAATCTATGGCCTCCGAGATGGAGAGTCAGAACTGTGTGGTGCTCCCCAACAGGGGGTGCCAGTGGGGCATTGAGACTCCCTACTCCTCCCTGCTGTGCTGTTCCAGACCATGCTTCTCCCAGGCAAGCCTGCAACCCACAGGGTTCAACCAGGTTCCCCTCCAGTGCTAGGTGATTTCCAGAAATGTGGGGTACAGCAACAGACTACATCTCCCCAGAAATGCCCTGGGGTCTAGTCTGACCCTGAGCCCCTCAAATGTGGAGCATCTCTAGGAAGCTCAATGGCATTGTCATGGAACCCAGCAGTTGGTCCTAGGTAGGTTCTAGCAGCCTGGAGTCCCCTGTGGGAGCCTCCTTACTGTTTCAGCAGCCCACACTTGAGTGGGCCCACCAGTCCAGCAGTCACTCTCACTCCTGCCCCACTCGTGCACCCAAGCCAGGGTCTGCAAAAACTAATCTTCACAAAGCATCCTCTCAAGGCAGGATGGTCGTCCCTAGGTGACGGAAGAGGGAATTAAGGTTGGCAGCAGTAAAGGCACTTGCAGAGTGACATGGTATTGGTGGACTTGACCCTAGGGCTGGCTTTAAATCTCATGCCTGTTGGGAAGTTCCAACTTTGAAAGATCTGTTCACATCATAATTGCAAAATTGTAGACATGTATTGTAGACTGGCATGTCTTGGTCTGTTTTGTGTTGCTGTAACAATACCTGAGGCCAGGTAATTTGTGAAGAAAAGAGATTTCTTTAGCTCACAGTTCTGCAGACTAGAAAGTATGAGAAACATGGTGCTTCTGGTGAGGGCCTCTGGCTGCTTCCACCTATGGAGGAAAGCGGAAGGGGAGCTGGTGTGTGCAGAGAGCACATAGCAAGAGAGGAAGCAAAGGAGAGAAACTGAGGAACCCAGACTCTTTTTAACAACCCACTCTCCCTTGGGAACTAATCTATTCCTGGGAGAGCTAGAACTCGCTCACACCCACCACTGATCTATTCATGAGGGATCCACACCCGTGACCCAAGCACCTCCCACTAGGCCCCACCTGTTAAAGGTTCCACCTCCTGACATCCTTACATTGACAATTAAATTTCACCATGAGTTTTTGCAGGGACAAACTGCATCCAAACCAAAGTTTGGCATATCCTAGCAAAGGTTTCCTTGACGGTCCATGGGTGTCCATGAGCAGAAGAGCTCGTCACATGCCTCCTTCCTCCTGCCTTACTCTCTGGGCTGCACCCAAGTCTCTGGCATACTGTGCATTAGACACCACTAATGTCTGGGTTCCTGAAGGCCCTTATGGCCAGTGCAAGTGCACTTGGAGTAGGAAACAAGAGTCAATGGATACTTGCTGAGTAGCACTCATCACGCTGGTGTCTCCAATTGACACATTTTACCTAAGAGGCTCAACTCATTGGCCACAGTCTCCAGGTGAGCACATCTGGTGTTCTGGGTTTCTTCTGATGCCCCCAAACTCACATCTGCCTCTCGCCCTCTTTCTGCCACAGATCCTGGCGCCCCTGTGAAATTGCCTTGTCTGCCAGTGAAACTGTCGCCTCCGCTACCTCCAAAGAAAGTCATGATCTGTATGCCTGTTGGGGGGCCAGACCTCTCACTGGTGTCCTACACAGCCCAGAAGAGTGGCCAGCAGGGTGTGGCTCAGCACCACCACACTGTCCTGCCCTCCCAGATCCAGCACCAGCTGCAGTACGGCAGCCACGGCCAGCACCTCCCCTCCACCACCGGCTCCCTCCCCATGCACCCCTCGGGCTGCAGGATGATAGACGAGCTCAACAAAACGCTGGCCATGACCATGCAGAGGCTGGAAAGGTAAAGGTGGGCACCAGGAGGGAAGGCGGGAGGAGAGGGGTTGGCTGGGGAGGGGGGCTTAGGGATTTGGACCATGACTTAGGAATGTGAACAGGGGGTCACATTGAAAGTAAAATGAGACAAAAAACTGAAGGTCAAAGCATGGAAGAAAAACAATGTTGCCAATTGAAAAGCTCTAGAATAATCACATTTATCAGAAAGAAAAACTAACATGTATCAGTGTCATCAGTAGGTGCATGAAAATCGCAACTTCAGTAAAATAAAATCTAACAAAACCAACTTAACCATAGACTGATTGATATAAACAAGACTTAAGTTCCTATAGCATATTTCTGGTCAGAAAAATATTCTAAATAAAGACCACAACACTTCTAATATTAAACATTGAAATAAATGTGAGCTGTACATACGTTTAAGAAAGAGGCAGGAGAATGGTGTGAACCCGGGAGGCGGAGCTTGCAGTGAGCCGAGATTGTGCTACTGCACTCCAGCCTGGGCGACAGAGCGAGACTCCGTCTCCAAAAAAAAAAAAAAAAAAAAAACAACAACAAAAAAAAGAAAGATTAATAAAAACAAAGAAGGTAATTACCCAATTATTCCAGTTCAGGGTGGTGGCTAGCCGGTGCGTGTCCCAGCAGCCCAAGGCACAAGGTGAGATCTGGCCCTGGTCAGACATCATCCCCTCGCAGGGCGCACTCACACCCACACCCACACCCACACTCACTCAGACCTAGGACAGTGTAGACACGCCATTTCACCTGACATGTACATCTTAGGGATGTGAGAGGAAACCTGAGTACCTGGAGAAAACCCATGCAGTCGTGGGGAGAACATGCAAACTCCACACAGGTCATGGCCCCAGCTGGGAATCAGTTTTTTTTTTTCTCATAAGTGTTATGGCAAAATGACATTGAAATGACCTTATTCAAGGACCTGCTCTATATCCATCTTTGCATACATGTGGATGTACACACATACACACGTGCACACACACATGCACACACACACACGCACATGCACGCACATATGGTGTCTCTATAAGCATTAACGTTTTGTGAAAAAATGTATACGTAGTCATTAATAGCGTTTATTCCTGGGGTGGTGAAATGGGGAGAAAATACTTTTATATTTCATATCTTTCTATAGTACTTTTTAATTCTGTGTATATTACTTTTATGAAACTCAAAAGAATTAAAATGTAAAATAAGAAAAGATGAGGGCTGGCAGGTGTTGGAGGGAAGTAAGAGGGCTGGGGAAGGTGGGAAGATATACTCGGTTCTTGCTGATGGAGGAAACAGAGTCCCAGGCTCTGATTATATGCACATGTGCCGCTAATATTTGGCCACTACCAAGGCAGCTCCCTCTTTCACCAGAGTAGGCCTCCAGTCGCTCTTCAGGGAGAGCTGCCAAGATGACCCCACAGGCAGGCCTGCAGCCACGACCCTAACTCCTCACCACCTAGGGAGATCTCTCAAACTGGTTCTCAGTTACTCTTGTGTGTGCACGCTTGATCATGCGTGTGTGTGTATTCAAACACCACCACCTACCTCACATCCAAGAAGGCACTGGGATTTTCCACTGGGGCTCTGAGGCACATTGCTTGACTGGGTGCCCTGGTGTGACAAGCAGAAAGTGTGTCTATGAGGTGCAAAGCGTGTGTCGGACTGGGAGCTGAAGGCTTGTCCCATAGTAGTGGCTGCTGGTCACTGGGTCCTACGGATGGAAAATGGCAGTCCGAAGGTCCCAGCGAATCACCAGAGCCAAAGGCGAGGTGCACAGGTGGGAGCTTCGGGTTGTGTTTTCCTGACTCTCGGTGGCTTTCTCTGCTCCTGCCTCTCAGCTGAGTATTCTGCATTTGGGAAAGGAATGATTCACTGGGAGGTTGCTGTGTCTAGGAATTCTGACTTGATTTCTTGGTGTTAACATCTGCCCTTGCTGCAAAAGGAAAAAAACAAAACTTAATTTGGCCCCTTGCTATCATTTGCAACTATTCTTGTTGTTAATTAGAACAATAATAATTTAAAATGTGGGTGGCACCTTTTAATCTATTACACATACACATTGTCGTCACTGTCATTGTCATCTTATTGAATCCTCACATCACCTACAGAAACTGAGTAGATGGAGAAACTAAGGGAGGTTCACTAAGTTCCCCAAAGCCACCTTCTCAAAGGGTGGCCCACAAATTGCTTATCTCACATCTGCAACCACATAAGTGCAGACATTGAGAACAAGCTTTTAGATACTCTTACAGCAATATGACAGAATAATTTCATGCCTGTTGAATCTTGTCATTAAAAAGGGCTTCATTATTTTTACATTTGTATTATATTTTACAAAAGCATCGGTTTGTGACGGATTGAAAATAGAAAGAAGTAAACAGTAAGAACTGTTTTGTCCCTGTAGACATTTGGAAAACACTACCCTAGGTAGTAAGTTGAGAGGCCAAGCCTCCAGCCTGGTCTTCCCTCTCCAAGTCCAGAGCTCTTTGTACTAACACACAGCTGCTTCCTAAGGACAAGTAGCAGCCAACATCATTGCCGCCCCCATCCCTACCCCATGTCTACATGCACCCACTAAGTTTTCATATCTCTCTTGAGCTTCAATAATCAGAAAAGATACTTGGATAGCATATAAATAGGATATGGCTAAATATGCTTCCACTTAAACACCATATTAAAAGGTTCAATTAAAGATGCTAACTGGCAAGTTTTATAACATCTGTGGGTATTTGCAGGATATTTCAGTTTAATTTAGACCAATGGGTAGATCTAGTGGGATATGGGAATTTTTGTGGAGGGGCAAGGTATGCAGCATGATCTCGGCAGCAGAGCCAAGGCAGTCTCTGTGCTTTGTCCCAACGCAGATTTTTTTCCTCCTTCTTTGTCCTTCACTTCCCACTCAAGGTCAAAGCATAGGGTTGTCCTAACAGATCAACCAGGATGCAGAGATTAATGCATGCATCAGTTTGACAAGATCACCACCCCAGAAAAAGAGAGGCCCTCTTCCCAAACAAAGACCATCCCAGAGGCCCTCTTCCCAAACAAAGATAGGAGAGATTTTTCTGAGTGTCCCCAGTCATCTCCAGGAAGAATCTCAGAGTAGGCCAAGGTCACAGGCCACACTTTTCAGTGTGGGAAGGGAATCACCAGCTGTCTTGGGTAATTTCCCCCGGATTTTTACTGCCTAAAAATTCTCCCTGTTGCCTGTCAACATGATTTCATTCTTGTTCTAACCAAGTTGTGGAACAACTTTTTATTTGTTTATTGTTATTTTTATTTCAATAGTTTTGGGGGAACAGGTGGTTTTTGGTTACATGGATAAGTTCTTTAGTGGTGATTTCTGAGGTTTGGGTGCACCTATCACCCGAGCAGTGTACACTGTACCTAGTGTGTAGTCTTTTTTTTTTTTTTCTGCTTAAAAAAACAAAAAAAACAATTTTATTTGACAAAAGACAAAAAAGTTATTTACAGTAGTTTTTGCTCAAATAATTCAATGGGACAACTGTGCTTCTCCTCCAGGTTTATCTTACAACCAAACCCAAGCAGAGTCTGCCCCACCCCAACACCCCATTTTACATAATGGGGAAATGCCAACCAAGTGTGTAGTCTTTTATCCCTCACCAGCCTCTCATCCCTCCTCCTGAGTCCCCAAAGTCCATTATATCATTTTTATGCCTTTGTTATCATTTCAAAGATGATGCAGTGTTTTTATTTTTAATATCTGCAGTAAGCTCCATGATCTAGTTGGCATCAATCCTAGAAGTCAGATGTAAAGTCCTAATCAGGACTCCTTTTCTTTCTGATCTTAATTTGGCTGATCTCTGTGTTCCAGTCTCCTATTAGTAAAACGAAGGTGGAAAGTGGACCCATGTTGACCCTGAAGGAATTTTAGGAAGACTCTTAATGGAATGCACTTTAAAGAAGTCTTTCCCTTCTCAATTAAAGGCAACTTCACACTTGCAGTCGCTCATGCCAAAAACCCGGAGTCACCCTTGTCCCCTTCCTTTCTCTGATTCCCCACATCTGACCGTCCGCAAATCCTATCTGGTCCACACCGTACATACACAGGGATAAGATCAACACTTCCACGTGCTCCTTCTTCCCCCGCCGAGCCTCAGTTGGCCTTGCCTGGCTTGTTGCAGTTTCTCCCACCTGTTCTTCTGCGTCCACACCTGCTCTGCAACCCATCCCCACCACGACAGCCCAAGAGACAGGGTGTGAGGAAAGTCAGATCGTGACTGTCTTTGTCTGCTAGGACTGCCGTTAAAAAAACCACACACACACACACACAGAACGTGTGACTTAGATGACAGAAATTTATTGTCTTTCAGTTCTGGAGGCTAGAAGTCCAAGATCAAGGTTCCAACAGGGTTGGTTTCTCCCGGGGCCTCTCTTCTTGGCTTGTAGGTGGTGTCTTCTCTCTGTGTCCTCATGTGGTCTTCGCTCTGTGTGTGGCTGTTCCTCATCTGTGTTTATAAGGACACCAGTGATGGTGGATTAGGGCCCATACCACTGACATCATTGTAACTCCCTCACCTCTTTAAAGACCCTACTTCCAAATACAGTCACATTCTGAGGCACTGGGACTTAGGACTTCAACATATGAATTTATCTGGGGACACAGCTCAGCTCTTAACAATGGCTGTGCCCAAAATGCTCCTGTCGCTGAGTAAAAAGCAAAATCCTCCCCATGGCCCAGAAGCCCACACCCACTCCAAGTTCTTTTGCAAAGAAAAATCTACTTACTCTTCAAGACATTATTAAAATACCAGGTCCTCTGTGACTCCTTCTCAGATTCTGGTACAGATCTCTGTCTTCCTGCACACACCCCTTTTGCATACTTGCATCAGGTTATGTGTTTCTCTCTATATTTTCTCTTTAATGTGGACAGGAACCATCCTTGTCTCCTCATCTGCTATGAGGTTTGAGCGTCTCTTCTCCAAAATTCAGGGGTTGAAACCTGAGTATTAACGGACTGCCCCTGTGGTCTCCCTCGCTTCATCGGCTCCCCTCTGTGTTGCTGCCTCCTCCCTCACACAGCGGCCTTCCCACCATTCTCGCACATTCTCGGACATGCCGGACACCTCCTGATGGGGCCTTGGCACTGGCTGTTCCCCTGGACAGACTGCCCTTCCCTCAAATATCCTCAGGGCTCCTACACTCACCTGCCTCGTGTCTCTACTCAAATGTCACATCCTCAGTGAGGCCCTTCGTGTTCAATATTGCAACCCTCCTCGCAACACAGCCTGTTCCCCAGCTCCTTTTATTCTTATCAAAGCATTTTTCACCATCTAACCTTTTGTGTCATTTGCCTCTCATTTGGTTTGTTGCTCTTCTCACCTAATAGAACATACAGTCCACAAGGGCAGGAACCGTTTTGTTCATGGCTATATCCAGAGTGCCTACAACAGGGCCTGGCTTATAGGTTTGAGTGAGTGAGTGAGTGAGTGAGTGAGTGAAAGAATAACTGAATGAATGGAGAGCCTCCCATAGCTGCAGTGATATTCTTTCGCTTATTAATCTGCTTCCTATTGATGGATTGAGTTCTCACAAGGCATATGTTATATAAATATTAAGCAGTATTTGTGGTCTTTAACCTTTTATATTTTCTTTATTCTAACAATTTGAACTGTTCCCTCTGTTTGGAATGCACTCTCTTCCATCCTGTCCTCTACCACCCATGGCAGCTTCTTTCACAAAGAAAAATTCTTGTTCTTCAAGACGTTATTAAAATACCAGGTCCTCTGTGATCCCTTCTCAGATTCCCATACAGAGCTCTGCCCTCCTGCACACACCCGTTTTGCATACTTGCATCAGGTTATGTGTTTCTCTGTATATTCTCTCTTTAATGTGGATGGGAACCATCCTTGTCTCCCCATTTGCTATGGTTTGAGTGAACCTCCTCCAAAATTCAGAAGTTGAAACTTAATGGCCAATGTGATAGTATTAACAAGTGGGGTCTTTAAAAGGTGATTAGGCCATGAGGACTCCTCCCTCATGAATGACATTAAGACCCTTGTGAACAGGACTTCACATGGCAGCATAAAGCTCTCTTGGCCTTCCACCATGTGAGGGTGCTGCGTTTCTCCCAGCCTGAGGATGCAGCCCTCACCAGACAGCCAAACCTGCCAGCGCCTTGATCTTGGACTTTCCAGCCCCCAGAACTGTGAGGAAATACATTTCTGTTCTTTTTAAATTACCCAGTCTTGGGTATTTTATTATAGCAGCATAAATGGGCCACAATCTGCCATAGTACCTGTCATGTAGGAGGTATTCTGAAACTATTTATGGAGTGGGTTTCATTAAAAGTTACTCTAATCTTTGAAATAGAAAAGTATCTTACTTTTATGATCAGTGTTTTGTTACAAACTGTCTCCATTATAGAAATAGGCTTTTGCATACTTACCTGGCAGTGGAGATACCCTGATGACGAAGGTGGTTTTCCCAGAGCGAGGCTTATGCATCGCACTCCAGATGTGCTGATCCCTGTGATTTTCCCAAATGTGGGAAACTCGATTGCATAATTTGTGGTAGTGGGGGACTGTGCTTGCGCTTTCCCCTGAAAAAAAAAAAAAAAGGAAGAAAAGATACAGGCTTCTGCTGTGGATCCACGCCTGCTTCCCCTGTTGGGCCATTCCTGTTGTGTTGTGTTGGGTTTGATGTTAGAAGCAACGTACAAAGTTCCTCCCTTAAAATTAAATCTAGATCTTTGCCTGATAATATCAAACTAGAGCTCCAGATACTATAATTTCGATTATGAACCTTAGCCATCATTGAAGTACATTGTCCCTTCTTATTAATTCTCTTGGAGCAAATCCTTCATGAATGATAAAATGGGAGAGGGGTCATCATCCTTAGCTAAGGTAGAGATGCTAAGATTGCTAAGGTGTAGGGAATCGTATTTGATAGTTCGGCTCTATCCAGTGTCCTCAGATTAAACCTGAAAGTTAACTTCCAGAATTTTATGCTGAGACCTGAAAAAGAGGAGCAATCATGTAAGGAGAAGGCAATGCGGGTACATTCTAGACGGATTAGAGGAAGGAGTGTGTTGGTAGATCAGGTGAGTTCACATGGGAAGAATAATTGAAATCTCTGAGTTTGATCTAAAAAGGCAAAATATGAATGAGTTTTTGTTACTAGTATCATTCATACATGCTATCAACTGATGCAAAATATCAATAGATATTTTTAATGATGCCTTATTTACACCCAGTGAGTTTTAGTTTAGGAAAATTTTAAGTACCATACATTTAGTTCTGATGGAAATTGCCACCTATGGGCCTTAAAAATGAAAAAAATAAATACGTTTCTAATAAATTCATTCTTTATCTACCTCTTCCTGTCCCAAAGTCCCTGAGCAGCTAAATGAAGAAAACTCTGACATTTGCCAGGAAAAAATTTCAGGCAATTACTGACTTGTAAACCTTGAATGAAAACAGGCCCTGCAAAAAGAAAGGATGGTACCTATGTTTGCCTAGCAAACGGAAGATCCACCAATTCTTTGCTGAGTGCATTTTCTAGACCAGGCTCCATGCTTGGCACTGGGGATGTAACAGTGAACAAAATAAAGAAGATACCCTCAGTGCAGCTTAGAACCTGCTGAGAGTACAGAGTGGGCAGATCAGTACTAATGAGAGTGCAGGGAGGGAGAAGAATGTGTAACAGGAATGTCAACTGGTCTGTGAAATTCGGAGTTGTCTTCTCTGAAGAACTGCATTTAAACTAAAAGCTAAAAGAAAGGAATAACCAGATGAAGAGGAAAATGGGAATGAGAGAACATTTAGGCAGATTAGAGGAAGGGGTGATATACTGTCTCCAGATAGAGAATGAGGTTTTTCATAAGAAAAGGGAGTTGGCATTTATTCTCCAGGTTTTTAGAAGACATAACATAGAGAATGAGATGGATGATGTAACATTGTAATCAGATATAAGGAAGAACCCAAGAGCCAACAGAGAGGACACTGAAGATTTTTAAGAAAAATCAGGCCAGCAGGAGTCCCAAATGTACTTATGTCATCCCAAATGTACATGAGTCCCAAATTTACTCATGTACTTATGTAAAGAAAAACCATACAGGTCAGATCAGCTGCTAAGGACATATCCAACTCTAACTGCAGATTAGATATATTGAAGTAGGTTAACTGTAATGTGAAATTTTGGAGAAGTAGAATGGCTTTACCTCTGCTGGCATAGTCGATGTACATCTGTGTTAACATGGATACGCCAGTCCAGTCTGGATGGTCAACTAGATGCAGAAAAGTTCCAGAATCGTCTTGAACTCTTAGCAACACCCACTGATCACTGCATGCCAAGCATTGTGATAGGCACAGAACAACAAAGCAATCTTTCCTTTAAAACAGTAACATTGATAAGTTTATACAAATAGTTTATTATTTCTTATGATGTCCCCCTTTTACATGTACATATTAGCTAGAGATGAATTTGCCAAGAATATTGAAAAAGGAATCATTTTTGCATTGGACAGAAGAAACTGAAATCAGTAGACCCTCAAATCCCTCCAAGCTCTAGAATTCTATTATCCCATGATTATTTTTAGACCTTTCAAAGAGCACAATACAATTTATAATCCTTGGATAAATACATTTCATGGTTACAATCACTTTTCTTCATGTTGCCTCAAGGGTCACAGGAAATTCTAAAGAATAATTCTTCCTCCTAAACTAGATGATCCCTAGGGTTTCTTTTAGCCTTAAAAGTCTAAATAATTATTGTATTGGCTTATGTCTGCAATGTTTCACCTGCTAATTAGGGTGTTCCCTGACAATACACAGTTATGAATCAGTGCCTCAGCAAGAATGAAACTCTGAACACCTAGGTGTTATTTGCTTGTGAAGTGGTGTTGCTTTGTAGTTCCGTGTTTCTTCATGACGTAACAAATGGCCTACATTGTTAAATGAAATATGTTTCCAGGGAAAGATTCTCTTCTTATGGTGATGATCATCTCTTCAAAATCTCACGCAATTCCAGTTAGACATTTGTCCTTGCCCCTTTGAAGCCAGCACTGTCAATCTCTTACTTTAGATCAGTTCTTTGATTTTAAAGCCTATATTTATCATCTTTAATTGACGACATGTGCATGTTGTTTTTCAGATTTAACTGCTACTCCAAGGTACATGATGTGGTTTTAGTGCAAAGTAATGTCATTATGAGCAAGACCCATCTTTCCCTATAAGGTTGGCAAGGAAATTGTCTAACCAATTTCCTAAGTTGTTTAACTTTAAGGAAGTTAAAATGAGACTGTACAAACCATTAACACCTTTTTAAGGCTTAAGAGGATTAAAAAAAGGAAGTATATTTTCAAAAGAAAGGGAATCTGCTTTTGATTTTTTTTTTTTTTGCTTCAATAGAAATCCTGCCCTTTTCCAATGCACAAATATTGACTCTTTGATCTTCTTGGAAACCATTGTCCAGAAAGTTTTGCAGATCAAAAATATTAAAACACTAAAGGAAATATTTTAATAAATTAGTGGGTAATATCTATAATGGCTAATTTATGATAAATTGTTGGTGTTGACATGCACTCCTAGTTAAAACAGCAACTCTCAGCATTGTTGTCCAGGAAGCACATTGCACCAGCACTGCCTTCTAATTTCTCAGCTGCCTGGGAGGTGGGCACCTAGGTTTCTCCATTTAACTGATAAGGAGCCAAACACCAATAGACAAGGTTAGCAATGGCCCAGCTGGGACTCGCACCGTTCTGCTGACTCTGTGTCCTGCATTTTTAGTACCCATGCTCAGCCAAGCATGCTAGAACACTCACCAGTGTCTAGGGACAAAGTCAAGTAGAAAAGCCACAACTGGTTTCTCCATCAGAAATAGAGAGTGCTGGGAGGTATGGGCTCTTGGTCAGACTCTGTGTGTCTTATGGTTTTGTTCATCACATCCCAATCCCAGATAATATTTCCGAAATGTGGGTCATTGGTCCCTGAAAGGACAGAGGCTGTGAACAAATTAATTTAAATCCATTACCACTGCTGAAAAAAAAAAACCCTCAAAATACATTTTCTATTCAGGAAGGCTCAGTACCCTCATCTATATATAGAACAGCATAGTTTCCTGCTGACTAAAGTTCAACAAAAAACAAAAGCTTTAATGTTACATGTCTTATCTTAGAAGGCTAATCCTAGGCCATGATAAACCACATAATGTATGCCTGCTTTCTTAAAAAGAAGCTGATTAACTATTTTCTTAGGCTACATTGGTTATTTCTGCTATTTTTCAGCTTCAGGCACTGCAATTTGCAGCATAATTTCTCACACATTTTTGGTCTCCAAGAGGAAAGTGGCTGATTGTTCTCTCTCCCCTCTGAAAACTCTCTTCATAACTATGCAGACTAAATTACAAAAGCTGTTCCTGTTGAAGTTTAATTTGGTTTTCAGTGTCATATTTGTAGATAATAAATTTTATCTGTCCTTTGAGGAGATTAATGTCTTTCTTTTTTTTAATAGTGGATGCATTTAAAATCAGATACCAGAAAGCAATATTCCCTTTATTACATGTTTTTCTTTAGAAATGATGGTGAAATGGATCCCACCTATTTTAGAGAAAGATTAAGGATTTAAAAGAGACAGTGATTTTCAATTGTATGACCTGCCCTTGATTCCCTACAAGAGTTTCAAAGGTGTTTGCCAGCCAGTAATTCCCCTCTCATGAATGGGTCACAGTGTTTCCTACTCATCAGCCTGTACCATGGAATGGAGATAAAGTGATGATTACAAAGCTCCCTTGAAAAGGGAGTGACTCTTATAATGACCCGGACTCACTGTAGATGTCTTGGCATTCATTCCTGTATGAAAGACTGAAAGTAAGGTCTGGGCCTTACCCTTATCCAGTAATGAACATGAAAGGTAAGTCAGTGTCTTCATTTTTGAAGTATAGAGATCCCTTAAAAACATTCGGCCATTGAAATGGTAGGAAAAGGCCAGTCACGGTGGCTCACTCCTGTAATCCTAACAACTTCAGGAGCCCAGGAGTTTGAGACCAGTCTGGGCAACATAGCGAGACCCCGTCTCTACAAAAAAAATAAAAAAATTAGCCAGGTGCAGTGACACCTGTTAGTACCAGCTACTCAGGAGGCTGAGGCGGGAGGATTGCTTGAGCCCAAAGGTCCAAGGCTGCAATGAGCTATGCAAAAAGGAGGAGGAGAAGGGGGGGGGGAGGGGGAGGAGGAGGAGAAGGAGGAGGAGGAGGAAGAGGAGGAGGAGGAGGAGGAGGAGGGGGAGGAGGGGGAAAGAGAAGAGAAAAGGTAGAAAAAGGGAAGGGAGGCAGAAATGGTGATCTACCCAGGCTCTCAACCTATGCATCTCCTACTTAGTTTAACAGAGTTAAAGAGAAGAGTTGAGTTTTCCAAAAAGAAGGCTTGGTAAAGGTCATTCTTGGTGGGAACAAGATCAAGGGAATAGAGTACAGCTTTTCACCTCCCTAAGGCATCCTGTAGATGTGATGAGGGGAAGGCAGTTTTAAATGTGTGCCTTTTATCGACTTGGGACTGCCATTTTCCTCTCAAGCTTTCCAAATATGTCTCTTTTCAGTGTTTCTTGTGTAAATAGCAAGTCTTCTGTTTTAGGGATACTTCTGTTCATTATTTTCTGTTCATTTAAGCTGTTCCATCCTCTAGGGGAAAATGAGGACGAAACAAAGTCTTCATCCTTGTGAGCTTATTCGTTAGGGGGAGCGACAGGTAATAAGCCTATGAGTGTGTAATGTGATGTCGCGCAGGGACGGGGCACTGAAGAACCATCACGCAGGGTCATGGGAGGAGCGTGGTGGTGATGCCTCTCTATCCTCAAGGAGATGTGTCATTAAAGTGGCCACAATAGATACGAAACCCACTGCATGCCCCCTTTTTATCAGCAGCGCTCCATTGTGCAAGGCTGGATTATCCAGCCTGGTAATTATTCTGTCCTTATTCTTGTCGCCTATTCTCTCTGCACACCTACTCAGCCCCAGCCATGTGCTACTCACACAAAACTTGTATCCCCAAGTCTAGAATTCAAACCCCCTCCCTATGTGTTCCATAATAGCCCTCATCATGGGACTCTTCACAGCAAAATTCATAGCAAGAGAGTAGCTGGATTGTGTGAACATCTGTTATCCTTGCTTTTTGTTATAAAAATATTATAGTCCATGGTTTTTAAAATTTGCAGTATAAATTGCACTTCATAGTCAGCATATACATCTACAGAAAAAATGATGGGCTTTGCTGATTCTCCAGGAGAAAGCAACATGGTTCATGGAAAGAACACAGGCCCTGGGTGGGAAGACCTGAGTTCACATCCTGCTGTGATCACCGCCGAGTGATCACTGTGTTCTCAGAAACTTCATGTCCCCATTCGTAAAAATCAAGATAATAACAATACCCTTCTTAACTCTGCAAGTTTTTGTGGCGATTAAATGAGATGATGAACATTTACAACACGTTTTCATAGGGCACTAAAGGACCATCTGTGGTAGCCATGTGGTTGTTCTGAAAGATGCTCCTGCTCCTTCATCCTGAGCTGTGGAACCCGCTGGTATCTTTAAGACATTGTGTGGAAATATTCCGAAATGGTACATCTGTCCAACATCTTGTGAACATCATGGAATGCTGTTTGGTTTCTGCATGTTCATCCCTCTTACATTTGTCAAGAAAATGACATTATTTGGTGCTACCTAGATGATAGGGAGCAGAAATTCATCTGTTTTTCCCCTGGAAAATAATTTAAGGCCTTTGGTCTTTGTTTAAATTCATTATAGAATGTTACTATAAGAGGAAACCGTATAGATATCATCAAGCTCAATGACATCACCTAACAAAGCAACCTAACTTTGGACAGTCTGAATTGAAGTGGGCTGACAGCCTGTGAGTATAGAATTGGAAATTGGAATATCATAAGCTCTCTCTGTTACCTCTTCTGTGCACACACAGTCCTGGAATGAAGGCCACATGGTACCAATGTGCTCTTGCTTGCATGGATCTCTGTGCCTTAGCTCCTCAAGTTGTCTTCTTAGGAAAAAGAACTCTGGAGCACTATTTCCAAAAATCCTAATGCTCCTTTCACAAAGATAATTTCCCTACAACAGCAAGACTCTATCTAAGGGTCAGGGATCCTAATTTTAGCAAATTAAGTAATTGGAAATGTAATGTGGTGTACTCTGATTGTGTGACTTCAATTCAAATATTTGATCAACTTATCCATCAGTTCCAAACACATGTGCAATGAGGAGGTAGAGGCAGGAAGATCATCAGCCTCTGTCTTGGAGAGGCTCACAGTTGATTGGGGTGGAGGTAAATGCCTAGCCTGTAATTATAACATAATGTGGCAGATGCTGTAACAAAGCTGGGAACAGAGGCTATGGATGTGCAGAGAAGGGACTGATTTCCATTGGAAAAATCAGAAAAGTATGCTCAAATGAAATGAGATTTGAGTCATCCTTGAAAGATAGGCAGGATACTCTCTCTAGGCCAAAATCTGAAGGGTGAATTCTGGGGCGGAGCAACTGCAGGAGCAGAGGGAGGAGGCAGGGAAGTCCACAGTGTACTTGGGCAATGGCAAGTGGTCTGATATGGCTGGAACACTGGGGAGATGGTAAGGAATAATAACAAATGAGATTGAAAGGAGTTGGGGGGTCAGATTGTGAGGCACCTCTTAGTCCATGCTGTAAAGGGTGGAGTTGATCCAGTTTACAATGAGGCCTTTCCTGGCTCTTTTGATTAGGAGAATTACATGATCAGACCAGTTTGACAGCAGAATAGAGGGTAGACTGGGTGGGTGGGGAGGGGGAGGGTCTGGAAGAAGATTAAAGTTTGCAGCCATTGGGGGACCACTACTTCTACATCGGCAGTGGTATAGTGACATCAGTAGATCAGGTCCTGTAGTCTGATGGCCTGAATTCAATGTCTGCACCCCTCTGGTTGTGTGATCTTGGCCACGTGCCTTTGCGTTTTCCCATCTAAAACAGGAAGATCACAATAGTACCTATCTCTTAGGATCCTTGTGAGGCTTAAGTGAATCAAAACATGGGACAGCATGAGCATTTAGAAATGTTAACTTCCATCACCATCTGCAATAATACAGTTAGAATGAACAAAGGTGGCCGGGCGAGGTGGCTCACGCCTGTAATCCCAGCACTTTGGGAGGCCAAGGCAGGTGGATCACAAGGTCGGGAATTCAAGACCAGCCTGGCCAAGATGGTGAAACCCCGTCTCTACTAAAAATACAAAATTTAGCCAGGCATGGTGGTGGGCGCCTATAATCCCAGCTACTTGGGAGGCTGAGGCAGAGAATTGCTTGAACCTGGGAGGCAGAGGTTGCAGTGAGCTGAGATCGCACCACTGCACTCCAGCCTGGGTGACAGAACGAGACTCCGTCTCAAAAAAAAAAAAAAAAAGAACGAACAAAGGCTCCATCTCGGAGGTTAGGATGAGATTCCTCACGTTTTACTTGTGGTTTTAGAAGCTAGTTAGCCCTTAGGAAGAGGGAGGATGAACACAACCCATGTGCAATGAAGTCCACTTGAATCTGAAGCCACCTAAATGCTTAATGCCAAAGAATTTTGACATGAATGGTCTATAATAGATTTTATTACACAAGTCAGCAATTCCTCAGGGAGGTTGACAGGTACTCTGCAAGATGTGACTTTCTCAGGCCACTGAGTGTCATTCAGTAAATCACTGATCTGGGCAACAGAATGAGAAAAACTATTTCACTCAAGCGTCAGCCTGGAGCTCTTGCATTCATGAGGTAACAGCTTAGGAACTGAAGGCAGGAGTGCAAGTAACTGAGTGAGTAGAACCCCACGAGCATCAGCATCTTGGTGCAGCCCCCAGAATGCCAGCCTCAGACCTGACAAGTCAGGAACTCACATGAGAGGATCTGGACAGTTCTTCGTCATTCAGTGAATGCTGCAGATTCCTGATAATACCTAAATGGCTTTTGAAGAGACTCGCATGGTACAGTGCTGAGAATGCAGCAAGCAGCAAAGCCACTGTGGATGCTCTAGGCCAGTGGCTCCTAATCTGGGATGATTTCTGTCCCCCAGAGGACATTTGGCAATGTCTGAAGATTGTTTTGGCTGTCACAGTTGGAGGAAGTGCTGCTGGCATCTGGTGGGCAGAGGCCAGGGGTACTGCTAAGTGTTCTACAATGCACAGGACAACCTTCAAAGCAATGAATCATCTGGCCCAAAATGTCAGTCATGCCTGTGTTGAAAAAGCCTGGTCTTGACCAGCATTTAACCAAAATGTGATATCTGCATCACTGGTGGTACAGAAAATGAGTTTAGGACAACCTTTTATTAGTTTTAATATTTTATCAAATATTGTATTACTTATGCATAATATCAATATTGAAAATATATGTATTACAAATACAAAAATATATCTTAACATGTTATTAACCTATATGATTGACATATAAAACCTGTTATTACAAAGATATCATTTGCTTAGGATGAGGTTACAATAGTGTTTAAATTTTTTAAAAAGTATCATACTGACTTAAAAAATTACAAAGTAAATAATAGTGTAAATGGACTTCAAAGATGCCATACACAAAAAAGATTAAGGAGGTGGGAGTATAATCAAGGTTTAGAAAACATTGGTTCAGATCAGGGCCCAGAAAATTTTTTCTGTAAAGAACCAGATAGATAGTAAATATTTTCAGCTGTGTTGCAACTACTCCACTCTTCTATTTTGGTGCAAAAGTAGCCAAAGTGATCGGTGAAGGGATGGGTCTCCTGAACGCCCTGAGTATTAAACTCTGCCCCAGGAGTGGCCTGGTCATGGCAGGGTAGAATACTATTACCTACCCTAGTTAGTAGGACTTAAAATATTTACAAAGTAATGATGCCCATTTTTTACACACATTGTTGACAAGGTATGATATTTCCTCCATCTTGCCTGGGTACATTTAGTCGGGTTTGTGTTTTATCAAAAGGCACATCTCATAAGTATCACAGTTCAACTTTTGCATGCAGAATTTGTAATAGAGTAGGTTCAAATTTCAAGCCCTTCCTTTACCAACTGTATCCTTGTGGGCCTATTCATTACCCTTTCAGAGCTTCAATTTCCCGCTTCATAAAATGGGGAGAACAGCACCTGTCCCGTACAGTTGCTGGAAAGGTGAAATGCAACACTGTGTGTGAAAATTACACATTTAGTAAATGTTCTCTCTATTCACTCTCCCTTCTTTCCTTCTCTCCTTCAATTCTTCCACTTATTCATTGAGGATGCCCTTTTTGTCATTGCCACTGATAAAGATGCTAACCAAGTCCGGAGCACCACATCCCTGCAGCACACCACTAGATGCCTCCCTGAAAATTAAAAAACCATCCCTTAGTTAATGCCTTTTGAATATGTTTTGCTGACTGCTTACAAATATATCTAAATGTCACTCATTCCAGCCCGTATTTCTTTCATTCGGCTGAAGCAATAGACAATTACTGAGCATCTACTTTGTTGTCAGGCATGATACTAGGCACTAAGCATAGTAATAGGAACCAGATACAAACAGAAGATGTGGCTTCTGCCCCACAAGGAGCCTACAGCCTTGGGTGGTGAAGAAAAGATAGTAAGTAAACAGATGATCATGGTTTTCACACTTGAGGACTCTCCCGTAAACACAGGCAAGGCATTGACTGAGACAAGTATTGACAGCGAAATAGGAATGAATGAGGTGAAGATGGTTTGGGAACACATTCCAGGCCAAGAGCACTGAATGCATAGTTGCAGGTGATCAAGGGGTCAGTTGTTTGGAGACAGAAGTAAAGAAGTGGGAATGAGTCTGGCTTAATAATTTGGGCCAAATTAGGTAGGCTGTGGCAGGCACGTGACATTATGTTTAAGCTACTCTTTGCAGGCTAATGGTTTTCACCTTCCTTTTGGAATGAGAGCCTGTATTTAGAGCAGATCTAGGTGATAACTATATTATAAAAAAAACTCATGCTACAGAGACTGATGTTCTGCTGGGTGTCTGTCACCAGCAGGGCACAGGCCACGTGTCATAAGATGCTGCATTTGAGTTGATTTGGTTCTTTGCCTCAAATACTACAGTTCATGATGCGTTAACTGAATTTTCATTTGCATCACTCCCAGAGCAGTAGTTTTGTAGACTTGAGAGGTATTCAAAATTCTCATGGGTGAGGCTCTTAGATCCGAGTTTTAGAAAGCCACTCCGACAACTCTGGAGACTGGACTGAAACTGAGCCTGCTGTGAAACCACTTGGAAGGCCATGTCTGTCAATAACCAGTGAGGGTCTCATTTGAGGCCATGCCAACAGGCGACTTCACATGCACCAGCCCTACAATTTGGCCAATGTCAAGAAGAGAGTAAGTGGCAAAACGTGGACTCATATCTGTCTGGACTCCCCAAACTGAGGCCGCATATTAACCTTCCCAGCCTCCTTTTCAGTTAACTTCTATACTCTCCTTTCTTTTCTTGCTCTCTTGTGGTTCTCCATAGTTAAAAAAGGGGTGGGTTTATCGGGGCGTTGGTCTTCTTCTCAGGACTCTTCCTGATGCATAGTTGGCATTCAGTGGATATTTATTAATAGAATGTTTTACAATTCTTTTGGTGGATTCACCTAGCTTCCTGGAAAACTACCTCCTTCATTCTTAAGGAAAATTAGGCATTCAAGCACATGCTAGGGTTCACACATCAAGAAGATGACCTGATTGGCCCCAGAAGTCTTTAGCTGTTTCTCTAGTGCCCCAACAGGCAGTCATTGGCCACCTGACCAATCCCTATTTGACAAACCCAGTAGCATGGTACCTGGTACCTTTCAAAGTAGCCAGCTGTCCTACATTTAATCCCATCCTATGCAAGGAGGTCTCACGCTGCCCGTGTATCTTTGAAAGAGAAGAAACCACAGCCTCTTGTTGATCACACACTACCTATGAGGTGGAGTTTCTTATCTTCCTTTGCATTTTTCTCTCTTCTTTATCTTCTTGAATCAACTTGGAGCCTTCTACCTTAAGGAACTCATGCTCTCTGGTTTCCAACTTTTTTCCTTAAAAGATTCTTCCCACCAAACAAGAATATCTATTGACTGCTTTCATCCCCAGCTCTGTGCCTTTATAGGAACCATTGCTAATTAACCACAAAGTGGAGAGAGGAAAAGACAGGATTCAGGCAAAACACGAGCCGTGGAATTACATTTTTTGGCTTCTTCCATCCTTACTTCCTATAACACCCAGTGTGGAAATCCAAGCACAGTTGGAATGGAGTGGCTGTCACTAATAAAAGGGCTGCTTTGCAGGGTGGGCACCAAGTCCCCAGCCCCACTTTCATCACCCTTCGCCACCCTGGAGGCCATCTATCGTGTACTTCACCTCCCTGCTCCCATTGTCATTTGTATTAAATTAGGTGGGAAATGGACCAGCGTAAACCACTAATGTGGTAAACCACTAATAAGATGCTGCATTTTGTAAATATGTGATTTAATCCTATTCAGTAGTTGGCTTTTTTTAAGTTGATTTAGTTCATTGCCTTGAACATCATAGCTCATAATGTGTTAACTAGATTTTTCCATTTGTGTCACTGAAGAGTTATGTGAAAAATACAAAGAGAAAAACAGCTCTTTGGAAACAATGGAAGGAAGGAAGTTAATTGAATTTACATTAGGCATAGCAGTAATTTAAAGCATAATTGAAAGTTTCAAAGGAGAGGCATGCATTCATATGTCATAAGTCAGATTTCTTTTGGATAAAATGTTCAAATGTAGAACTTACTGATATATAATATAACCTCATGCTCCATTTCCTTATGCATGTCAAACACTTTTGGATGGTAAAATGCATTGAGTTTCCTGTGTTTAGAAATTCCTTAAATGAAATAAATTCCACTTCCAGTTAATCTGAAAAAGAATTACAAAATTTAACTGTGGTTTCTGGCTTCATATTCTTATGATTCTTACTAGATTTCATGCAAAGCCTGTCATAAAAAAGCGTTCTAAGTTACTACATAATCCTCAGCTAGAGGATTAAGAAAATAATTATTTTCTTTATTTTTGATGACATGCATTTAGTAACTTTTGAACAACAAACTTCTATAGATTTTTTTTTTCTTTTTGAGATGGAGTCTCACTCTGTTGCCAGGCTGGAGTGCAGTGACACGATCTTGGCTCACTGCAACCTCTGCCTCCCAGGCTCAAGCGATTCTCCTGCCTCAGCCTCCCAAGTAGCTGAGACTACAGGTGCATGCCACCACGCCCAGCTAATTTTTGTATTTTTAGTAGAGACGGGGTTTCACCATGTTGGCCAGGATGGTCTCGATCTCTTGACCCCGTGATCTGCCTGCCTCGGCCTCCCAAAGTGCTGAGATTACAGGCATGAGCCACCACTCCCAGCAGTATAGCTTTTTTGGTTAACAAAGATATTTGGTCCAAGTTGGTTCAACTTAAGAGGTAGAACCAAAACATCATCCTCGATACCTCTTAGAAAACTGACCTGCAAAATATCCAGACTGGCATTACCTGTGGCTCCCTGTGGGGGAGAACTTTCTCTAGGTCATCGCTAACAATGTCATGCATGGGTCTTCCGCCTTGTGTCCATCCCCCTCTTCCCTATCTCAGCGTCTCCAGCCACAGCATTTCAGTCTTTCACACACTCAGTCCCTATTAGTCGCCCTGTGTAGCTTTAGAAAACTAGAACCTCAATTATTATCTTTCTTCCTGAATCTGTAGCTTCACTCTCAAATTAATCCTTTACCCTTGCTTTTAATTTTTTTTAAATTATGGTAAATACAGATAACATAAAATTTGCCATCTTAACCATTCTAAAGCATACATACAGTTCAATGGTATTAAGTACATTCACATCATTGTGCAACCATCACACCACCCACGAGGAGCTGGATTTATTATTTCGTATCCCACACCACTATTCCCATCAGGAAACCGTGCCATCTTAAAATGATTCCCTGTAAGATGAGCAATGGAACTTTATTTGCCCAGTAGACCCTTTGTCTCTTAGGACTGGACAACTGAGTTTTAAAATGGTTTTGATGCATTTATATAGCATGTTAGCCAAAGTGAATTTCCTCTTTCCTCCTTGTCTTTAAACAGCTCTGAGCAGCGGGTCCCCTGTTCCACTTCTTACCACAGCTCTGGGTTGCACTCGGGTGACGGAGTCACCAAAGCAGGACCTATGGGCCTTCCAGAAATAAGACAAGTGCCAACTGTTGTGATTGAATGTGATGACAATAAAGAAAATGTGCCTCATGAGTCAGACTACGAAGACTCTTCTTGCCTGTACACAAGAGAAGAGGAGGAAGAGGAGGAGGACGAAGACGACGACAGCTCATTATACACCAGTGCGTTCATCTTAACTCGTCACCAGGGGTGGGGAAGCATGCTATTGTGGAAAGAGAGCAGAGAGCGGACCCAGCAGCCCAGCAGCCCAGCAGTCTGGGTTCTAATCCCCACTCTGGCGTTGACTGGTCCTGGGTCATAGGGCAGCTTAGTCTACCTCTTGGGGCCTCAGTTCCTACATCAGTAAGAGGAGAGGGTAAATGTCCTCTAAATGCCCTCCTTAAATTCCCTCCTAGCTCTAAAAATTACTGCCACCTCCTGCCTCTTTAAATGGCTTCTTTGTTGCTTCTCTTAGGATGCAACTTCTCCCCCACCCAAAAAAAAACTTTAAGAAGTTTAAAACTCTGTCCCTGTCTAGCAAACACTCAAATACTACCCACTGCGTATGCAACAAATTCACTTTTTAAGTATACCTCAGCAACTTTAGAAGGCCTCAATTTAAATTTCTTATTTATGACCTTTAAATGTGCTAAGAGACAAGAGAAGAAATGAAGAAAGCCAAGTTCAAAACTTATCACTCTGGCCATGAACAGTAAATAAATTTTAGTTATGTGAGTACAGCCTGATATTTGGCCAACTTTTTAATAAATGAACTTATGAGAACAGCAACCATGCATTGAACATGTACTGTGTGCCTGACAATGGGCTACGGTTTTAATCTCTCACCTACATCTCACAACAACCCTGAGGCATGGACGCTATTGCCTCATTTTACAGACAAGGGCAGAAAATGGAGCAGCAAGGCGCTGGCCCAGGGCCTCACGTCTGCTAAGGGGCAAGGCTGGGGTTTGATGCAGGCTCTGTCACATTCTGAAGCCCATGTTCTAAAACTAGCGGAGGAAGAAAGAAGAAAAGCACTACTCAATAAAGCCCAAAGCCATCCTCAGACTTGTTGCCTGCTGGCGTTTTCTCTTGCTCTCTACTTACCAGGCTTCAGATAGCTGCCTCCAAGTGAGACCTGGCGAGCTATGAAGGGATCCAAGTGATGTCAAGGAAAGAACCACACAGGGCAGCCAGAGACCTCAGTGATCCATGAATGGAAGGAGAAGCTGCTCAGCCCCTGTTTGCTGTTCAGTAGCCAGAGAATTAAATATTTTATACAGGGGTTTCTCAACCTCAGTACTCCCGGCATTTGGGACCAGAGAATTCTTTGGTGTGGGGCCGTCCTGTACATTGTGGGATGTTTACAGGCATCCCTGGCCTCTGTCCGCTAGATGCCAGTAGCACCCTCTGCCTGCCACCTTAGTTTTGACAACAAAAATGCCTTGAGATTTTGCCAGGTATCCCCTGGGGAGCAAAATCACCACTGGTTGAGAACCACTGATTTATACCAGATGTAGGGAAGCCCTGCCTCAGCTGCTCAGAAACCCTGGAGTTGAAAAGAAAAAACCCATCCCAGGATATTGTGTGTTTCAAAGCCCTCACCTTCACTCCCACCCCCAACCAGCCCCACTTTGTCTACCTACCTTTTTTCTCCTTCACGTCCCCCCAGCTCCAGTGTAGTTGATCTTTTCTGTCTCTTGAGACTTCCTGGTGTATCCTTCACCACTGAACTTCTGCAGACAGATCCCCGCCCACCTGCTGCCTGTTGGACTCTCTCTGCTTCAGGCGTCAGCCCCTCCTCCTCGTGAAACTTCCCCTAGTTGCTAAAGGCCTCTGTCCTGTCTCCCCCTTTGCAGTCCACTGCACCCCACAGCCAGTCCTGCCCTCCTTTGTGATGTCGCCTGCATGCTAGATGTTCCTGGAGAGCAGAGACCCAATCACAGGTTCCCCCGTGTGCTGTCCGTGTGCCCCACACCGTGCTAGGGGTAGAGTGTGTGGCAATGGCAGGAACTCTAGGAACTGAGGCATTAACCACTTTCAGGTGTTAAAACCTTGATGACTTCCTTCCTGCCTTGTATCTTATGGCGCAGGGTTGGCCCTGTGGGAGCCCAGGCAGATATGTAAGCCTTAATTGACTCATTTCTGTCTCCTACAGGCTCCCTGGCCATGAAGGTCTGCAGGAAGGACTCCTTAGCCATCAAACTCAGCAACAGGCCCTCCAAGCGAGAGCTGGAAGAAAAGAACATCCTTCCCAGGCAGACGGATGAGGAGCGGCTGGAGCTGAGGCAACAGATTGGCACCAAGCTCACCAGGTAGGACAGCGGCACCCTCTGCCTCCCTGGCAGTGGGCCTTTAGCTCTCCAGGTTCTAGCAAAAGAATTCAGTCTCAGCTGGGCGCAGTAGCTTATGCCTGTAATCCCAGCACTTTGGGAGGCCAGGGCAGGTGGATCACATGAGGTCAGGAGTTCAAGACCAGCCTGGCCAACATGGTGAAACCCCATCTCTACTAAAAATGCAAAAATTAGTCAGGCATAGTGGCCTGTAGTCCCAGCTACTCAGGAGGCTGAGGCAGGAGGATTGCTTGAATCCGGGAGGTGTAGGTTCCAGTGAGCTGAGATCACGCCATTGCACCCCAACCTGTGTGACAGAGCAAGACTCTGTCTCAAACTAAAAAAAAGAAAGAGAAATGGAAAACATCCCATTTTGTCTCCAAGGTTGTTTCTATAGTGCCCTCTCCTTCATTTATCCAAATCTTGGAAAATTCACTTGATTCAAGGTTCAGGGAGAAATTGAGAAGCAGGTTTCCAGGAAGAATAATCATCTGTAGAAAAGCCTCCATCATCTGGCCAGGCACAGTGGCTCACACCTGTAGTCCTAATACATTGGGTGGCCAAGGCAGGCAGATTGTTTGAGCCCAGGAGTTTGAGGCCAGCCTGAGCAACAAAGTAAAACCCCATCTCTACATAAAATCAAAAATTAGCCAGATGTGGTGGCACATGCCTGTGGTCCCGGCTACATGGGAGGTTGAGGCAAGAGGATGGCTTGAGCACAGGAGGTCAAGGCTGCAGTGAGCCATTATTGTGCCACTGCACTCCAGCCCAGGTGACAGAGAGAGAGAGAGAGAGAGAAAGAAAAGAAAAGAAAGAAGGAAAGAGAGAAAGAAAGAAGGAAAGAGAAAGAAAGAAGGAAAGAGAGAAAGAGAGAGTGAAAGGAAGGGAGGGAGGAAGGAAAGAAGGAAGGAAGGAAGAAAGGAAGGAAGGAAGGAAGGAAGAAAAGCCTCCATCATGTAATAGAATTGAGGACCTATGGAGAGATAAGGTGTGGTTTGATTAAGCAAAAAGCAATCAGATAAACACACTCTCTGCTATACGGTTAAGTGGTTGGTAGTGATGCTTCATTACTCCACTGGGACTCTTTTTGAGTGATTGCCCTTTATGTATGGATATTACAGACATAGGCATAGCTTTATGTTATATTAAGATATTAGCCACCCATGTATGTATTTGTAATCAAGGGCATGTTTATGTGACATTAGGCAACCTTTGTTGAGTACTTATTATTTGCCACCATTCTCTAAACATTTTATATGTATTAAATCATTTGTCTTTGAGCCTGTCTATAAGATACACATTTGTATACCCATTTTACAGATGAGAACACCAGGCATAGAGAACTTTGGTTACTTTGCATAATGTCACACAGCACAGCTCTGCAATTCTCTCTCTTGAGCCCTTACTTTGTACCAGATACTGTTGTGAGTGCCTGGACATAATGTGTGGAAGTCTACCAGGGCTTAATTCTCATTCTCCCTCTTACTAGCTGTAGAGCCTTAAGTAAGTCACTTATTCTCCTTACCTGTGTTTCTGCATATGTAAAAGAGTGAGTTGTGAAAATTAAGCAAGTTAATAGAAGTATTTAAAACGGTATCTGGCCCATAGCAAGCAATCAGTTACCTGTTTTCACCATCACCTTTGCATTGTACAAGTGAGAAAGGTGGTGCCTAGAGGTTTTGTAGACATAGGCGTCATCCAACAGTATGCCAGTATTCTTCCCTCCCACCTGATTTATTTTGTTACCTAAGGGCAGCTTCTTTTTCAAAATTTACTTGGTTTCCTCTTGGAGGATGTTGTAATGGTACAGGGCTTTGTAAAATGGTCAACACTGATGGATGATTGGACCTAGTGTTATGCAGTCTTTAGAGTCATAGAATGAAAACACCTAACCACCTGCCACACACACATACATACTTCCTGTCATTGATTGAAGTAACACGGGCTTCTCTTTTAATACCTCAGTAATAGTTACAGCTCTCTAGAGAGCCTGTCCCATTGTTGGAGAGCCTTATTCTTAGACATTCTTCCAATATTGAACTGAAATCTGTCCATGCCACTCCCACCCATTGGTCTTATTCTGTGTTTTCTGCACCCTCATCCCCCAAAACATGGCATGCTTTAGCATACTTGAAGACAATGATCCTGGCTTCCGCAATCTCTCTCAGGTTACATAGAACCAGATCTCAGTTCTGAGGGTGGTTGGGGTGGGTGAGTGTGGTTCTGGGCTACTCCTGACCCAGCTTGTTCAAGTTTACACATTATCCTCTAGGGAATTAGAAAAAAGAGAAGGAGCAGATCTTTTATCATAGCTCCTTCCCCTTATTTCCCATTCCTCCACCTCTGCTACAGTACAAGGAGAGCCCCAGGTATGTGAGGGGCAAATGAAGATTTATCTGCAGATGGGAATGAGATGTCAGAGCATCTGGCTGCCCCAGTGACCTCTTCTGTGGCAAGTGTGAGAGAGAGATGGGAAGCATAAGAAGTCGGCCTGTGAGGCTGGCCACCTGCTTGTTCACTGTGGGGTCCTTGCACCTGGTTTAGACTAACACAGTAAAAAAAGGGCACCATTGTCCCAGAGCATACTCCTAAAAAGAGAGACAAGCCCAGCCTCTCCTGCCTGAATACATATCCACGAGCCACCACCATGATTAGCTAGCAAAGGTAGCCCAAAACCCAGAGGTGGGAAGAGACATAAACCATCCATGCCCTGAAAGAAGTTATCTGCATCTGAAATCTTATCCTGGTAAATCAGCCCTTTCCCAACTCTTCCCCTTATAAGGATGCTTAAATACTGCTTGGAATTTGTAACATCCACTGAAGGTTTACCATAGTATACATCGTTCCCAGCCCTCTTTCATTATGGCGGATGGCAGGTGTATTATTCAGTTCGCTGCTATGAAGAAATACCTGAGACTGGCTAATTTATAAAGAAAAGAGGTTTAATTGACTCACAGTTCCCCATGGCTGGGGAGGTCTCAGGAAACTTACAATCATGGCAGAAGGCACCTCTTCACAGTGTGGCTGGAGAGAGAATGAGTGCAAGCAGGGGAAATGCCAGACGCTTATAAAACCATCAGATCTCGTGAGACCCACTCATTATCACAAGAACAGCATGAGGGAAACTGCCCCCATGATTCAGTTACCTCCACCTGGTCCCGCCCTTGACACATGGGGCTTATGGAGATTACAATTCAAGGTGAGATTTGGGTGGGGACACAGAACCAAACCCTACCAGCAGGAGAAGACACATCAACTAGGGACAGAAAGACAAAGTAGAGAAGGCAGCATATTCAAGCCGTTGAGATGGCCTGCATCCTTCCTCTGAATCCACTTTGTCCTTCACTCTTTCCACTAGGGAGTTTCTTTCTTTGTGGCAAGACTCTTGGAAGCTCTAACCAGATTGCAGGGACTGTACCTAAAGGACAGACTGTCAGGGCATGCCTAGCAAATTGGCAAAGTTGTACAGAGTTCAGCACATCAGGCAGATGGGCCATATCTATACCTCAAGGTCATTTTTGAGGTAGCACAGCCATTAATGCAGACCCAAAGAGTTTTAGGGACTATTCCCTTTAGAATTGAGAGCTCAACTCTGTGCTTCTAGCCACCCATTCATCCTGAAGCCAGGGCAGAATGAAGGGGAAATCTGAGAACCAAAAAGTGACTGTGGTAGAGAGTGAGCTACTCTGGAGTCAAGAGTTTGGGTTCTGGCTCTGATTCTTTCATTCCCTAGTCATTTTCCCTGAGGGCATTAGACTAGGTCATCTGATTACTGTGTGCAAAATATGTGCTTTACAATCACAAAAAGTAACTAAAAGAATGTAGACGTGTGCTGTAGAGTTGGCATTTCTGAAGCTACAAGGCTGCAGCATTCTCTGGCTATTAACGTACTGGAAATCGTAGGCTCTTTGAAAAGCATGTGGCCAAGTCTGTGGTCCTCATGGAGTCAGCAAGATAGAAAACATAATTTTAGCCTGACAGTTCCAATAACATAAGAAGAAAAAAAAAGACCACAATGTGTAGCATTCTAAGAATAATCCCAAATTGAGGGTGGGGAATGGGAAACAGAAACACCATTTCTGTAAAATGATGTCAACTTCTGCAGAACCTCCCAGCATTAAGGCAGAGTTTCTACATAAAAATGCCAAAATTACTGTGCTTCCAAAAATGTTTACTTGTTGAGGCTATTGGGCAGACTCTACTAAGTCTCAATCAGCAAGTCATCTGGATTTTTTAATAAATAACTATTTCAGTCAACTGCCATTGGAGACGTGTGGACTGCCCTAGGGACATGAACGTTGGTCAACAGGGTTCACATGGCTCCTCCTCCATGTGTATACAGACTTTGAACTTCAGGATGGCACAGAGGACCATGGGGTGGTGAATGATGCCATCCACTGGGGTGCCAGGCGAAAATCATAGAGCTTCTATTTACATTCATTTCATATCATCCTTTTTAACATGGTTATTTGTGCCTGAATTGTAATGTGCATGGTGTATCACTGCAGTAGTACCTGTGTCTTATACATAAAGAAATGGTACATATGGGGACATGTGCTTAGATTCGTATTGATGAAGTTCTCTTAGAGTCCACTGGTTTGAGGGTCACTTCTCAGTGCTACATGAGGAGCAGTTTTCATCTCCAGTGGACACACAGAGACCTCAGGGCAATCCCTCGCCCCACCTACCCTGCCCCATGCGAAACCATTCTGCATTCTCTCTAGATCTCCTCTTGGGATTCCACATCCTGAACCCTAGGAGGTGCCCTGACTATGGGATCTTAGCCATCAGATCTACTTCTAGTTCTGTTCATTTGCCAAGCTTTTTATTCCCACAAGAGTAATATTCCCTCAGGACTCCATTTTGTTTATTTGAAATATAATTGAACATACTCCTCCAAAAAATCGGTATCAAAAATAATTAGACACAGAGCCATGCTCCTCAAAGTTCATAGTTTGGGTGCCCTGTCAAGGCGACCTGGTGATCTGCCAGAGACAGCATGCTCTGGCACTTCCTCATGTTCCAGCCTGTGTCACTGACAGATCGGTGAAGTGAAACCCCCAGAGGTTGGAGCTTCGGATCACTAGGTATGGGGTGTTCTGGAACTAAAGAGTAACCTAGTGCCTAACAAGTTGTGCTTTTGATTCTGAAACATCCTATAAAAAGTGAGTCATTCAGTAAGTTGATAGGGCTACTCATTTTTAAAGGAAGGGACTAAGACTCCAAAACATGACCTATTTGTGGTCAGTCAACCGCCAGTCTACCTGGGACCTCACCTAGGGAACAGCTAGCTCTTCAAACCCAACAGAGGATCAAGTGGCCCAGTCCTCTCCAACTGAAGTCCTCTGTCCCCACCCATACCCTCTTTGTTGTTTGGACCAGATGAGAGAAAAAGCCTGCAAAAGAAAAATAAAATGGAAAGTGCCTCACCATATACACAGGAGTTTATTATCTAAAGTGAGCTCGGGAGTAAATGAGGACTGTGGCCATCTACCTCCCTGACATACTCCTTCCCCTAAAATATCCCTTCACACTTAAAATATCACCCTCCTACTCAGGAATGAACTATGGGCATTTTTTTTTTTTTTTCGGCAGTCAGAGTTGACCAGAATTTTTTCATCACCTGAGCTGGAGCAGGCAGACTCCCCACTTCTAGTTGGATGCATCTCTATGTAGAAGCTCTTGGAAGCCTGGCCACTTGGTTTGGGAAAGAACATTTCTCCTTGTGATGTCCTTTTCCTAAGCTAGACATAGCCAATAATGCAGACCACTCACCTATGATTATTCCCAATGATCAGAGGAAGATACTGACTTTATTTAAGCTACTTGGTGTATTCATTTGCTGGGGCTGCCATAACAGAGTCCCACAAATCAAGTGGCATACACAACAGAAATGCATTGTCTCAGAGTTTTAGAGGCTGGAAGTCCGAGATCCAGGTGTCAGCAGAGTTGGTTCCTTCTGAGGGCTGCGAGGGAGCATCTGTTCCAGGCATCTCTCCTGGCCTCTGGTGTTTGCTGGGAATCTTTGGCCTTCCTTGGCTTGTGGATGCATCACCTCAATCTCTGCCTTCGTCTCTGCATGATGCTCTCCCTCTGTGTGTATCTCTGTGTTCAGATTTCCCCTTTCTATAAGGACACCAGTTATGCTGGATTAGGGCCCACCACCCCACCCTAAAGACCTCATTTTAACATGATTATCCCTGTAAGGACCCTGTCTCAATAAGGGGACATTCTGAGGTTCTGGGATTAGGATTTCAACCTAGAAGTTTTAGGAAGACAGAATTCAATCCAAAACACTTGGAGAAGTGTCAAGTGGGTTTACCTAGAGAAGGGACCATGACCCCAAATGCATGTGGGAACAGACAGATATTGCACAGAAGTGAAGCAGACAGTGAGGAGATGAATAGGGAGTGTTGGGAACAGGGGCGAGATGAAAAGTCCACCCTTGCATCAAGAGGCCATCACTGTTCAGCTTCAACCCCCTGTTTTGCAAAAATGAAGGACTAGTTTGTTAGCTCTTCTGAAAAATAGAATCTGGATTTTTAAAATGACAATTTCAATTTTTTTAGACTTTATAGGACTGGCACAGTGGCTTATGCCTATAATCCCGGCACTTTGTGGGGCCAAAGTAGAAGGATCACTTGAGCCCAGGAGTCTGAGACCAGCCTGGGCAACATAGACCCCATGTTGACAAAACAAATTCTTAAAAATTAACTGGGCATGGTGGCATCCACCTGTAGTCCCAGCTACTTGGGAGGCTAAGGTAGGAGGATCCCTGGAGCCCAGGAGGTTGAGGCTGCAGTGAGCTGTAATTGTGCCACTGCACTCCAGCCTGAACAACAGAATGAGACCCCACTTTAAAAAAAATATGAGATAGGCAAAAATATATATTTGTGGACTGAATTCAGCCCAATGACTCCATCTCAGTCCTGGGCCACCCGTTTTAAATATTGGACCTGGATGGTGTAGTTTATTTATAGTGTATTCACGAAGTCTCTGTGCGTGCACTGCACATGCTGAGGAGACAATGAGACAGGAATAGTAGGTATGTTGTAAACGTAAATGTGAGCACGTGTATGTCTGTATCAGTAGCAATTTAAAATTAGCATCTGTAGAATCCAAATTAGTTTGAATGTACAGTCATACATTGCTTAACGATGGGATTACATTCTGAGAAATGTGTCAGGCAATTTTGTCATTGTGTGGCCATCATGAAGTGTACTCACACAAACCTAGATGGTAGAGTGTACTACACACTAGGCTAGATGGCAGAGCCTACTGCTCCTTGACTACAAACCTGTATGGTATGTTACAGTACTGAATACTGTGGCAATTGCATCTAAACATAGAAAAGGTAGAATAAAAATACAGTATTATAATATTTTGGGACCACAGTCCCATATGCAGTCCATTACCCAAAGGTTGTTATGAGGCGAGTGACTTTACGTATTTGTGTGGATTGATCGTTAATCAGTATGCCATGTTCCTAAAAATGAGCACTTGCTCCAGGTCTTTGTTTTAGGAATTTAGTTAGGTTGCTGCAGAATGTCTACAAGTGACTCCTGAAGAACACATTAATTTGGATGAAGCTGGTGAAGTAGCTTCACTGCTTTCTTTTCCTTAACACCCACAGCCTGGGAATCAGAAGGGTTTAAGGTTAAAGCACCTAGTGATGCTGATAGCTTGAATCACCAGCTTGAAACCACTGGCACTAAGCCCCATGTGGTATGTAGTTTTCTCCTTCGTAACGGACCAAAATTCTTCCTCTTTTCTCTCCTCCTCACTACTTTATCATTACCATGACTTAAAAAGCTGGCAAGGGGTGGGGGGGGGGAGGGGGAGATAGTGAATGAGATAGTGAGATAATAGTCTGATCATCTCCATGAAACCTAGTACGTTACTCTTATTTAGAATTTCATAATATGCTAGATAGAAAAAGTATCCTAAATCTGTATTTTATACTCCTAAGTAGTTTACACCATTGTTGCTATAAGCAGAATATGAAATAATATGTACCAAGGATTATGCGCTGCTTTAAATCATGGTACGGTGTTCAAGAGAGAAAATTGAAATCCATTTTTTATGCTTGTAGCACAGGCAATAAAATACAGTAATCTTGACTTCTAAATGTAGTTTGCGTAGTGTTTATGGCTGGGGAAGATTGGTGCGGTGAGTGTGACACATCGACACCTAGCTCACTTCTAAATGTAGTTTGCGCAGTGTTTATGGCTGGGGAAGGTTGGTGCGGTGAGTGTGACACACCAACACCTAGCTCCAAAGTGCCAAATAGTGTCTCCCCAGGAGTCTAAGGACTAACGCTGAGTGTGAGCTGGCATCTCCCCGGGCTAGGTAATTTCTTCTGCTGCAGAAACACTTTCTAAAAATGGGAATAACAATAAAAGGCTCTATGATGTCAATTCAACTTGGACTTACTTAGTGTCCCTGGATACATGTGACTGTGAATTACCACTCCAAAGAAAAAAGGAAGGAAAATAGACTGGAGTGAAGTTTTGGAGGCCATGCTTGTAGGCCTAGCCCTTGCGGCTGTGCGCCATTATCATCACCATCATCATCATCCTCCTCCTCATCATCTTCATCTCGGCTGTGGAGGAGCAGGGAGTGGGGCACAGCTTAGAGGGCGCAGGAGAGAAATGGAAAGATGGCGCTGGTATTCGCTCATCTTCAGATCCACGAAGCCTGCGTGGGAGTGGCTCAGGCCAGGGAGACTTCCCATAAAACTGGGAGGATTCTGAGACCTTCCATAAAACTGAAGGAAGACGCCAGTCACCAAACTGCAATTGTGTGTTGGGAGCAAGTCAGGTCAGGGTGAGCATGACTTGAATGTATTTATTGAGTCCTACAATATTTGTACCACAAATGCATGGACTTAGTGTAGCTAAGCTGCTTTCAGATAATTTGACATCTTTTATGAACTCACTGCACGCAACAGAAAATCCTTTTTGAGAGCCCTTCGGGAATGCTGACATCTTCTGAAAGGTGCTCAGATGAGCTCAGGCTGTAACACTACGTGTTTGATAGAAAGTTAAAGAAACCACATGTTCACTGGGGCTTATTTAAAAAAAAAAAAATCAATGGAAGGTGAGAAAGCTGTCTGGATAAGAAGATTTGAGCAAGACACATTGGAAGGAGGTAGAATAAAACTTCAAAACCACACATGTAGAGGTTCTGGCATTGAGCCATGGGTCACGGCCATCACAGGAACCCATAGCCATTGAACATGTCTCAGAGCCCTTGCAGGGATGTGCACGGCCTCTTGCCCTCTCACCCCAGCCTCTAGCTGTTAAGAGCTGCAACAAAGACTGCACTCTTGACATCCTGTTGCTAGGACAGAGTTTCTGAGCCTTGACTCTGTGTGTTTGTGCATGCCTGTGTGTCAGGAGGAGAGGAGGCCCAGTCTGCAAGCCCAGTACTACATGTTGAGGAGCAGAGCCACATCTTGGAGAGCACCGTTAGTTCTCTGCATCTGTGACTTGCGGCTGCCCTGGCAGTCTGTACATTTTTCAGTGATACAGTAAGTGTGGTGGACAAAGATCTGCCTTTTACCCAGTGGGAACACAATCGATCTTAGTGTTTAAACTTGCAAAGGTTCTTTTTTTTTTAAAAAAAAGCCATTCTTGGAGGTTGTGAGTCTTACTTTGTTTTATATTTCATAGCTTTTTTAAACAACTGATTATTCCAGCAGCATTTCAAATTTTGGGTGCAGGGGGTGGGGAGAGCACAGCTATACTCAACTGCAGACTAAGCAGGGAATGGATGAATCTTCTGGGCTGCATGGTCACATTTTAAGAAGCTCTTCTTAGGGTAGATGAAGAGGAAGCTTCAAAGACTGAGCTGTTTATTACTCACAACCCCTTTTTGTTCTCAGGTGATTTTCCCCTAATCTGTAATGATTGTTCTTGTTTGTTGTTAATCTAAGCAGATGGCAGAAAGACAGGCTGTGTTTCTTAGGATATTCGTTGTGGGTTTTTTTGTTTTTGTTTTGTTTTGTTTTGAGATGGAGTCTGACTTTGTTGCCCAGGCTGGAGTGCAGTGGCGCAATCTTGGCTCACTGCAACCTCCACCCGCCCCAGGTTCAAGTGATTGTCGTGCCTCAGCCTCCCAAGTAGCTGGGACTACAGGCGTGTGCCACCAACACCTGGCTAATTTTTGTATTTTTAGTAGAAATGGGGTTTCAACCTGTTGGTTGGGCTGGTCTCAAACTCCTGGCCTCAAGTGATCCACCGACCTCAGCCTCCTAAAGAGCTGAGATGACAGGCATGAGCCACTGTACCCGGCTAGGATGTTTGGCTAAGTGAAAGAAGAATCAACCCATCTACATTTAAAGACCTCTCAGAGCGAAGGTCCCTGATACGTGCCATATATAACTTTAAAGCCTGTTGCTATAGATAAAGTGTTTCCCCATCAGCACCTTATCTAATAATCTCCTTGCAACCCTGCAAGGCGGCCGCTACAGGGAATCCCATTCTGCAGATGAGGAAACTGAACCAATGATCTTAGAGATGATAAAGGGCAAAGAGAAGCACATCTTCTAAACCCAGGGTTTTCCTATTTCTGGCAAACCCACTGGAAAAAATGTTTAGTTTGGTTGAGTTTTTATGTTGAACAGAACTTCCCTCCCAAGGACCTGTGGTTTGGTAGGTATCTTGGTGGACTGTAGAGTTCTAGAGCAGTGGGTCAAGCTTGTACGTGCAAATGTCCTCAAGGGAGAGATAAGGCATGGAATGAAGAAGAGGAAAGGAGATGTTCTTCTATCTCAGGCTTAACTGGGCTTTTTTATTGCATTTCAGTAATACCTGTGCCTGTTGCAATGTGGGGAACAGAGGTCCAATGCAGTGGTTCTCCTGGTGTGGCCCTTGGGCTAACGGCATCAGCATCCCCTGGGAATTTGTTGAAAATGCATAGCCTCAGGCCCCGCCCCAGACTCAGAATCAGAAATTCTTGGGCTGAGTGGGAGGTGGTGTGCAGGAATCTGCATTTTAACCAGCATGGTTCTGATGCACACTAAAGTTTGAGAAGCAATGGGCTAGTAAGAAGAGAAATCAAAGACTTTGGAGCTGGACCTGAGCTTGAAAGCTCTTCACCACTTACTAGCTGGGCCCCTGTCAAGCCTTAGTTTCCACGTCTGTAAGATGGACCTCCCACACAAGGTCATCCAGAGCACCAAATGAGTAAGACTTTCAATTGTAGTAGATAATGAATGCTAGTTCCTTCCCTCTCCTGGTGAGTCTGAATACTGTATCATGCTAGACTCTTATTAGAATAAGTAATGCTGGGTGGGTACAGTGACTCACACCTGCAATCGCAGCATTTTGGGAGGCCGAGGCAGGTGGATCACTTGATATCAGGAGTTCAAGACCAGCCTGGCCAACAAGGTAAAACCCCATCTCTACTAAAAATGCAAAAAAAAAAAACTAGCCAGGTGTGGTGGCACAGGCCTGTAGTCCCAGCTACTTGGGAAGCTGAGGCAGGAGAATCACTTGAACCCAGGAGACGGAGGTTGCAGTGAGCTGAGTTTGCACCACTGCACTCCTCCAGTCTGGGCAACAGAGTGAGATTCTGTCTCAAAAAAAAAAAAAAAAAAAAAAAAAAAAGAATAAGTAATGCTAGTTGCCCTAACAGGAAAATCCTAAATCCCAGTCACCTAAAGCAGCAAAGGTTTATTTCTCACTGCAGTTAAACCTAATGTGCATCTGGGAGCCTTGATCCGTCAGATAGCCATTACATACTTCTGGAACACATGGCTCCAATCTCAATAGCAAGGGAAGAGCAGGTAGAGGAGGCACACACATCACTTCTGCTCACAGTCCATTTGTCAGAACCCAATCTCACTTCAAGGGAGTGTGGAAAACATAGAGAAGCACACGCAGTGTTGGATGAGCATAAAGGACCTTTTCCACAATTCCACTGAGCCTACAGTTGCCACACAGGTCTTTAGGTCACGATTCTTGCAGTTGTGTAAAGGAACTGTCACAGCTGTAAGAGACTTGATTGAAAGACTTTCCACACTTAGCAGTTGGAATTCAGGGGCACCAGGTACATCTGAATGGAGCATATCACCTAGATTGCCAGAGGGGTCTGTCTTGGGGCGAGTACATGGAGGTCACTAATGCCCATGGTCTGTATCAATGAATCTGCACCTAAGGCTAAGTTTAGTAAAGCAACTTATGGAAATCAAAATGATATCAATTTGAGAAAACAGACTCAAAAAAATCAACACTGCTTTTGCTTAAAGGAAAAACTAGCTTAACTACAACTGAGAAATCACAAAAAGGAACAGTGGACTTTGAGCTCAAGTGAGTTTGTTTTATATGAGTTTAAGGTTACATTTCCAGGGAAACAAGTTACTAAGGGAGAACATGGGAACCTCAGCTTCAGCCAATTGATTCAATTGGAAACTACTGATTAAGCACCAACTGTGTGCACAGCTCTGTAATGGGTGTTATTTAAGAGGCAGCTAGATAATTATGCTTCTCAGAAGGTTTAGATGAGTGAGTCACGGTATGCTTACTGTTTTCTGGTTTCATCTGGAAAAGACACAGCAAGTTCCGTGAAGAAGGTGAAGGTCTCTCTGTAGCAAATTCTTTTATGGGTGTGGATGTATTTTAGATTATTTCTCTTGCCATTTTTTTTTCCTTTAAAATATCCCTCAAAAGAATGGGAATGAGTCAGGGCTCTGATGATGTAAACACTGAATAATTTAAACATCTGATTCTGAGGTTTTTTTCCTCTTAAACTTGTGCATTAATGTGAACAACTGCAACTTGAGTTGTCAGACCACTTTTTTTTTTTGCAAGATGTTATTTTTTTCTTTTCTACAAACTTTTAACCACTTATAAGCTTAAAACAGCCACAGAGATGTGTCATTTCTCTCATAATTTTACCGTGAAAGGATTTCTCAGTCACTTGTGACCTTACCAGGAGGCAATGAATAAACTCTGATTTAAATCATTTTATGAAGCATTCAAATAAGGGCCTAAACCTTGGCTAAAAGGCAATTTTACTGCATGGAATATTCAAATATCTCGTCTAGGCCTTTCAGACTGGCTCAGAGATTTTTGTCACTGTGTGGACCTTGGGCCTATGACTTGTTGGAAACTCTTTAGTGAGTTTCTTTTAAAAGAAAAAAAACCTTAGGTTCAAGGGTATGTGTGCAGGTTTATTATAGAGATAAATTGCATATAGTGGGGGTTTGGTTTACAAGTTATTTTGTCACCCAGGTAATAAGCATAGTACCTGATAGGTAGTTTGGTAGTTTTTTTTTTTTTTTTTTTTTTTTTTTTTTTTTTTGAGACGGAGTCTCACTCTGTCGCCCAGGCTGGAGTGCAGTGGCGCGATCTCGGCTCACTGCAAGCTCCGCCTCCCGGGTTCATGCCGTTCTCCTGCCTCAGCCTCTCTGAGTAGTTGGGACTACAGGCGCCCGCCACCGCGCCCGGCTAATTTTTTTTTGTATTTTTAGTAGAGACGGGGTTTCACCGTGGTCTCGATCTCCTGACCTCGTGATCCGCCCACCTTGGCCTCCCAAAGTGCTGGGATTATAAGCGTGAGCCACCGCACCCCGCCGTTTGGTAGTTTTTTGATCCTCAACCTGCTCCTACCCTCCACCCTCATGTAGGCCCCAGTGCCTGTTGCTTCCTTTTTTGTCTTTGTGTACTCAGTGTTTAGATCCTACTCATAAGTGAGAACATGTGGTATTTGGTTTTCTGTTCCTGTGTTAGCTTGCTTAGGATAATGGCCTCCAGCTCCATCCATGTTACTGCAAAGAACACGATCTCATTCTTTTTTATGGCTGCATAGTATTCCATGGTGTATATGTACCACATTTTCTTTATCCAGTCTGCCATTGATGGGCATTTAGGTTGATTCCATGTCATCACTGCGGGCAGTGAATAGTGCTGTGATGAACACACATGTGCATGTGTCTTTATAGTAGAATGATTTCTATTCCTTTGGGTATATACCCAGTAACGGGATTGCAAGGTTGACGGGTAATTCTGTTTTAAGTTCTTTGAGAAATAGCAACTGCTTTCCACAATGGCTGTTTACAATCCCACCAGCAGCATGTAAGCATTCTCTTTTCCCCACAACCTCGCCAGCATCTATTATTTTTTGACTTTTTAATAATAGACATTCCGACTGGTATGAGATGATATGTGGTTTTGATTTGCATTTCTCTAATAATTAATGATGTTGAGCATTTTTTCATGTTTGTTGGCCACATGGATTTCTGTTTTTGAAAAGTGTCTGTTCATGTCCTTTTTAATGGGGTTGTTTTTTGCTTGTAAATTTAAGTTTCTTATAGATGCTGGATATTAGACCTTTGTTGGATGTATAGTTTGCAAATATTTTCTCCCATTCTGTAGCTTGTCTGTTTACTCTGTTGACAGTTTCTTTTGCTGTACAGAAGCTCTTTGGTTTAATTAGGTGCCATTTGTCAATTTTTGTTTTCATTGCAATTGCTTTTGGCATCTTCATGAAATCTTTGCCAGGTCTTGTGTTCAGAATGGTATTTCCTAGATTATCTTCCAGGGTTTTTTAGTTTTAGGTTTTAAGTCTTTTAATCTATCTCGAGTTGATTTTGGTATATGGTGTAAGGAGGAGGTCCAGTTTCAATCTCCTGCATATAGCTAGCCAGGTATCCCAGTTCTTTGGTGAGTTTCTGCACCCACTTCACAACTGTATCATTAGGATCTCAGAGTGTAATAGAACATTTTAGAACTGAAATGGACATTTACTATCACTGCATCTAGCCTTAATTTTACAGCTAAACGGTTGATAGAGGCTACACTACTAGCCAAGTTCACACAGTAATTTCTGACAAACTAGGATTTAAAATAAAGTCCTCTGACCCAGTCCGTGCTTAAAATTAATATCTCTCAAAAAAGAGAGAGAAATAGATCACGTTTTAGTGGAAGAAACAGGCCAGTTGTTTGTTAGCAACCATAACAACTCATATATCTCAGTTGATTTTCTCAAAAGAAAAATAAATAAATAATGTGGAGGTTTTGAGTGAAATCTTTAAAAAACATATTCAGTTATCAAAAGGCCCATGTAAAAGAATCACTGAATTCTCCCATAGGTACGTTCTTTCACGGCCACCATGATCTCCTTGATCCCACTTAGCCAAAAGAACACTGAAGTTAAATGTGCGAGGAAAAGATGTTTCCCTACATGGATGGCTGATGGTTCATTACAGCTGAGCAAAGTCTCATTCATCATTTTGAAAACTAGGCAGGTACTCTGGAAAATTTTTTGCTGGTACCTTAATTTAGAGTTGGCCTATTCTTGTGATTCTTTCAAATGATAAATGAAACTCTAATCATCTATACTTATTAAGAATTATCTGTTCTTTGTTTCAGTGGTGAAGTTGGCATTTCCAATCTATAATTTCCATTGCATATAGTGCTCCTTCTCCCTCACCCACCAAATTTGGCTTCAGGCTTGACGGGATATGATTTTTCTGTAGCCCCTATACAGAGCTTGCACATGGACCTGAATATTTAAAGAGCAGAATGAGATTACAACTGAGAAATCTGCAGTACAGTGGTTCTTCACGTGTTCCCATGTATCTTTGTTTACTGGCGAAACACCTCGAATCTCATGCAAAATGCTAATAGGAGTAATTCATTTTATTTATCTTCATTATGTTCATTTCACTCCTCTTGGGATGCCAAGCCTTTTATAATGGCCTCAAAAATTGCATACATGCCAAACTAAATAGTAATTTTGAGGCAGAATGTAAACAGGGAAAAGCATCCAAAGATACAACCCTGGAAAATCGCTTTTCCTCTAATTCTAAAAGCAATTCCTTTGAAATATAAGTGAATACACTTCTATTTTAGGAAGTGTGTTCATGAAAATTTGATCTTCTGTGCCCTTCAACTCATTAAAACAATAGTTATTCAAAATGGGCAGCCTCTTTAGTTCCTTTGAAAAGAAATAGGTAGACAGATAAACAGTGGGTGTAGACAGGTCATCAGTGTATTGAAAAGAGGTTTGCCTCTCCTGTAAATCCAACCGTCCTTTTGACTGTTAGGATTTTCCTCATTTTGCTTATCTTCACAGTGTAACTTATCAAGTTCCCTCGTGTGTGTGTGCGCGCGTGTGTGTGTGTGTGTCTCACACACGTGTGAGACAGAGTTTCATTTTTGTCACCCAGGCTGGAGTGCAGTGGCGCCATCTCAGCTCACTGCATCCTCCGTCTCCTGGGTTAAAGAAATTCTCCTGCCTCAGCCTCCCAAGAAGCTGAGATTACAGGCGCCGGCCACCATGCCTGACTAATTTTTGTATTTTTAGTAGACATGGGGTTTTACCACGTTGGCCAGGCTGATCTCGAACTCCTGACCTCAGGTGATCTGCCCGCCTTGGCCTCCCAAAGTGCTGGGATTACAGGCGTGAGCCACCGCGCCCAGCCCAAGTTCCCTCTTAAAAGATGCCAAGACAGATAATTGCATCTTCCTATATATTAGCACGACATTGTGGAAGCTAGGCATGCACCTAGGCATGCTGCTCGGGAGGCTGAGGCTAGAGAATCCCTTGAGGTCAGGACTTCGAGGTTGCAGTCTGCGATGATCACACCTGTGAATAGCCACTGCACTCCAGCCTGGGCAACAGAGCGAGACCCTGCCTCTTTAAAAAAATAACAAAAATTTTAAATGACGTTATGAAGGAGCTACCATCTACAAATTTGGTTCAACCAGTGAATCTACCACCTGCCCATTCTACCCAAAGCAGCCTGGTTAATGTGGCATTTCAGGTGAAGCCCTCAGCACATCCTCCTTCAGTTACTCGCCACTGCCTTTATATTCATGGAACTGTGAGCAGGCAGCTTCTCCCTGAAGCCTGCCATATCTATCAGTCCAGCACATCCTTGAAGCATCTCTGCTGAGCAGCCTTGGCCCTCGCTCTGTGGTGGTTCTCTGTCAAGTTTCCCTCTCTCTTCACAGTTCTTAATGAACAGAGCCATCTGGGGCCACAGCCTGTGAAATCTGATTCTCTTCACACAGTCAGCAAACAGAGCCACTGGGATATGCTCAGGCAGCTCCCGGGAGGAAACCGTGAATGCATATAGCTTTGTCTAGGCAAAAGTAAAATGAGCTCATTCATTCAAAACAAAACAATGAAAAACATTGTATCATGTCAGCTGCAGGCTACCTAAGAAATTAGTTAAAATGTATCATAAATATATATCACATATTAAGTGTTCTCTATGCATTAATTTGTTTATAATATAGCATCGAGGTATTTGTAAAATTCTATGGAACATGTTTTGAACGTGAAAACTCGTCATTTCTATAAAATCTTTCAAACTGCCTGTTTGGCAAATAAACTTGATATAGGGGGAAATTCTGCTCTCTTGTGTGTGATCACGGTTATCCTCATGTTGAGGTGATCGCAAAGCCCCAAAGTGAGAGACCGTGTTAGAGGAGATAAATCATCATTGTAAGGCCAATTAGTAGACGGGGCAATACCTCATATTGGGAGAAGCATGCCTTTAGCTGCCATAAGTGGAGGAACTCACAGCTGCAGCCACATCCCTGCAGCTCTTGATCTGACTGCAGAGCTACCAAAAATCTAATCCGCATGTGTGGACTAAAGCACAAGCAAGGGACAGAAGACTGGAAGCCACAGCGGAGAGAAAGTTGGCATAAAAAGCACTCTGCAAACATCAAAATCGTGTGCCAACTAAGCAAAGCCAATGCATAAGCTATAATGTCTTCTAGATATTTTATTGAGGATAAGGATGATGAAGAACAAGGGGAGGAGAAGTTAGGTCTTCCGTCCTCCCTTGCCAGCCACAGTTCCTAACTGTACCATTTTTAAAGGTTTGATTAACTGTTCGTGGCCTATCAGCATTATTCTTTGTAGCCTTTTGGCCATGCTCGTGCAGGGGTCCCCAACCCCCAGGCTGTGGGCTGGTATCAGTCTGTGGCCTGTTAGGAAACAGGCCCCACAGCAGATGAGTGGCGGGAGTGAGCATTACTGCCTGAGCCCCGCCTCCTGTCAGATCAGTGGCGGCGTTAGATTCTCATAGGAGCGCAAACCCTGTTGTGAACCGTGCATGCGAGGGATCTAGGTTGCACGTTCCTTATGAGACTCTAACTTACGCCTGATGATCTGAGGTGGAATCACCCCAACCCCTGAAACCACCTTGCCCCCAAACCTCCATCCATAGAAAAATTGTCTTCCATGAAACCAGTCCCTGGTGCCAAAAAGGTTGGGGACAGGTGGTCTAGTGTGTTAAAGGCCCCAGCAGATTACATCTTTCTGGTCAGGGTTATGAACTACACTAAAATGTATGGTGACTAGGCCAGGCGTGGTGGTTCACGCCTGTAATCCCAGCACTTTGGGAGGCCAAGGCAGGTGGATCACCTAAGGTCAGGAGTTCAAGACCAGTCTGGCTAACATGGTGAAACCTCATCTCTACTAAAATTACAAAAATTAGCCAGATGTGGTGGCAGGCACCTGTAATCCCAGCTACTCAGGAGGCTGAGGCAGGAGAATCACTTGAACCTGGGAGGCGGAGGTTGCAATGAGCCAAGATTGCACCACTGCACTCTAGCCCGGGCAACAGAGCAAAACTCCGTCTCAAAAAAAAAAAAAGTATGGTGACTAAAGAATCACCCATTTCATTTTTCACTGGGGAACCAAAATAATTTCCATCTTGTAAGTTATGGCCATTTATGTGGTTCTGCTCCACTGGCTGAAGCTTCAAGGAAATAGTTTTCAGACATTGGTGACACTCCATGGTAGGGGCCCACCAGTTGTGGCCCACAGACTGAACCCACCCCACTGCCTGTCTTTGTCAATAAAGCTTTATTGGAACACAGTTACACTCATTCATTTACCTACTCTCTGTGGCTGCTTACACACCATAATGGCAGAGTTGAGTAGCTGCAACAGAAACTGTATGGCCCACAAACCCAAAGTATTTACTATCTGGCCCTTTGAAGAAAAAAGAAATGAGCCATTTAAGGACCTAGACTGAGGACATTAGAGAATGTGGCCTTGCTCTCACAGTGTTTATCCTAGATCTATTCAGAAAGTGCATGTGCCTGAAATATCTCCATTAGAGAAAGAAACTAAATTCATCCTCTCACACATAGGGATTTCCTTTGTGCTCATTACTCTAATCATCAGAATGATCCCATTTACCTTTACTTCTTAGTCCAGATCTGCCTGTGAAGCATCATATAGCATACAGATTGTGCTGGGAATATGGTCCAGTTTTTCAAACTTGATCTATTACCTGAGCAGTTAGAAAAGCTACTTCAAGGACAACCAGGTATCATTGAAAGCAGCTCAGCTCAGCTGCCGGCCAGATAAGAAGGGACTGGCTGTACAGACAGACTGAGAGAAGGAATCTGTGTAAGCAGAAAATGTGTGTTGTCCTTAAGAAAGGAAGGCCACAGCCATGCCAGGCAGGCTTAGCTTGAAAATAAATATCAGCAGGCGTGAAAAGTGTGTTCCTGCTTTTGCAGCTGAAGCTAGATTCCAAGTCCTGCAGGAAAAGGTGGGGGCTAGAAGGAGGGTCTCCAACGAGTAAGAGCCAGATACTACAACATGACTCCTTGGGTGCAAGACAGGTCTAGCCTCAAGACAGGTGGTGCACAAATGGAGTGTCACACAGATAGGAAGACATGTGGCAAGAGCTCTGGCCAATTGCAAACCCGTGGAATATGCTTGGGATGTATGTAACACTGCGGTGAAGAGAGGCTGACACATCCTCTACATGACACTTACTGTATGAAGAAAACATATCCATTTTACACACACACACACACACACACACACACACACACACACACATATCGATCTTCTGATCAGTGAAAGGAGCTACTGACAGTGGTCCCTGTGCGTGGTCCACATGCCTCTCCCGTGAGTGGCAGCCACCCGAGAAGGGCAAGCTTTCAGGCCCCCGAGTGGCTGTGTGTCCCTGTCTGCTGTGTGTAGGATTCTGCCTGCCAGGCATGCCCAGCCTCCCAGTGACCTCTTGTTAGAGACACATCGGGTGGGATGCTGGCCATAGGCGGGCGCTGTCCTAGAAGGAGATGGCTCCTGTGACTGAGGGGAACGTTACACAGTCAGTCGTTCCCTCAGGATGGAGGAGGGTGTTGATTTTCACTGCAGGAGTTGGTTTGGCTGGTGCTGCCTGAGAGGGACATTACAGTCACGGGTGCAGGGCTGCAAATAGGATCTGTCCACATTCTCCCTGGCCTCCAGCTGGGGCATTTCAGCATCAAGAAACTGCCTGCCCATGTGCTGGGGGTGCTGTGGTCTCTGATGTCTGTCTGACCTCGTATAGGGGAGGGTGGGGATGTATGCATGGTGCATATGTGTGTTGAGTGTATTTGATGTGACCAGAATGTGAGGAAACAAAACAAAAACCCATAAGGAAGGGAAGAGAACATGGACTAATGTGTGCCAGGCTGAGATCTAACAGTCCTATGGCAGATACCAGCTCTAAATTCAGCCTCTCTTTGCATCTCCTATTTGAAAGCAGTTATCTCTGCTCTCAAGGGCTCTCTCAAGCCATTGAGTAGATTAGCTGAAGAATTAGTGAAAAATAATTTAAATTTATATACATAATAAGGGGATTGAGAGGCTGAGGCTGGAGGATTGCCTGAGGCCAGGAGTTCAAGAGCAGCCTGAGCAACATAGCAAGATCCCCATCTCTACAAAAATTTAAAAATTAGCTGGGCATGGTGGCACACACCTTTAGTCCCAGCTACTGGGGAGGCTGAAGTGGGAGGATCACTTGAGCTCAGCCGTTTGAGGCTGCAGTGAGCTGTGATTGTACCACTGTACTCCAGCCTGAACAACAGAACAAGACCCTGCCTCTTAAAAAAAAGAAAGAAAAGGCCAGGCACGGTGATTTATGCCCATAATCCCAGCACTTTGGAAGGCTGAGGTGGGCGGATCACCTGAGCCCAGGAGTTTTAGACCAGCCTGAGCAACATGGCAAACCCCTGCCTTTACAAAAAAGTAGAAAAAAAAATTAGTCAGGCGCCTGGGAGACAGAGGGTGCAGTGAACCAAGATCGTGCCACTGCACTCCAGCCTGAGCAACAGAGCAAGATCCTGTCTCAAAAAAAAAAAAAGAAAAGAAAAAAAAAGAAAGAAAAGAAAAAAGTCCAAAAAAGAAAAGGATAAAGTCTATTTGAAACTTCCATTTGACTCTCCATTTTCCATTCTTTTCCTTCTTTCCCTTTCCCATATAAATAGATACTTTCCTGGATAAATAACTCACTCCATTATTCCCATTATTAAAATTCCATCTGTCCTGATCTCATTATAATTAACCAATTTTCAAAGAATGCAAAAATACAAATCTAGACTGGTTAGACATTCCTAAAATCTGCCATGCTGCTGTTAAAAAAAAAAAGTTTTGGGGGACAGGAGAGGGGTCTCTTTGTTGTTGTGTCACATCTGCAGAAAAATGTATTTTGTGAAAGAGTATCGGGCCGCAGGAAAACACTTAGAGATTAATGAGCGTATCTATATTCATACCATTCCTTTGGGCTACAAGGCTATTGGCTTAAAAATGAAGCTTTATGTTTAAATTTATGGACCATGGGTCAGGAAAGAGTAGGGAAAATGAGACTTTTATTAAAGGAGAATTATAGAAAACTTAGCAAAATAATGCAGCCAAAACTCCCCTCCACTTGAGCATCTGAGACTCCTTGGGGTTTTTGTGTTTTCGTTTCCAGGTTTCTAAATAGCATGAGATCTCATCTGAACTTGAGTTTTATTGTTTCCAGAAACAGAAGTTCAGAAGAGACTTTGGGAGACAGCTGGAAGGAAAATAGCTGTGGCCCCATTGAATGAGGAGGGAAAGGATCGGGATTCCTGCCACCCGTCTCCTGGCTTCTTGCCCACCCTCTATCCTCAGCCCTCTCCTTGGGAAGTGTGATCGCCCCAAAGTGAGAGATTGGCCCTTTACGGGTGACATTTAAAAAACATGTGCTGCACATGTTCTGTAGCTCCTAGGAGGAATCCACGTGTTGCAGTCAGAGAAAGACATGGAAGGAGGCACCTTGTTGCCTATTTTTAATGTTTCATCCCTTGCTTATCTTTGAAAAATGACTGGTGGGTGCATGTGTTGTTTACTGAGTCCCAACTAAGCACAGGCATTGGAGAAATCTAGAACCATGGTACTTTGTGACTAAATGAATGAATGATGACATTTTTCTGTTGTCTGGGCTGTGCATATCAACCTAACCACAATATTGCCCATGACAGTCCCTCTCTATAGCGAACGCCAGAACTTCCTCTCTTTGTTTGATCACTCTGTCCTTGCTCCAGAGTTCTGTAACCATCAGAAGCAACACTGCTTAGAGAAGTAAGGACAATAAGTACAGTGATACCTAGGGTAAGCCTTCAGTTAAGAAAAGGAAATCTGGATGCCCACCACCATCTGAATCTCAGCAAAAGACCTGCTTTAGACTCAGCAGAGCCTAAGCATGCCCACAGTGGTGGGCATGTTTGGTGGGTGTATCCTGGGTCCACTGGCAGTCTCCTTTCCTGCGGGAGGTCAGCTGCATGGACGTGGACATCTGTGCCTCCACGTTGGGCAGTGGCAGTGATTAGGCATTGCTGGGAGACCTCACTAAAGGGCTAAGACAGTAAAGGAGGAAAATGCCCAATGCCATTTGATAATTGCAGACTTGATTTGGGACACACATTAGAAACCAACTGGGGTGGCTGGGTGCAGTGGCTCACCCCTGTAATCCAGCATTTTGGGAGGCCGAGGCAAGTAGATTGCCTGAGGTCTGAAGTTCAAGACCAGCCTGGCTAACATGGTGAAAGTCTATCTCTACTAAAAATACAAAAATTAGCCAGGCGTTGTGGCGCATGCCTGTAGTCCCAGCTACTCAGGAGGCTGAGGTGGGAGAATCACTTGAACCTGGGAGGCGGAGGTTGCAGTGAGCTAAGATTGCAACACCACACTCCAGCCTGGGCAACAGAGCAAGACTCCATTTCAAAAATAAAATAAATTTTAAAAAAACCCAACTGGGGTATCCCAGAATTAATTGAGGTAATTTGCAAACATTAGAGGTTATGTATTTTTGTGACATGGAAAACTTTTATAAGTCATCTGAATATTTTTTGGCTTAGTCCTCTTAGTTGGAGTATTGGGCCCAGTGTAACTCTCTATCCTTAAAGAGAAATGGTGCAAAGATCATCTAATCTGATTGCCATTATCTGTCACTGTTGATCACCAGGATTGATATGGTTATATGACTATCAAAGCACGTGTCTCCTTCCTCTTTGGATATCCTTAGTGTCTCAAATCTGAATACCTTCATCAAAAAGGAAGACGTTCTCTATCATGATCTTCCCATCAGTCAAGGTTCCAGCAGGAAACAGATGGTTCCTAATTATAACCTGAGGAGGGTTTATTTACAACAGAACTAATTATGAAGGTGTGGGCAGGCTTCAGAATCCTTCTCAACACAGAGCTCCAGGCTGCCTTTACCAACCAACCAGAGTTGACAAATGAACTGTACCTGTTTTTCAGTGTGACTCATGTAGATTACTGTTAGTTGCATCTTCCATAAGAGCCAAGAAAGCAATAGACTACTTATCTATTTTTATATAAAGACATTATAGATAGGCAGGAAATTCTTACATGCAACAAGTCAAGAGAAGACATAAATTCTGAACTGAGAAAGACCCACCTCTTAGCTCCCCAAGGCAGGAAAGCAACACATCTCTGTATTAGTCCATTCTTGCACTGCTATAAAGAAATGCCTGAGACTGGGTAATTTACAAAGAAAAGAGGTTTAATTGGCTTCTGATTCTGCAGGCTGCACAGGAAGCATAGCAGCTTCTGCTTCTGGGGAGGCCTCAGGAAATTTCCAATCACGGCAGGAAACAAAGTGGGTGCAAGGTGTCATACATGGTAGAAACAGGAGCAAGAGGCAGTGAGGGGAAGATGCCACACACTTTTAAACAACCAGATCTCATGAGAACTCATTCACTATCAGGAGAACAACACCAAGGGGATGGTGCTAACCCATTCATGAGAAACTGCTCCCATCATTCAGTCACCTCCCACCAAGTCCCACCTCCAACACTGGGTATTACAATTGAACGTGAGATTTGGGTAGGGACACAGATCCAAACAATTATCATTCTACCCCTGGTGCCTCCCAAATCTCATGTCCTTCTCATATTGCAAAATAAAATCATTCCTTCCCACCAATCCCCATCCTCATTCATTCCAACATTAACTCAAAAGTCTCATCTGAGACAAGGCTAGTCCCTTCTGCCTATGAACCTGTAAAATCAAAAACAACTTAGTTATTTCCAAGATATACATGGGGGTATAGGCATTGGGTAAATACTTCCATTCCAAAAGGGAGATATCAGCCAAAAGAAAGGGGCTACAGGCTCCGTGTAAGTCCTAAACCCAGCAGGGCAGTCATTAAATCTTAATGCTCCTAAATCTCTTTTGACTCCATGTCCCACATCCCAGACACACTGGTGTGGATAGTGGGCTCCCGAAGCCTTGGCCAATGCTTCCTCTGTGGCTTTTCATGGTTTAGTCTCCACAGCTGCTCTCATGGACTGACGTTGAGTGCCTGTAGCTTTTCTAGGCATAGGGTGCAAGCTGCCAGTGGATCTTCTGGGGCCTAGAGGACAGTGGCCCTCTTCTCACAGCTCCACTAGGCAGTGCCCCAGTGGGGATTCTGTGTGGGGGCTCCAACCCCACATTTTCCCTCTGCGCTGCCCTAGTAGAGGTTCTCCATGAGGGCTCTGCCCCTCCAGCAGGCTTCTGCCTGGACACCAGGCTTTTCCATACATCCTCTAAAGTCTAGGCCTCAATTCTTGTACTCTGCACACCCACAGGCTTACCATGACATGGAAGCCACCAAGGCATACAGTTTGCACCCTCTGAAGCAGGAGCCTGAGCTGTACCTGGGCCCCTTTGAGCCATGGCTAGAGCTAGAGTGACTGAGATGCGGGGAGCAGTGTCCCAAGGCTGCACAAGGCAGCGGGGCCCTAGGCCTGGCCCATGAAACCATTCTTCCTTCCTAGGCCTCTGGGCCTGTGATGGGAGGAGCTGCTGTGAAGGTCTCTGAAATGCCTTCCAGGTATTTTCCCCATTGTCTTGGCTATTAGGACTTAGCTCCTTTTTACTTATGCAAATTTCTGCAGCCTACTTGAATTCCTCCCTGAAAATGGGCTTTTCTTTTCTACCACATGGCCAGGCTGCAAAGTTTCTACTTGTACCCTGTTTCTCCTTTAAATATAAGTTCCAGTTTTAGGTCATTTTTTTGCTCATGCATGTCAGCATATATCGTTAGAAGCAGCCAGGCTACATTTTGAATTTGGCTGCTTAGAAATTTCTTCTGCCAGATACTCTAAATCATCACTCTCAAGTTCAAAGTTCCACAGATCCCTAGGGCAGGGGCACAGTGCAGCCAAGTTCTTTACTAAAGCATAACAAAAGTGACCTTTGCCCCAGTTCCCAATAAGTTTCTCATTTCCATTTGAGATTTCATCATCCTGGCCTTCACTGTCCATATCACTATGAGCATTTTGGTCACAGCCATTCAACCAGTCTCTAGGAAGTTCCAAATGTTCCCTCATCTTCCTCTCTTCTTCTGAGCCCTACACACTCTTCCAATCTCTGACCATTACCCAGCTCCAAAGTCAATTCCACATATCCAGGTATCTTTGTAGCAATACCCTACTCTTCAGTTTCAAATTTCTGTATTAGTCTTTTCTTGAACTGCTTACAAAGAAATACCTGAGACTGGGTAATTTTTAAAGAAAAGAGATTGAATTGGTTCCTGGTTCTGCAGGCGGTACAGGAAGCATAGCAGCTTCTGCTTCTGGGGAGTCCTCAGGAAGCTGCCAGTCATGGCAGAGAACAAAGGGGGAGTGAAGCATCTTACCTGGCAGGGGCAGGAGCAAGAGAGAGAGGAGGAGGTACCACACACTTTTCAACAACCAGATCTCATGAGAACTCATTCACTATCAGAAGAACAGCACCAAGCGAATGGTCCTAAGCCATTCATGAGAAACCACCCCCATGATCCAGTCACCTCCCACCAGGCTGCACCTCCAACACTGGGTGTTACAATTGAACATGAGATTTGGGTGGGGACACAGATCCAAACCATATCAATCCCTAACTTCATAGAGCTTTATTATACCTCATAATCATCTTTCTAATTCCTACCCATCCAGCACCTTATCTGGAAAAGGTTCAACAGATATATCTTAAATCATATTGAATTAAGTAAAATGGAAATAAAATAAATAAAGGTTAAACCCATTGGTCTAAATCATAGCTCTTGACTCCTCTGGGATCTTCTTATTTCCACAGGATAGAACACAAATCTCACTTTTTCCCTTGTAGATGGAGGCTGACACTTTGCGCATGCTATTTCTTTCCTTATTGCTCAGTGATCTCCGTCTTTTCAGTAGAGTCATATGCAGGCTGTCTCCAAATCTTCACATCTCTCTAACCTTACCTGCTTACATGTCCACCCACCTATTGAAGCAGCCTCCTTCAACCTTTTATGATAGCATCTGGAGCTGTTGTTCTCAAACTTTAGCATGCACGTGCATCTCCTGGAGAGAGCTTGTAAAAACAGCACAGATGGCTGTGCCCCACTCTCAGACCTTCTGATTCAATAGCTCCAGAGCCCAGTGGTTTACAGATTAAAGAGCACCCAGGTGATGCCGATGCTGGGGACCACACTGTGAGAAGCACTGACCTGGGATTCTTCACAGTCCTCAGTGCAGGTTTGAATTACCTGGGAGGCTTAAAAAAAAAAAAAAAAAAAACAGGCCGGGAGCAGTGGCTCGTGCCTGTAATCCTAGCACTTTGGGAGGCCGAGGCGGATGGATCACCTGAGGTCAGGAGTTCGAGACCAGCCGGGCCAACACGGCAAAAACCCATCTCTACTAAAAATACAAAAATTAGCTGGGCATGGTGGTGCATGCCTGTAATTCCAGCTTCTAGGGGAGGCAAGAGGATTGCTTGAACCTGGGAGGCGGAGGTTGTAGTGAGCTGAGATCGTGCCACTGCACTCTAGCCTGGGCAACAGAGAGAGACACCATCTTAAAAGAAAAAAAAAAAAACCAGTGCTTAAGCTCTACTTTCATACATTCTGTTTCAATTGCTTAAGAATGTGGCCCAGGTTTAAGGTAACACAGGTTATTCTAAGGTGCTATGGGATTGAGAACTACTAACATAGAAACCATGGGAAACAGCAGAGATCAGGAAAAGAGACAAAATGCTGTAGGAAGAGGACCAGCAATGGGCTTGCAGTTCTAAGTTCAGTGTGGTTTTTGTTCCCACTAGTCTAGTGAAGTGTGATGATTAGCAGTGGTGGCCCTGCACCAGTTTTGCCTCAATCTCAGTCTTTTCCCTTGATCAGATCATGTTAAGCTTGTTGAAGGCTCTGACAGAGGGTTATTTACAAAATACTTTGTGCTCCTAGAAAGAAGGTTAGTTTTTTGCCAAAGGTACCTAGTAGAGCTCTTTATTGGAAAGGAGCAGGGAAAAGCAAAGGCTAAATTTTAGTTTTTAAGGTGTGAGGAGAAGCTAATAGCAAAAGATAAAACATGGTCTATATTTGATGGCAGAGCTTTTTAAATCATCTGTGCATGGTCATTCTTGCTGATGTTGTTTTTATATATAGCTCTAACTGAAAGCCTAGCCCAATTTCTGGCACATAATACACACAGGGATGGTTGGAGGAGTTAAGCTAAAGGTGACCAAATCTCCTGAGTCACTTTAAAGTGGTGGAGCACTGGACATTTGTCTTTTATTCTGTACTTCCTAGCTTTTTGGCATCACAATGTTTTGGCACTCATTTTGATGGATTCTTCTTGTAAAAATAGCCTTGTTGAAACGACTGTCTTAATTTCTGTTATTATTAACTACCTTAATTTCTGTTATAACAACTCAGATACTCTTTCAAAGTGCAATCATCCTGACATGGGGTTTATGTCCAATAATCCTAATAATACTGAAAATGTTCACCGTGCAGGCTCTCAACCGTCTTACTGTTTTGTTTTTTAATGGATTTGATGCCTAGTAATACACACAGTCCCATCATTACTCCAAAAGTGATTTCCACTCAACATGACCAGCAATATTACAGTACTTTTTTGGGTTATTATCTCACAGTATCTCATCTTAGCCACAGGCCATTGCACTGGGGTCATAGCCTCCAGAGAATAAAGCCAAAAATATTCTTTTAAGCGTAACCTGTTTATCTATTTCAGGTAAGGGATTTTTTTTCAAGTTACCAAAAATAGTATTTCATGCTTTGTACTTATTTTTAAAAGGGACTTTCACATCTAATTCTCCTTTGATCCTCCTGACAGTCCTACACAGCAGGTGGGCTAGATGTCATTATGACCATTTGTCATATAGTGAAATTGGGCATGGAGGGGTAAGGGGATGTCATGTGCTCAAGGGACCTTCTGATGAGTGGTGCAGGCAGGCCAGGATGTGGGCCTCAGGGCCCCAGTTCATCTTCCCCTCTCTGTGCTCTCTCCTCTAGCCAGGCTAACTGTTCTTAGCTTGAGGGGAATGACAGAAATTTGAAAATCATTGACAGAAATGACTGGGAAGAGCTGGCCGTGCGGATTAATGGTATTATGAGTTGTTCTGCTCAGTTTGCAGAGAGAAAAGGGCATAGTACTGAGGAATAAAAGCAAAACTGCTGTTCAGCCCTCCCAGCAGCCTCTCTTCTGTGGCAGGAATGCCTTCTCATATAACCAGCATTCTCATTCATCCCATGGGCACACCACGAGGGGTAAGAGATTATTCATTTGTTTAACATAAAAAATCAAATGAGCCCTTATTATGTGCCAGCTGCTGTACTAAGCACTAAGGACACAGAGATAAATAAGATGTAATTGGTGGTTTTGGAGCATTCATCGTCCAACTGAGAAGATCTTCATGTACGCAGGTATCATCAATGTAATGGATAAGGCCATCGTCAAAATGGGGAACTCCATAGACAGAACTACTACCTCTGCCTGGTAGAATCAGAGGAGGCATCTCAGCTTCCCTAAACCGTGAATGTGCTACTGTGTTGTCCTACTATGAATAAGGGAGTGAAGGTAAATGAGGCATAGTGGCGAGGGTGTGGTGTGGAGTGAATTCTAGCATTATTCTTAGTGCAATGTCAGGCGGTGCAAGGCTGTTAGCAGAGGAGTAAAACAACCAAGCTATGTCCTCCCCGCCTCCCAACTTCTCCTCTGCCCCTTTTCTTAGCACTAAAATACTAGGAATTTTGACCAGGACTGGCAGTTAAAGTATTCTCTTTGTTCCATCACACAGAGATGAACAAGCTGAGGCTTAGAGAGGAATGCCATCTCATTCAAGATCTCCCACTTGTTAAACAGCAGGCTGACCCAAGCTGGTGACTGGCATGCATCATACTGCCCAAAGCCACTCGGAAGGATAGGGCACCCCTGGGCTTTTATCACACCTGAGATCTGCTAAGTAGCAGGAACTAGGAAATATTAAGAGAAAAATATGAGACTATTAGTCAAAGGTATCATATAATAGAGAAAGGTTTAGTAAAACAAGGGCTCTAAAAGGCCACTGGATTAGACAATTAAATCATCGATGACCTTATCAAGAATTGATTCAATAGAGCAGGGCTTCTCAACCTAAGCACTGTTGATGCTTTGGACTGAATGATCTTTGCGGTGGGGGCTGTCCCATGCATTGGAAGATGTTTAGCACCCTGGCCTCTATCTACTGGATGCCAATAGCACCCTCTCAATCGCAACAACCAAAAATAACTTCAGACATTACCAAATGCATCCTAGGAGGCAAAATCACCCCTGCTGAGAACCAGCACAGTAGAGCTGTGTGAACAGAAGCCAGACTGGAGGGTTATTGAGGCCTCGAGCCTGGACCACCCTTTCGAGAGGTCTGGCAGCCAAAAGCAGACAGGTGAGAGGGGTGAGCTGGAGGAAGAGGCTGGCGTAGGAGGACAGCTTTGTTCGTTTGTTGTTGTTTTAATGAGTTTTATTTCTAATGGACAATACAGTTGTTTGCCCTAAGGAAAGAACCAAGAAAGAGGTAAAGGTTAAAGGTAAGGGAAAGTCACTAAGTAGCATCCATTTAATTATTTCACAAACATTAAGCATCTCCAGTTACCAGACTCTGTGCCAGGCTCTGCAGATGTCATGGTGAACAAATTAGAGGTTCCTTGTTGAAAAGATCAAAAAATATTGAAAAGTTCGAAATGGCAACAGAGCATTAAACCCCAAGCACGAAGCCCTTCTGTGCAGGGGTGGAGTAGGAGGGTGTTCTGTGCACCTGTTCAGCTTCTATGCACAGGAAGCTATCCCTGGTTGTGAGTGAGGCAGAGGTGGCCCTGGCCTCACAGAGCATAAGCCTTGTTGTCTGGTGAATAGGACAGGCAATAAAAGAAAGTAAAACAAGCACTGGGGTATGGAACATGCAGGAATATTGTTCCACACTGTAGGACACCTAAACCAAGAGATTAGCAGACAGAGGAAGTGATACTGAAGCTTTCAGGTATAATGTTAGGGATTATTGTCAGTTAGCCAGACAAAGAGGAAGGAAAAGAATGGTAAGGCTATGAGGAAGGGCATGCAAATCTGGAAGGAACCAAGAAGAGATCATTCTGGGTGAAGGACAGAATGGGCAGATTCTTGACAGGCAGGTAGCCAGATCGTGAAGAATCTTTCAGAACATTGAGTGTTTTGACTCTGCCCTGTGAGCACTGTAAAGGCATACTTACTTTTCAAGCACAGAGTGGTGTGATCAAATCAGTCCCTTAGGAAGATCATTCTGTATAGGCTGGAGGAGGACCAGAGTGGGATAGGCTGGCAGCAACTGGGAGAGATGCTGATGGACTGCTTTCCCAAGGTGGTGGGAGATGGAATCAGAGATGGTTTGGATATAAGACTCTTGGTGGTTGATTGGCCATCAAGAGTGAAGTTCAGACAGGATGATTCCCAGTTTCATGGCCTGGACATCTCACTGGGACTCCATGCAAGACCACTTGGAGGGGAAGATGTGTGGGGGAAGAAGATGAATTAATTTATCTGGGACCCTTTAAGTCTGATGGCCCATAGGAGTACAAGACAGCAGTTAGAAAGGTGGCCAGGAACTCAAAAATATGACTGGAGATTTAGATTTTGGAATCATCAGCATACTGATGCTACTGGAAGTCATGAGTGTTGATGGAATCATCCAAGGAGCATGTGTGGCATCTGAACTGGTGGGATCTGGGTTAAATAGTTACTAAATGAGCATCTATTATGCTCTCTATGCTCTCTTAGGAACTGGGGATATAGTAATAACCAAGGCCAGAGAGAAATGCCCCAATCCTCATGGAACTCATAGGTTCTCAGGAGGAAGTTTCCAAAGGATGTAGAGGGGATAGAATTCAGCGCTTCTCCCTTTCCCCTGATCCCACCAAGCCCATCTACACTTGTTCAGTCTTCCTTCTAGGATACCTGTTAGAAAACCCCATCTCATCCTACTTTTGGAGAGAGGATCTTATTTCCTGTCATTCTCTATGAGGACTTTTGCATTTCCTCTTTCCTTCTGTCTGAAAATGCAGTTACCTTTCTCTGGTGCTGAGTTGCAGAAAACCCAAGTTAATTCTGTTTTTCCTTTGTCCTGAAATGCAGATACAGTTTCAGAGATCCAGACTTTAAAATCAAGGCCCTCAAAACAATAAGCAGTTGTAAATGCTAATGAAAGCTGTGACCTTGGTGTTCTGGAACCGGCAGAAAGCCCATTAGCTCTGTACAGCAGAACTGATCTCTGTTGGCCTCAACAAGTCAGACCAACCAAACCTACAAGGGTTTTGTCACTTCTCTAGGGAGATGCTGTAATGTGCAAAGACAGTGCTGCCTGCTCTGCATACATTTAAAGCATCTTGCCACTACATTCTCTACCAGTCTTCTTTTCCCAAGGTCAAAACTGAAGTGTCCTTTATTTTGGGCTTTTATTGGTTTTTTTCAGTCTTTCTATGCAAAAAAGAAAACTTCAATTTATTTCATTATTTCTTATGGTCACCAGTAGAGACAGCATTGTTCAGACTGAAAAAAAGGAAGATCCATTCTTCAATTTTTAAAGAAAATAGAAGGCTCACATATGGCAGTTGATGGCATGTGGCATTTAAACAGGAACCCAGAGATTTTTTCAGTTCACTGTAAATGGAGAATCATTTAGCCATAGTCCATGGTAAAGAAAAAACCATTTGAGGCATGGAAACCATTTTGCCACTCAGACATATTTTATAAACCAGGGTCACATATATAGTAGCAAAGCTACTTAAGATCTCTTGAAAGTACATTAAACATTTAATTTTGGATGATTCATTATATGTAAAAATTTATCTCCAAAAATTATTGCCTTTGACACCTAGCAAAGTGATCACATTTAGATATATAGTCAGGAATTTTTTTAATTTAATGTTAGTTTTAATCAGATACAACTAGTTAAATCTACTGGCAAGGTGGGAGCAAAGGAGATACAGTATATTCAGAAGGCATCTTGGCTTTGATTCTGGGAGTTAGCAGCTCCTTGGGATGATTCACACAGGTGACCACGTCATCGTGCTCTGCTGCTCAGCTTTCTATGTTAACCAATACTTAATAGATGCACCAGGTACATCGATCATAAAATGAGCCGAGCAGATAGATGGCTGCTTTGCTTGGTGAAGATGGCAAGATGCCCTGGGTGTCCACCGAAAATTTTGATGACTAGAATTCCAAAGCTGGAGCTTTATGCTTTGGGTCTGTGAATTTGTCTCTGTTCAAAGACAAATCTCCCAATGAAAGGTAAAATTTTAAACTAAAATAAGTCATCTTCAGTATATCTCAACTTGAAAGAATAAGCAAAAGCTATCAATTGGGAACTCCTCTATAATTCCAATATGGAACATTGCAAATCTACATGCAACCCACTCTGTCCTGCTTCCCCGCTGTCCCAGTAAAGAGCTGTTCCTCTTCTACTCAAAAATAATGCCGCCTCCATCCCTTGGATCCCAAGCCCTCCCACCTTCTCAAGACTCATGCACTATCAACTGGGCCTCTCCCTTTTTATATATTCAGCTTCTCCCTCCACCCCCCACCATCTAATCTGGATTATTTCCATTAAACATGGCCCATTTTCTTCCATTAAAAAAATAAAATTTGGGCCAGGTGTGGTGGCTCACACCTATAATCCCAGCACTTTGGGAGGTTGAGGGTGGGCAGATCACCTGAGGTCAGGAGTTCGAGACCAGCCTGGCCAACATGGTGAAACCCCATCTCTACTAAAAATACAAAAATCAGCTGGTGTGGTGGCACGTGCCTGTAATCCCAGCTACTCGGGAGGCTGAGGCAGGAGAATCACTTGAACCTGAGAGGCAGAGGTTGCAGTGAGCCAAGATTGCGCCACTGCACTCCAGCCTGGGCCAGAGTGAGCCCTCGTCTGAGAAAAAAAATACAATACAATTTGGCCAGGTGTGGGAGCTTCTAACAGTAAGCCCAGCACTTTGGGAGGCCAAGGGAGGAGGACAGCTTGAACCCAGGAGTTTGAGACTGGCCTGGGCAACATAGAAAGACCTCGTCTCTACCAAAAATTAAAAATTAGCTAGGTATGGTGGTGCATGCCTATAGTCCCAGCTGCTCAGGAGGCTGAGGTGAGAGGATTACTTGAGTCCGAGAGGTTGAGGCTGCAGTGAGCCAAGGTGGTGCCACTGCACTTCAGCTTGGGTTACCAGAGTGAGGCCCCATCTCTGAAAAATAAATAAATAAATAAAATAAAATTCCACCACAGCCTCCTTCACTTCTACTTCTCTCACCCCCTTCAAAGCCAGGCTTCGTGGCTAAGTCCTCCACCTTCGGTGCATCCATTTTTCCACCCCTGTCCTCAGCCCTCTCCAATCTGGCTTCTCTTCCTGCCACACCACTGAAGGGGCTCTAGGTCTTGTCAGTAACAGCCTCCATGGTGCTAAACCCAGTGGGCATTTTTTTCAGGCCTCATCTAACCTTACGGCAGCTCTCAGCACTCTTTGTGGGCCATACCTATCATCTGACTGTTAACGAAAAGATTGACACGCAGGTCAAAGCAAATAGCACTTATTTGGGAAACAAAAATGGCAGCTGGGGTACACCGGATCAGGGCAGCCCTGAAGAGTGCCCCATAAGGCAGGCTGCAGGAGAGAATTTTTAAAATAGAGGATGGTCATAAAAAGTTATCTTCGGAAGTAGTTCATTGGCCAGGCAGAAATCCTAAATCACAAAGCCGTTGTGATTGGTTAGTTAATGAGAGTACTCTCAGCAGAGGTGTTGAAGGCCAGCAGATGCTGACTTCAGTTGTTTGACCCAGTCCATTGGAACATCCCCTGGTTTGACGTTCAGCAGGTGTGAGTGCGATCCTCTTGCAACCTTCGACTCCACTTCAGAAAGCCTTAGCATTAGTTACTGTATTCTCTTTCCCATTACGTTGCTTCCACGATATGACATTTTAGTCCTCATCCTACCTCCAAGAACTGCCCCTCCCCAGAATCCATGGCAGGGTCATCCTCCTTAGTCCATGCATTAAATACTGGAATTCTGCAAAGTTCCATCCTAAGCCCTCTCCTCTTCCCATTCTCTCCTCTCTCCATACTCATGGCTTCAAATATTGTCTATATTGCAGACTAGTCTCAGATTTCTATCACTGGCCTAGTCCTCTCCTCTCCATTGAGCTGAACATATCCTGCTGCCTACATGACAGCTTCATTCATATGTCTCAGGAGCATTCTAACGTAACAGATCCGAACTCAAGTTCGTGGTTTTCTTCCACTCTTCCTTCACAAACACCCTGGTTCTCTTGCAGTGTCCCTGCCTCAGTGAACAGCATTCCCATTCATCTAGTTGCATGAGTTAGAAGACCTAAGGAGATATCCTGTACACCTGCTTCTTCCTGTCCATTCATGTATGCTGTGGCTACATGACTTCCTGAGAGCTTGCACATCACCGCCACAGCCTCGCCCAAGCCTCCACCATTTCTTACCAGGTGTGCCAAGCCTCCCAAAGCCTCTCCTCAGGTTTCCTCTTGCCTCCCCCAATCCCTTCTCCTATAACAACCAGCATGATCTTTTTCCACTGTAAGTCTGATCATTTCATTTGCTCTTCCCCTCTCATACCCTAAAACTGAAACTCTTCAGTGGCCTCGCATTGTTCCTAGAAAAAGAATACCAAAGTCCTAGAAGCAAGCAGCTGTATTAGGCCACTCCCGCACTGCTATGAAGAAATACCTGAGACTGGGTGGTTTATAAAGAAAAGAGGTTTAATTGGCTCACAGTTCTGCAGGCTGCTCAGGAAGCATGATGCTGGCATCTGCTTCTGGTGAGGCCTCAGGAAACTTCCAGTCATGGTGGAAAACAAAGGGAAAGCAAGGTGTCTTACACTGGAGGAGCAGGAGCAAGAGGGAAGGGTGCTACGCACTTTTAAACAACCAGATCTCACGAGAATGCACTCACTCTCACTAGAACAGCACCAAGGGGTTGGGACTAAACCATTCATGAAAAACTACCCCCATGATCCAATCACGTCCCACCAGGCTCCACCTCCAACACTGGGGACTAAAATTCAACATGTGATTTGGGCAGGGACACAGATCCAAATCATACCCACAGCATCTGGCCCCTGCCCTCCTTCCCACCAACCTTCTCTCCTTACTCTCTGCCCAGAAGGAGCACCTTCTTCCATCCCTGAGCTCTGGGCACAGGTCACTTCCTCCTGGAAGCCTTTCCTGACCTCCCGATTTGGTCAGATCCAGAGATCCCTGCACCAAGTGCCTCACCATGGAATCTCTTACTCCAGCTACATTTTGCACTCATTTCTGTGACTGTTTGATTAATGGCTACCCCCCCATCCTCTTCCAATCTTCTCTGTTCCAGAAGGGCAGGGACTGGTTTTGCTCATCACTGTACTCTGGTACCTAATGTAGAACCTTACACAGCACTGGCACTAACAAGTGACTTGCTAAATGAATGAACGGGTTTACATTTGAATGTAACTGAGTCTCTGGCACCCATTTCTAAAACAAGCCTTGACAGGAATGAGACAGAGCAAGAGTGATAACATAATTCTAGGAACTCGAGAGGGGAGGACTCCACGGAATACAGTCAATGCAGAACCACAGACACTTTTATCTCCTTCACAGTTTTGCCTTGTGCCCAGTGAGCCCCACTTCCACATGGCTGCTGAATGGTTTCTTTCTGACTCACCTCTTGATGGCCAACTGAGATGCTGCAAGAATGTACAGTGCCTTCTACATGGGCAGTGAAAGTCTAAGTCATGCCCAACTTGCTTATTGTTTTGAGGATATTTTATTACATGCCAGTCCTTGGAAACTGTTGATCCAGTTTTACCTTGCACATTGTAATCACAGATGCGCACCCCTAGGCTGTGAGCCCCTTAAGAACGTGCCTGGCCCTCTACATGGCCCCTGGCTCATGTTGGGTAGATTAGCAGATGAAAGACTTAGGAAAACAAAAATTGGAATTCTTATCATTTGATGATCTCAGCCAGCGATCTCAAACTCAGAAGCCATCGGGGTCCAGGAATTATCTGAAAAAAAAAAAAAAAAAGCAGGACAGATGTGAGCGTGCTCACCTGTATTATCTAAGTGAGGCCTGGGGAGTGGGCTAATAAGATCACACACACTCTGTCTAAAGGCATTCAGGTTCAAAAAAAGTGTAACCAGCTGGGCTCAGTGGCTCATGCCTGTAATCTCAGCACTTTGGGAGGCCGAGGTGGGTGGATCACCTGAGGTCAGGAGTTTGAGACTAGCCTGGCCAACGTGGCGAAACCCCATGTCTACTAAAAATACAAAAATTAGCTGTGCTTGGTGGCATGCACCTGTAATCCCAGCTACTCGGGAAGCTGAGGCAGGAAATTGCTTGAACCTGGGAGGTGGAGGTTGCAGTGAGCTGAGATTGTGCCACTGCTCTCCAGCATGGGCGACAGGGCAAGACTCTGTCTCAAAAAAGAGAAAAAAGTGTAACCTCTGGGCATGCCAAAGAGAACTGATAGAGTCAAATCCAGTGCACCAGGCGTCAGTTTACAACCTCTTGACTAGTAAAGTATCACGGTTATAGCCAACAAAATATTGACCACCCTTCCACAAGATGTCCACATCCTCATCCCCAAATCTATGAATATGTAACCTCCCAGGGCAAAGGAGACTTTGCAACTGGAATTCAGTTAAACATCTTAAGACAAAGATTAAATGAACTAACATATGTACAGTGCTTGGAACCATACCCTTACATTATAGGCATTAAATCAGCCTTAGCTTATTAAATTAGTATTTATGATTTGCAGAGCAAAGAGCATAGGCCTAGCAGAATCTGATACCTTGTCCGAGGTAAATAGGTTCAGAGCAGAGCCAGGACTGGAACCCAAACCTCCTAGCTCCTGAGCTACTTAGTGCTTTGTCCTTACAATGCTACCATATCATTTTCCTCCCAAATCTCATTTTCAAGGTCAAAACAACTAACTATAGCACAGGCCCTTCTGGCGCGCTCAGCTGCATTTTATAGCTACGATTAGTCTTGATGTTCTCAGTCACTTTCCAGAGAAATGAAACATAAACAGAGGAACTCATTTGAAATTATGAGTGTTTGACTATAAAGCAGCCTAGTTAATAACAGAATTTTCTCTGATCAGAGTCTAGTCACTCAGTTTTGCCCCCTCCAAATATGACCACCCATAAGAAAAAAAGGGGGCCACCACAGAGACAGTTGTCATGTTCACTAATGAGATCAATGGGATGGCACCGTCAAAGCTGATGAGGGAACAATGTAGTCTGCAGACACTGCATGAGACTCCAAAACACTGGCCTGACCGCCAAGATGTAGGCGCCACCCACATTTACAAGGCTTTCTCAAAACATTCTGCCCCCAAAACTTAGCTTGACTTAAAGCCTGGGTATTACCAAACCATTCCATAAAAGTGGCTGCGCATCTCTTATAAAAGAAGCAAGTATTTTTAGGGAAAATTAACTGGCAGGTGAGAAAGAGCTGTTAAGATCTTTCAACATGGAGTTGGTAAGCTGCATTCCAGACCTCTGACACCGGCTCACTCAGTTGTATAATCATCACTTTCCTCCTGCAGCGTGAGAATGCTATTTTAGAAAGAATTCAAAGACTACTGCATCCAAATTTAGACCCCCTAATATTGTGAATTTCCAAATACACAGCTGGCCCTTGTCAATGGGGATGAAAAATGTCTTAATGGGATTGCAAAGAAAAAAAAACAAACTTTTGACTGGGAGCAGTGGCTCATGCCTGTAATCCCAGCACTTTGGGAGGCTGAAGCAGGTGGATCACCTAAGGTCAGGAGTTCAAGACCAGCCTGGCCAACGTGGTGATACCCTGTCTCTACTGAAAATGCAAAAAATTAGCATAGGGCATGGTGGCACACATCTGTAATCCCAGCTACTCAGGAGGCTGAGGCATGAGAATCGCTTGAACCCAAGAGGCAGAGGTTGCAGTGAGTTGAGATCGCACCACTGCACTCCAGCCTGGGCAACAAAAGCTAAACTCTGTCTCAAAAAAAGAAAAAAACAAACTTTTTTCACTCTACTCTCACACTTAACACACTTCTGTGACCCCACACACTCCCATGTGAGGCAGTTCCCCACACACCAAGCAATTCTCCAGCAGACACGAACTGGGCATCCTGTAATTCAATTTGATTCCAACCCTTTCTACTGGGACAGTGTCAGATCACACAGGTAAAGGACTCAGCCCCACAGAACTGCCCCCACTTCAGATGCCAATACCAAGTCATAGGTTGTCACCTATATTATGACCCACTAGCTGTAAATTGGGGTTCTCACAACTCCCTCTTTGTGTTCAAATAATTTGCTAAGACAGCTCACAGAACTCAGGGAAACACTTACTTTACCAGTTTCTTACAGAGGTTACAGATAAACAGCCAGATGAAGAGATGGACAGGGCAAGGTACTGGGGGAGAGAGGCAGAGCTTCTGTGCACTCTCTAGGTGCCACCCTCCCAGCAGTGCCCCTCAGCCCCATGGTCAGCAACCTGGAAGCTCATCTAATCTTGTGGTTTAAGAGTTTCCATAGAACTTTACCTCCAGCCCCCCACCCTCCTGCTTCCCAGCTGAAAGCTCCAGGCCTCTAGCTATGTGGTCTTTCTGGTGGCCAGCCCCACCCTAAGTCACCTAATTAGCATAAACTCTGGTGTAATCCAAAGGGACTCATTCCAAGTAACAAAAAAAAAACACTCCTGACACCCCAGAAATTCCAGGGGTTTTAGGTGCTCTGTGATAGGAACTGGGTCAAAGACAAATATGTTTTATATTATACCACAGGGATATTTTGAAAAGGAATAATAGATATGAAAATGTTCTTATACTCTTAAAAACACTTTGGAATGCAATTTCCAACAGTTTCAGGGTGCTATAGGCTTTATAAGCAGGTATATAACCAAAAATCCTTTCTCTGACATTGTATTAGGCCATTCTTGCATTACTATAAAGGAATACCTGAGACTGTGTAATTTATAAATAAAAGAGGTTTAACTGGCTCATGGTTCTGCAGGCTATACAGGCAGCACGGCCCTGGCATTTGCTTGACTTCCAGGGAGGCCTCAGGAAACTTCCAATCATGGAGGAAGGTGAAGGAGAAGAAGGCACATCACACGGCAAAAGCAGGAGCAAGAGAGAGAGAGAGTGGGCAGGGAGTTGCCACATGCTTTTTTTTTTTTTTTGAAACAGTTTCACTTTGTCACCCAGGCTGGAGTGCAGTGGCACGATGTCGGCTCACTGCAACCTCCACCTCCCAGGTTCAAGCGATTCTCCTGCCTCAGTCTCCCAAGTAGCTAGGATTACAGGCATGTGCCACCGTGCCCGGATAATTTTTGTATTTTTAATAGAGACGGGGTTTTGCCACAAAGTTTTAAATGACTAGATCTTGCAAGAACTCACTGTCAAGAAGATAGAACCAAGCCATGAGGACTCCCCATCCAAGCACCTTGCACCAGGCCTCACCCCGAGCAATGGGGATTACCATTCAGCATGAGATTTGGGCAGGGACAAATATCCAAACTATATGAGACATTGAAGCCCATTCTCTATATAGGATGTGTGGTGGTGCCACGGGAATGTCACAGAAGCAATTGATTCTGGCCCAGCGCAATAAAGAAAAACACAAATGACAACAAGCTTTGAATTAAAAATATAGTCCTTTCTGGGAGATTGATTCCAGAACTCCCTTGGATACCAAAATCTAAGGATGCTCAAGTCCCTTGTATAAAATGGCATAGTATTTGCAAAAAACTATGCGTATCCTCCCATATCCTTTAAATCATCTCTAAATTACTTATATCTAATACAAGATAAATGTCATATCAATAATTATTAGACTATTGGTTTTTGTTTGTATTTTTTTAATATTTTCCGTCAGCAGTTGGTAGAACCGAAGAATGTGGAACTCATGGATACAGAGGACCAACTGTAGTTAGGTTTGGAGACTTCATTGACTTGATATTTTCACTCTAGGATCTCTCTTTAGATTTCAAGATGTGAACATCTTGCCAACTATGGACACCAGTTTCTAATACCCAAGGAGGGACTGCAACTTCCACAACTAGGACAGCATCATTTCTACCCCTTAGATCCCAACAGAGGAGTCTGAGAAGCCTAAAATTTCCTCTACAATGATTCAACCTCTCACACACCTCATCCCAATGGGTGAAGTGGAATACTGGATAATTGCAGTGTTGTTAAATAATTACCAAAAGCTTCAAAGGTACAGATGTCTCTGTTCCTGCCCAGGCTCCTGAGTCTGTGTCAGTCATTCCTGGGACCTAATGCAGGCATTCTCCCCTCGGATGCCATGCCCGTTCCCTGGCTACTTCTGTCACTACATGCCATCCACTGCCTGTCCCACCTCCACCCATTGCGTCATCGCAGGCTCATGCCCTGGCTATGATGTTTCACGTACAGTGGCTAAATTTCATGCCTGGCCACATGAGTATCATTTCTGTGCCTCTGCCACTCATGTCTTCTAAGCCTCCAAAATAAGAGGAGCAGGACCAGAAGAGCAGCCGTTGTTCTCTGTAGACAGACGCACTCTCTCACATGTCCCCGGGGCCACAGGCCTCTTTATGTTCTAACTGGGTCTGCACAGAAGAGGCAGGAGACAGGCTTTAGCCTCAAGGGAGGGAGAGAGAGGCAAGAGGCCACAGTCCCCAAGTTAGGAGGCCACAAGGAAAGAAAAGGACTTCTGTGAAGAAAAGAGTCCTGTCTGAGTTGCAGTCCACTTGCCTGGGGCCACTGGAGGAGACGGGGCTGGGGAGGGGCCGCTGCAGGGAGGAGGGCGGGGGTCAGCGGCTGTGACATGACGCACGTGCCTCTCCAGGGCTTGAAATTGAGGAACTGAGGAGGCGGTGGTGGCGAGAGTCAGTCTTTCAGAGCACAGGATGGAACAAGAACTCCAGCCACTGACTGTCTCATGTATCTGCAAGGGCCGAGGAGATTAATGACCCAAGGAGGCTATGATATGGTCCAAAAACTTTTCCTGGATTTTTTCCGTAGGCGGCTGAGCCAGAGGCCAACTGCAGAGGAACTGGAACAGAGGAACATTTTGAAACGTAAGTGACTAAGCCCATGGCAATCCCTGATGTTTGTGGCGGCTTTTGTTATTATTTAATGGTAGGCCACAAGGTTTCTACCCTGCGCCTCTGCGGAAAACACTGAAAACCTTTCTAACGGTTGAAGCTTCATCCGTGCATGTGAGAACACCAAAGACGACCTCCCCAAAGAGAAGGCAAATTTTATTCCACTTTATTCTTTAGAAGCTCACGGGCGGCAGGCAGAACCTTCCTTTTAGTGAGTTGTAAAGTCAGAGAGAAGCTGAAAAATTAGAGTGAGACCACTTATTATTTAATGATTTTTGAGAGTAGGGTCACCTTTAAACCAAAATTGGCTTGAAAATGGAGACTGTGATATGCGCGGCTAAAATAAGGGAAATGTCCATTTGAACTGAGACTAGAAAGCATGACTTTGCATTGCAGCTGGCTGCTGTTGATAAAAATCCCTCATCCCTTTGAACATTAAATTGAAAGACTAAGAAAGCATTTCCAAGCGAAGTGCTTCATGTCTGTCTCTCAGGATTCCCACAGTTGGTCCCGGGCGTGCCTGTCTGATGCTCTCATTCGAGGAAAACTGCCTTTCACCATTGCTGCAGACAGAAAAAAATAAATGAGCCCCTTGTTTGGTTTAGGACACAGAGATATTTGAATATGTACAGAGGATCCACTTGGTGCTTTAAAAAAAAAAAAGAGAGAAAACAGGATACAAAATGCTAAAAGAGATCAAGCATTTGATGGACACCAGTATGCGTCCGTTTAGTGGTGGATATTAAATAACTTAAAAATCAAACCATTCTATTCATTCATTGCTACCATTTTCACCAACACTGGCCTCAAGATAGTGAACAAATATTTCTGGCTTAATTCATGACCCTGTTCCCCCTACCCGACAACACACTTCTAATTTCTCTCCAGAAAAGAAAGATACATCCTATGCAGAGTTTTCTAGAAATGCTATGTTGTACAGACTGACTCCTCGACTCCCCCGGCCCCCCTGCCCCACCCCGTGCCCAGTAAATCACATGCAACCGTAGTGTGAGTTTGCTGGGAATTTCCACTGTAACCACACTAAAATATTCTTGACTTTACCTTTCTACCGTGCTCACTGTGGCCTTGTGACTTGGTCGGCATTTCGTAGTCTGCTGAAGGTGGGTGCTGGGTTCCGCTCTGATGGGGAGGCCTGTTGCCTAGAGCACCCACCCCCGCCCGACACGCCTGCATGTCCGTTTTTGTCAACTCTGCCTTTATCAACATCTTGCCTCCCGTCCCCACGCCAGCCACCACTTCCTCAACTCTCAGTAGAAGTTATTTTCAGGATTAGCCTTCCTCAGTCCTGGGGGAACCCTACGCATTGCCTAGGTCTCTAGGAATGTGTGTTTACTTTTTTCTGCCCAGGGGTACCCTTAAAAGTTTCCAAGCTGAATATTCTATATAATGAATTTAGAGCTTTTTCAAAGCATTTCCGAGGTCAGGGAAGCATTTGGCTTGTAGGATGTCTTCCTTTCGGCCCCAGTCTGGTACCTGAGCTATTATAAACTTCCCATTGTTGGAGAGAAAGGAGAGAAAGATAAACAGCCAGGTGAACCTGGACAGCTTACTCACGGCCCCCTGCTGTGCTTTGTGGCCTCTGACCTGAGACCTAAATTCAAAGAAGCTAAAAGCCTCCGGGGGATTATTTAGGTTTCAGAAAATAGTGCTTATCACACCAGGAGTACGGTTTCTGGAAAGAGATCTAAAATCCCCTAGCTCAGCTCTCGGTTCTCTCAAAGATATCAGATCCCCGCTGTGGCTTGTCCAGATCCCTGGGAGAGTACAGGTCCTTTGAGCTTGGGTTTTTACCACCATCAAGCAGGGAACTTAGATTCAGGGGACCAAAAAGGAGTTGTGAAAGATTGTTCCCATGGTTCTCTTTTATTCTTTTCCCTAATCCCTTTTGTCCTGGCCGCATAGTTGCAAATTAAAGAACTACTTGACCAATTCTAACAGGTTGATCATTTCATAGTTTTGAAACTTTTCAGAAATCAACTTGTTTTCCCATGGGTTCTTATTTTTCCCTGTATTCTGGAACTATGTTCTCCTAAATATTTTTTTAAATTTAATCTATTGCGATTGTTAAACAAAAAAATGTCTAGTGGTATAAGAAAACATCCTCCAATAGTTTGTTTTAAAACTGATTTTCTGAGCTTTCAGCCATTTGAGGAACTGCTCGGTGTTGGGTGGTGGGGAACAGGGCACAGAGACGCCATGGTTCAGCCCTGGAGCTTTGAGAGCCTTGGGTTGGTTTCCAGCCCCACCCTGCCTGGTCCTGGGAGCGGCCCCTGTTCTGTCCAGCAGCCAGTGAGGCCCTGTGCACCTCTGAGCACATAATGAACCCTCTGATGGTGGCAGCTGTAATGATGACATCATAGGCCTTTCCTGGCCTATCTTCCCAGTTGCCTAATGGGGTTGTCTTGGTACCTTCCGCCTGAAAATTCATGAATCTGGGTCAGTCAATGGCTTTGAACTAAAGGTATCGATTCCGTAGGTGGTAGCTTGTGGCCCCACCCCTCAGAATGACCTAAGAAACGCACATAGGAGATGAAGGCTCCATGCTGTGTCAGCTGTGTCACAGGATGCCCGCCTTCAGGCTCCGAAGGGACCTGTAGGATCAGACGTCTGAGGCTAGTAATGAGGAGGAGAGCCCGCCCCAAGCAAAACATGACCACAGGAAAAAGCCTATCTGTGTAACCACTGAGCCAGGTAGGGTGTGACTAGCCACGTAACACCCCTGAGCCTTCAGATCCTCAGTTATAAACCAGGGGTGGTAGACACGAGGTGGTCACTAGGTCCCCTCATGACCCTAGTATTCTGTGCTTCTGTAAATTTTCACTGTGTGCCCTCTAGCTGTCCCTGGTGACCCAACATCCAGACCACCTTTTCTTCCATCCGTTTTCCCACCTGAGGCATCTCCAAATGGGAGTTCCCTCCTTCTGGTTCTTGCTGTCTGCCTCCCCATTTATCTCTGCTAGATTAATTCATACTAAGATAGTAATGGCTGACTAGTTTTATCCCACTGAAATTTGCATTTGTACAAATGTCACTGTCTGGGGGCTCCCTACTTCTGGGTTTTGTTGTCTGCCCCCAGTTTATCTCTGCTAGATTAATTCATACTGAGCTATTAATGGCTGACTAGTTTAATGGGCTTTTATTCAAGAGAAATTTGCATTTAAAAAACAAAACAAAACTCCAGGAGGGAGATAGGATCTCTAAATCCCAAGGAAAGCACACTCATGGTGACAGTTTCAGGCACTGTAGGGTAGGCTGGTGCAGGGACCTCTGGTGACCTCAGCCCACAGCAAGATGTGGCTGTTTCTTGTGCTGCCTTTCTACAAAGCCTTATGCCCACAGGCAGTCAGGGGGCCAAATCAGGCCCGTGGGGGTGGCCCTCAAGGGCCTGAGTTCTGCTGTGACCTCACACCACTTGTGCTAGTGGGAGGTATAGTTACCTTCAGTGTAAAGGTGACACAGTTATCAGATGGTCCCCAGCCCTTTCTAGGCACAGGGGTTTTCCTTCCTTTAAAGACCTGTCCCACACTGAGACAATCAGCAACCATACCTGAATTGCCTGTGTGCACCAATACAACAAACTAATGAAGTTACCAAAATAGAATTCAACAACTGTGATTTTCAAAATGAGCCAACTAGTGTCCCAGGCAGTCGTGATGCACCCTATGCCAAAATCAACGTGTTTCCTTTTATTAACACCATTTGAAATTTAATGGCTGAGAATCACAGGCCTTCTTTGATACAAGCTGACTTCCATAGTTTTTTCAAGTCTAACAATGCTACGCTGATATCTGTGCTTCCACAGATATCAAGGAATTCTTCCAAGGTTCAGAAGGGAAATGGTCTACCCCAGGTCATCCAGTTAGCTTAAAAGGAGAAATAAGCCCAGATTCTCTGCCCTTCAAGTATCTGCCCCCTTCCCCCAGACTCTCCTATGTACAGCTATTTAAAAATCTGATGAGTAAATCACCCATATATTAAGCCAAGAGCTTTTAGGCTCTGCAGTCTACTCTTCTGAGCCACTTCTAAAAAGTCTACATGCAGGCAATTGTATCCCACACTCTGGCCTCACACATGCTCTGTGGACTTCTTGGAAGATTCAAACAATCGATGGAATCAGGCTTGTGAAAGGTGAGCATTTTGAAATTCCTCCTGCCTTGTCTTATTCCTGCAGCAGGTTGAGGCCAGTCTTCTGCTCTCTCTACCCCCCACAGGGCACCAGACACAAGGACTACACCACAATGAGTCTCCTTCAGTGTGTGGGAGGCTCAACAAAGAATGAGTGAGCCCCAGTCTTATCCAAAGAAAGGAGCCTCACATCTCCCCAAATGCCTGTGTGTCCCTGTGTCAACATTCCTACCCACCTCCTTGGGCTGTGCGGTGGCTCGCACCTGTAATCCCAGCACTTTGAGAGGCAAGGCAGGAGGATTGCTTGATGCCAGGAGTTCAAGACCGGCCTGAACAACATAATGAGACCCCCATCTCAACAAAAAAATTTTAAAATTAGTCAGCTGTCGTGGCGTGCATGTGCAGTCCTAGCTACTCGGGAGGCTGAGGTAGGAGAATCACTTGAGCCCAAGAGTTCCAGGCTACAGTAAGCTATGATTGTGCCACCGCACTTTGGCCTGGGAGACAGAACGAGACCCTGTCAAAAAAAAAAAAAAAAACCCTACCTTCCTGCCTTGTAGCCACATTTCTCAACCCAGCATCTCTGCCTGGAGACCTGAAACCCCATGTGATGTAAAGAAGGCAAGATGACAAGGTCAACCTGCTCAGTAGCAATTTGAAACAACGCAGGTAGTTTGGAAAGCAATCCCCATAAGGAGAAGGGCAGCTGTGGGAGGGGACAGGAGCACTCTCTTCCCTTTATTAAAATGAGATGCTTGGCCTAGAGCCTGCCAAGGTCCAAAGGATGCACCTGTACACAACACTGTTTACTGAAATAAAAAACATTTTAAATATTTTTTTTTTTTAGCTCGGAATGAACAAGAGGAACAGGAGGAGAAGAGAGAGATCAAGAGGAGGCTAACCCGAAAGGTAGGTGGTTCTCCATGCCAAGAGCTGGGGCAGAAGAGTGTGGGCTGCCTGCCACACCTCTGCCCTCTGCTGGCCTCAGTGGCCTCGCCACTGCCTGGTTCCTCTCCTCCTGTGTCAGAGAGCGCCACTCTCTTACTCTATAAGACCTCTCCACTCAGCTTCATGACCCTCAGTCCTTTCAGCTGGTGACATTCAATGTTGTTTGATTTTGTGACACCCACCTACTCCCAAACAACTTGATGGCTATTGTGTTATATTTTTGATTATACTAAATATTTTGTTTTTAAAAATTCACTACAATCCCATTAAGCAATGGGAAATTCATCATCAAAATCAGTAGTTCAAAGGCCAGGTTCAGTGGCTTATGCCTATAAACCCAGCACTTTGGGAGGCCAAGGTGAATAGATAGCTTGAAACCAGGAGTTCGAGACCAGCCTGGGCAACATTTTAAAATGCTGTCTTTGTCAAAGTAAATATACAAAAACTAGCTGAGCATGGTGATGTGCACCTGTAGTCCCAGACACATGGGAGTCTGAGGTTGGAGAACTGCTTGAGCCCAGGAGGCAGAGGTTGCAGTCAGCCGAGTGGCACTCCAGCCTGGGCAACAGAGCAAGACTCTGTCTCAAAAAAAAAAAAAAAAAAAAAAATTACTAGTTCAAATATTACACAATTATTTGCTATGACCCTGGGAAAGTATAGACTTTTTTTTTTTTTTTTTTTTTGCTTCCTCGACACTATTCTTTCCCTAGGAATTAAGAACTATGCAACTTTATTAGGCTAAATTACAAAAGTACTGACAAATTTAAAGCAGATGTTTGAGAAGCACATAGATAAAAGTCATAAAACTGGAATTTTAATATATTCTTAACACCAAAAGTAGATGGTTTGGCAATGCACTGTAGCCTTGCATGCATCTCATTCCACACGAGTGTCCTCTTTAATAATAAACGCATTGTTAAGGCTATTCTTGGATGATGCTGAAAAGTTTAATTAATTGATGACATGCAAGATATAATACTCCCTTCTGTCTGACGAAGTCAAAGTGTTTTTAATCAGCCTCCTACAGTGACCATCTTGAGAGAAAGATACTCTCATATCTTAGCGACAGTTAAGAGGCCCATTAATATTAATTTTAAAAAGGTTTATTAGTGGATTTTTCTCTTCAGAAATATCACACAAAGGAAGAAATTCAGAGATCCTGAAATATCATACCAATTATTAAGGTGATGGTTTGTATTTCTCAACATTTTCCCTGCGAGCATCCCAAATACCTGGTGACAAGCCAAATGCCAACACAATTAGCAAGAGCAGGATAAACAAGTGCCTGAATGGCCAGATGACTGGCTGGCGTCACCCTGGTGGAGACTAGAACAAGAGCTAAGTGACTTCACCAGCCAGTCGCTGTCCCACCCGTCAAGGTTGGACCCTTTACATCCTTAAGCCCACCCACTCTTTGGATGCAGGGTGCAGTTTTTCCTCAGATTGAGTAGTGAGAAGAGCAGGAGAGATGCATTAGCTTTTTCTCATCGTGTCCTTGAAATGACAGGGGCTTGAAAAAGACACTGTGATAAACCTTCATTTCTGATACAGAAAGGTCTAGACACTTAGAAAAAGAAGTTGTTTAAATCAGATTTTCATCAAATTTTTCAGAATTGGTTGCTGGATTCCCAAAATTCCCCCAGTTTTAAGGTTGCTTGCTAAAAGATGGTCATAGAGAAATACTTAGACATTTATTTAATTCCTATCTCTTAAAAAAGTTGATATGATTTTGCGGAGAACTTAACTAACTGCATGATTTGACAATGAGCTAGTAAAGAGTCTTCCTTTCCACACCCATCTCCCTAGGGTAGGTAACACTAGGGATGGGGACCCCAAATAGTTCATAGTTTTTGCAGGTCTCCACAATCAAATAATTGCCTCTTTGTTCCTGCTCACCTCTCCTTTCTTCTCCCAAGGAAATGGCCTTGGAATTTTAGCATTTGCCCTCCCCTGGGACTGGCTGGCGGCGGGGGGCGGGGGGCGGGGGGCGGGGGTTAGAAATAAGGAGCTTGAGAGGAGATAACTGCTTCTAAGACAGAGAGACTGGAAGAACAGAGGGGCAACTTCCACATCTGCTTTTGCGGGCAGAGATGTGGTGCCTTCCGGCAGGTAGGGAACCTACATCATCACTTCCTGGCCTTGTGTAGGTTCTTCTCCTCTTGAGTATTTATCACACTGAGACCAGATGCCAGTGATGGTGGCTGCTTTACAGTGACTTGCCTTCAGCCCAATAACTTCTTCAATAAAGTTCTATTTAATTGTAATGCACTAGTAAAAAATAAAAATAAAACGTAGTAACTGAGGCTGATAGCCACAGACCAGTCATTTTCTTTGACCAAACTGAGACTAATATAAAAATTACATGCTTTGTCTTTAAAAAAAAAAAAACATGCCTGCGGCCAGGCGCAGTGGCTCACGCCTGTAATCCCAGCACTTTGGGAGGCCGAGGCGGGCCTGACTTTGGCTGCAAAGATTATTTTTGCAGCATTCAAGGAAGGACTTCAGGTTCCAGATGCCCCGAGGGCCACAGCCAGCACCCACCGGGCCAAAGGTGCATCTTCTGAGCCTTTCGTGGTCAGGGGCATGAGCCCATGCACACAGAGGAGCGTCCTGGTGGCCGTTTGTTAGTGCTGGGGTCCGTGCACCAACTGTGACTCTCAGAGGCAGCAGCCAGCTGCATCCTCGCTCATTCCCTCTGAGCACTTGTGCTCTGTGCCGTCTTGATTTGGAAAGACGGTGTCCAAGGCCCCACGATGTTCAGGCATAAGAAACAGCCCCTGACCTGCAGCGTTTATGCTTAGTCTTCGGTTTACTCCGGACTCTGCCATAGATAGGATACTAGTAAAATCCAGGTCAGTTTCCAGGAAGAGAAATTTGAAAGTCAGGGCTTAATAACTTTTCTCACATCATGGGTGCACTTAGAAAATAACACTTTGGGCCAGGCTCGGTGGCTCATACCTGTAATCCCAGCACTTTGGGAGGCTGAGAACGGCAGATCTTTGAGATCAGGAGTTCGAGACCAGTCTGGGCAATATGGCGAAACCCTCTCTCTATTAAAAATACAAAAATTAGCCGGACAAGGTGGCGCATACCTGTAATCCCAGCTACTCGGGAGGCTGAGGCAGGAGAATTACTTGAACCCAAGAGGCGGAGGTTGCAGTGAGCCAAGATCATTGCACCACTGAACTCCAGCCTGGGCAACAAAGTGAGACTCCGTCTAAAAAAAGAAAAATGAAGAAAAGAAAATAACACTTTGTCCAGCCCCTTGGGGTAAACCCAGCAAGTCCTGAGGAACACAGACGGGATTCTGAGTAGGAGTCTGTTTATCTGGAGTAAATATGGCAAATGTTGCATGTCTTTATGTATTTTAATTATGGCACAAAATCTCCCTGCACTCACATTGTGGAGAACATGTTTTGGAGTCAGGATGACCGCCGTTTTTGTTTATGGTGACCACAGCCATAACAGCCTGGGAAGCCTGTGGGTTCCCGCGACAGGCCCACACTGGTGCCAGAATGTTGTCCTGCCTAAGAAAGCCAAGGGAGGCCTACATACAGTCTAGGCACCAGAGGCAGCTGAGCCCCTGATCCCCAGAGCTTCCTGCCTTTGGCTGAGAGGGAGCCGCAGGCCTGCCTTGGCCCTGTCCGGGGTGTGCTATCCCTCTATTTGATACCTGCCAGCCATCCTCTAATTGTGCTCTGCCAGCGTGGGAGCAAGTTGGAAAATTCTCGCACCAGCCAAGGGTGTCTGGAAGCTGCCTGTTGCAGAGTCGCAACTGCCAGGGTGGTTTGGACTCCATTGTGTTTGTTTTATGGGCCTGAGTTGCAAGATTCTATGAGACAGTGCCTTCTAGTAATAGAATTACACAGAGTCTAGGGCTCAAAGGGAAAATTGCTTTTAAATAGCATTGGTTGAACATCATTTGACAGCATCTTAAAGACAGCAACTGTGTTGCTCCAGGAGAAATAAACCTGGTGACAGGAAGAGATAATAGAAATGTCAGCCTTATGTTGCTAAAGTAGAGGAAGGGTCCTCATGGCTAATATCAGCAGATGGCAAAATACATATGAATCTTCCTTTTACTTGCTTCATCCCTCATTCCTGCAGTCCTTCATCATGGACCATCCAAAGGGCTGGTCCTGAGTCTCCCTTGGCATAAATGTGGCCTTTTTCTGTACTTACTCAACTCCGCATTTGTTGACTGACCTTCACCTTGAACTTCTTGCAGAGGGCTGTCAGCAGTGTTTGGGCTGACCTCTTCGGCCAGCAGATTCCCATCCCTGCATACCCCAGAGTTTGCATACCATTTGCACATACGCTTTTTTGCATCTAAAACCCACATAAAATGTACTGCAAACCCCCCTTGCAGAAAGCACTCGATGTGACACGGATGTGGACTTACAAATCCAAAATAAGACAGAATCATTGTAGAATGTCCCTGTCACCTGGTGGGAGTAGGACAGATAAGAAATCCACAACGGGCACCCACAGCCAAACAGAAAGACAAGCTTCTAGTAATGACTGGGACTCAGCAATGTTATGAAGATAGAGACTGTTTACTATCGATTCGTATAGGTGTAAAAACAGTATTGTGAATATGCTTTGAAGTCCTAATCTTTATATATTCTATACTGAAATATACACAGATAAAATGATATGATGCCTGCAATTCGTTTCAAAGAAATCTACATGTGGATGTAGTCAAGAGTTGATCATTGTTGAAGTTGGTGATAATACACCAAATTCATTATATTAGTCTCCTTCCTTCTTTTGAAAATTTACATAATAAAAGATTTTTTTTAAGTTTTTTTTTAAAAAAAGATAGAGCTTGGCCAGAGGGTATGTAAGGGATAACAAAGCTCTCTCTTAGGACGTAGAAAGGTCCCAGTCCCAAGAGTCAGGAGACTTGGGTCTGCCTGCCCCAGCCCTCCCCCTGCCCCTGCCCCTCACTCACTATGCGATGCATCCATCGCCTCACTGAACCTTATTTTCCACACCTGCAAGTTCAAAGACAGGACCAAGTGCCATGGTCCACCCTTCTGGCTGACTGGGTCCATCTCTCTCCCTCCCTGCAGCTCAGTCAAAGGCCCACGGTCGAAGAGCTTCGGGAAAGGAAGATCCTCATCCGCTTCAGTGACTACGTGGAGGTGGCTGACGCTCAGGACTATGACCGCAGGGCAGATAAGCCGTGGACCCGCCTCACCGCTGCAGACAAAGTAAGCAGAGGGGAGTGCTGGAGAGTGGGAGGCAGGACCGTCTGCTGGGTGTCTCGCTGGGCTCACTGCTGGGGAGCATGTAGGGAGACCTGCAGCCAGGCCTCAGCCGCGGTCCCCATAATGGAGTGTTGGGACCCCAACACCTTTCCCCAGGGGCCACAGATAATCTGCGGAAAGGCTGCTGAATCGGAGAAAACACAAGGCACATAATACTGTGCCCATTTTACAGGAGGAGGAGCGGCAGCCTAGGAGGCTGTGCCCAGAGAAAGAGAATAGCACTGGATAGGCATAGACAGATGAAGGCATGAGGCTCCAGGCTCATCACAGACCTTCCGTATAGGGGACGGTGCTGCCGGCATCCAACGGGGGATTCACCAAACCAAGAGAAGACAAAGTGGATGCATGGAGGGAAATAGGGCACAAATCAAAGAGACGTCGCAAAACATATCTCACTGCACTAGCCCCTCGCCGATTTAGAAAACTAAAAGAATAATCTGAAGTTCAGTTTGTTTTTTAGGAAAAGCAGTGATGCCGATGAGAAATCATTTTCTCTGTCCACCAGACAAGGTATTAGAATGAACCTCTGTTTGGTAATCCTCTCTGATTCTAGTCTGGTCACCATGAGGAGCTGGAGGGTTAAAGGCCTTTTTAAAAATGTAGTCTGTGCGCCAGGCACAGTGGCTCACGCCTGTAATCCCAGCACTTTGGGAGGCCGAGGCAGGTAGATCACTTGAGGTTAGGAGTTCAAGACCAGCCTGCCCAACATGATGAAACCCCATCTCTACTAAAAATACAGAATTAGCCGGGCGTGATGGCACGCACCTGTAATCCCAGCTGCTTGGGAGGCTGAGACAGGAGAATTGCTTGAACCCAGGAGGCGGAGGTTGCAGTGAGCCGAAGTCGCACCATTGAATTCCAGCCTGGATGACAACAGTGAAACTCCGTCTCAATAAAAAATAAAAAATAAAATATATATATATATATATATAAAATTCTGGAATAATGATTCTGCCCAATGTGTAGGTAACGATAGAAACTATGGAGTGTGTCAGGGGCCTTCTGCTCAACAGTCCTGCCTTCACTCTGTCCGTTTCAGGGACCCAGGGTTTTCTTATATGATACAGCAGGAAGTCATCTACGGCCCAGGCTGGCTACATTATCACCAACCCTGGATCCAGGAGGTGCAGGAAACATGTATGCAGGCACACTGCCACACTTGGCTGGGACGGAAGCAGCAAGAGGCAGATAGACTTCCAGAGACGACCTCGCCTGTGGCGGGTAACCCACAGACACAATGTGTGGAAGACTATGCCCTCCTCTGTAAACACAGCATTCACATCTTCTCTGCAAGGGAATTTGTGGGAGCAACCCAGGAACTGGCACTGCCATGCCCCAGACAAACCCAGCTCCCCAGGAATGTGTCATCTGAATACGAAGAGGAAGGGGCTTTCACTCTTGTCCTCTCCTGTCCACACTCTCTCTGCGGTATGCTTGCAAGGATAAGGATATTCGCAAGTGTGCAAGGAAACCACAGACATCTCTACTTGCACCCTCAGAGAGTTCTGAGTAGCTCTTAGGCCGAAAACATATCCAGTTTCTCAATGGCTGTTGGGGACAGAAGACAGGAAGCATGGGGTGACCCCTGCCCCCACCCCCAAAGCTGCTACCCAGGCACTTAAACCTAAGCCAGCCTTCTTTTCCTGGGGAGGGCCATTCTGATCCTACATGAAGACTTTTCTAGAAATCTTCAAACTCCTGGGGCCTTGATACTCCCATCAAAGCAAGTATCGGCCGTAGACAGAGCTGCTGTGCAAGAAGACACACGTTTGCAATTTCCACCCTTGAGGAAGGAGTGAGGTTGTCTCCGGCCCCAGCTGCCTCCTCTACCAGCCCCTCCTCCTCCCCTGCCCTCTCATGCCCTCTCTTTGCTGTCTGATTCCAGGCCCTGCCTCCTCAGTGGCAGTATTGTAAGGATGGGGTGATTCGGGATCATCTCAGAACACGTGAGGTTATTCAAAATGTATCTCACATGGTGAAATACATCACTGAAGAGTCAGGGAAGTTGTAAAAGAGCAAAAGCAAAGGGTTGGTAGGGAGCTGGCCATCACCTGTCCCCCTAATTTGGTTGGAGAATTTGATCCATGCCTTCTGGAAGTCTCCACCTCGAGGCATCGCTGTGCCTGTGCTGAGCTTTGTTTATGGAAGATGAGAGGCTGACATTGAATGTGGGGTAGGTGTACACCACCATTGATGCCTCAATGCCACAGCTCTATGAAAAGAGGAAGAAAAACACACTTTGGGCAATAGCCTGTCATCATTTGCAACTTAGATTTAGGGAACAAGGGGAATCTTTGTTTTAAAGGACATCTCAGGTGATTTTTCTTCCTCCCAATGAAAGAATTCATCTTAAACTTGTTTGTCTTTGTTGAAGAAGAGAAATATGGTGTTAGGAATGAACTGAAAGGGGAGTTTTTTTCTGTCTCTCTCCCATTGTGCATTGATGGGCTTCTGTTGATTCCAGGCTGCCATCCGAAAGGAGCTCAATGAATTCAAAAGCACTGAGATGGAAGTTCATGAATTGAGTAGACACTTAACAAGGTTAGTATTAAGGGTTTTTTTTTTCCTCTTTTCCCTCAAGTTGCAATATTTATCTCCAGATGAAGCTCTCCCACTTGTGGGATATGAGTGGGTTGGTAGGTGCCATGGGAGGGAAGATAGTAGGAAGGTAGGCATGCGGTTCCACTTTAGGTTACTGAAACAAGGAAGTGGAACACAGATGGCCCGGGCTAAAACCAACTTTCTGCAAAGTCTGAGTTTCACTCATTTAAACTAAAGGTCTGATAAGAACCAGACTACCAACGACCCCAAGGTGGGTTTTTGTGAAAACTTAAGGAGGAAAGATTGTTGCCAGTTTGCAACCAGTCAGGAGAGGCCAAACCTGAACAAAATACCAAGTCCACGCAGGACTTCCAAAGTGGACCACTTCTGTTATTCCCTGACATTCTCCCTGACAGTCCAGCATCGTGATGATATTTGGGGAAACTGAGGCATGGAGTGATTAAGAGGATAAGGTTTCATTGCTAGTTAGCAACAGAGCCATTGATTTAATTCTGACTTTCTTTTGGGGGGAACGTTTACAGAAATAGGATATAGCAAGTATTTAGTCTAGAGACTCAGAGACACAGATTGGGTTCTGCACCTTGCTGCTGGATCCAGGCTGATGGCAGGAGGTGGAGGCCACCAGGGCTGCCCCAGATAAAACTTTCAAAACCAGGTGTGTGTTCAGTGGCACTCCTGTGGGGATGACGGTGGGAAGCTCGCACCTCCCTCTCACGGTCAAGAACCTCCCTGAGGATGGGAGATTGGACTGTTGAATCCTGCACCTTTGGCAGCCCCTTGGTCTTGATGTAATTATTTGTTTCCTTAGGTTTCACCGACCTTAACAGTCGAATTCCTCTTGAGTGCTATGCTGTCTTCAAAACATAAATTTATAAGAACCATAAGTGCTGGTATTTATTCACTTCCCCATTACTATGTAAATCTTCTGAACTGCCTTTTTTTAAAAAAGAAGAAGAAAAATCAAGGAAACACAATCAGGATTTTATGTGTGAAAACGCAAAAGTGATGGCTTGGCGGTCCGAGCTGCTGGTCCCACTTCTAACACCAAAATGCATCCCAACCCCCGGCAGTGCCAAGGGCACCGGCAGGGCCCTGACTGAAGACTTTCTGGCAGGTGGAATGGTCCTTGTCCTCTCCAGCCAGGCCCAGCAGGCACTGCCTTCATGAAATCTCCAGCAAACCTCTTCCTCACAAGTGTCTGTCACCTGAGTCCAAAGAAAGCTGAAGGGGTAGGTTTGTTTTGGGGGGTACTGTGCAAAGCTAATGATCTGGTTGGACTTCTACACTTGGCCAAATATACTGGCTCCAGACATGACATTTGGTTTGGGGCCCTTTGAAGTTGATGCCAGGAAGGAGGGAACACTTCTCAGTTGCCCCTGGCTTTTCCCTCCCTGCAGCCACCACGCACACAGTGAACAAAAGGGAAGGGCCCATTTCTGGGGGAGTCTGGCTGCCTCTTGGCTATGAAGGCTGGCACTGAGCACCCATCCTGCCCCCTCTGCCTGAGCTGAGCTGCCTTTCAGGAAGCTCTGGTTTAGAAGGGGAAAGTTGTCATATGCTCAGTTCAAATAATCAACCCATCTGTGTTCAGAGAGTCCAGTGTCATGAGTGACCCACGCACACACACAGCCACTGCTAAGGTACTCCTGTGCTGTTTATAAGTCTGAGTGGGAGGACCCTATTGAACCCTGTGGGGTCAGAAACTGCTTGGCTGACATTTATTTTCTCTGTGTGCCTCGAAGCCGGTGATTATATGGCTTGGGAGTTCCTAGCTTCTGTGTATAGGACCAGTGCATGCAGGCCAGAAACCATTCCTGTAGGACTGGCTTTCCAGACACTGAGGGACTTGGAACCACTCCATGGCCTTCTCTTTTTTCTCTTTTTTTTTTTGCACTGAAGAGTTTCTGTGGAGGAGCCCCAGAGTTGGGCATGTGCCAGAATCAGGCCAACACCAGCCACACCTGCCCACAGTGCCCCTTCCTGCTCCAGTTGATCCAGAGAGCTCCTCCCTTTCCCTCATGATGCCGGGGAGCTTGATTGTGGGTTTGTCTCTGACTGGGACATCCAGGATAGGGTGTGCAATGAGGCCAGGACCCTCCTAAACCCTAACAAGCATCCTAACGAGGCCCATCGCAGCTTTCGTTTTCCTTCCTCACAGAGCTCGCAGGCCCTCCGTCGCAGAGCTCGCTCACCTTCTGGAGTGACTCCATCGTTAGCCCAGTCTTTCTAGGTGGTGGCACACTCTCCACCACACATGCCATTTAGAAAGATGCCAGCTTGGCCTTTCCAAAAAGTTAACCAGTCTCCCCACCACGAACCCTGTGGGAGCAGGTTACTCGTAGGATGCACACCCGTCACCGAGGCCATTGCATTTTTTTGCAGGCATGAACGGCTCCTATGTAGGCACTAACCCAGGAGCCGGATAACTGCTGGGGAGAGTTCAGGGCAGCTCTTTGGGCGGTGCCTCCAGCTGCAGCTTTGCCTTGCCACCTGGAGCCAGCACGCCTCTGCCCGACCCAAGGAGGATGCCATCACTAGATCCTTTTTTTTTTTTAAACTCTTGAATCTGAATAGTTCCTGCTGTGGGGAGAGGTATTGTTCAGGGAAAATGTGACCGGGATTTTAGTGTGGCTGTAAACACAGTCTTCCCGAAAGGCTTACTGACGTCTGAATGTGCAAATGGTATGACGAAAGATGTAGGGTTCTTTCGTTGAATTTCTCTACGGCGGGCGGGCGGGCACGTGTTCCAGGTGGAGGTGCCTGCCGGCCAGGCTTTGAGTCTGAACTTCCTCTAACTGCAGCTGGGCTCCTGGCATACGCGGTGCCCTGGCATGATGGTCCTCCCTGGCCAGGAGGAGTCCTAAGGAAATTCATTCTATTGACCGGACTCCTCCCGTGATAGGCCCATGGCTTCTCTGCTGGCCTTAGTTCTTGGCCCTTCAGATTCCCTGGGGATATAAGGCCCAAGCGGATCTCCCTGCAGCCAGCCAGCAAACAGCCCAGGGTTTCCGCCCAAAGTGCCCTCATGTTGCAGTCCACTTTGTGCATGGAGATATTGAACACAATTTCCACTGCTCTTCCTGCAGGGCCTCTTTTCCAGCAGTCACTTGTTCACACTGAGGGGTGCACCTCCCCTGCCATTGACAGGTCCTGCACCTTCAGAATGGGCTATTTCAAGCCCGTTTTAAGTGGCTCTTACACAGGCTCAGCAACCTCTGTGGCCTGCAGGATGGGCCTTCTGCTGTCTCTTTCCTTTCTTAAAACCTTAAGGTCTTTCTAGAGACCTATTCAATTTTTTTTTTTTTTTTTGCTACAATGTCATGACAACTGCAGCAATCTGTGTTACTTTCCAAGATGACAATTTGACATTAATTAAGGGAAAAATAAAAAGGTGAGCTAGATGACTTAAAATGCATCTCTTTTTTGAAAAAGCTGCAGCTGGCAAGTCAAAGTTTTATTTTATGTGTGTAAATTCCCAGTTGAGCATTTTTTCATTTGGATTAGTGTGAGAGGAAAAATGTGAAATGTCTCAAATCAAATGCTTCCTTCTAAAGATTAAACATTGCCCGACCCTGCCCCCTGCCCCAATCAATGACAGAAGAGACCGCCATCAGCCAACTAGCTTTTTTTAAATGGCTGATATATTCATCTCCAAAGGCCCTCAAAGCCCTGTAAAACTTTTAAAACTTTAGCCTTTATGTCAGATTAGAGAAACCAAACAACGTGACGGTAAATGTGATGAAAAGCTCTGAGTTTATTTTTCTCCCGCTTATGAACATGTATTTTTATTTGCTGAATGAAAATCGTGGTGTGTTGCTTCGATGAATGGAATTTCAGGCTCTCCCTGTGCACAGCCGGTGGGCAAAGGTCACCTTAAATGACTTTTTCCTCCCTGTCTGTTAATTCCCAGACCGGTTGCATTTTCCAATTGCTTCCTGGGTGTCTGTACATAGTTTGTCTTTGTATAGGAGTGAGTGTGGTGACCGTCAATCCCCTAATCTCCCAGGTTCTAATTTAACAGATGATGGCTGTATGAGGAAAATGATGTAAATAGAGAATACAAATTAAACTGGATCTCTGTGGCCTAGGTTTTGTACATACAGAAACTGCATGGTATTTAAATTATTGTTTGTCTCTGATGATGTATGCAGTTTCTTTAAAAACAAACAAACCAAAAAAAAGTTTAAAAAAAAAAAAAAAAATTCTTGACTCTTGCGTGTTTTGTTATCAACCAGCAGCAGAAACCACCAAAAATGCTTTGACTGGGAAAGGGAGGTTGCAGGAATGGAGGTTGCAGGAATGGGAGAGGTCAGCTCATCTGCAAACTACATAGTGGGAGTCAGTGGACATACAGGACAACCGCGTGTCTCTGGTATTACTGGGAGAAGGAAGTATTGTAGCAGATACATTAACTTTCTAGAAGACTTTTGTGTACTAGGATTTTTTTCCTCAACTTTTTTTTGTTTTGTTTTGTTTTTTGAGACTGAGTCTTGCTCCATCGCCAGGCTGGAGTGCAGTGGTGCCATCTTGGCTCACTGCAACCTCCGCCTCCCAGGTTCAAGAGATTCTCCTGCCTCAGCCTCCCAAGTAGCTGGTATTACAGGCACGCGCCACCATGCCTGGCTAATTTTTGTATTTTTAGTAGAGATGGGGTTTCACCATGTTTGCCAGGATGGTCTTGATCTTGACCTCGTTATCCGCCCACCTCAGCCTCCCAAAGTGCTGAGATTACAGGTGTGAGCCACCGTGCCTGGCCTCTATGTCCATTCTTGAGAAGCCTGAGTATTTGATCTATAAAGCAAAGAACTTCATTGCATAACCTTCTGGTTACTAACCTGTCGCTTTGAAGGCTTTCAGCGGAAGCAGAAGCTCTGCATTTTAGGTGGGGGACGTTGCTGGGTAGCATATCCTTGGTCCAGCAGTGTAGAAAGGCTGTTCTGGGAAAGCGCAACCTTGCACCGTGCTGCTCAAACCACCTTGCCGAGGAATCACCTGGGGGTTTTGTTAACATGCAAGTACTGAGTCAGTAGGTCTGGATGGGGCCTGGGAGTCTGCATTTCTAATAAGCTCTCAGGGCCTGCTGATGCTGCTGGTCCAGGAATCCCACTTCTGAGTCCCAAAGGCTGGGAGAAGAATCCCCAAAGGGAGCCACCTCTCCTTTGCCTGACATCTCTGAGTGCCCCCATGTACTGCTCATATCTTTTTGCTGGGAAGCAGCAGTGAAGCCCTCCTGGATGTTCAGGTCCTGCAGTGTTTGCATTGGAGTATCTGTGCCCAGAGCTCTCACCTGTGCAGCCAGGGGGCCCCTGGAGCAGCAATGGCTGTGACAGAAGGGGCAAGTAGTTTACAAAAAGGTTTTCATATTTCAAAAATCCATCAGTTTCTCTTTCTTTCTGTCCTTGCCTCCCTTGCAGAGCTTTTTTTTTTGAGACAGAGTCTTGCTCTGTCTCCCAGGCTGGAGTGCCATGGAATGATCTCAGCTCACTGCAACCTCTGCCTCCTGGGTTCAAACGATTCTCCTGCCTCAGCCTCTTGAGAGCTGAGATTACAGGTGCCCACCACCATGCCTGGCTAATTTTTGTATTTTAGTAGAGAGAGGGTTTCACCATGTTGGTCAGGCCAGTCTCGAACTCCTGACCTCATGATCTGCCCGCCTCGGTCTCCCAACGTGCTGGGATTACAGGCATGAGCCACTGCGCCCGGCCACTCTCTGACTTTTGATAAATTAATCTGAGAACTTGATTGCAAGTTTTAGGGCAGTGAAAGGACTAGAAAGAAACAGCTTCGATAAAACTCCTAGCAGACTGCCTGGCAAGAGGGAAGGAAACTGGCCATAATTCTGCTACGGAGGGAGCCCTTTCCCAAGGAAACAAAGGTTGTGGCTACACATTCTCTGCAGGAAGGGGCAGCCTGGTGTGTCTATCGCATCTGTTTATCTGGGCCTCAATTTCCTCATATAGAAAACAGAGACAGTGAATTAGATGTTCCTAATATTCTTTGGAGCATCAACTTGTCCATGATTTGGGAATACTGAAATTTTTAAATCATTCAACTTAGTCGTTAGGAAAGAGTTAACTTTAAAGCAAGTCCTGCTGAGGCCTGTCTCTCTAACAGTTTAGATTCCTCTCCTTCAGGTCACCACAAATCTGCCATCTGTCCCTGCGGTCCCTCCCTGCCATGCACTGCCCTCCTGGAGAGCTGGGTGGCCCTGGGACCTACCCTCCCAAGTGCCCTCATGGGCCTCATCCCGAAGCCACCATCAATCAGGTTATCTGACATCCTTCTGCCTCTCCCTGCCCTTGGGCAAAACACCCTGGAGTGCTCTTGGGTCTTGACGGGTGATGTCTACGACACAGTGCGTTGTCCCCTACAGCATCGCAGGCTTGAGGGTGCTCTATGGATGTAGCTACTTAACCTGTTAAGCCAAAGGACACGTTTGACTTGGGAAACGCTCCCTGGCTCACTCTCTACAGGTCCTAAGTGATCTCCTCCACGGGTGTGGCTTCAGATGACTCCCTGTCTATGGCTGTAGCTCAGATCTGTCCCAAGCCCCTGGCCCAGGTTTTCTAAAAAGCAGCAGGGAATCGTGGAGTGTCCTGCAACTTGGATGGAGCTAGAGGCCATTATTCTAAGTGAAGCAACACAGGAGTGGAAAACCAAGTATCGTATGTTCTCACTCATAAGTGGGAGCTAAGCTATGAGGACACAAAGGCCTAAAAATGATATAGTGGACTTTGGGGACTCAGAAGGGGGAGGGTGGGAGGAGGGTAGGAATGAAAAATTATACATTAGGTACAATGTACACTACTTGGGTGATGGGAGCACTAACGTCTCAGAATAAACTACTATATACTTTATCCATGTAACAAAAAGTCACTTGTGGGGCCGCACACAGTGGCTCACACCTGTAATCCCAACACTTTGGGAGGCTGAGGCAGGTGGCTCACCTGAGGTCAGGAGTTCGAGACCAGCTTCGCCAACATGGTGAAACCCCATCGCTACTAAAAATACAAAAAATTAGCTGTGTGTGGTGGTGGGTACCTGTAATCCCAGCTACTTGGGAGGCTGAGGCAGGAGAATCACTTGAACCCAGGAGGGAGAGGTTACAGTGAGCTGAGATCGTGCCATTGCACTCCAGCCTAGGCAACAAGAGCGAAACTCTGTCTACAAAAAATAAAAAATAAAAAGCCACTTGTACCCCAAAAGCTACTGAAACATAAATAAATAATAAAATAAAATACAGATATACTAATTTTTGAAAAAGGTTCTCCCACCTGGATGACGGCAGCCATGGTCTTTCTGCCTGTGGCCTCAGCATCCAGTCCTGCCACCAGAGTCATCTCTCCAAACTCAGATGGACTCACCCCACCCTCCCTCTTGGTACCTGCAGTGGCCCCCACTGTCTTACCCATCAAGCCCCACTCTGCAGTGTGGCATCCGTAGTGACAATGTGGCCCCTGCTCACTTCCGCCAGCCTCACCTCCTGTCCCTGCTACATCACCCTGCTCAGGCTTCCCGAGCAGACCCTTCTAGTGTGTGTGATCTGGGAGTCCTGTGAGGGATGCTATTGATGTGGCCATGTTGTGGTGACCACTTCAGGGACAACCAGGGTTTAACATGGGCCCTCGGGCACTGAGCAACTAAGCTTCCCTGAAAGGAGTCCAAGAGAGGTCTCACGTAGGCAACCTTGGAACTCAATGAGAAGCATACAAAAAAAAAAAATAAGTATGAACAAATAGCTGTCTCCTCTGACACCTGGCAGGTGGCGGCCCTGATTTCTAACTCTGGCTGGCTGGTCACTTGATTCCTACCAACAGCACCGCTAACAGCTCCCACACAGTAAACACTTATCGTACCCCAGGCACTGTTAGGCCATCTTCTTGCACCATTTTCCTTAACCCTTACGACGCCTTGGTCACCGATGAGGAAACTCAGGTCCCCAAACAACAACGTGGGCAAAGTCACATAGATGGTAAGTGGCGAAGGAGCTTCCAAACCCAGGTCTGCCTGACTTTAAGGCAATGCTCTTAACCTCCTTGCTACGCCGACGTGTCGTGGCTTTCCCTCTACCTTCTTGAGTTCACACTTCCTCAGCATCCATCCAGTTATCCCATTTGCCTGTCTTGAGCGATTACATAGTTTTCTGACACCGAGGATCACAGACGGAAAGATCATGGACTGCCTCCAAGCCCCGGCTCCCAGCTCCTCCCTCTCGCCTCTCATGCACAACTTTGTCTGTGGTTAAGCTGAGTCTCCCCCTTCCCCACTCTGTGGGAACCTCCCACAAGCATTTGACAGTCAGCCAACATTTATGACTTCCTGCAAGGGAAGCAGAAGTCACGAATGAGGCACTCGTACAGTGTGGGTCCTACCTAGAGCTGTTGCAAAGGCAGGAAGAGAAGGGCATGCTACCTAATGAGAGGCAAGAACACCAGACACTTCATCGTGTGTGTGTCCAGTCCCTTACCTAGAAGCTATTTTCTGGGGGAAAAAAGGGTTCTGCTCCTAATCAAATAATGCTCTCCACATTTCATAATAGGGAGCCATGATCATCCACTATTTCCATGGGCAACACTGCAGAGGAAGGCAAAGGGCTCTCATTAATTAAACTAATGAATTCATCTGCAGAGACAGGAAGAGTAAACCACACAAACAGAACTGACTAATTCTTCTTCCATTAAGATGCATCTACTCTGAGCCAGAATTCCAGAACTCATTCCCTTCCTCATCCATGATGAAGACATTGCCATCTCATGTGGTCACAAAGGCTTGGTGTTTCCTATGTGGAGATACCATTGCTGTTCTACCTTTAATTAAAAAAAAAAAAAAAAAAAAAAACGAAAAACAGAAATGGCAGAGGGAGGGAGGAAAATGCTGTCTCTTCCTTAATCACCAACCTGGAGTGGTCACTGACATCTTGTCCAGTGTGGCAGGGGGGTCCCTGGGGTCCATGGTCCTGGGGTCCATTCAGAGCCCCCACCCAGAAGAGGACAAGCCAGTCTCCAGCTACACAGGTAAAAAAAACACTTCACCCATGGATTGAACTTCTTATCTCAGACAGTCCTGACCAGGGACGGAATCAGAGTAAAGGCTTTGGTCTCACGCAGCAACCCTGTGGCCAGTCCCCGCAGTGCGGCAGGCCTGCCACTGTGCCGACCGAGGCTGTCATGCATGAAGCACATCTGGGGCTTTATGGCTCAACACCTGAGCCTCCTGGAAGGCCTTGGCCGCCTCACCGAAGCCCCAGCGTACTGGCTCTGCAAGGCCCTGGGGTTAAAATAGCAAAAATGCCATCTGGCAAGAGACTGGCTTTGTTCAGACTGTGTGCTGCTTTGTTGCTGGGGTGGTGGGGACATTTTCCAAGCCACCATTAGAATGTGAGCTGTCACCTGGGTGAGCCCCACTCCCCCATGCCCCCAGCCCACTCGTCAGCATCCACGCAATCATAGCAGGAGCCCCTGTGGCAGCTGAGCCACCTTGGGTTTTCCTCAATTCCATCTCACTGACTTGGTGATGACAGCCCCAAAGCAGGCAGGACAAACCCCTTCTTTCTTCCTAGAAAAGTACCTGAAATAACACACTCATTTTTAGACTCCAGGAGTTGGTGCTGAGGAAGGGTCCTTGGGGCTGGGACATGGAGAACAGCCACCAGTCATTGTAGACCCTTTTGTCCTGGCTGCCTTTCCCCTCTATTGGCACATGTTCCTTTTCCATCAACACATTTAGTTACAATTATTTTTTTAAAATAAGAAGACCAGAAAGAGCACACAGGGCTGACTGCCTTTTACAGGACAAAACATGAACAGGGAAATTTAACTTGTGTGTAACATGCGCACCCAGACAGACCTTATTTCAATCATATCCAATTTTAAAATCCAGGAACTGGCCACAGTAAGGAAAGGAAGGCATGTTTCTGGCTGTCCAGCAGCTGGGCAGAAAAACGGAGACCCACTGGGCCAGTGAGAGGCTCCAATTGAGCCATCCTAGTTCAGGTCTCCCTAGCGACCCCACTCTGTGTGGGGAGGTAAGTACATCTCTTCATATTTTTAGTTCACTGTAAAGACATGGTTTTTGCCCTCCAGGAATCAGCTATCTACGCATGAGCGGAAACCCTGCAGGTGCCGAACTTAACTGATTGGAGTGGGGAGGAGGGGAAGGACAAAGAATGATGGCTTCAGGTTTGGAGAGTAGTTGATTTGGACAGCAGAGGTGTGCACAGTTCTGCTGTGGTTTCAATCTTACTATAGGCCCCAGTCAATAGGACAGCACAAACGCTCTTTGTTGACTGGACATTCGGCTGGCTCAGAGCAAGCAGCTGGGGTAGAGTCACTTAGATTTCAGCAGCAAAGCTGTGCGGGGAGGCAAGATGTTACCTGGGCTGCCTCCCGGGCCTCAGCATCACGCCTAGGAGCTGGTGGAGGAAGATGCCAAGGCAGGTTTCTCGAGCCCAGTGGAAAGCTTCTTGTGCTGCCCCCAGCTCCCTCCCAACAAAACCAAAGGCCATTCATGCTAAAAGGGTCACTTAGTCCAATCCTTCTGGTCACAACAGAGGAAGGTGCTCTGCTGCTCTCAGCACACCAAGGGGTGACACCCCTAAAGAAAGCACTAGAAGGTGGGGTGCAGTGGCTCACACCTGTAATCTCAGCATTTTGGGAGGCCGAGGTGGGTGAATCTCTTGGGCCCAGGAGTTCGAGACCAGCCTGGGCAACATGATGAAACCCCATCTCTACAAAAAATGCAAAAAACTAGCTGGGCATGTGTCTGTAGTCCCAGCTACCGGCTACCAGGGAAGCTGAGGTGAGAGGATCACCTGAGCCCAGGAGCTCAAGGCTGCAGTGAGCTGTGATTATACCATGCACTCCAGCCTGGGTGACACAGTGAGACCCTATCTCAAAAAAAAATTTTTTAAAGCAAGCAAGGACTAGAAGCTGCACTGCTGCCAGCACCCAAGCTTCACCCCACGAGGCCCCTCCCTGCTGCATTAGCACTGGCCACTGCATCACATCCCCACACCATCATCCTGAGATACCCCTGCCCTCAGCACCAGCGGAATGAGTTTTGCACCCCAGCACTGTGCTGGTCACTTTCATCTCTCATCCCCGTTTTACAGATGAAGGGGCTGAGGCCAAGAAAAAACAGTCACACAGTTAGGAAATAGCAGAGATGAGCAAAGAACTCTCAATCCAGTTCCCTTGACCCTACACCACTAGTGAATCCCAGAAAGGGCAGTCAGAAAGATGATAGTTTTAGACATAGATTTAAACCCATATCTGCCTTGCTAAACTGCATCTGCTCTGGTGGTGTCAGTTAGCATTAGGTCCAACAGTCTTCACATAACCAAAAACTCAAATGATAGTGACTGAAACAAATTGGGATTTTTTAAAATGTAAAGGCAGTCTGGAATGAAGCAGAAAAGAGCTTGTGTGGTAGTGACACCATCAATGTGTAGCTCTATTTTTCGGCCCCACCATCCTTATCATGTGGCTTCCATTCTTGATGTTGCCTCACATTCCAAGATAGCTGCTGAAGCTCCCGCCATTATGTATGTGTTCCAGGCAGAAAGTAAGAGGAAATACCAGGAAGAGGAAATTTACCTGCCAGCTGAATAAATTCTCTTTAAAAACCTTTTCTGGAAGTCCTACCTAATGACTTTACCTTCCATCTTATTGGCCATTCCTTTCAGCATGAGGGCCTGGGGAATAAGGTTATGTTAACACACTCCTGCCTCAAATAAAATTGGGGTGTTGTCAGTAAGGAAGAGAGAGGATGAAGAATGAGTAGACAACTATAAGGTAGTTGGTAGTTGGTGAGCTGCCACAGAGCTGTCCTTGGTAATGAGCTGATTTGTAATAAGGTTAGAGTGACACCACTTCCTAGCACAGAAAGGGAACAATTTGTGGAAAACATTCACATTTCAGTACTGAGATTTTATTCCAAATTTGACAAACTATTCCATTGTTTTATAAACTTTAGCAATAGCTTAGAAACGAGGTCAGACTAGTTTAAAAATGAGAAAAAGGCACAGGCTAGTGGCATATTTCTTTCTTTTGCAATCAGCATTAAACCTTTCATCATTAGGTGAAATCTGCATTGCCTGGGCCGTTGCTACTAACTGTGGTCCCCTGGACAAGCAGCATCAGCATCGTCACGGAACTTGTTAGAAATGGAGAAAGCCAGGCCCACCCCAGACCTACAGACAGAATCTGCAGTTCACCAAGACCCCAGGGGCTCCCAAGGCACATTCAAGTTTGAGAAGCCCTGTTCCAATGCAATGCCCTAAAGAGTCTGCAATGGGCCTCCACTCTCCTAAAAACCTCTTCTCAGGAAGCAGTGTGCTCTAGGACTCTTAGTCTTTGGTGAGACTCTGCATCACAGCGCCACTCTCTGAGGAGAATGCACATTAAAACACTTGCAGAACTATAATACCTAATATTTACCAACTTCTGTGCCAGACACTGGTCTAAGGATTTCACGTCTGTTTCTGTAGCTCATCCTTCTAACCACTCTGTGAAGTGGGAGCTCTTACTCTCATCCCCTCCCCTGGGGTACAAATAAGGACATGGTGCTGAGTTACCCAGCCAGCCAGCCAGCAATAGGTCCAAGCAGATGCTGCCACTCTGGAATGTTTTGCCCAGATGGAGAGATTTTAAGGCTCAGAGAAAGATGGGTCAGTGTTTCCGAATGAGGGAGCAGCTTGGTGATGCCTGGGTTCCAGAGCTTGCTCAGCTACTGTGACCTTGTATAAGTAACTCACTAGACCACCTGTAACCTCACTTTTCTTATCTGTGTATGGCGTGATCTGCAAGCTCCCCTCCAGCTCTGACGTCCCTCAGGTCCGGACGTGCCTTCCGTATGATCGGAAAATCAGTCAGCCTTAGCAGCCGCCTCCCCTAACTGCCTTTATTAGGTTCACTCAACTGCCACCCAGCCCGGCCACAGCCCAACTTGGTCTGGACACCCAGATGTTGGACACCCTGTGGGGAAACTATACACCCTCCCAAGCAATCGGAGACAAACAAACACAGCTGCTGCCAGCAAAGCCCCCACAGTTGACCCAGGTGGAGGGGAAGGAGCTGGGCAAAGTCGACTTCCTGTAGATTTTCGGACTGAATTAGACTTGGTATGAAAGTTCGCAAAGGGAGCACCTGGCCACATGAGTCAGTTCACAAAGGCTGCTGGTGTGATACTACCCCTCTGCCCGCCCCCATCAGAAAGGGCTGGCTATCCACCTGCCTGGCTGGCAGAAACCAGAAAGAAGTGGTGCA